>NC_090291.1:21982500-22645000 GCF_037392515.1 Haliotis asinina | reverse complement strand
TTTATTCCTTCATTCATTCATGTTTGTATTTCTTTCTTTTGTTTTTTCCTTTCTTTCAATCATTCACACAATTCTTGCATTCATTCATTCGTTCATTGTAAACTTCCGATTGATAAATAATCTGGCTAAAGCTTGAAGACTTACAGATTTAAAGAGGAATGGAAAATCAGGGACAGAAAACATCATAATAATGCAATAACACATCTTTTTCATAACATATTGCAATAAAAGCAATACAACTAGATTTTGTGTCTTATGTTGCACCTGGTGCAAGTAGGTTAACAGATCTGAAATCAAGCCAGGCATGATATCAATGTGGTTTGTCTGGTCAAGAGTATACTTCCACCCTTCACTTGTTTATGACCTTATGTGAAAAGCTGAATATTGGATATCGATTTCTTTCCCATTGGTATGCTTTTAAAGTCGTTAGATTGCGAAATGCATGCATTTCTTTGGTGTATGAGCCAAACACATCTGTGACCCTTCTGCTTTAGTGAAACAATATCCTTCCTGATGTGGTATTTAAACCATTCCATAGTCTTGGTACTCTCACTCATAGGATCTTCAGTATTCTCAGTATGATTGAATCATTCCACTTGTACAACCAATTTAAGATTCAGACAACTTAGCAGTTATTTCCTTATAAGTTTCTTCTTTGCTCTTGTTTCAGGATTCAGCGCTCACTACGAATAGTTTTTTGTGTTAGAGTTGATGCTGTGTGCCATGTGAGGAGATATGCCAGTGACATAGGCCCTAGTGGGAAAACTGCTCCACATACACTTGACATAGCAGGCCAAGTTTACAGTACAGATGATTGGACCAATGTTAATCAAGGACTGCTTTCAAAACTTGGACAGAATCTGCACATGCAAAAACATCATCCACTCAACTTGATAAAAAGAAGAATAGAAAACTTCTTTTATAAAAACTACTTAAATCGCAGAAGTAATCCAGTTTTTTCAGTATATGATCAACTGAGCCCAGTTGTGACCCTTGAACAGAATTTTGACAGTTTGTTGGTACCATTAGACCATGTTAGTCGCTCAAGGTCTGACAGCTATTATATCAACTCCAAATACATGTTGAGGGCACATACATCAGCACATCAGAGAGATCTGATGAAGTCTGGACTAGATGCCTTCCTTGTTGTGGGAGATGTATACAGGAGAGATGAAATTGATGCAAGTCATTACCCAGCATTCCATCAGCTTGAAGGCGTCCGGCTTTTCACAGAGTTTGAGGTTACTTTTCAAGTTTTAGACTTGTTTGTTGTTGTCAATGTATAGGAGAAAACACGCCTCCGAGGTTTTGGTAGACAATGTAAAACTGGAAGGGGAGGAATTTCCCGACCCCGATGCTTTTATATTGTCTACCAACACTGAGGAGAAGTGTTTTCTCTAACATATATACTGTCAATGATGAGTAATTACAATGTAGATGATCATTTAATGAAGCTACATAACAATAACTGAAGCACAAGTAAATTCAGTTTAATGAAAGTAACTATAAGTAGATAATTTGACCCCTCCACTTTTGTTGCCCCGGTGGCCATGCGGTAGAGTGCCTGCCTATGGATGAGAGAACTGGGGTTCTAATCCTGCTTTGGAAAACCTTTGTATTGTGTGTTAAATCTCAAATGATATTTTTCAATTGATTTCAAACACTGATGTATCATTTGAAAGTTGATGTGCATATAAAGTTTGGAAAAGTATACCCTGGGAAGCGGTCTTACTGAAAAAAGTAAAACCTGGGAAGCGGTCTTACTAACGAAAAGTAAAACCTGTTCCTCCAAAATAAAAACCTCAAATGCGGTTATTCTGGGAAAACAAGAGATGACCTAATATATAGTGAGAAGCACGCTTTAGGTTTATATGCCTTCCTCATGATTCAGTAATTTTATATTGTCTCAGATCAAACAAAGAGATTAATTCTTTAGATGAATGGGCAGAAAAAAAATTGAGAAATAGGTTGAAAGTCTATGTTTTTTAATTAATTTATTAAAATAATATCATAAATGTGATGACAAATGAAGCCGGTTCATGCATTTGAAATTATTTGTGTCAGACTGCACAATATGGTACATTTGACATGTCAGATTGGCAACATTGTGGATAACAACTTTTTATCCCCCTGGCATATAATGCAGGGGGATATAGTCAGCGCCTCATCTGCCCGTTCATCCATCTGTCCATCCGTCTGTCTGTAATCATTTGTTTCTCAGAGCATAACTCAGAAACCGTTCAATATCTATTGACCAAACTTGATAGATATAATAATCTTAAACTATGGTTGTGCCTTTTGCTATTTACAGATTTTTGGCATTTTTTTTTTTTTTTTGTTTTTCCATGGAACGTTTTGGTGTTAGTCTAATGGTGGGGTGGGTTTTGTTTCTGGAGCCGAACTCAAAACCGTGCAATATTTTTCTGCAAAACTTGGTAGATATATCAGTCAGAACCTAAAGTGGTGCCTCTGAAGTGAGAGGTGTGTTTCGTTTCGCAGAACTCAAAAACTTCTTAATATCTGTCTGTAAAACTTTCTAGATATGTGTAGCAGACCCCAAAGTGGTGCCTTTTGCTATTTGCAGGCTTTTGTGATATATTAGTTTCTCGGTTTCCATGGCAACGTTTCAGACATAGTCTCAAAAGTGAGAGGTGTGTTTCGTTTCCGGAGTAAAACTCAGAAACTTCCTAATATCTGTAAGTAAAACTTTCTAGATATGTGTAGCAGACCCCAAAGTGGTGCCTTTTGCTATTTGCAGGTTTTAGTGGTTTATCATTTTCTTGGGTTCCATGGAAACTGTTCGGACTTAGTCTCAAAATGGAGGGATGGGCTTCGTTTCCAGAGCACAACTCGAAAACCATTTGATATCTTTCAACATATCTTGGCAGATATATTGGTGCCTTTTGTTATTTTACAGATGTATGGCATTTATGTTTTTCATTATTTCCATGGAAGCAATTCAAACTTAGTCTAAAAAGACATTAAGTAATTGTCAGATGATTTGTCCTTTGAAATATGTGGGGGCCAGGGGGGATATGTCATCTTCTGATAACTCTTGTTTTACATAAACAGGGATGGCAGTAACTTTAAAATTGCCAGTGTACTCCAATACAGAGGCACATGTAAGATCAATCTGCCCTGATAATTTTTCCACCACACCAACCAATTTTCTTGTTGATGTTTTAAATAAGCAACATGATTAAGTTACCGGTACAGCGTGAAATACAAAGTTGCTTACTCTACAGAAAAAAAAATGGATTGGGACATTTTGGGCAATGGGTTATTTCCACCTCTGAGACAGCAGTGTAAGAATCTACATCGAAATATCGCTCTGTGCAATAAACAAGAAGTTGTTAAGTGTTATTTTCACAAAGTTATCTGTTTCATTATTACAACACCCATTACAAAAATATCAATTTAATGAAATGCCCGCTCCAGCACAAAAGTCAGTATGTAAATCATGTATTTTTTATGTTGCTAGATTATCATGGAAATGTATTTGTTAGATCTATGTTTAAAGTGTAAATACTTTCTAATAAACAAACATGATTTTTTTTCAGTTATTTAAGGATGTGTCTGACACAACAAATCTGTGCTTGTTTGAAGATGGGAAGCGACTTGCTGACAAACAGGCTTTCCATACAATTGACGCTGCTAAACTTGTTGAACACAGTCTCAAGACAACGCTGCAAGACTTGACCATTAGCCTCTTTGGAAATGGTGTGATTCCTCTTTGATGATTATGAACCTTTGTTATTCTTATCATTGCCACAGCAATGAAAGGAAACAACTCCCAATTTAAAATGTTAACAAATTTCTTTGTGTTCTTGAGAGTCAGTGTTACCACTACTTGATACATTGTCCTTCACTTCCCTCACAAATCGCCCATTCTTTAAGTAGGAAGTACTCGTATGATGTTCTGTTTATTGAAGTGATTCAATGTGTTCTATTTATTGAAGCTATTTACTGAAATTGAAGCCAGATTTCTAACTTCCCTATACCTGAAACCCTGTCCTGTTATTTTTGGACCAATTACTGACATTGAAGTCAGGGTTGTTGTACCCATATACAATGGAGGACAATCAGCAGTAACTGAATAAGGTAATTCTATTGCCTGTCAAACAAGAAAGCCCACTGTTCTGTGTGTGAGTTCTGACTTTTGTCCTATTCTTCTAACAGTGAGCAATCTCCAATGTCAGAATTTGCCAATTTATCATGCTGTATTGTACTCAACCTGTTGATCTTGGCATGGAAAAGTTACCTCCCTTTCTAGGTCAGTTTCCGTAAAAGGTCACAAGTGGTCAATGTCTAAAACGTTGCTTCAAGTTGATGTGTAGATTTGCCTTCCTTGGCTAAACCCAAACACTGGCACCTGTGGGGCCATACCCATGTTCATGGGATTCACCTAGCTGGTAAACATCTGATTCATGCATCACCCTACTCACTTCTGGCACCTGATACTGACGCGTGTTATATCAGCAATACTGTTTGAAGCAGTGTTATGTTTAGATACAATATTACATACACAAAACTGAATAAATGTGTTTTCTGGAAGTGTTGGCATCCCATAGTCTTTCCCTTAGTGAAGGTGTCTGGTGATCATGAAATGTTTTAATTAATTTTACATATGTTCACATTCAAACAGTATTGCTCTACATATAATTCTGTTCTGTTGATTAGCTTATAATCTTAACACTCAGTTGGACATTAGGTACATTTCATGTAGATGAGTGCATTTCATATAGTCTACGGATTAAAGGACTGTGTGGAAAATATTTTATAATATTATCAAATTTTCAGTTACTGATATAAATGTCTATTCATTCACTGCATAACATGTCTAGATCTCATTTCATTATCAAAAAGACACAAACGGTCCAATCAGAAATGAGTTTTCAGATTTGTTTTGCAAATATAGAAGATAAAGTCCTGAAAATGCCAAAGAGTTTTCTGTTTCAAATGACTCTAGCATCCCAGGCTCACCTCCCATGTGTTGGGTCATCTGGATATTTTGTGTGGTCCTCATCTCCAGCTAGAGCCACCAAGAGAGTGGGCTGGAAAAAATGGGATCAGAAATAGAAATATGTTATATTTTCACTAACTGCATAACTTTTCGCCATTTTACAATTGAGGTAGATAATCTAGTCATTAAATCAGTTTTAGATGTAGGTCAGGTTGTTTTGCTAAGGGATTTAAGTATATGTAGATAAACACTGGCAGATCCAGAGAAGGGGTGCACGCCCCACCTTTTGTCCTGAAATTTTGTTATATGACTATTGAAACTGATGAAAATGAAAAGTGCAACCCCCTTTTCTCAATAGTGTGCAAGCACTCTTTCTCAAAAAGCTGTATCCACCCCTGATAAAGAAAGATGAACCTGACCTGAGGCGTGTGTTTGTGTGTGTGTCAGGGTGGCTGGAGCATGTGTTTGCGTGTGTGTCAGGGTGGCTGGAGCGTGTGTGTGTGTGTCTGGGTAGCTGGAGCGTGCGTTTGTGTGTGTCAGGGTAGCTGGAGTGTGTGTTTGTGTGTGTGTCAGGATGGCTGGAGCGTGTGATTGTGTGTGTCTGGGTAGCTGGAGCGTGCGTTTGTGTGTGTCAGGGTAGCTGGAGTGTGTGTTTGTGTGTGTGTCAGGATGGCTGGAGCGTGTGATTGTGTGTGTCTGGGTGGCTGGAGTGTGTGTTTGTGAGGGTGGCTGGAGTGTGTGTTTGTGTGTGTGTTAGGGTGGCTGGGTGTGGTCAGGGTAAGGTGGCCGCTAGGTTTATATCAAATCAGGCATAAATGTAAACATCAGCAGGGAAGACTGATAATGAAGTACCCTCATGCTTGACAACAGTAAAAGGATCCATACCAAAACGTTGCATCATAGAATAATAGAGAAGTTGTTATCTTTAAGGAATTGTACTTTATTATTGTTCACCAACTTCTAAAATGCCAGTCAAACAGATCAGGGAAGATTGAGATAAGTCAACTTCATATTATTTCATGCTTGAGTGAAATTCAGGATGGGCAAGAGAAGGCACAGAAAAATATATGGACACCCTTTGCAAAAGTGATGACTATTGGCCTGTCTTTGGTTGGCAATAATTATTCAAATAGGATTTCGGATGTGCATGACAAAATGTCAGATACATTCTTTTTATGTAATTGGCTGTGAAATAGAAATACTTCATCCTCACTTTTTTACAGCTTCATATTTTCGCATTTTTTTCTCAAGAATTTTTTTTTTCTATTTTTGTTAAAAATGTTTCAATTTTTGTAACTTATGTAAACTTTTTGAGCAAAATGAAGATAAGTGTGATTTCATAAAACACAATGTATCAGTATTTTTCAAACATACTGTGATATGTACTCACGTGTCTCTCATTATAGTTTGTTGGTAATACTGCACACCTCAAGCAAGTGATGCACACAAGGTCTGGCATAGCAAATCTATGAAGGCAGGGTACAAAACCACTAAGGTAGATGTGTTGAATCAGCCTGGCTTCATGATTTCAAATGGTTGAAGCATAATTTAGAAAGAAAAAGTAATACATGTCAGCTTGATATAAAATGTGTCAAAATCTCATGTAATGACAAAGTATCTTGAAGAACATGGTAATGGTGGTGATCTTCTACAACCTGCAGAGGCTGCTGCTGCTGCTGCTGCAAAATGTTACATCTGAGACACTTTCCATGTGAAACATCCAGTGTGTAACAAACATATGTAGATATGATTCTGCAGCAACAAAATCATGTGTCCAGGTGTTTATGTGAAACTGACATTCACCCTGTCCCTACTTGTTTCCAGTCCACAACTCTGTGTGATGTTACTGGTGTCTGTATACAATACAACTGAGATATTTGGGAGCATGTAGTAGAGAAGGCTTCTGTCATGTCAGTGTGTCTCTGTATCTTGACATTTCTAAAGCTTTTCATCCTTTACTATAGATTTCATTCTCTTGTTTAACAGATATTGAATTGCGCTGGACAGATAGTTATTTTCCCTTCACCCATCCATCCTGGGAACTGGAAATTAAGTTTGGAGGAGAATGGCTGGAAGTTCTTGGTTGTGGCATAATGGAGCAGGAGCTGCTACAGTCAGGTCAGTTGATCAGCTCTACCGCCACTTTACACAGCTCTATCGCCGCTATACATAGCTCTACCACCACTTTACACAGCTCTACTGCCGCATTACACAGCTCTTCCGCCACTTTACTCAGCTCTACCGCCACTTTACACAGCTCTTCCGCCGCTTTACACAGCTCTTCCGCCACTTTACACAGCTCTACCGCCACTTTACACAGCTCTTTCGCCACTTTATTCAGCTCTACCGCCACTTTACACAACTCTACCTCCACTTCACACAGCTCTCCCTCCACTTTACACAGCTCTACTGCCTCTTTACACAGCTCTGCCGCCACTTTACACAACTCTACCACCTCTTTACACAGCTCTGCCACCACTTTACACAGCTCTTCCGCCACTTTACACTTTACACAGCTCTACCGCTACTTTACACAGCTCTACCGCCACTTTACACAGCTCTTCCGCCACTTTACACAGCTCTTCCGTCACTTTACACAGCTCTGCTGCCACTTTACACAGCTATACCACCACTTTACTCAGCTCTATCGCTGCTTTACACAGCTCTACCGCCATTTTACACAGTTCTTCTGCCACTTTACACAGCTATACCACCACTTTACTCAGCTCTATCGCTGCTTTACACAGCTATACCGCCACTTTACACAACTCTACCACCACTTTACACAGCTCTTCCGCCACTTTACACAGTTCTTCTGCCACTTTACACTTTACACAGCTCTACCGCCACTTTACACAGCTCTTCCGCCACTTTACACAGTTCTACCGCAGCTTTACACAGCTCTACCGCCACTTTACACAGCTCTTCCGCCGCTTTACACAGCTCTACCGCCGCTTTACACAGCTCTACCGCCACTTTACACAGCTCTACCGCCGCTTTACACAGTTCTACCGCCGCTTTACACAGCTATACCGCCACTTTACACAGCTCTTCCGCCACTTTACACAGCTCTACCGCCACTTTACACAGCTCTACCGCCACTTTACACAACTCTACCTCCACTTCACACAGCTCTCCCTCCACTTTACACAGCTCTACTGCCTCTTTACACAGCTCTGCCGCCACTTTACACAACTCTACCACCTCTTTACACAGCTCTGCCACCACTTTACACAGCTCTTCCGCCACTTTACACTTTACACAGCTCTACCGCTACTTTACACAGCTCTGCCGCCACTTTACACAGCTCTTCCGCCACTTTACACAGCTCTTCCGTCACTATACACAGCTCTGCTGCCACTTTACACAGCTCTACCGGCACTTTACACAACTCTACCGCCACTTTACACAGCTCTTCCGCCACTTTACACAGCTCTTCTGCCACTTTACACTTTACACAGCTCTACCGCCACTTTACACAACTCTTCCGCCACTTTACACAGTTCTACCGCAGCTTTACACAGCTCTACCGCCACTTTACACAGCTCTTCCGCCGCTTTACACAGCTCTACCGCCGCTTTACACAGCTCTACCGCCGCTTTACACAGCTCTACCGCCACTTTACACAGCTCTACCGCCGCTTTACACAGCTATACCGCCACTTTACTCAGCTCTATCGCTGCTTTACACAGCTCTACCGCCACTTTACACTTTACTCAGCTGTTCCGCCGCTTTACACAGCTCTACCACCACTTTACACAGCTCTACCGCCGCTTTACACAGCTCTGCCACCACTTTACACAGCTCTACTGCCACTTTACACAGCTCTACCGCCACTTTGCACAGCTCTACCGCCACTTTACACTTTACTCAGCTCTACCTCCACTTTACACAGCTCTTCCGCCACTTTACTCAGCTCTACCGCCACTTTACACAGCTCTTCCGCCGCTTTACACAGCTCTTCCGCCACTTTACACAGCTCTACCCCCACTTTACACTTTACACTGTACAAGGGCACCTCCTGAGTGTCGAAAGAAGATCGCAGAAAATGACCATTTCAAATCAAAATATGACATCCTCATCAGCAGAAATGCCTTTCTTAGCTGTCATTTCTTAGATACAGTCGTGCCCCGTTTACCCGAACCTCAGATATCCGGAAAACTCGCCTTCCGAACGAAAATTCCCTAAAACGAATTCACAACGTTGTAAAATTACTCACTTATCCGGAAATCCGGTTTCCGTAACCGAACGGTCATTTTCACATACAAAACACTAAATTACGTGCATTTTTGTCTCGTATATCCGGATGGCTGAGCACTGAGTATGTTTG
The DNA here is from genome assembly GCF_037392515.1 of Haliotis asinina. Taxonomy (NCBI): domain Eukaryota; kingdom Metazoa; phylum Mollusca; class Gastropoda; order Lepetellida; family Haliotidae; genus Haliotis; species Haliotis asinina. The sequence continues at coordinate 22,635,707 of NC_090291.1, read as the reverse complement.
CACACGCAATTCCTGAGGGCCTCTCGTGCCATAACATGAAAGAAGTCGGCAGTCTTTGAAGCACGAGACGATTAACTTCCTCTGAGTAGCAAGGTGACACTGAGTTGATTTTGAGGCATGTCAATTTGTGGGTCACTATAATTAATTAATCCGGATGATCAAGCAAGCCTGGACAGCTGTGAGCGAAAAGACAATTGCTAACTGATTTTGTCATGTGGATACTACGATCCTGTGCAGAAGTTGTGACTGTTACTGCCAATGATCTTGTGCATGTCGACAGTGATGAACTGACCGGCGAAAGTCCTCTCGCCTTTCTATACAGCCAGTGCAAAAAGCTATGACTGATTTCTTCAAGCGAGCATAACTGCATGAACAGGTATGAGACATGCTATGTATGCACTGATATTTGTTTATGTGTAATCAATAAAGATTATGTCTGATGCCTACTATGTTCATTTCTTTGTACGTTTCTTATACATATGGCCTGTGATTCAGATATCCGAAAATTCGCTTATCCAGACAATTTCAATAAAAACACAAGTGTTCGGATAAACGGGGCACGACTGTATACTTATTTTAGGTCTTCATTCACACTGCAGTAACTATCAATATCCCAATGTTGTTGATAGCCTTTACCACAGATCTGACAATGGAAATGGTAGGGGATCCTATTAACATGCAGTTTTAGGCCAAATGAACTGTAGAACTCACTGCATGTGTGGCAGAAGTCAAACCAAAAGATGACTGGCATGAATCAATTCACACAATGACCTACTTTTCAGCTGATCCGAATTTTCGTGTTTGAATTTGAAATAAGACACAACAAACAACTATGATCACACGCAATTGAGATTCCTTGTGTCATAAGAGAAAGGTACATGTATTTACAAATCAATTTTAATTTAAACTTTTAAAAAATACCATCTCTATAATTGATAGGTTTAGGTGATGTTAACTGAGACCTCACAGATGACCTGTTTAATGAGGTCGTAAAATTATACACGATTCATCTGGCGCTCTGGTTACACCTGTCATGAGTTCCTTGTGCTTATTCACTGTGTATTTTTGTAAGGGAGAATGTGTATTGATGTAATATCAAGGCTGTACAAGACCAAAAAACCTTATCTTTTTGAGACTTCCACAATTTCCAGATTTCCATGTGTCAGAGCATGCTGTACAACAGAGCATGTGCTGCACGACAGGATATAAGGAATGTAGTGTTGCAATATACAAGTGATTAGATCTATCAAATAATACTGATTAATATTTATATATCTAGTGGAATCTCATGATTCTGGATTGATTATTGTACTATGTTGCTCAATAGGATGGAGTCCAATCTGTTTCTTCTTTGTTTTTGATGTCCGTGACAGCAAAATATATATATGTATATATACTGATGGTAAAAAGTTAAGCAACCTAGTATGATTTCTTCGTAGGTAATTTGATTTGTACCCAGTGCATTTGCACATGTAAAGATACACGGAAAACTTCACTCAAACACACTCAACAGAATGAGACCAGATATAATGCTGCACGGCTATGCTTGTCATAAGAGGCGACTAACGAGATCAGGTAGGCTTGCTGACTTCGTTGACACGTCATCGATTCCTAATTACGCAGTTTGATGCATATGCTGTTGATCACTGGATTGTCTTGTCCAGATTAAATTATTTACTGACCTCCGCCATAAAGCTGGAATATTGCAGAGTGTGGCATAAAACTAAACTCTTGTAATGATGTTTAGTACATCTGAAGTATTGGTTAATAGACATCCACCAATATGTGTGTCATCATGAAGCGTTCGCAGTGAAAATGGCACTTCATGTTCCATAACTTCTGAAAATTATAGGGTTGCTTGACTTTTACCATTAGCATATTATTCAGAAACTACAACAATCATGAATGAAACATAGTTCTTGACAGCAAATACCTTTAGAATAACATTTGATGGCATGGCGATTAAAACTACAAACTGTCAACCCCCTGGACAGTAAAATCACAATGCAGTGGACAGTCTAATTGCCAAATGTGACCAACTCCATATAAAATGTACAGTTTGATTTATCAATGATAATTACATATTTACAGATGCAGTAAATTAACTATATCTAAGAAGTGACAGCCAGAAAGGGCATGTGTGCTGATGATGTCATATGTCGCGTTGAAATTGCCCATGATCTTGTTTCGACATTCAGGAGGGTGCCCTCACTTAATGTGCAATTGCAATACATGTAGAGGTGTCCAGCTATAATAGAAAGATCTGTATATATGTAGACCCATCTACCAAATGGCAAAACCTGCTGTACTTGAAAATAATGAAAGTATGAGGGAAAACTTCCCTTTACTCTTGTAATGTTTTGTGGTGCATAATTCTAAAGGAAGGATTATAAAAAATTAAAAATATTGCATTTATTGTTGCAGATTAGGAAAAGTTGATGATGACTAGTTGTAAATATGTTAATTTCATTGGTGAAAATGACTTACTGTGTCAAAATAACTAAATGTACTGTTATGGTAAGCTACTCACCATTACTCTGTGAAATACAACTTACAAGTATATCTGAAGGTAGTTTCATGTGCCCTGAGTTTCCTAGGTGATATGTATCTTAGCTAAATAGCTGACAGTGAAGGGCAGCTGCAGAGCATGATGACTGAGACTGAAGCTTGATACAAGAGGAAACTTCATGGACAGCGATGTATGATTGTGATTTCAGCAAGTACTGCAGACAAAATTGGCTGGGCATTTGGTTTGGGCTTGGAGAGACTAGCAATGATTCTTTACTCCATTCCGGACATACGCTTGTTTTGGAGTCGTGACTCAGGATTCCTGTCCCAGTTCGATGGACTTCACCCTGAGGCTGACGTCACATACAAAGTGAGTAAACCAGTAAACTTAAGGTTTGAGAAGTGGTATCATGGATGAAGAAACGTAAAATCAAGGATTTAGTTTGAGACAACTAGTTTTCATCTATTGGTGTTAGCATTTTATGAAAGTTTACATGTTGATTTTGCAGATAATGATTTAGAATTAGCTTATAACAGTAAATATGCATTGTTTAAATTGGTATTTCACGAAAGAATCTGGAAAAAAACGTGTTCCTTTGTTTTTATATTTTTATGAAGAGATTCATAGTTTGATGATCTGTTTATGCCACATGAGAAAGTGGTTTTTAATATCAAATAAAAAAATGTATGAAATTCCAATTGGACGTTGCAACTTCAACAAGAGGTTGGTGATTGCTGGGGTTTATGTGTACTTTGGTACTTCTTTATCCATTACTTTTGTCTGCTTGCAGCCAGTCAGCCAGTATCCACAGTGTACTAATGACATTTCATTCTGGATTCCTGACTCCTTTACACCAAATGATTTCTATGACCTTGTGCGCTTAGTTGGTGGTGACCTTGTTGAGCAGGTGAGCCTCGTTGATAAATACTTTCATCCAAAGAAACAACGACATAGTCACTGCTACCGTATCATCTACCGACATATGGAGAAAACCTTGACGCAGGAAGAGGTCAATGTCATGCATAGCAAGATTGAAAGAGAGGCTGTGCAATCGCTGGGGGTAGAAATACGATGATATTCAGGGAGTGTGCTTAAACTAAGATGTGATATGCAGGAGATAAAAATAAACTGTGTGTGCTTTACAAAAACCAGAGATGCCAACCTCTACGATTTTATCATAGTCGCTACGAATTTTAACATCAAACTACGCCAATACAATACCACTAGAAATCCTACAAAATTTGAATAAAATGCATTAAAATTTGGATATATAGACAAAAACATGTATTTTCAACGATGAAATACATTTTCGGACTTCACATACCTTCCATTCATCATATTTAATGACATATTTGAACTGGAATGATTGCAAGTAACAAACATAATTTTAGCAAAGCTGATTTCAATACCTTTGCGATTTGACACATTTAGTTCCTGCGGAAATAATTTAACCACGTGACCGTAATATCATTCATTTTTTTCTTAGAATCCATCATGATTTTGTTTAATTAGTTGACTACGAATTGTATGGTCAAACTACTAATTTTGAACATTGAAACTACTATTTGCAACACTTTGGGGTTGGCATCTCTGAAAATCCAGTCTAGATTTGATGCCAGGTTAACATTATCAGCTGTTTAAAGGTCACATGCAACATAAAAAACAACTTTGCAGATTCTCATAGGCACTTACCAAACAAATCATTAAAAATCCCAATTCAACCCATAAAGTTGAAAAAAAAACACAATGAAAAAAAGCCCAAATCAGAGTTCAAACGATTCACTAATTTTCCCCCAGTGCTGGGGGAAAAAGTGGTGTCAACAGCTATGCTGCGCTGCCCTCATACATGTGCAGTGAGTAGGTTTGCAGAGCTTGAAACAGTATGCCTGCCTGAGGTCGTGAGCAATAGTCTAATCTTAGTTCTGTACTTAAACAACTAAATAATGTAGTCATTACATAAAAACCATGTTGATTGTGATAAGCAAACTCTGTCACAGAGAAAACTCAATGTCTGGTTAATTGACACCTACGTGTCTGCCTGCTGATGACAATATGTATTGCACAACTTCAATTACTGACCATTTGCAATTTGATAATAACACCTACTGGGCTTATAAGCCATAAACAAAGAGCAAATGAACCAGTGGCCTATGACAAGGCCTTGTTAAACATGAGTGCACACCCACTGGGTCTGACTGGGTTCAGTTTTGCTGCTGCTTCATTTCAAGGGAGGTAAACCCAAGTACAAAATATTACACTTTTGATTTGCGATTATACGCTTATGATTTTGTATTTGTTTTTTCACAATCAGCAGTGCATTTTATACATCATGAGCAAGTGATAACTGTGTTTTAATTGTGTTTGATTTTTTGGTCGCATGTGACCTTTAATGGAGAGCCTCACAGATAATGAAGAATAACAGTACAGTGATAAATTGATTACTCTTTATGTGAAGTGTTCAATGGTAAGAAAAGTGATTTTATATATATATATATATATGTGCTGGTAAGATGAAGCATCTTGTGTCACACCAATACATCAGCAGTACTTCATAAGATAATATTTACTTCAGTCATACATATTTACAGTGTGTTACATTGTATGCATTCAATATTTGTTACGAATAATAAAAATGATGTCAACTGTAAACTTGTAGGTAGTTGTGTTCGGTTCTAGCTGTAGTTACACCATGTACAGATGAGAGGCAGCAGAAGGAGGTAGCTGTGTTGTGTTCTAGCTGTAGTTACATCATGTACAGATGCCAGGCTTCAGGAGGAGGTAGCTGTGATCTGTTCTAGCTGTAGTTACACCATGTACAGATGACAGGCTTCAGAAGGAGGTAGCTGTGTTCTGTTCTAGCTGTAGTTACATCATGTACAGATGACAGGCTTCAGGAGGAGGTTGCTGTGATCTTTTCTAGCTGTAGTTACATCATGTACACATGACAGGCTTCAGGAGGAGTTTGCTGTGATCTGTTCTTGCTGTAGTTACACCATGTACAGATGAGAGGCAGCAGAAGGAGGTAGCTGTGTTCTGTTCTAGCTGTAGTTACATCATGTACAGATGACAGGCTTCAGGAGGAGGTTGCTGTGATCTGTTCTAGCTGTAGTTACACCATGTACAGATGACAGGCTTCAGAAGGAGGTAGCTGTGATCTGTTCTAGCTGTAGTTACATCATGTACACATGACAGGCTTCAGGAGGAGTTTGCTGTGATCTGTTCTTGCTGTAGTTACACCATGTACAGATGAGAGGCAGCAGAAGGAGGTTGCCGTGATCTGTTCTAGCTGTAGTTACACCATGTACAGATGACAGGCTTCAGGAGGAGGTAGCTGTGATCTGTTCTTGCTGTAGTTACACCATGTACAGATGACAGGCTTCAGAAGGAGGTAGCTGTGTTCTGTTCTAGCTGTAGTTACATCATGTACAGATGACAGGCTTCAGAAGGAGGTAGCTGTGATCTGTTCTAGCTGTAGTTACATTATGTACACATGACAGGCTTCAGGAGGAGTTTGCTGTGATCTGTTCTTGCTGTAGTTACACCATGTACAGATGAGAGGCAGCAGAAGGAGGTAGCTGTGTTCTGTTCTAGCTGTAGTTACATCATGTACAGATGACAGGCTTCAGGAAGAGGTTGCTGTGATCTTTTCTAGCTGTAGTTACATCATCTACACATGACAGGCTTCAGGAGGAGTTTGCTGTGATCTGTTCTTGCTGTAGTTACATCATGTACAGATGAGAGGCAGCAGAAGGAGGTAGCTGTGATCTGTTCTAGCTGTGACTGTATCACGCAGGTGACAGCATCCAGAGGATGTGCAGGTGTGATGTGTTTTAGCTGTAGTCACATTACACAGGTGACCAACATGAGGAAGAGTACAAAGAATGGCATTTTCAGCACTGCACTCCCTGAAAAAAAAAATTATCACAGAGAACTCGATCAAACCTGAAAGACAACACATGAACCTGATTATGGAATTCAAATTCTCTATGGTTTCAAACGTTTAGAACAAGCACATTATTGATGACAACCCACCTGCAATGTGAAGGAAGGACTATCTGACTAAAGGTACACATGCAGATCCGGATAGAGTTGATCCTCAGTAACCAAAACTTAACATTAAAGGCAACAAGGGAATAAGATTGATGCATGTTATCATATTGTAACAGCATAGATTGATGCTTGGGATGTCAGTCCCTGGATTGTCTGGCTCAATTATTTACAGACCACTGTCATGAAGTGGGAACATTTCAGATCATACTAGAGGAAAGTTAATGATGTGTCAATTACTGAATTGAACAAATCAATATATCTGCATCTGTACTGTATATATCTCTGAGAAGCATGTCAATATAACTCTTACCTGAACACTGTCCTGATTCAAACAATGTGTCAAAGCCAGGTTTACACAGACAAACTCCAGTGTCACATTGGGAGTGCTCAGGTCGACACTGAATGTCCTCAGTGCACCATGCAGACAGACCAACTTCTGAGGAGAAATATGACCAAAGTTAAATACGCTAGACCAAGCCTCGCTTTTGGCTCTCCTACAATAAGAAAACATCTAGGTGATGATGTATTAAGAATCATTAAACCCTATTCACCATCTTAGAAAGGATGACCCATTGTATCACCGATTTAAGATATACTCTTCAAAAAAGTAGGGGAACTGTACTTTCAATGTATGATTGTTGAAATTGGAAGATATATGGGATTGAATCAATGTTGACACAATGATAATGGATGTTTTGAGAATGCATCACCACGTGGATTTTATTCAAAGCAAAGCTGTTTATTCAGTTGTCCCCCTTGATAGGTGACATGGAGGCGATTCATAATCATCTGGCCATCAAGTCGAACAGCAGTAGCCTGATTCAGATCGGCTACAATTTGATCTGCCGTTTGAGCTCAATTCCTTAAAACCAGGTCCAGTGCTCTTGTTGTTGACCTTGGACGACCTGACCAGCTAATGACTGACTTGCAAACATTGAAGGCGTTGGCCAATTGCACCTAAACATTCATCATGTTGCATACGCCTCATTGCAAATTTAAACAACTTCAATGACTAGAAGCATACACTAACAACTTTGCGATGCACAGATGCAAGAAAATTATCAGAAAAAATGGTCTACTGTCATTTATTGACCTGCCTGAAAAACTTCAAGATTCACAATGACACCCCATGCACCTGTAGTAGGCTCCCACGTTGTGCGGGTGCTTCCCATGCATTGTGATTGCCTCTGGTGATAACGTGAAATGATGCCACATACACAAGATGAATGTCATTGTAAGTTCCTCAATGGTGTTCCTTCTACCAGACTTCACAGTTTAGGTTCCCCTACTTTTTTTTAAGAGTATAGTTGGCAAGACACTAGTTTATGTATTACTACTGGGACAGAGGAGTGACTGAGTGAGTTTAGTTGTACGCTGCACTCAGCAGTATTCCAGCTATATTCTGGCGGTCTGTAAATAATCGAGTCTGGACCAGACAATCCAGTGATCAACAACATGAGCATCGATCTGTGCAACTGGGAACCGATGACGTGTCAACCAAGTCAGCGAGCCTGACTACCGATCCCGTTGGTCGCCTCTTACGACGAGCACAGTCACCTTTTATGGCACGCATGGGTTGCTGAAGGCCTTTTCTACCCCGGTACCTTCACGGGTCCTGGGACAGAGGAAAACACTGGAGATGGTTGCATGTACATTTAGGTCCCACGCGTATGTCAGTACATGTAGAACACGCACTCATCATACAAACTGTATCGTTAGCGTAGAAATAGTGACCGCAGCGGCATCGGTTGTTCTCACAGAAAGAGTTGTGTAGAAGACAGTGTTCATCTTGAAGACAATGTCCACCCACTCGGCTCACTGTGTATGAAAGAATACTCTGTTAGTACTTGCTGTGATAGACATGATGTCATTATCAGTTACATGAATCGAAAAGGTGGGAAACGGTATACCGCGGTATTTGGTTCTGTATACCATAATGGAATCAAAACATTCGGTATTTTCGATTTTCTTACTGTCATTTTAAAAACCTTTTTATAGCTTTACTAAAATGTCTAGAAATGGAATCATGTCCAAGGCTGCGCATTTCTAGACTGTCGCCATTTTCCCGGAAGCAAGTTCGGAATTGCCTTGAATGTCGTGTACTTAGATCTTAGTACTTAGGTCGTACATCATTGAGCTTCCTCTGAATATCGTCCCTCACAAGTTCTGTTGAGTTTAAGTCTGGGCTGGGCGCAGGCCATTGAAGAGTGTGTATGCGGAGAAAGTCTCGAGTGTCTCAGGCAATATGGCCACACGCGGAAGACGTGGTGTCCATGACGACCAAAATGAGGCACGACAAAGGGTCTTTGCGTTTGATCAATTTAGAAGAAGAAGTTACACCATGTCCTCTACCAGGACCAATATTCTGGAACACCTAGAGCCTAATTTGTGATTAACAGCTATAGCACCCCACACAATTATACTCGGACCTTCCCACATGTCCCTTTCCAGGGAACTCTCATCTGGAAAACCCTCCAAGCGTCGTCGCCACACTCTCTCTGCCAAAAATCATCAAGACGTCTTTTGTCGGAGAAGACAACAGTTTGCCACGCCCGCTGGCGCCAGTTCCAAAGATTGTGGCCCACTGTAGACGAGCAGGAGGATGTTGAAAATGAGGATCGGACCCGGTAAGGCTTGCGACATCTGAAGTTTCTCAGCCTCAAACGCCTTTGCATTGTGTCGGTACAGGTTGGTCCGTGGTGAATGTCAATGGTTGTCCGTGCAGTTTCCAGCGCTGTAGGGAAACGATTTTACAGGTGATGACGGACAATCTATCAATTTTGCCTCAACGTTGTCACATGCGGTCTTCCACTGCGAAGACTTTCGGCTGTGCATCAATTGGCTTGGACTGCTGCAGGCGGTATATTGTTAGAATATGAAGAGAAAAATTATTTGCAACATGTCGGCATGATCGTTGGCTCAAACACAGAATTTGAAACCAATTTCCTCGAACATTGGAACCAGGTTTACCAAACATATAAAGGGTGATAAAATAATTAAAATTAAGATGAAACATGTCTGGCAGAAGTTTTGGTAAGATGAATTTTCCTTTGTGATTCGGTATACGTATAAGAGGCACTATAAAGAAAACATGTAAATGTTACGGTTAATAAATGGCCGTGGCAAAGGGTATAAGACATTTTTTTAGCCAGCAAAATACACCACAGGCAAGTCAAAAATATTCATTCATATATTGAGCAAACAATGAGCAGGATACAATGAACTGCAATACAGGCCTCCAGTACAATGAAATCGAGTCACAAGGGTCACAAATATCAAATATTATAGCTAAAATGGATAGAAGTATCATGAAAACGACCGCTCGTTATCAGAAATGAGCGGTCCACTGTAACTTGATAACGCCCGCAAAATGCTTGACGACGGGCCATTATCAAGCCCGTTGTTAGGTGACGTCATAAGTAGCTCAGTTGTTGAAGTTCAATCACCTACGGCTCGAATGAACTTGGGTTCATTATTGACCATATATCTGGCTCACATTCGTCACATGTGCCTGTGCCATTATGCACTTTCCTGCTTGTGCCATCCATAACGATTGTGCCATAAATGACAACATACAGCAATGAAAATATCGACTTGAAGTCTAACGTTGTTGATCAGTGAAAACAATGGCGGCTGGTAGTATGAGCAAAGGTCAAGGTCGAATGTCGTCACTTTCAACAGTGACGTCATCTGTGTTGTTCTGTGACGTGACTATATTTGTAAAATGTGTGTCAGTGACCTCCGTCGTTTTGTTGTTGGCGGTACATGCTTTTAAACCGATGCCGCTGTATTTATTATTCTTTTATAAAAAATTCTATTCATTTTAGCTATAATAACGGTAACGAGGTCTTTCATTAACTGCCCGACGAAGAAGGGCAGTTGAAAAGACCGAGGGCTTCTGCAAATGATAATGCCCTGAAAAATAGCGTTACCCTTATATTAGGCTTAGAAATGATTAAATACGGCATCTTAGAAAAGAAATACAGTTCGTTCTACCACCATGTATAGTGTAATAAAGCACACTTTCGCCCTGAACTATAATATCGTTAAAACACGAGGACGCTTTTAACGATATAATAGTTCAGGGCGAAAGTGTGCTTTCTTTAGGAGATAAACATCATGTGTTGGCCAATTTCCGGGTGTTATTGAGTATTTGAAGCACGGGAATGCATTTGGAACCGACGGCGTCAGCACTATTGAGAGTGACGACATTCGACCTTGACCTTTGCCCATACTACCAGCCGGAGGTTTCAAATGAAACATTCCCGTGCTTCAAATACTCAATAACACCCGGAAATTGGCCAACACATGATGTTTATCGACATTGTAAACACAAAAGTAAACCAAAGGGTTTTACAGTCTGCACTCGTTTACATCGAGTACGGGTACAGCAGTGAAGTGTCATCAGCTGGCCGTTTCAGCTGGTTCCCATGGTAGCGTCTGGAGTTGCTCATTTGTGACGTCATTCTGACTTTACGTCACAATATGATTTGAACGACGTCACCACTGTTGATGACTCAACAAAACAATTGTTTGCGAGGTCAATGCGCAGTGAATAGTCTTGCAGTTCCCGGGAATCTAATACCATTTGATCATGTTTTTCAACCAATCAGATGACAGAACACAGTGACTTTTGGTTTACAATACACTATACATGATGGCAGAACGAACTGTATGTCTTAAGTAAATTATAGACTTTCAAGGGCAGGTAACTGGAGCGCTATCCAAAAGATCCGCCGCTAAAAATACTATCGCCGTTGAACATATATGATATGAAAAGTAACCCATAATAACTATCAACTAATCAATAATTATACAAATTACAAAAAACACATTCTCGTAACATAAACAACGCTGAGGAATGAAAATATAAGACAAACACGAGGTCAGTAATGCACTGAAACAACATGGTAATTGACTTGATGGAATATGTACAGTAAAACAGGAGCAGAAGAGACCAGTGATACACTGAAATAACATGGTAATGAAGGGTTAAGAATACAATGATATTTTTAAATAAAAGCAAAGGAAAGGGGGCCAGTTCGGCAATGCAAACAAGGGGACCAGTGAGCCGTTGAGGTGGCGATCGGTTTTTATGAAGAACATAGGATGAGGTGTGTGTTCATATAAGTGAGTCCCAAACACGTTGTAAGTGGATTCCTTGGTCACGGTTGGTGACTGGTTGTTGTCTCCCTATGTCTATGGCTTCCAGAAACTTCCTTTGGTGCCAGTTGTTGTTGGTAGTGGACAAGATTTGGGTGGCTTCCCATTTGATGCTGAGGTCCCTGTTCTTGAGGACATGTTTAGGTGTGGTGGAGCTTGTTGACGGAGGTTAACTGTTCCTTGCGTCATGTGTTGATATGTCGCAGCATTCCCCAGATGTACGTTTGTCCACAAATACACGGAATCTGGTAGATACAACCTCTTGGGTTGCGGCTTGCGGTTAGCGGTGATGGATCCTCTTCCGTCGGCCGAGAAGGTTCTTGAAGGTCTTGCCACTTGAAAATGTGATGTCATGCCGGTTCATGATAATTGGTTCTTGATGAGGCGGGAGATGTAGGGAATATTTAGTCTGATGGGGGATGGTGCAGGCTTGAGAATGGTCTCGATAGTGTTCAGGGTCTTATTGATGGTCATGGTGACAAGGTCCGCATCCGTTGAGTGAGTGTGTCCTTTAGATGTAGTAGTTCGTGGCTGAGGGCGTCTGGATGGCAAGTGGACTTAGCACGTCCGATGAGGGTGGCTGCTATGACCTGCTTGATCTAGAGATGATGACAAGAGTCAAGATGATGTGAATGTGTTTGGGTGTGAATGTGGGTGGGCTTGCGATAGACGGTGGTATTGAGTCTATGATTTGTGGATTGCAGGGAGACATGTAGGAAGGAAGTTGGTGGCCTGTCTCTGTTTCCATGGTGAACGTAGTGAATTAGGAGTCGTCGGGGTCGTTATGGTGAGCGATGGTGCTGAAGACGTCTTCAACTTTGCGGTACCAGCAGAGAGGTTGGAAAGGGGCAGTTGTGAGGGCTGATTCTTCCAACGACGTCATGAAGATCACCGTGATGAGGAGAGACAGATAGGCCGAAGAAAGAAGCACAGTTACCATTCTCTGTTTACACATTATCCGTGTTACGTGTTACGTGTACTTGTACGTGTACAATGATTATATATATGGCATATTTCTGGACTTTGGGTCTACTTTGACCTCAGTTAACACTGGATACGTAGGAAACTACTGTAATAATACTGTAATCTATTGCTGACAATGGGGCGGTCCACGGCTGCACGTGTACATGCATTGCATAGACTTGGGGCAATCGTCTGAAACGGTTATCACATATACAGTTATCACATGTTGTTCTCCTTCGTTGCATTAGGTTTCTGTAATTACTTACTGCTTCTACACACGGCTCCCAACTTGTATTTGTCCTGTCCACAGCGGCATACCTTGGGCGTCCCATGGAGACTGCTGGCACTGCAAACCATGTCCTCTTCCCCTTGCACGCATTGAGAGATGTCTGTGCATGTTTTCCCATGGCCGGTCTTTAGATCTGCATCCACAGACACACATAATCTCTCACGGTCTGTCCTTACACCAGAACGTGTTCTTTAACACCCAAAGTCACAGACTGTCAGTACACCAGAACGTGTTCTTTAACACCCAAAGTCACAGACTGTCAGTACACCAGAACGTGTTCTTTAACACCCAAAGTCACAGACTGTCAGTACACCAGAACGTGTTCTTTAACACACAAAGTCACAGACTGTCACTACACCAGAACGTGTTCTTTAACACCCAAAGTCACCGACTGTCACTACACCAGAACGTGTTCTTTAACACCCAAAGTCACAGACTGTCACTACACCAGAACGTGTTCTTTAACACCCAAAGTCACAGACTGTCAGTACACCAGAACGTGTTCTTTAACACCCAAAGTCACAGACTGTCACTACACCAGAACGTGTTCTTTAACACCCAAAGTCACAGACTGTCAGTACACCAGAACGTGTTCTTTAACACCCAAAGTCACAGACTGTCACTACACCAGAACGTGTTCTTTAACACCCAAAGTCACAGACTGTCAGTACAACAGAACGTGTTCTTTAACACCCAAAGTCACAGACTGTCACTACACCAGAACGTGTTCTTTAACACCCAAAGTCACAGACTGTCACTACACCAGAACGTGTTCTTTAACACCCAAAGTCACAGACTATCACTACCCAAGAAGGTGTTCTTTATTAACAACATGTACAGATTGTCAGTACACCAGAACGTATTCTTTATCACCCAAAGCCACAGACTATGATTACCCGAAAATGTGCTCTTTATCACCTACATTCACAGCCTGTCCTTATCCCATAAGGTGTTCTTTAACACTAACACAACCTGTCCTTTCCCTAATCCATAGAGTTAAAAGAAACTTCATACAGTAGTCTTTGGCATGTATGTGATGTTGCACAAGAACTACAGAACTGGTTAAATAGTAGTGTCTTGTGATAAATAGACCGAGTGATAAATACGCGTGTCTTCTCAAATCTTTCTCGGAACTCACGGTTGTCGTGACATCTTTAAAGATGTCCTTCTTAGACAAACATTTCTGATGTATTTATCTTGTGAAAGTTGTTATTCGAGTATAAATCCATTTATAATAGTTATCCACCATTTCAAGCTCTCTGTACCCAACAAATATACAATACCTTAACATGGACCTGCACCCCCTTACGAAATATACACTGCCAGACTCACGGCTGTCGAATCCTGCGTTACAGAAATCCTGACTGCAGCAGATTCGGTTTCCGAGGCAACGTTCACTCCTTGTGCATCCTTTTTGAACGGTGACACCCCTTGTCTCTGTCGTCACACTGTAGCACCTATTCTGTGTGTATTGAACACGTTAAAGATTAATCAGCAATCAACACTTATCAAGTGGTCGACATACGGATTAGTTGACATCCTACACGAACAGATCTTCTCCGGTTACAGTCACCCCTACCTCATCAGCTGGACATGTTTGCTCCGTGCTGTTCGCCATACAGTTCAGGTTAGCCGAGACAGGGTCCACCCATGAAGTCTGAGGACAAGTGTAGCATTTGAGACCGCCTGAAAGCAGCACGCATGTGTAGTCAGTGGCTCGGAGTGGTTTAGATGTGTTTACAGCTTGTGTAATGGAAATATGGAATTATGGTTTAAACATTTTCTCTTTCAAAGGAAATCTGGATCGGGTAAAAAGCAAGTCTTGCTTCTGTTATCCTCTCGATGTAGTTGGCATAGCTGGTAATACGTTTTACAAGACAGTACTAAACATTAGTACAGTTGCACAAACAAAATATATAAAGTCATTATTTTGGTGTCAGTGGTGTCTACATGAATTAAAAATTGCTCAGACCTTTGGCTTTTAATGTCCAACCGCAGACCGAACTATGGCCATAAGTATCGACGTAAAATCATACCCATGTATGTAAAAGTACAAAGTCTTTCTCATATTATCGCATTTTTTGTAGGTAAAGAAAACAGTAAGTTGTATCCTCAAATTGATACTCACATATGCAGTGTGAGCTTTCTGATACTTAACGCCTAAACTTATGAGCGTTCAAATCTCTGGAGCCGGGTCTGCGGAGACAGTGGACAATTTGGCAGACTCTAGAACCATAAGTCAAGTCCATGTTTTTCGTAACCCTATCAGAAAGATTGTTTGATGAATGATTCAGCAGTCATACCGAATGACTAAGCATAATAATCCCCGAATAGTCTCCAGGCGTTCTGAAGCCTCAGCCTTTCCTTCAGCAACACCTGTCAGTAAAGGCTGATTACAATGCTGCTAGTGAGGATCTGTGACATCTTATAACCCATCTGCGCTAACCATATTCATTGCTCTCCTTAAACCAGATGGATTTTGAATTGCAGCTCTAACAAACTTTTAATTATTCGACAATGTCTGGAACAATGTCCCAGTCTATGTGCTGGAATCGATAAGGCCACAGTGAATCACCCTTCATATCAAGTTAAACAAACGTACAATCGGATGAGGTGTTTATCAAAGTCACGTGTCTAGTCATTATAACAGACCTTGGAGCATTGTTATTTCATTTATCAGGTAATGTCATGTGTGAGATATACGTGTATAAGGTTGCATAAGAAAATTAAATGTTTCTCGGGCACATTTTTTTCAGTAGTGACGAGGGTGGCAGGACTTTTCTTTTAAATGTTTGACAGAAAGGCACATTTTTATTTTTTTCTCTCTCAGAAATACAGTTTGAGAGGTTTAGCACGTGTTAATGAGTAGTAGATTCAGCCAGTGGTTCACATAATTTGTATAGTGGACAAATGGATGATCCGGACGCGGCCAAGTCAAAGTGACGCGCTGACGCCCGTGAAACATAATACTTTTATCAGCATTTAGCCGAACCAAATGTCAGACACGTGCTGTATTTGAAAGACTTGTCCCAACTCCGTTTCAAACCAGCATGGTTACATGAAACAAATGTGTTGGTACTGACAACAGTGTTGATACAGGAGAGTACACAGAGAGCAGATACTGTATTTACAGAGAGTAGACACTTACAACAGTGTTGATACAGGGCAGTAGAAGTGTGACGACAGAGAAACTTCACGATACGATACGTACCGCGATATCTTGGAACGATACGATACGATTCGATTCACATCACGATATATTATCTTCAGAGATTTTCTTTAAACTGTGTGTTTTGATATCAAGTGATAAATTTTTAAATAACCATCATTTTCTAATGAAAATTAACAATTTTAATGTCAACGATACGCATCACGATATGAAAAAAATATCGAAATATTTATCGTCCGATAGAGTAATACCATTATCGATACTACAATATATCGCCAAAACTCTACAGGGCAGTACACAGAAAGCATCTACTTACAATAGTGTTGACACAGGGCAGTACGCATACTGTTGATACTTGCAACAGTGTTGATACAGGGCAGTACACAGAGAGTAGATACTGACAACAGAGGTGATACAGGGCAGTACACAGAAAGTATCTACTTACAACAGTGTTGATACAGAGCAGTATACACAGTGTTGATACTTGCAACAGTGTTGATACAGGGCAGTACATAGAGAGTAGATACTGACAGCAGAGGTGATACAGGGCAGTACACAGAGAGTAGATACGGACGGCAGAGGTGATACAGGGCAGCACAAACAATGCAGACACTTACACAGTGTTGATACAGGGCAGTGGTTCACATAATGTAGATACTTACAATAGAGTTGATACAGGGCAGTACACAGTACAGACACTTACACAGTGCTGATACAGTTCAGCACACAGTACAGACACTTACACAGTGCTGATACGGGGCAGCACACAGTACAGACACTTACACAGTGCTGATACAGGGCAGTGTTACACAGAGAGTAGATACTTACAACAGAGTTGATACAGGGCAGCGGTACACAGAGAGTAGATACTTACAACAGAGTTGATACAGGGCGGTGTTACACAGAGAGTAGATACTTACAACAGAGTTGATATAGGACAGTGTTACACAGAGAGCAGATACTTACAACAGAGTTGATACAGGGCAGTGTTACACAGAGAGTAGATACTTACAACAGAGTTGATACAGGGCGGTGTTACACAGAGAGTAGATACTTACAACAGAGTTGATGCAGGGCGGTGTTACACAGAGAGTAGATACTTACAACAGAGTTGATATAGGACAGTACACAGAGAGTAGATACTTACAACAGAGTTGATACAGGGCGGTGTTACACAGAGAGTAGATACTTACAACAGAGTTGATACAGGGCGGTGTTACACAGAGAGTAGATACTTACAACAGAGTTGACACAGGGCAGTGTTACACAGAGAGTAGATACTTACAACAGAGTTGATATAGGACAGTACACAGAGAGTAGATACTTACAACAGAGTTGATACAGGGCGGTGTTACACAGAGAGTAGATACTTACAACAGAGTTGATACAGGGCGGTGTTACACAGAGAGTAGATACTTACAACAGAGTTGATATAGGACAGTGTTACACAGAGAGTAGATACTTACAACAGAGTTGATACAGGGCAGTGTTACACAGAGAGTAGATACTTACAACAGAGTTGATACAGGGCGGTGTTACACAGAGAGTAGATACTTACAATAGAGTTGATACAGGGCGGTGTTACACAGAGAGTAGATACTTACAACAGAGTTGATATAGGACAGTACACAGAGAGTAGATACTTACAACAGAGTTGATACAGGGCAGCGGTACACAGAGAGTAGATACTTACAACAGAGTTGATACAGGGCGGTGTTACACAGAGAGTAGATACTTACAACAGAGTTGATATAGGACAGTACACAGAGAGTAGATACTTACAACAGAGTTGATACAGGGCAGCGGTACACAGAGAGTAGATACTTACAACAGAGTTGATACAGGGCGGTGTTACACAGAGAGTAGATACTTACAACAGAGTTGATACAGGGCGGTGTTACACAGAGAGTAGATACTTACAACAGAGTTGATATAGGACAGTACACAGAGAGTAGATACTTACAACAGAGTTGATACAGGGCGGTGTTACACAGAGAGTAGATACTTACAACAGAGTTGATACAGGGCAGTGTTACACAGAGAGTAGATACTTACAACAGAGTTGATATAGGACAGTACACAGAGAGTAGATACTTACAACAGTGTTGATATAGGACAGTGCAAACAGCGTATACCAGGACCACAGCGACTTGTGATAAGAGGTCTGCCATGCTTCTCGCTAGGGGTGTGTGAGGTTGTGCAGGGTTGCGGCCCTGCCGGACATCTACACTAGTACCAGACGTGCTGCTGCATGTTGTAATTATCTCATCATCACCTCTAACGCGTTCTTTAATTACCTGTCACAATGTGTTGACCCTGGCACGTTTTAATTTGTAATGGTCATTTCATTCACATGTGGCTTGACATTGGATATGGACGGTTATATGATGTCGCTTACATGAACGTGGTCCATCTAGAAACCCACCTGGAACTGTTGGAAATTGTATACACAAGCCGATATGCCTGGCGACATCACTGAGAGGCCATGTTGTTATATGCAGCCCTCCCTGTTGACTTACCAACAAGACACTGAAGTTTGTCAAATCATTTTGCCAAGGACAATGTCAGGCAAACACATGATGTCTTTCCTTCCTTCCTTAGCCTTGGCAAACTAATTCTCTGCACTGCGTAGATGGATTCAGAGGGTGGTCGAGCACTCCCCCTACCTTTCAAAGTGTGCAAACACCCACCACCCGCCCATTGCCCCCTCCTCAAAAAGCTGTATAATCCGCACCTGCGCTGTCGTGCACACGTTCATCCTTAAATTAAATCTTTATTTGCTAGCATATAATAGATATCCCACTTACCGAACCGTGACTCCAAAGCTTGACGTACTTATCCCAGTTACCTGACCTGTGTGTAGACTTCACTAGAGAACCATTACTCCAAAGCTTGACGTACGTATCCCAGTTACCTGACCTGTGTGTAGGCCCCACTAGAGAACCATTACTCCAAAGCTTGACGTACTTATCCCAGTTACCTAGTTTTTGTGTAGGCCCCACTAGAGAACCATTACTCCAAAGCTTGATGTACTTATCCCAGTTACCTAGTTTTTGTGTAGGCCCCACAAGAGAACCATTACTCCAAAGCTTGACGTACTTATCCCAGTTACCTAGTTTTTGTGTAGGCCCCACTAGAGAACCACTACTCCAAAGCTTGACGTAATTATCCCAGTTACCTGACCTGTGTGTAGGCCCCACTAGAGAACCATTACTCTAAAGCTTGACGTAATTATCCCAGTTACCTAGTTTTTGTGTAGGCCCCACTAGAGAACCATTACTCCAAAGATTGACTTACTTATCCCAGTTACCTAGTTTTTGTGTAGGCCCCACAAGAGAACCACTACTCCAAAGCTCGACGTACGTAACCCAGTTACCTGACCTGTGTGTAGACCTCACTAGAGAACCGTTACTCCAAAGCTTGACGTACGTATCCCAGTTACCTGACCTGTGTGTAGGCCCCACTAGAGAACCATTACTCCAAAGCTTGACGTACTTATCCCAGTTACCTAGTTTTTGTGTAGGCCCCACTAGAGAACCGTTACTCCAAAGCTTGACGTACTTATCCCAGTTACCTAGTTTTTGTGTAGGCCCCACTAGAGAACCACTACTCCAAAGTTTGACGTACGTATCCCAGTAACCTGACCTGTGTGTAGGCCCCACTAGAGAACCATTACTCCAAAGCTTGACGTACTTATCCCAGTTACCTAGTTTTTGTGTAGGCCCCACTAGAGAACCATTACTCCAAAGCTTGACGTACTTATCCCAGTTACCTAGTTTTTGTGTAGGCCCCACAAGAGAACCGTTACTCCAAAGCTTGACGTACTTTTCCCAGTTACCTAGTTTTTGTGTAGGCCCCACTGGAGAGATTGAATGGACATCAATAAACTGACACAATGTGTCAGTGAATAAATAGTTCGCATATATTCCTGTGCCGCTATTTCTGTCGAGCATGTATGTAAGTACAGGGGCAGAAAGTAGCAAGGAAGCATCACATTCTAATCTAACCGAATTTCGAAATGTTCCCATTTCTTCACAGACAGAACTGAGATCTATTGTTTTCAACTGCAGTTTTTAAGAATGTTAATGTAAACAATGAGAGATGTATCTAATGAGTTACAGCTTATGTGACCACTGCTACACGCAAATGTCATATACATAACACAAAGTTTATGATGATATGTGTATAAAGGTTTCCAGTTGCATAACAGAAAAGGAATATAGAATTAAGCATGTGATATCAATTTAATTTCGTAGAATTAACATTTACAATTGTAAACTAAACTTATTTCCTTTTGGTGTACACAGTTCCGTATAAAATCCTATACTGGTCATCTAAACGTATATCTTTAGTTCATTGTAAAATTGCCTCTTACATGCTGGTCAGCTGTTACATACTGGTCAGCTGTTACATGCTGGTCACCTGTTACATGGTGGTCATCTGCTACATATTAGTCACCTGTTACACGTTGTTGCCATATGATGAACCGTTACACAGTACACAAAGTAAGTGTAACAAATTCATATCACAGTGTTCGTGTGTTTGTGCAATCCCAAGCAGTTTACCTTGATTTTAATCACGCCATACCACGAAGAATTAGAGAGTTCTAACCTAGTGAGCTTTCCCCTCATCTTTAGTGACCCATAAGGAAACAATGGAACAAATTATTTGGTGAGAAGAAAAATGATTGTGTTAGATAGATATGGTGCAGGCATGTTGATACCCAAATATGTCAGCCTTGATGTATTGAGGCATTGTTTGCTGTATCCACAAAAAATGTACTTGTAGAGAGAATGCCACCAACAAGTATGTTACTTCCCCTCTTTACGTGTGCATCACCAGGTGTCTACATGGAATTACGTTAAACCTGTGATGGATTTGGATACCAAACTGTGGGTGGCACATCGTTACAACAGACAAACCTGATGCCCCTGCTGGACATTACGTGTATGTGCTTGCCTTCAAAATTATGTTCCAACTTCAGTTGTTCTCAGAACAGAATTCTTAATGATTCAGTATCGTGAGTGTCCACTATTGGCGTTGATGCTGGCTTAAAAATAACGACGAATAAACAACACGAAGCGATTAAGGAGATTATTACCGAACAAGGGGCTATTACCGAACAAAATTCCATTTCCGCATTGTTTACTCAATTTACCGATCGCTACAGTATTTTTCATGCGCATGCATTGAAATGGAAACATCCCCTACCAGAAAAACGACTGTCTTCTCCTTAAATATATTTCAAAAGACGCTGAGATGAAAACTGACGAAAAGACAAGCAACTGGAATCACATCCTTAAACCTTGTGTGTATATCGTTGACGTGGTGGCTAAGCCAAAACGTCTTGGTCAGTACTGGGATACCCTATTCTAAATACAGCAAAATGTCTATTTAAGTGCATTACGCAATTCCAAACCACAATAAAAAGCTTTGATAGCCATATATGGACTGCACCGTCCGATCAACACTAACCCATCATTGTGCAGCCCTGTCGTCCTTTACCGAACAAGCGCCATTGACCTCAGCAATTTTCCCTACTCTACTTTATGCCTATGGCTTCTTTGTTGATACTAAAACAAACGTCATTAATTACTTCATCTGGTTTATAAAGTGTCAAGACAAACACAAAACACGATAATTATGCGAGTTTCCAGTCTCTAGTTGGTGTTAGAATTTAACTCGTCCTGTGAATATAAATCGTTAACTTGGGAAACGTACCCTGCTGCAAAAAAACCCCACGATGATTGTTTGATAGAGGAATCGGTTTTACTGTACAAGCTATTGTGTTCCCCCAAGCCAAATCAGCCATTAACTCCAAACATTAGTTCCTGGAACAACTTACTTTTACATCAGGAACATGTTTGTTGAGGCATGTCGATAAACGTTTGAGATATTCGACCGTGACCTTATAGGAACATGAAGGGCGGGCACCTTGCACGTCATTTAATTAGTTTCACCCTTGTCTCTGTTGAAATACCTGAATTGTGTCTCCCAGAAAATACGTCCACATATCACAAAGTGCATACACGTTAATCATCGTTTCAAAAGTAGGGTTTCGTGTAAATTATTTTTTCTACATCCCCATTTCTTTCTGTATTTTGACGTGAAATAATGTCACTGACGCTGTATGAATTAATGCCCATATGCTAAAAATACCCAGTGCTAAAAGTTAATACAACTCTCTTCTTAAAGGACTTTCCCTTTGAGGTTTTTTGTCTGCTGATGTTTCGTTTCGAATAGTGACTGCTTGCAGCATTTTGAACAAAATTGAAGGAATATTTCTGCTGTGTTTGAGCCTACTATTTATCAAATTATTTAACTGACATCATTAAATTATGCGAACGTTGAATCAGACGTGCTTTATTGTTAACTTGCTTCCCGTTTACCTAGCTTAACTGACCATATTTCTTTCAGCAGACCCGATATAGTCTGATTTATAGTTTGTAGTTCTTTCAAATTGCTCTTTCACATACCTGTATTTTTCATGTTTGACTATAGTATAGTGATCAATGCCAATCAAGAATTTTTTTCAGTCAGGCGGTTAAGACCAACACTGAAAGGAGTTTTGTATTTGTAATAACTGATGACCGCAAGACCTCATAATCCCCAGCGTCGTGGCCTAACTTTGGTTGGGGTGGCTATATCCAGTGCCTTTCAAAGTTATACATGGCACTGTCATGTGAAGAATCGTTCATGACAACTTTGGTCCAGAGAGAACAAGAAAACCCCTCTGCTGTACGCACGTATTAAAGACATTTCATCTGGTATGTAGTTGCTCAGCACCTGACACATGACAAGTAACTTTTGTGCCACGAGAAGTGTGTTTGACTCATGCTCATATGCATAAATTGCGCACATATACACATCAAACAATAACATATCTGACCTTGATTACAACGACATGTATGCTCTAATAAATGTGTAATAAATGGGTTATAGTAACACTATTTCACTATACCGTTATAGGACGTGTACCTGGCACATCAGTATATTGAGTGAAGACACTTTTGAAAAATAAGACCGGGACAATCTGCAACAATCTCTATATAAACTCCCCGATTAAGATAAGACAACACCACAGTAGGTCGTCTTTTATTCTTTCTAAGATTACAGTATAATTACATTTATTCGTAACAAACTCTTCCTGAAACTGCAAGCAAATCTACATGAATTCCTTTTACTCATAGTGTCGAGTGAAAATAAATCTAGGACCTAGCTGCACGTTTCAATTATTGTTGGGTTGGTTTGATGTTCAAAATCGCACGCAACATTATACCAGCTTTATACTGGAACCAGAGACCATATAATAGAGGGACGGCCCTCTCCAACAGTTCATCATTAAACATCAGCGCTACGGTCTGGCATGTAACTGATACACATCGACACCCTGCTGCTAACTATTATATGGTCTCTTCTGGAACGGACTAAATTATACAATATAAATAAAATATAGAATACAAAACATGGACTTAAGAGTATGTAATATGAACAAAATGACCGCACTTGAGCATAAACACTTGTCATAGAGGTCGTCAGCCCGACTATAGCCCGGAATAGACCAACACGAGTGTTCTGTTCAAACGCTACAACCAGGTGTTGACGATAACTGGTACGCTGCGGTAACTGGTCGCTAACCAGAAAGTGCTTTGATACGTTTGTTTAGGGTTAATTTTATGACTTTTCAAATAACATTCATTTGATACAGTTTTGTGAGTTGTAAGTTACGTTTTCCCATTAGCATATCACAAACTTCAGCGATATCATAAGTTCGGAGGATCCGTGAACCATTTAGCCGTAAACAGTACACGTGAACAGTTCAAGGGAGGTTACTCTACTTGCAAAAGCCATTGGGGTTTTCCCGAGTTCTAATCAGGCCAACAGACTAACATGCCACTTATCACTTATATACGTGGTTCACGCGTGGTAATTCACCTGATCGATCAATCATATAGCTGCTGATAGATGCAGATGTTAGAGCAGAAATCTCAGAAGCCTGTTAAACGCTTCAAGCATTCATACGGAAAGAATTGTGCTATTTTTTTCAGCGGATATCCGTAAGTACCGCGAGAATATAGGAAACGCCAGCATTGATTCCACCATCTTAGTTTTGCTGTATCCACCCATGGTTGTTTCAATATAGCGTGGGGGTGTAAAGCCCACGAAGAAAGGAAGAGAGAGATAGCGAGGTTCGGCTGTCAGCCATTTATCAAACCGGAAGTATCTTACAGTTTGTAATCCGGACATGCCAGAACTCCGTGCATCACACTGATAACCGGGCAGTGCCAGTTATTGTAACATCCTCCCCTTTTTGTAAAACTTTAAACTTGAACGTACAAATGAACAGCCACTCAAATCACCACTTATACTAGTGATGAGTGAAATGTTTAAGAATAAAGATGAAAGTTAATGAACTTAAAGAGTTATTGCTTTTTAACTGAAATGATATCCTGTAAGTGAAGTCAAATCGGAGTCCTTTGAAGAATCCTTACACACTGAACACAATTATCAATTAACAGTCTGTTTGAACTTGAATCTCAGGTTCATCAGTTTACTTCACGGACACCTCAAAGTCTTTGAGGTATGCAGGCAACCTGCTCTGTCGGGTAGATCGCCTCGGGCTGTCTGGAACCTCAGGTATGGGTTTTACCTGCGATGTGGGTGTGTTGGTCTCAGGCACTGAGACAGGTTTGGGTGACACCATAGGTGTCAAATGTTGAGTCACAGGTGTGACGTCTGGCCTTACACCAGACTCAACTGCCTTTAGCTGTTTCGGCTTATGTGTAGGAGCATCAGTCTCACTTGATTTCCTCAAGTGAACCCTGTTTCTTCTGTAAGAACCATTCCCACTCTCAATCTCATAGGAACGTTCATCTAGTTGTCTCGTCACAGTTCCTTTCTCCCACTCTTTCTGTCCTAGACGATGTGGTTTTATGCGGACAATATCTCCAACTTCCAGGGGAGATAAATCTTTTGCATGACGGTTGTAAGACTGTGCGTCCTTTCTCTGGGCATTCTCAATCAATCTGCGATTGTTTAGGTAGTCACTCTTATCTCCAGGCTTCAGCAGTTGTTCTGACATTGGCATAAGAGATCTCGTCCTGCGGTTAAACAGTTTCTGGTTCGGACTGGTCCCGGTGTTCTGGGTCGGAGTATTCCGGAGCTCAAGCAAACAGAGATAAGGGTCCATCTTGGATCTCTTGCACTTACTCATCATGGTTTTCGCCGCTTTCACACCAGATTCAGCTTTGCCGTTGGCGTTCGGGTGTCTTGGAGAACTGGTACAGTGGATGATGTCCCATGCTTTTGTGAATGATGAGAACTCTTCACTGATGAACTGTGGACCATTATCCGAGATAAGCTGGTTCGGAATGCCATGTCTTGCGAAGTGAATTTTCAATGCTTTAACCACTGCTGAGGAGGTAGTCGATGGAAGATAGTCAACTTCCCAGAATCCACTGAAATAGTCAATGGTAAGAAGGTATTCACGATCCTCGAACGTGAACAGATCAGTCCCTACTACTTCCCACGGATGATTGGCGATGATATTTATCAGAGATTCTTTCTGCTGTGTTTTACAGTAGGTCTGACAAGCATCACAAGATTCTGTGATCTGTTTGATCTGGTCAGTCATGCCTGGCCAGTACACACACTCTCTCGCTCTTCTCAGCATACTTTCTTTTCCAAGATGAGATGAGTGAAGGAGTGATTTGATTCTAGTTCTTATGTTTTCAGGTACAACGATGCGTTCTCCTTTGAACACCAGGCCATCATGGACAGTGAATTCATCTGTAGCAGATAAGAATGGAGCAAGTGATTCGTGTAAGTCTTTCTTGCTTTCAGGCCATCCCTTGAAGATTACAGATTTGAGAATGTTCATTGTCTCGTCTTCCTGTGTTGCCTTTTGTAATTCTTCTATTTTTTCAGGGCTGACTCTCAGGTGCCCAACTGCATTCACCACTGAGAACATATCAGGTTTGTTGTCTCGAGTGATGGAGTTGATGTATGCTCTAGAGAGCATATCAGACAAGTACATCTGCTTCCCGGGTCTGTACACCACGTTAATGTCGTACTGTAGGAGTCGCAACATCATGGACTGAAGTCGCTTGGGTGCCTTGTAGAGAGGTTTTCGAAGAATAGCCTCAAGAGGTTTGTGATCTGAATGTATGATTGTTGATCTGCCAAATGTATACTGGTGAAATTTCTCCAGAGCGAAAACAATGGCCAGACATTCTTTCTCAATCTGTGCATAACCACATTCAGTGTTGGATAGTGCTCTACTTGCATAGGCTAGTGGTCTACCTTCCTGTAGCAGGGCTGCGCCCAGTCCCTGGCTGGAAGCATCACACTCAATATGTAGGTCCACCCTAGGATCATAGTACCTCAGCACAGGTGCCTCAGTGAGAAGTTGCTTGATTTCTGTTAATGCTGTCTCTTGTTCATCAGTCCACTCCCACTGAACTTCCTGGTGGGTGAGCCTTCTAATTGGTTCCATTACATCGGACAGTCTTGGGAGGAATTTAGCCAGATAATTGACAGTTCCTTGTAGGCGGCGAACTGCATCAACATCATTTGGTGCTTCCATATCCAGAATTGCTTCAACTTTCTTCTTGTCTGGTTTCAGTCCATCTGCAGTTATTTCATGTCCCAAGAATTCAATGTGATCAGTCTTAAAAACACACTTTACTCTGTTCAGTCTAAAGTTTCTCTCACTACACCTCTGAAGTAGTTTCTGGAGGTTTGAGTCATGTGCTTTGTCATCTTCTCCGTGCACCAACACATCATCTGCTACACAGAAAACACCTTCTAGTCTTTCCAGATTCTTGTGCAGCATCCTCTGGAATATCTCAGAACTAACCTTGGTTCCGAAAGGAAGTCGTAACCAGCGGTATCTCCCGAAGGGTGTTATAACCGTGGTAAGATAGCTGCTCTCCTCGTCAAGTACACAGTGCCAGTAGCCGTGAGTCAGGTCAACTTTACTGAACACCTTTGCTTTTGCAATCTCTGGGAGTGCATCTTCTATAGTTGGTAACGGGTATATTTCCCGTTGCAGAGCATCGTTGAGAGATTTGGGATCAATGCACACACGTAGTTGTCCCGTTTTTTTGACCTGTACAGATATTTGAGAGCACCATTCAGTAGGCTCTGTAACAGGTGCTAGCACGCCCAGCTTGACCATCCGATCAAGCTCTTCCTTCAGCTTGGGCTTTATAGCAATGGGAACTTTTCTTGGTGGGCACTGAGACGGCATAGTTCCTTCCTTCACATGAAGGTGAACAACTCCTGGAAAAGTACCTTGGGAGCCTTTGTCGAAAACATCTTTGAAGTTTGCCAGCATATCTTCTGTGGTGATGGCGTTGATTTGTTGAAAGTTGTGATAGTTGACCGTGATGAGCTGCATTTCTTCTGCTGACTTCCTGCTGAGAAGAGGTGTCAGGTTTTCCTTGATGACTTGGAATTCAATGTCATATGTTAACTTGGTCTCTGGGTTGGTGATCATCAGTGTGCACTTTCCTAGTGGCTTTGTGATTGTCTGATTGTACATTCTCAATTGTGTTTCACTGTTCTGTAATACACTGTCCACAAACTTGATAGGGATAATGTTCACTGTCGATCCACAGTCAACTTGGAATGTCACAGTGTTCTTGTCTTCAACCACCATGTCAGCTAGTATGAGATCATTGTCTGGTGTCTTAACCTTGTTAACATCTTCTGCTTGTGTTTGTGAGAGAGTGAATACATAACTATCTTCTGGTTGGTCACAATCACCTGAGCAATTTTCTTGAGCCTGAACCCCATGTACAGGTTTCTGATTGGCTGTACAACATATGTCAAAATGGTTCTGTCTTTTGCATAGTTTGCATGTCTTTCCCCACGCTGGACAGAGTTCTTTGCGGAATACATGTTCTCTGCCGCAAAATTTGCAGGTGTTTAGACGAGGTTGCTGTCCCTGGTAGTTGTTTGACCTTTGACTGTTGTATGTGCTTCTGTTATTGTTGTTATGCTTTTGTCTGAGATGTTGTTTCTTGTCTCTGTGATCACGTGATGTGCGTTGTGTTTGTCTTGTGACTTGGTTTACTTCTGACTGTGCTGCTGTAATAACTGTCA
This sequence comes from Haliotis asinina, assembly GCF_037392515.1. Classification (NCBI taxonomy): domain Eukaryota; kingdom Metazoa; phylum Mollusca; class Gastropoda; order Lepetellida; family Haliotidae; genus Haliotis; species Haliotis asinina. The sequence continues at coordinate 22,607,456 of NC_090291.1, read as the reverse complement.
ACTGAGAAGCTGTGTTTTCATGACTTCGACAAATGTCTATGCATTTAGCTAGTGTTAGCTTGCGCTCCTGAAGCAAGCGTTTCCTAGTATTTGCATCCGATATGCCTAGGACTATTCTGTCCCTTGTAAGAGAATCTCTAAGGCAGTCACAAAAGTTGCAGGTTTTCACTAGTTGCTTTATGGCTGCTACATAAGAATCAACATTCTCGTTTGTTTGTTGGGTCCTTGTGTTAAATTTGTATCTCTCAAAAGTTTTGTTGCTTTCCCCTAGAATATGAGAATCTATCTTTTCAATAATGTCCTTCACTGCATCATTCTCTGAGGGATCGCAAGAATTGTAAACCTGTAGTCCTTCTACTCCCATGGTAGAGATTAGATACGATCTGAATATCTTCTTGTCGCTAGTATCATCGCTCCTCCCGGTGATTACACAATAATGTCCCCACATTTGCTTCCATAGATTCCAGTTTTTGACCGGATCATCCGCTAACTTTAGAGGGTCAGGCGGTCTGATATGACTCACATCATTTTTGACGGGTGCCACGCTTTGGCTAGAAGTGCCTTCCGTTGATTCGGCAGACGACATTGTCAATTTTCAGAGAAAGTTCATGCAATGTTCTTGAATTAATATTTTCTGAGTGAGATAGTAGTATAATGTTGCACAAATATCACCAGTTCAATCAGATAACACAAGTAAGCTCCATATTCGTGACTAAAGTCATGTCACTTGTCCCACGTGGTTTTCACTTCAGATACTCAAGGTCACGCGCTATCACGCACCGGTAGAATGTTAAGTTCATGTAAAATTGACAGTTAATTGTCAATGAAACATGGGTTTCAACACAAACCGGGAGGTTAGATTCGTTGCTGAATCCGCTGCCACCATGTTTCAATATAGCGTGGGGGTGTAAAGCCCACGAAGAAAGGAAGAGAGAGATAGCGGGGTTCGGCTGTCAGCCATTTATCAAACCGGAAGTATCTTACAGTTTGTAATCCGGACATGCCAGAACTCCGTGCATCACACTGATAACCGGGCAGTGCCAGTTATTGTAACAATGGTCACCGGAAGTTTCGAACCCAAACACTTTAATCGGCCTTGAACTTCACAAGGTCGCAACAACACATTTTGCACTCTGCAGTTTTTCCTTTGACAACACGGGTATCAAGGTTTACGGTAATTGCAGACAATACTTTGAATAGAACGATCTAGCATTTGTGTGTCGACAGATGAAGCTTTCTCTTACTCTGAACTACTATATAGTTATGATGTGACATTCACCTTGATCTATCCTCTTTATTTGGGTGGTTTGCTGTCGCCTTTCAGATGGTTGATAAACATGTATTGGCCCAGCAAAACCGTAAAAACTCCTAGGAGCTTGGTCAAATTGCACAGTGGGAGTGGGGAAGTCTAAAGGCCTGCGTTGTAGTCAAAAGAGCAGAAGGACTAAAAGGGGGAAAAGTCAAAAGGTCAGAAAAATAAAGATTTAATATATTACATAGTAAAATAATGTAGCTGTACTGGCTAGTGATCAGTTATCGCAGCGTACCAATTATCGCCAACACCTGGCTGTAGCACTAGCGAAGACATCTTTACTTGTACTTCGGCAGTATTTCACATATTGACACATCCAAAAAACAATAGGTTACGAGAGTTTAAATTACATTGTAAACCAAACGTTACTGTGTTCTGTAATCTGATTGGTTGAAAAACATGATCAAATGGTATTAGATTCCCGGAAACTATTCACTGCGTATTGACACGTAAACAATTGTTTTGTTGTGTCATCAACAGTGGTGACGTCGTTCAAATTATATTGTGACGTAAAGTTAGAATGACGTCACAAATGAGCAACTCCAGATGCTACCATGGGAACCAGCTGAAACGGCCAGCTGATGACACTTCACTGCTGTACCCCTACTCGATGTAAACGAGTGCAGACTGTAAAACCCTTTGGTTTACTTTTGTGTTTACAATGTCGATAAACATCATGTGTTGGCCAATTTCCGGGTGTTATTGAGTATTTGAAGCACGGGAATGTTTCATTTGAAACCTCCGCCACCTCAAATACTCAATAACACCTGGAAATTGGCCAACACATGATGTTTATCTCCTAATTGAGCATTTTACATTCTGGACGTTAAAAATATGAATCCCTCGGAACACGAGACCCAAACACATCGGGGGTTGTCACGTGACCATTAGTGTGTTGACAGGAAATTTCATAAATGATGTGAACTGAATGAAAATCATCCTGGCTGTGTGGTGAATCTATAATCTCTGACTTGGCAATTCAGTCCACAAAAAGTGCAGATTTTAATGTGTCTTAATATACCCATAATGCCTTGAGTCAATCACTTAACTTTGAATTGACCTGAAGTTCCATCTCCGTTTTATGGACTCGACGGATACCATGCACACAATGCTGACAAATTGTAACTGTAAATTTTCACCTTTATCTTTGCGTTTTCCCCTGAGAAAACAAATATTGCCAAAACTGCAAACAACTACTCAAAATGTCAAGTTTGGTAAGTTCAACCCTGCGGTGACATCTCCATATTCCCATCAGCTTATATCAGCATCCGTCAACATTCACCATGAATGCGAGTTTTGTTCTTTTAAACATCTTGTTTTAAAAACAAATTTCTTCAATATGTCAAGGTTTGAAACACAATAGTTTTATTACCAAGTTCATGTCAAATTAGGTGAATAACATAAAAACATCAGAAATGGCGATAAATGGTCTTGTTAGTTGCAGGGAAAGCACAATCTACACTACCTCGCTTCCTGTTCACCGCGTTTTGGAGAAACATGATCGACAACAGTAAACAAGCAGGAAACATCGGTGAATAGCTGATCTATCATCAAGGTAAATTTTATTTCATTCTGTGAAGAAATAATGGAGCAAATCGTTAAAAACATCTTAAAAATGGAGTCAAATGTTTTCACAATTAAGTGTCTTGACTGTCATGACAAATGCATATGGGATGTTTGTTTTTGTTATCTCCCACCATGCATTTAGTGTGGAGCAGAGGATATAAGAGGATATAATGTGAGGGGATATAGTCGACGCCTCGTCCGTCCGTCAGTCCGTAATAATTTTGTTGCCCGAGCATAACTCAGAAACTGTTTAATTTTTTTAGACCAAACTTGATAGATATAATAATCTCAACCTATAGTTGTGCCTTTTGCTATTTACAGAGTTTTGGCATCATGGAGCATTTTTGTGTTAGCCTAATGGTGGGGTGGGATTCGTTTCTGGAGCATAACTCAAAAACCGTTCAATATTTTTCTGCAGAACTTGGAAGATATGTGTGGCAAACACCAAAATGGTGCCTTTTGCTATTTACAGGTTTTTGTAATGTATTATTTTCTTGGTCTCCATGGAGATGTTTCGAATTTAGTATAAAAATGGAGGGATTGGGCATAGTTTCTGGAGCATAACTTGAAAACCGTTCAACATTTTTCTGCATAACTTGGTAGATATATCAATCGGAACCTAAAGTGGTGCCTTTTGTTATTTACTGGTTTTTGTGATTTATTATTTTCTGGATTTTCATGGAAACATTTCGGACTTAGTCTCAAATTGACAGGTGTGTTTTGGTTCCGGAGCAGAACTCAAAAACTTCCTAATATCTGTCAGTAAAACTTTCTAGACCCCAAAGTGGTGCCTTTTGGTATTTACAGGTTTTTGTGATTTATTATTTTCTCGGTTCCATGAATACGTTTCGGACTTCGAAAACTCGAAAACCATTTCAACATATCTTTCAAAAGATCTTGGCAGATATATGAGACAGACCTTGAAATGGTGCCTTTTTCTGATTACAGATATATGGCATTTATATTTTTCATGAATTCCATGGAAACACAATAAGTAACTGTCAGATGATTTGTCCTTTCAGATATGCTGGGGCCGGGGGGATATGTCGTCTTCTGATGACTCTTGTTTTGTTTTTCCATGGAAAGTTTTGGTCTTAGTATAATGGTGGGGTGGGCTTTGTTTCCGTATAACTCAAAAAACATTCAATATTTTTCTGCAAAACGTGGTAGATATGTCAATCAGGATTTTGTGATTTATTATTTTCTGTGTTGTCATGGAAACATTTCGGACTTAGTCTCAACTGACAGGTGTGTTTCGTTTCCGGAGCAGAACTCAAAAATTTCCTAATATCTGTCAGTAAAACTTTCTAGACCCCAAAGCAGTGCCTTTTGCTATTTGCAGGTTTTTGTGATTTATTACTTGCTCAGTTTCCATGGAAACATTTCAAACTTAGTCTCAAAATGGAGGGATGGGCATCATTTCTGGAGCATAACTCGAAAACCATTCAATATTTTTCTGCAGAACTTGGTACATATATCAGTCAGAATCTAAAGTGGTGCCTTTTGTTATTTACAGATTTCTGTGAGTTATCATTTTCTGGGTTTCCATGGAAATGTTTTGGACTTAATCTCAATATGGAGGGATTGGCTTCATTTCTGGAGCTCAACTCGAAAACTTCTTAATATCTTTCAGCAAAACTTGGCAGATATTTGAGGCGGACCACAAAGTGGTGCCTTTTGCTATTTACAGATTTTTATCTTGCTTGTCATAAGAGGTAACTAACAGGAATATTGCTCACTCACTTGTATTTTTCCCGGTTTCCATGGAAACAATTCAGACTCAGTCTCAATTTGGAGGGATGGGCATTGTTTCCTTAGCACAACTCGAAAACCGTTTCATATCTTTCAACAGATCTTGGCAGATACATGAGACAGATCTTGAAATGATGCATTTTGCTGTTTACAGATTTATTTTTCATGATTTCCATGGAAACACTTCAAATTTACTCTAAAAATACATCAAGTAACTGTCAGATGATTTGTCCTTTCAAATATGTTGGGGCCGAGGGGATATGTCATCTTGTGATGACTCTTGTCTTCATAGTCAATACCAAGCTATATCTGGGGAAGGCGCCTGGCCCAGTTGATTTTGGTGACCTTCACATAATTTTCAAGGTCATGATGACACTTTGAAGATTTCAGTATGTTGAGCTGCAGGGTAAGCTTGTCTGCAAGATATATCAATAATCATTCTTTGGACTTTCTTCATATTCAAGACCAAGCTTCATCTAGGGAAGGTACAATGTATGGTCGATTATGGTGACCATCACATAATTTTCAAGGTCACAGTGACACTTTGAAAATTTCAGCATATAAACTGCATGTTAAGATTGTGTGCAGGATATCTCAAGAACGGTTCACTGGATTTTCTTCATAGTCTTTCATAGCTTTCTTTCAATGTTTTTTAATAAGCAATTTCTTTATTACCACTTTTACATATTTCATACACTAAGACATTCAAGGTCAAAATTGTTGAAAATATTTGTGTGTTTGAAGAACTGCTGAGCAAGATATCAAGAGAGGGAGAGTGATCATGTTGATATTTTACATCATCTCAAATTCTTAAATTACGACCTTCACTTTCATTACTCTAAAAGCTTGACTTGAAAATTTACAGGAGGGGAGGGGGGGATTACGTCACCTTGTGCTTATCGTAAACCAAATCTAACTAAAACCTGGGAGGTTTGTTTTTGTTGGTGTAGGTTTTATCCAAATATAATTAAAACCTGGGATCTTTGTTTTTGTTGTTGTAGGTTTTATCCAAATATAATTAAAACCTGGGATGGCTTTACAAAGACAACACCTCAGACTTCCTATCCTTGAAGAAACTCTACATGAACTGGGCCAGTCATCAGTGGTCACATGTGTTCTCCCAGACAGATCTTTGTTCGGTTTCTGTCATGTACAGTTAGATATAGAGTACAGTGTAGAGACATAGTTTGACATCGTTGGCTGAGATTACTGTTTGGCATCCTAGTTGCATCTGAAATATTCAGAAGAAAGTGTTTGAAAACATATATTTGATCTTGAAGGTTTTGATCCATAACTGATAATGTTCTGAAACATGGAAAGGACACAGTTGAACATGACGAGAGGAACATTAAATTGTACAAAGACAAACTGAAATTGGGAATGTCTGAGGTAACCTACATGGGACACCTCATCACTCAAGAGGTAGAGTGGAAAGGTAGGGCCATAGTGGACATGCTGCAACCTCAGAATATAGAAGGTCTGAGAAGGTTCTTGGGAGTTGTATATTACCTGGCAAACTCTCTAGCAAATTTTATTGATCTCACACAGCCACTGCAAAACATGACAAAGAAAGATGTTCCATGGAACTGGTCTGAAACCCAGGAGAAAACTTGAGTAAGTCAAAACTTAAGTCACAAACACAACTGACAGCTTTTGTGATACTCAAAAGGATCTAACACTAGAGAACAATGCATGTGAAGATGGACTGGGATCTGCTCTACTTCAAGGTGTCAAATACCTCTTGTGAGGTTGGTGTCAAATCATAGATTTTCTGGTTCAGTATCATGTGCCAGCATGTGCCAAGAGGTCAGAAATATTTTTAAATTCCTCTTGCCACAGGAGAAATGACTTTAAGAAAGTAAGTTGTCCGAATTTTCCACTTGTCCTGATTTTAATGACAATAATTGATAATAATTGTGAAAGAATAAATCAACATGGTATTTGATGTTAATGTTTAGTGAACTATTTATTGGGAAGTGATACATGGCAAAGAAAGATAACTCTACGTTATTATCATTGGGAAATTTAGTAGCTACATTTTGAGCACATATGAAATGAAATGCAAGTTTAACCTTGCCGATTGCTGCCATGTTGAACTTCCTTGCCATGGATTTTGCCGCTTGGTTCTTTTCCAACATACTTGTCAGCAAGTTGACCCGAGACTATAGTTCCCGCCATTTTTCTTGCAACTGCAGGAGACACATTGTTTTTTATAATGAGGCACGCTGTGCCTCAAGCTCCGACACTGTTTCTTCCCTCAGAGGCAATGACCCTCATGCTCCGTTCAATGCTGTAGAATGTCCGACATTTCCTAATTGACCTGGGGAGCCCCTCAATGCGCCTAAAATCTCTGGCATCTTGGCACCTGCACCCTTGCGTCTTGGCTCCACCTCTCCTTCTGCCGTCTGTTCATGGGTTAGGAACAAAAACTATACAAATAACTTTGTTTTTCTCATGTGCAAAGCAGTGCAAGCGTGCATGTCTGTCACCTAAGCGTAGGCGTTTGCAGTGCTGTTTCATGGGAGGTAACTCTGTTGATGTTACAAAGTCAAAAGTGTAGTCGAAGGGAGGTAACTCTTGTCCTAACTCAAAATGCATATTTTATGACCTAAAATAACACTTTGAAACTGTACACAGAAATTATCTAGTAGTCCATGGACAAGTAAGATACCATTATTTGATTGCCCAAAATGAAAAGTGACTTGTCCGGGGCATTGGCCAGTGGCATTTTTGAACCCCTGATGTTCACATTGTGGACAAAACCAATTTCGCAATAAAGTACAGTGTCCTTCATTTTTGTCTAAGTTATCACAAGTCACCCTGAAAAATTTAGCACAGACTGAACAGCCCATTTAAACGAGACACTATATTCTCCTATTTTCCTGCAGGGTCATGTTTGTTAACTGTGTGCCTAGGCCTTCATATGCCAGTAACATCTGTAGGAGAACAGTTTGCTATTGATCTGTTGAGGTATTTCTTTTGTACAATTATCCTCATTCTGCCAACACATAAACAATGTTTTATGAATCAAAGTATCATGACAACATTCAGTCATTCACTGATGTACTCCATGAGGAAACACTTCAGAGTTGTAGTATCAACAATTTACCAGGATGCTTCAAACAAAAAATTACTCTTTTTTTTTTAACTTTAATGCAATATTCCAGATGTCGCCACAGCCAGCGCCAGCGAAGTCTGTCTGCCATGGAACAATTATGGCATTATAGCGTGCCCACTGTACCGCTTCCTGTCTAACTGCCCCAGTACTCTCCAGTGGCACTCTTCAGGGGCAAACAATGCTTGATTTAGGTTTTGGGTTTAGGGCTAGGTGTGTAGGTTTGACCATCACCTCAGATTAGTGTAATGTGCATATGTCAAATATGAAACAGGTTTCATTCCATCAAGACTAATGACTGCAATTCCAGAAACAATGGCTGAAAAAGATAAATGGGAATCATTTGCACACTAAATTAACATGGCGTTAAGATAAAAACAACGTTTGCTTCAACCCTAATCTGATGTTCACCTCTCTGTTACAGTGTTATAGGCTCGGCTAATACAGCAATAAAGCAGACACCATTTTGTTTACATGTCATTTACTAGGTGGCAGTCTTCCAATGAAAGTGAAATGATATTTTGTATGTTTAACACGGCGTAGAGATAAATACGTTGTTTGCTTCTACCCCGGTCTGATGTTCTCTCTGTTGCAGTGATGTGGAAACTAATTATTTTAGATAGCTGTTATCAGAACCAGAACATATATTTTAAAGCCTTGGGGCTCCTGTAGAATTAGTGTCAGTCAGTGTGAAATCCACACTAAACATTGATAGGTACATAAATCATGAAACACAGTCAATTAAAACATACTACTATTTTTAGCAGCAGTGTATATACATTTGAGGGTTTGGTTTTTTTTGTTTATGGGTAGATTGTTCTAAATTCCTAACGTCTAAAGGGATGGTGTAAATCCAGCTAGGGTCCATACAGGAAGCAAATGTACTGTCAGTCTCCATGGTCCTACAGGAAAGAAAGATTGCATAGCTTTATATTTAGGTAGTTTTGAGTGTTAGTTCAGCTGTGATAGCAAATATCATACGTACATTTTGGTAGCTATGGTAGGTAGCTACCCTGGTTTATTATTTATGATAATAAATACACACAGTTGATTTATTTGAATTCGTAAACTAAAAACGATGACTTTGCCTCTGGTAGAGAAATCTGAAAATTTTCTTACGTAAAAAAACCCATCTTATTACACCTATTTACCCAAGTACAGAGCAAATGCCAGTATGTATTCCGTATGTAACAAAGTTCCGTTTGTGTGTGTAGATGTACTAATTCATACTGACTACACCCTGTCTTAAAGTTCAAGTGTAAAAACAACATCCTCCCTTCAAAGAATTAACCACCCTTGCGTTGATTGATTGGTTGTTCATTATTGGTTAACTAAATTACTTAGAATGGCAGACATCATACAATGAGTTGCCAGGTGTGCTATCTTGGGTTGACCAATGAGAAGTTTATCAGTTTTTCACCAATGTGAAAGACGTGAAATGATGTGTTACTTTTTCGCAAATTAGACTGTTGTAAGACACACGACACTAAGCAGGATTATTTACCAGCTGCAGATGAATGGAATACGATTTCTTTTATGTGGATATTGATGAATACATTCCTGAACAAGGTAGTATCCTGACATTGTTGCTATAAAATTAGTCTATTTTACATTCATTGTTTGCATTTTGTTTTAATTTATTTGTTGTAGCATTCAGCAGAATCTATATGACAGAAAATACACACTAGATCACGTATTTATGTGAAACATGATCCACACTGGCAATCTATACAATCAGGGAGCTTATATAGAGGTAGGGTATCCCTGATACAATGTATAAATGTTGCTGTCATGTTAGAAATGTACTATAAGTATAAGCAGACAGTGTGTTCTTTTAGTAATTTTCAAAATCATACAAATATACAATAAACTAATTAGGGTTATGAGACAAAATATAGAAACGTACATTGGCTTCGCTATTTTTCCGTCCTAATAGTTTTTTACTATTTCTACCACTGGCAGATGGTTAACCTTCAAAGTGTTTCATTTGTTTTCACAATACATTTGTAACGAAGTAAAAATCACTTCACCTTAGTTGATCTGGCTATAATTAAACTATCAGTTGCGCACAAGGACTGTGCAGCAGATGTGACGAACCAGTCACGAATTCTGGTATATCATCTGGTACTCACGGGGGAAAAACAATAACAAAAGTTTACACCAGTCCACGGAAATTGCTCCGCATTAGTGCCCCTTTAGTTACTAGTTGTAGATTTATATCTGTGACAATCTAGTTTTTTCTGTTCTTTGTTGACAGGTTTTTAAAACGATTACTTTCAATTACTATAAACCAATAACTTGATTTACACAGGATATTGCTGGAATACTGTAAATGTGACATAATATCTTTACTCACTCACTCACCAAACATTTGTAAGGAGAATTATGATTCATCGTGTTTGGACAGTGTCAGCATAGAGAAGATGTACCAGAGTAAGACTATACTGTTGGTCACCAGGTAAATTCCAAAACATTGTGAAATCTAGACCCCACAGCTGGAAAGGTAGGAGAGAGTTTTCAGTTCATACCCTCTTTTCTGGATAATAGTTAGGAATGCGCAATATTACTGGTTTACTGGTATTTACCGTTTGAGACTTGAAATCAATACCCATTGCAATACGCTGGTCGAAAACTGGTATTTTGACATGCATGTGGAAAAGTTCTGAACACTCCGTATTTCACACCACATGTCAAATTACATTGCGTTTGAAGTTGTGCATTAATTTTTGTTCAAGTGTTTTGCAATAATTTCAGTCTAAGTAACCTTAGTCACAGTGTTATTTGTTACACTTCTGTGCTGAGTCTAACAAATCCTAGTAGGAGGTTGCGTCAGGTCAGAGGTCACCTTTAAAGGTCAGATGCAACGTAAAACCCAACTTTGCACTTTCTGATGCCTTTAGGTATGCACTTACTGAAACAAATCATGAAAAGTGCCAATTCAGTCTATAAAGTTGGAAAAAAAACGCGATGAAAAAAAAGCCAGCGAAATCGGAGTTCAAACGATTCACTAAGTTCCCCCCAGCGCTGGGAGGAAAACTGGTTTCAACCGCTGTGCTGCGCTGCGCTGCGCCCATAATGTATGCGCAGTGAATAGGTTTGCGGAGCTTGAAACAGTCTGCATGCTCGGAGTATAAGGTCGTGAGCTTTAGTCTAATCTTGGTTGTGTACATAAACAAGTAAATAATCTACTCGTTACATAGGAAAAACTTGTTGATTATAGTAAGCAGCCTGTCACAGAGAAAGCTCAATGTTTGGTTTATTGACACCTGTATGTCTGCCTGCCTGTCTGCTAAAGACAATATACAATAGACCGCTTCAATCATTGACCACATGCAATTTGAACTTAACACCTATCAGGCTATGTGCCATAAGCAAAATAAATTGATTTATGACTCGTGCACCCGAGTCCAGTCTCAGCCACATTATGTAATTAGGCAGGTGTGATACTTGTACACAAGACAAGTTTTTATGTCTGTGGGTTGCAAATGCACTACAGCCATTTTTTCGGATGACTGGATTTGACGGAAACTGGTGCAAACTCTTTCAAGTCCTGCTTTGTACTTGGACGAATGACACTTTCCAGTCATGCAGTAGTTCACCATCTCTGTTAAGATGATTTTTGATTTGATTGAACTCATATTCAAAGAACGTGTATTTACAAAACCCAACATCTCTATATACATTCACTAGGGATAACAACTTATTCTAGTGTAAATGATTTTGTTTGACAACGGTACATGAATCCATACTGAAACGATGCATCAAGTACAATAAAAGAAGTTGTTATTCATAAAGAATCTTACTTTCTTGTGACTAGCCATACTTATAAATGGCCATCAAACATATCATCTTTCTGTACACACACAATGAGCCCTCAGCGTATTAGCAAATGAACCAGCCAATCGGAAGTCGTCGTTACCCTTCAGTGCACAGCCACCCGCTATGACTGGGTTCGTTCTCCCAAGAACTTTGTTTCGAGGGAAGTAAGCCCAAGTACAAAATATTGCGCTTTTGAATCGCGATTGTCCGCTTATAATTTTGTTTATTCGTTTTTTAACAAACAGCAGTGTATATTAGATGCCATGAATAAGTGATATTTGTGTTTTAATTATGTTTGATTTTTTGGTTGCATGTAACCTTTAAGGAACCTATGACCATCCAAAAAAATGACGACCAAACAGATTTAACCAGTCAGACAACGGCTACTGTTTAGGGTTTGGTGGGACTAACAAACTTCCCCAGTCACTGACACTGATCCCTCAAAAAACGAAAATCCACATAAAACACAGATGTTTATTTATACCTGCAGTATATATGCTTAGGGTTTTCTGACATACTAATTACCATTAGCTAATATTTCCACAAGCTGACATCCTGGAATATTGACAAAAAAGCTATTTTAGTCGACTGTTTACCCACTGTTGACAGTGGTATAACATGCTATATGTGCATCACCTGGACGCGATCGTATGGAAAATAACATTCAGAATCGTTCGGGTACCAATCTTTTCAAGGTAAAAATTTCAAAAGGTATGTGCAAGTGTCCACTTTCGTGATTTTGTAAGCTTTGTTCTTTTCAAAGCTCTGTTCTGTCAGTCTCAAAGGTTACCTAGCATGACCTCCTACCAGGGTTTGTTAGACTCAGTAGAGGAGTGTATAGAAAAATACCAAGACTAAATTTACTTAGACTGGCAATGTTTTGTTTAAGATATATATTCATTAATGATAAGTGATCGCTGATATGACCTGACAAGGTGAAGTTTCTGTCTACATTCTCAGGTCTTTTTGAGAGTGGAGAATCTTGTAACCAGTGTGTTGATTTTTACTTGTTCTCTTCCTTGTTTCATTTGTGCCAAATGTTATTTTTTGTCTGGATTAAAGTTTAATTAAGCATAGTAATTTTGTTGTGTTTTTGCTTCATAAATCAAGCGGTAAGTCAATTATATCTAGTGTTTTTGTTTAGAAAAATTTTGCTATATATTGCAATATACATCGCAATATTGTTTTCGCATCGCAATATATTGCATTATGTAAATTCTCTGCAATACTCACCCCAGGTAATAATGGTCAACCAGATTTTTATTTGTGGAAAAGGTTTAGAGATGATTTTTGTCCTTTCCCTAAGTTAATGTATTTGTATTAAGTGCCTGGTTCCAGGAAGCATCAACTGTCAAACAGAAGGAAGTAACCGGTAGTAACCTAACCTTCGGAAGTAACCTAATTAAGTGCCCACCATATTCCTATCCCTTTTGCATTTTCTGAAATGTGAAACTTTAAACACATTCATTCATTTACAGTAAAACGCAAGCAACAGTGAAGAAATGGCCAGACCAAGGTTGATAGTGTTTGATTTAGGTAAGTTTAGTGTTTCAACATAATGCTATCATTTTTTTAGCTTTACACTGCACTGTATGAGCTTTATTCATTTTGAAAAAATATCATAATTTTTCTTTATCCTTCCTCATGCTTATTATGTTTATTGCCTTCTTATGTGCGAATGACAGTGGGACACATGAATCCCTTGTAGGTCCCTTGAAAGTTCACTCACTCAAGAGTTGCCTCCCTTGAACCCTTTCCTGCTGAAACAGTCACATGACTTGCCATGCTTGTCACTCTCTCCTCCATCACCCATACAGATTGCTGGGCAAGCACTGGAGGTCGTTCAACAAAGACATCATGCCTCCTGACGAAACAGATGTTTATGCTAACACTCCAGTACTGCTGTCTGAAGTTCACCAAGGAGAGAGCTGCATGCCAGAACGCTATGATGGCAGTCAGCCTTCGCGAAAGCATGGACCTTCAGGAAGCTGTTCCTGAGAGATCTACATACTCATCCCACAAATCTATGGCCGAAGACAACATTCGCGAACGCTCACATTTTCCAGTGAAGAAGGAGAAAGTTCTGCAAACGGCATTAAGACTACAAGAGACCTCGAAGTCATGTCTGCGAACCCTGAACGTCAAGTGAATTATGTTCTAGATCTGGTTGCTCCACATCAGAATCCTGCAACTCCCACAGATGTTTGGAGAAGGAGTTGCCATTCAACGCTAAGAAGTTCCCTTTGCATCACATGGTTCCCTTCATGAGAGCGCCGGACCTGGATGATGATTTAAAGTTCATCAACGATTCCCTTAACAAGGTGGGAGACAGGAACTTGATACAGTGACTAGGTGAATGTCCTTTGGCCTTGCGAGATCTAGAGCAATCAATAAGGTGTTGATATCCAGGTTCCAGAACTCGAAGACTGAAATGGATCGGATGATCCAATCAGCACTAATAACTCAGGTGAAAGACCAGCACTTCATGTCTGATCACATGGCCTTGACGTTGGTGGGTTTCACTTTACTACAAAGACAAGGTTATCATTGTTCAAGATTCCTGGAATGACAGGTTAATCAGACCTCTACTAAAAGTTCCTTGGGTGGCACCTATTATCTTTGACGGGGAGATCGACGGATTTGCTGATGAAGTCACACATGATTCCAGAGAAGTCATGTTGATCAAGTTCATATCAACATGTTGGCCAAAGTCATCTGACAAACGTCACAGAGATACAACAACAAGTCAAAATTCTCCAGAGTTCAGAAGGCGAAGGGAAAGAAATACTCCAGCTCCAGGTAGGAAGAGTTCTTTTCGCTACTCATCTGGAAACAAACAGGGGCATTTTATGGGATCAAGAATGTCCATGAAATGTTCAGGTTTCAATGTGTTAATACACATAGTTTTATATGAAAGCCAATGTAGTTGTATTCCATGAAACCTTTTAAATTAAAAGAGTCAATTTTCAGATTTTAGAGGTTGATTTCCCACACCTAATATTACTTAAGTTCAAGTTCACTTATCTCCATATTGTCCCAGTTTGGGGATGGTACTTCAGTGGAAAACTGAGTATGGAAAAATGCAAACCATTTTCATTTTATTTTTCTCTTTGAACAACAAAAGTATAAGACACATTGTAATGAACTTATATAGTTAAAATAGGGACCAGTAAAAATATCAATGTACCTCACACTTCGCCAAACTGGTAGGGGATCTGCATTGCCATTGGAAGTATCCATGCTTAAAGAACTTAAACTCTACAAGAAATGTGAATGGTTCAACCAATAAACAATTAACTCAGCTTTATTCACGTCTATACTGCAAGTTTCTATCTTCACCATTAGGGGAGAGATGCTTGTTTGAAGTACCCGTCCTAAAAAAAAAGAACGACATGCACAAATGGCATGTCACATCCCAGGAGCCAAGAATGTAGTGGCAGACACTGTATCTCACCCACTTCATCTGTCACACACAGAATGAATGCTCACACAAAGGCATTCCAGCTTATAATGAAAATAGTATCTCCCCTCGTAGACCTGTTCTCCACAAGGTTCAACAAACAACTACAAACATTCGTCTCTCTAGTATCAGATCCTCAAGCCAGGGCAACACATGCACTGAGCATATCATGGGAAGGACTAAATGTTCTGCTACCTCAAGTACTATTGAAGATCAAGTGGATCCAGGTACTACAACTGACTTTGGTCATGCCCTACTGGTTAGCGAGAGTCTGGCTCCAAGTTTTTATGCAAGAACTTGGATGTCCAACTCAGAAACTGCACAAGTGGCCAAACCTGCTCGTATTTCCACACAGCAAGGAATCTGACAGAAACCCACTAAAATTCCAGCTACACGTATGGACCATATCAAGACGCGCTCGAAGGAAAGTGGATAGTCGCCAGAGCAGTGAAAGCAGTAACCTTAGCTCTATGTAGATCAACTCGCAGCTTGTACAATGACAAGTGGCAGAGATTTGAACAGTATGCAGTGCAGAAAGGTTTCACAGCAATGAAAGCGAGTCATCCTCAAGAGGCGGAATATCTATGTCACACTATCTACATACCTGGCTATCAGTACAGTTGTGACGATAAAGAGGGCATCAAGCTAACGAAAGAACTTGCTCTACTACACTCTGTCAAGCTAGAAGACCAGCACCAGCCAGGGATCTGATCATAGTTCTACAACATCTCACGAGTGATGTTTAGGAACCACTAGAGTTACTCACATAGAAAACTTTGTTCCTCCTTTCTATAACCATGGCAACTCAGATGTCAGAGATACATGCACTGGACGAACTAGATTTGACACTTGTCTTAACGAAGATTACAAGCTGTGATTCCAATAAATATCCTAACTGTGTATGCTTTTATCAGATTTTCTGATACTTGGATTGCATGATAACTGATCCAATTTGACAGCATGAGAAATAGCTATGGCTGTCATACCAGATGCACAGCAAGTTGAGGGTCCTGAATGAAGTGATAGCATACTGACGTCACAGATATGGCACATGATCAGTCACCCATGAATCCATTTTTATAGTGTGTTTATATGAAAAGAAATATTATTAATGCATTTCTCTTGCTGTAATGATGTTTATGATTATAAGCATGATGTTTTCATCATAAATGATTGTAAACTTGATATTCACTTACTTGAGTTCACACTATACTTGATTCAGAATTAAGTAATGTCTTAGATATAATTATTACCCTAACAATTACAGTTAGATCTAGAATGAATATAAAATGGAAGTGATTATCTGTTATGTGAATGGTCATCATGCAGAATTGGTGACAACTGAATGTACATTGCAGATTCTCATAAAGTCACAGGCACCATGTACAGTTTCCAAGCTGGATTATGCAATACTGTTTTATTGCCATCAATACACTGAGGTTTTCGTGATACCATAAATCATTTTTCAACCATTGCCTGTTCGGACAGTGAGTAGTTGCTATTAGGATAATGTAGTTTTGGAGAAAAGGACCTCCACATGATCGTAAAACCGCAACCCCCAAAAAGATGTTATGGTAAATGAATTATCATTGATTGTGACTACTTAACATAGGAAGAGAAAGCAATTTATTCATGTTAAAAATACATGTAGAAACCAACTGTTTCAGATTACACCTTATGGCCGTTCTGGGTGGACTCACATCATGATCCACCATTTGTAAAAAGAAGGTGAGTATCTGTAAATATTTTTCATTGAATGGTTTTGGCATGTTGAGTTGTCATCCATGATACAGTGCAGCTACAGTGCAGGCATCTGAATCTGTTGTCCCCATGGTACAGCGTAGGCATATGATCTGTTGTCCCCATGGTACAGTGCAGGCATGTAAATCTGTTGTCCCCATGGTACATCGTAGGCATATGATCTGTTGCCCCCATGGTACAGTGCAGGCATGTAAATCTGTTGTCCCCATGGTACATCGTAGGCATATGATCTGTTGCCCCCATGGTACAGTGCAGGCATGTGAATCTAGAAGAGAGGCATAAGACCTCCATCCATATGTACCCAGGTGCTCTACTGTTTCCACTCTGAGGGCTACACACTGAATGTTATTTTGTTGCAGTGATGGACAGGTATATGATCGGCATGGGCAGGTGGTTTCCTTCTACCCAGATGTACCATGGGTGCTCCAACGCCTCCACTCTGAGGGCTACACACTGGCTGTGGCTTCACGGTATTTCTGATGCTGATGCTACTTCTGTAGTATTGTTTCTTTGAGAATGAATCAAACATGGTGCAAGTGTGTTTCTACACCTTTGTTTTTCACTGTTCTTGACAATGTTTCATTTCACTCAAACTCAACAAACACTGAACAAGAAGACAAAGTCATCAATATCCCCTGCAATAGCAATATCATGAATATGTCTACTAGTTATGATGATGTCAAATGTTTTGGAAAAGTGGAAGGAAAGTATTGAAAATATTTTATGCAGAATCTACCTAAAGATACCAGTACACCACCAAATCAATCGATGTGACAAGTTTGGTAAAGAAATATTGAAATGTTTTACAGTTCTGCTCCTGAAAAGAACACTCTCACCACACTCAGTCAAACTCAAACTTCTTGTCATGAAAATGCACAGTTATATTTTATTCAGAAATCCAAAAATACCAAAAGGCACCAGTACACTACCAGATCAATCAATTCTAGGCACATAAAGAAACTGCTTACAAAAATTTAAAATCTAAATTTAATAAACCTGTGTAGACACATAAGGATTTAAACTCAGAGATTAGTGACATATCCAGCATGCATGCATGTGCCACGTTCCGTGAAGTCAGTGGTTTCATCCCTGAGACGTGCAATATGTTGTTGCATGTGCATTCGGGGAAAGAGAAATAGAGCAAATGAATGCCACACAATACTGTCACCTCTGAAAGCTGAACCCCTGCCCTTTATGATTGTTCAAAAAATAAACAGCAATTGAAACTCATAGCATGCCAGGGCTAACGGGATTGCCATTGGGATTCTCCATGGGGGAATGTCTCAACAACAAGTGAGGACAGAGGGATAAGGGTGACCCATCTTTGCCATAGGTTTCAGACTACAATGATGACTGCCCGGACCATCCCAGGACTTCTCTGTACTCATCCAAACACAGTTTGACAATGTTCACGGGATCAGACCATGACGTCCTGCCGTACGACCTATCCCGAAACAATGTCATCAACAAGCTCGCTGAATGTGGTGCCGAAATCATGTCTGCAGACCCTTGTTTTGGTAGAGCATTTGTTGTTTAACATTTCCCATAGTGATGGACGTCAATGTGCCTATAGACGCGTGGGAGAACATTATGCACAGGCTTTGTCTTGGAGAGGAATCACTTTGGTGGTATTTCCATGATGATTTGGAACAGAATAACAGCATGCCAGAGAACTTCTTTGGTGATTGTTCAGGGCAACTTAACTGGTGTGGGCTAAAGGGATCAGATTCTTCCAGGGTAATTACGGCCCTAGGTTAACATTCCAACAGGACAATGCCCGCCCTCACACAGCAAGGGTTGCTATGGATTTCTTGCAACACTACAACATTGACTTACTGCCTTGGCCTGCAAATTCACTGGAACACTCCCCAATAGAGCATGTTTGGGACAAGATGGAACGACGTCTACGCCGTCTTCCTCATCTGCCAGATAATGTCCTTGACCTTGAAACAGAACTTGAGAGAATCTGGCATTACATCCCTCAAGCCTTCCTTGCAGGTTTGATAGGCTCTATGAATTGTCGATGCATTGCTGTTCTCAATGCCAGTGGACATACCTGTGGACATACCTGATATTGAGCTTGTGACATGGTCGTTTGACCCCTGTCCCACTTATGGACCCGTGACGTCATTATGATTGACTTTTCAATTGAATTCTCCTGACTTGTTCTGGCCTCATGATCCCTCCATGAAAGTTTATGTGTACCTTTGACATTGTTATCGTACTTATCAACTGGGATAATATTTTGACAATGCACAGTTTTTTCATGTGGCTAGTATATGTGCCAGGTTTGGTGAAAAAATGATGAACGGACTTGAAGTTCTGGTTCGGAAAAGAGCACACCCACCAAATTCAGTCAAAGCTGAACTTGTTGCCATGACCACGGAAGAATATTTTTATTCAGAATTCCAAAATTTCAAAATAGACCAGTACGCCACCAGACCAATTTATGTGCCAAGTTTTGTTTAGAAACAGTGAACAGTTTTAAAGGTCTTCTTGGGAAAAGAGCACACCCACCAAATTCAGTCAAAATCGAACTTGTTGCCATAGACATGCAAAAATTATACACGTCTAATACACAAGATCTATGTGCCAATTTTGGTGAAGAAATAGTGGACAGTCTTTTTGGCCCAGAAAAGAGCACAACCATCAAATTAAGTGCACATTGAGAACACAAAAGTTCTTTTTACCTTAGAGTATACATCACCTCACCATGATTAAGTTTATATATGCCTATCAAATTTTAGGGTGTTTCCTTATTTTTTAGTTTGTAATATATATACCTGAATTTGGCGTTTGACCATAAATAAACAGCTAATCTGCTGAAATTAATGAAATATAATTAGTGCAGTGGTGCAGTTATTTGTAGCAGTAGCTCCTGATTGGGTATATCTATGCTTATGTATATATGTGTATGTGTGTATGTGTGTATGTATACGTACATGTATATGCATGCGCATGTGGGTGCATGTGTATGCGTGCATATGCATGTATTTGTATATCTATATATGTTTGTTTGTGCAGGCAGCATGTGGAACACAAGTGCAACTTACATTGAGTAAACGCTGTCAAACCTCTCAGGGATTAATTTTGTATTGCGTATTCAGTCCTTTCATAATTCATAAAAATTAACTGTATAGATATCTTGCTAATATTTGTGAGATACCGCTGTCTCTCTTGAAAAAATGTTTGTCAGGTTCAGTCCGTCCAACACATTCTTATTACAAAACAGATGCTCGTGCATCCTGAGCAGCATGCAGAGACAAGATTACGAAGAATCACCATGCAGGTTCAGTAAACAGACGATATTATATGTTGTTTTGTTTTCCACTGTTGCCTTTCCTGTTACAGATGAATGATTCCATCTGTAACCTGATTTTTTTTTTGTTCATTCCTGTTTTCTTACCTTTGTCATCTACTTGGATTTTCTGTCAGAGAGATACATTGTTCACGTTATCTACCCATTAGCATACAGATATGTTTGCCTTTTTCTTTTAACATATCAATAGCTTTACATACACATTTATACTGCATTTCAATCGTATGTTGGAAATTAAATACAATCTGTTTTCTCACAAGTGAACCCACCCAAGTTATGATGATAAAACTATTCGATAATGATTGATATGGTACAGTATAGACAAGTGGTGGGTTCCTTTGTTTGTCACATTCAAAACAAATCTGCCAACAAGCTTAAAAATACTTCTTATTCTTTACTACTTCTTTGCCTATACAATGCAAAGTCTCCCTGGTAGTGTCTCTTATTCTCTTGGTCTGCGGCGATATTCATCCTAACCCAGGTCCAAATGTGCGTAGCCTTAAGGATAAAATTGACTTACTTGAGGCAGAGTTTGGCTCATACGACGTCATATGTCTTACTGAAACATGGTTACATGATGGTGTCAGTAGTAATGATATTCTAATTCCTGGCTTTCATTCACCTCTCAGAAATGATAGAGTAGAGGCGGGGGAGTCGTAGTGTATGTAAAAAGTAAAATAAATGCCGAATATATGGAGCTTTTAACTATAACCGGACTTGAGGCAATATGGATAAAAATAAGATGTAGAAAAAGGAACAACCTAATAGGAACGTTTTATCGCGCAGACAAAACAGAAGCTTATTGGGATTTAATCGAAGATTCTATCAATAACGCTACTGATCTTAATATGGATACAATTGTAGTTGGCGATTTTAGTATTGATCTTCTTACAGATACAAGTCATAAAATCAACCAATTACAACTGCTATTTGGACTTACACATCTCATAACCGAACCTACAAGGATTACACCCAGTTCTAGTACAATAATCGATCTCATCTTCGTCTCAAGCGTTAGCACTGTACTAAAATCGGGTGTTCTAGATCCTGTATGTAGCGATCATTGCCCTGTATATGTTACTATTAATGAGTCGATTGCACAATCGATCAATTACAAGAGAAAAAGATATAATTATACGCTAGCTGATTTTGACGGGATTAAAAATGCCCTATGTACTCTTGATTGGCATGCTATCTTCACCTCTGAAAATATTAACCGTATCACAGATGACTCTACAGGTGCAATTCTTGACTTATGCGATAGTTATATTCCAAATAAAGTTTTTGCGATAAGGCCCTGGGATGCCCGGGTGAAGTATGTAAATTGATCCATAGACGCAATTGCCATCATAAAATCGCAAAAAGGCGTAACTCATCATCTGACTGGGCACTTTTTAGATCGAGTAGAAATAAAGTTATATCCACGGTAAGAAATGCAAAGAGGAAGTACACAAATAAAATTGATGAAAAGATAATCAATGAACACAGTACAAAAACTTGGTGGCGTCTAGTTAAGAATTATGTAAAAAGTAAACATATCACCAATATTAACACTTTTCCTTCGATAATCCATAACAACAAACTATACGATGATAGTGCTGAAACAGCAAACATTATGAATAATTTCTTTGCAGATCAGGCAAGAGTAGATGCTCCAAATAGGGATATTCCCGAAATTCACTCAGAGGTAGATAATTAGGAGATAAACATCATGTGTTGGCCAATTTCCGGGTGTTATTGAGTATTTGAAGCACGGGAATGCATTTGGAACCGACGGCGTGAGTCGGAGGTTTCAAATGAAATATTCCCGTGCTTCAAATACTCAATAACACCCGGAAATTGGCCAACACATGATGTTTATCGACACTGTAAACACAAAAGTAAACCAAAGGGGTTTTACTGTCTGCACTCGTTTACATCGAGTATGAGTACAGCAGTAAAGTGTCATCAGCTGGCCGTTTCAACTGGTTCCCATGGTAGCATCTGTAGTTGCTCATTTGTGGCGTCATTCTAACTTCTAACTGTAACTAATGTCATAATATGATTTGAATGAGGTCACCACTGTTGATGACACAACAAAACAATTGTTTACGTGTCATTACGCGGTGAATAGTCTTTCAGTTTCCGGGAATCTAATACCATTTAATCATGTTTTTCAACCAATCAGATTACAGAACACAGTAACTTTTGGTTTACAATACATTATGTGACCTAATACTTAGCTCGCAAGAAATCTACGATATTCTCTTCTCTGTTGACACCACTGAAGCAACAGGCCCAGATGGTATTGGCAACAAATTCCTGAAAATGAATGCAAGAGAACTAGCAGTTCCCTTATCTGAAGTTTTTAATGTATCATTAAAGAACAAAGTGTTTCCCGAAATTTGGAAGGAGGCATCAGTTGTTCCTATTCACAAAAAAGGGAGTATAAATGAATGCTCTAACTATCAACTAGTCGCACTAACAAACTGTGTAGCAAAGACTTTTGAATGATGCATTTTCAAACACATATTTAATCATTTTAGGGATAATGAAATACTTACAAACTTACAATCCGGTTTCGTGCGAGGTGATTCAACAGTAAATCAATTAACGTACCTGTATGACTTTATAGCGGGTACAGTCGATAGAGGTAAGGAAATTAGGGCTGTATTTTGTGACATGAGTATGGCTTTTGACAAGGTCTGGCATATAGGTATTATACACAAGCTAAGACGTTATGCTATCGGGGGTAATTTGTTGAAATGGTTTGAGAGTTATGTAGACAACAGAGTTCAAAGAGTTGTTATAAATGGTTATACGTCTGATCAAAGATCACTCTTAGCTGGCGTTCCACAAGGCTCTTCAAAGGACCCCTGTTGTTTATAGTTTATGTCAACGATATTGTTGAAGGAATTATCAGCAATATCCGTCTCTTTGCAGATGACACATCACTTTATGCTATAATAGACAATCCTGCCGAAACTGCTCTTATGTCTTAATAATGATCTTTGTAAAATTTCTGATTGGGCTGACAAATGGCAAGTTACATTTAATCCTAATAGAACAGATTGTTTACAATTCTCTCGTAAAGTGCAGCCAAGCCCAAAACTAAATTTAACAATGAAGGGTTATAACATTAATGGTGTTAATAGCCATAAACATTTGGGACTTACTTTACAGCATGACTGCTCCTAGACAGACCATGTTAACTGCATTGCTTAGAGGTTTTAAATATCGTCTCTCACAGAAAACTTTGCAAACAATGTACAGACAATTTATTTTGGCTATTTCCGACTACTGTTGTAGCAAACAGCAAGCATTAACACTTGAAAAACTTAATCTTGATGCGCTTAGAACTATTTGCGGTGCTGTTCGCGGTACGAGTCATAAGAAAAATAATGATGAGACAAATTTCCAACCGCTATGTACTCGTAGATGGTTAATAATTTCACTCCAAAATATTTGACCAATCTTGTCCCTCCTAAGGTATCTAACACTGCAAACTACAGTTTTCAAGATCATTTGAAGCTCCAAACTATCGATAGCAATAGTGCAATTTATGCTAAGTCATTTCTCCCAGATACTGTAAGATTGTGGAATTCTTCTTCTACTGATCATAGAGAATCGGCTGCTTTGGGTAGTTTTAAGAAAAAAATAAGTGTGTCCTATAATAATCAAACCTACTTTAATTTAAACTCAGGATCAAGATTCTGTCAGATTATTCATTCGCACCTCAGGCTGGGTTGCAGTGATTTAAATGCACACAAATGTGAACGATTTTTATCTTCAAATCCGTCTTGTTCTTGTGGCTACTCTTACGAAGATCCAATTCACTATTTCTTTTCGTGCATAAATTACTCTGACATAAGACATAAAATGCACTTCTATACCAAAGGATGTGATATGAAATCAATACTATACGGCCACGGATCTGCTAACGATAACCATGAATTATTAGAATCTTTCCATTCTTTCATTGTACTCTCAGGCAGATTTGTGTTGTAATTTTAAAATGAAATTGCACTTCCGACACTAATGATCTTAATGTTATAAGTGGCTATGTTTTCAAGTTTTGATTGTTACATTCTCAGAAAGCTATTGTTTATGGTTTGATATTTGCATGCTTTTCTCCTCACGACTGCTTTATAGAAGTTACTTGTATCCCGGAGCGGTATTAACATAAGCAATATATTGCTTGTTTACCAGTCCAGTTCCCCTTCTGGAAATAAATATGTTTAAACCATGTCCTGATTGAGTCACTTTTGGATGATAAATGTCTGGCATTCTTCTATATCACTGAGTGTAACCTCATGAAATTGATGAGCTGATGATGTTTGCAGATCATGTACCCCTCCAGAGGCTCATGAATTGTGTCATCTGTTTGACTGGGACAGATACTTCACATATAAAGAAATCTACCCTGGATCTAAAGTCAAACACTTTGGAAGGTAAACATGCGACAGCTTCCACATAAGGCTCCGTGGGACTTCAGTAATCAGTTGAATACAGAATTCTTGGGTTTGTTTGTATAATTGTGTTCATTGTTTCTTACATATTAATGTGTTGAATTCTTTTAGTTAAATCTGGAATTATGAGTTCTTTGACAATGTTAAATGTCCAGATAAATGTGTGACTCTACATTTAAGGTTTGCGATGGCAAGTGGCATCCCTTATGAAGACATGCTGTTCTTTGATGACGAGCAAAGAAATATAACTGAATTGAGGAGTATAGGTAGGTGGACCAGCAAGGTTTAGATATGATACATCTTCAGACATTCTGCTAATCTTTTGGTGTTTGGATGTTTAGTTGTTTATATTGATGGTTCAAGCTGAATGTTGGATCTATCTATCAAGCAATAATGGCATGCTGCTTTGCTACCTACAAACAATATAATATACAAATATTACATCCACATATTCAAAGATAGTGAAACACTAGCTATTTCGGTTAAATTACTTACCACTTAGGGTTATTATTTAGCATATTTTCACTACATGCTAAAGTTGATGCATCATATATGAAACTTTTTGACGTAAGTTACTTAATGACACCTAGCAGAAACACAAGGTTCTACTGGTAGTCTGATCCCATGTTAAACACGCAAATCAATCAAGTCCTGCCTTGCTTTGGATCATATTGTCCAAATGTTCGCCAGAATGGCATCCACAGTGATTCCAACAGTTCCAAGTCATCTTCCTCTGAAAGATGGATCGGAAGTTATCAACAGGATCAGACATGTACCACAGTGATTGTGTGAATGATGCTGAACAATTGGACAATCTGGACAATAGGAAGTCAGATTGTGGGCAGTCAACAGGATTGGACATTTATTGAAGGGATTATAGGGATGATCTTGAGGAATCAAAATTTAATCAGAAGCAGTTGACAGGATAAGACCATCACTTTAGTTATAGTACTAATATTTGAAAGGATCAGCAGTGAGATTGGGAGTCTTTGACAGGAGTCAACTATCACATTAGAGGTTGTAGGAAATCAAATCAGGAGTGATTAATTTGTTTGGCTGAACACTTTAAAGTTTACACAGTCGGATTGGGAGTGTTTTATCAGGTTGGCAGTCATCTTTTGACTTCAGAAATAACATTCTTCTCCATGACCAAAGACCATATTCTAAAGAACTATCCTAACCCAAACTTGTGTTCAATTTAAGGTCATCAATTTATGTCAAATATTGGTTATCAGGCGTAAAGGATACGGTTAAAATCCCTCAAAAGCCCTGAAGATCATGAGGATCTCTCATTGTTATGGTGTTTAACCTCAACCTATACAGTACTACGGACTGGTTCTCGAAGATGCTGTCAAGAGGCTAGTCTCAGTGCTTTCTCATATGGAGACTGACCACCAACCCTCATGTCTGTCAACCCTCATGAAACAAGAGCCCTATCATCTACTGTGGCTTTTCAAAGCAATTGCTTCCTTTGAACCATCATGGAAGGGTGCTTTTGCATATCCAACATAGTATTCGCTTACCCAGAGGGGTGTCCTCCCATTTGCAAGACTCCCATTTGTGAGACATCCATTTGTGAGATAGTGGAGAGGATAGTTAATTAAGAAAACAAAGCTCCCATGCTTTAAAGTGGATTAACCCATTAACACAGGGACTGTTCAAATCAAACCCACTCCAGAAGCACTGAGAAGTTTTTACATGAATTAACCCATAAGCACAGGGACTGTTCAATTAAAACCCACCCTGGAAGCACTGAGAAGTTTTTACCTGAATTAATTATTATTCATTTTAGAATTAAAGGTTTAATTAGGTTATAACTGTTTATGATTTACAATTTTAGGAAGAGAACCCTGTACGTGTTTCACAATAAAATATGTTTAAAGTAATTACAACCTACAGGTAATATACTGATACATATATAAAGCTCTGACTTATGATAGCTGTCATCAGCAAAATGGCTGGACTTCAACGTGTTGAATATGTTACCAGTACAAGAGGCAGTATACAGGTTCTTTTCCAGGGTTACTTGTACTACAAGAACAAGCAGCGACAAACTTGTACCCACTGGAGATGTACTGTCAGGACATGCAACGGGAAGTGCACTACAGTCGGAGACCATGTAAGAAATGTCTCCAACATGACCATCCCCTAGAAGATGCCAATCGCCTTCATTTTCTCAGCTCCCTAAGGAAGAGAGCTCATGATGAACCGAGGATCACCATGCCTGCCCTCTACAACGATGTGATGATGGGACAAGACCCAGACACTTCCTTCCTTCCCATCAGTTGAGAGTGCTCTCTACAGACACCACAGCAACACCATCCCAAGAGTCCCAGAGTCCAGAGCTGAAGTCACCCTTACAGCCTCATGACCACAGACCTACGATGGCGACAGGTTCCACCTCTTCAATGATGGAGAAAATGACAAGATCCTTGTCTTTTCAACAGATGACCAACTTCGACTGCTCCAGTCAGCTTCGATTGTCTACATGGATGGTACATTCTCTGCATGCTCCAAACTTTGGAATCAACTGTACATTCTGCATGGCAGAAAAGGATCCTATACCTATCCCTTGTTGTATGCGTTGCTTCCTGACCGTCAACAAGCTGCCTACCAGCGCCTGTTCTCTATGCTAAAGATTCATGTTCAGCAGCTCCTCAACCAGCCTCTAAACCCTGACACATTTCAAGTGGACTTTGAGGTAACTGCCATTAGAGCAGTGGAACGTGCGTTTTCCACTTCTGAAGTGAAAGGGTGTTCTTTTCCACTATACACAGGCTGCTTGGAGACAAAATCCAAGAACTTGGCCTGTCTGTCTTGCATCAAGATGAACCTCTGGTCCAACAGTCAATATCGCGAGCTGCTGCCTCTGCTTCAAGTTCAAGATGTGTGACACGATGAACACCATCCCTGACGCCCCTGGTTCAGAGGCCGTCAAAGACTACATCAACACAACATGGGTGCATGACAATACACATTTCCCACTGCCTTTGTGGAACCACTTTGACACCTTCAGCCCAAGAACCAATAACAACTTGGAAGGCTTTCACAGTTGCCTGAATTCGTCTTTGAGCCATCGCCACCCTAACCTCTACAGATTTGTTCTGATGATCAAGAATATCGAGAAGGCAGAGCAAGTTAAGCTGACCGAAGTTAATCTTGGTGCGGCCCCTCGACCACGGAAGTGAGTGTAAAGGGAGGTTGACAACCGACTGTACTGCCTCAAGGATCAACTCTGCTTGAACCAAAACGTCGCTACAGTACCTGAATGCAGTGGGCTGACTTATTAAACTATGATGAACAGAGGTTTCCTGACATTGACTTACTTTAGACATCATGTAAATAAAGATATATATGAAACAAGCAGTGTTGTTTATTTCTCTTTATTTATTTATTTATTTATTTATTTATTTATTTATTTATTTATTTATTTATTTATTTATTTATTTATTTATTTAATCGGATATCTTTTTTCAGATATCTTCTTAAGGTCTTTAGTTTGGTGGGCTCTACCAATTTGCATTCATGGGTCAATTAGTTAATGGTTGATTGCACACACCTGATTATGGGGTGTCTTTATAAAGGTAAAGATGAACAATAAGTTCATCTGGGAAACAGTTTGTTGAAGAAAGGTCCATGATTGATGGGACAAATGGGTTGAGTTTTGGGGCAAGGTGATATAAGGAGTGTAACATGAAGGATGCATGTTCTAATGTTAAGAAATTATGAATGTAATACAAATTCACCAAACTTCCCAAAAGTCAAGATCCATGAATATGACTGATTGTCATCAAAAGTGTCCTGTAGATATTTCTTCTTCAGGTTTGATAATATTATGATCTGAAAGAATGTCCAGTCACTATTTAACAAATGTATTAAATTGTCCAATGTCATTTTTATCTGGAGCCCAGATGAAGTGTATATGAAGAACTGTAGTTTTTTAAGGATGGTATGGTGAAATTCTTCAAAGGCATTTAGAAGTTGATAAGGTAATACAAGACACTGTTATGGATGACAACTTCTTTAATTCTTTTAACACGACATTTCAAGGCTAATTCTTGCCCCTTCGAAATTATCCACCTGACGATGGGGCAAGAATTAGCCTTGAAACGTCGTGTTAAAAGAATTAAAGGATGGTATGGTGATCTGTCAAGTACAGTCCATTTTAGTCAAAATCTCCCCAATGAATTGCACTCTACCTGAAAAACAAAAAAAAATGTAGGTGACTCAAAATGATGCCAAAATAAATAGGAAAACACACCTTCTCTGCAGAATTTTGGTTTAAGTCTTGTCAACAATATATATAAGTTGTTTAGCAAACCATCATTATTTTCATTCGATACTGCAAGATTTGTGACGTGGGTGTAGAAACAGCTCAGGTAACAGCCAGGTAAGCGAGAGGCACGTGCAGTGTTGATTTCTTCAGTAGGGGATGGTATCAAAAGTCATCACACTGCTTCTGAATCGGACATGGAGTCTCTGCTGTCAGAATCATCTGAGAGCTCTCGTATAATAACAGGACTGATAGTCGCCTGTTCTAAACCACTTTGAAGCCAGTACTGATGGTCCACAGCATTTTCAACTTTTGAAGTAGGGGTTTTTGTATCAGGATCCTGGACTGTAAGATTTGGAGCCCATCCTTCCCTTTCGAGACTAAGTTCAAATGATTTTTATGGAAACCCAGAAAATGATACACTGCAAAAAACCTGTAAATAGCTAAAGGCACCACTTTTGGGTCTGCCACACTTATCTACCAAGATTTGCTGAGAGATATTAAGAGGTTTTCGAGTTATGCTCTGGAAACAAAACACCTCTCACTCACTTTTGAGACCAGTCCGAAAACGTTTCCATGGAAACTGAAAATATAATAAATCACAAAAATCTGTAAATAGCAAAAGACACCACTCTAGGTTCTG
Organism: Haliotis asinina; assembly: GCF_037392515.1. Classification (NCBI taxonomy): domain Eukaryota; kingdom Metazoa; phylum Mollusca; class Gastropoda; order Lepetellida; family Haliotidae; genus Haliotis; species Haliotis asinina. The sequence goes on along the minus strand of NC_090291.1, from coordinate 22,577,988 downwards.
AGTGACATATCTACCAAGTTTTGCAGAAAAATACGGTTTTAGAGTTATGCTCCGGAAACAAAGCCCACCCTTCCCATTAGACTAAGACAAAAATGTTCCATGGAAAAACAAAAAAAATTAAAAATGTTAAAAATCCTGTAAATAGCTAAAGGCACAACCATAGGTTCAGATTACTATATACAAGACATTTTGGTCTAAAAATATTGAATGGATTTGGAGCTATGCTTCGGCAACAAAATGATTACGGATGGACGGTTAGAACCCGCATTACAGATTTTTGGCATTTTCATTTTTTGTTGTTGTTTTTTCCATGGAACGTTTTGGTCTTAGTCTAACGGTGGGATGGGCTTCATTTCCGGAGCAGAACTCAAATCCTGTTCCATATTTTTCTGTAAGACTTGATAGATATATCAATCAGAACAGAGTGGTGCCTTTTGCGATTTACAGGTATTTGTGATTTATTATTTTCTTGGTTTGATATGGAAACGTTTTGGACTTAGTCTCAAAAGTGAGAGGTGTGTTTCGTATCCAGAGCACAACTCAAAAATTTCTTAATATCTGTTAGAAAAACTTTGAAGATATGTGTGGCAGACCCCAAGGTGATGTCTTTTGCTATTTACAGGTTTAGAGCTTTGTCATTTTCCGGGTTTCCATGGAAGCAATTACGTATTATTTTCTTGGTTTACATGGAAACATTTCATATTTTGTCTCAAAATGGAGGGATGGGCTTCGTTTCCCGTAACTGTCAGATGATTTGTCCTTTCAAATATGTGGGAGCTGGGGGATATATAATCTTTTGATGACTCTTATTGTTTTTCCTAGTTTCCATGGAAATGATTTGGACTTTGACTCAAAAGGGAGGGATGGGCTTTGTTGCTGGGACACAACTCAAAATCCATTTGATCTCTTGCAGCAGATCTTGGCAGATATATGAGACAGATCTTGAAGTGGTGCCTTGTGACTCTTCTTTAGTTATGCTCATGATTACGGACAGAAAAACAGACTGACAGACAGATGGACAAACGGACATGGCATTGACTATATACCAGGCATTATGGGCTGGTGGAAGAAAACTGACTTCGGTTAACATAAACAAACAATATTAGTGGTTTTCTTTTATGTTTATGTCATACTTATCACTCTGAAAAACAGGGTGCAAAATAAACCCAAATAAATATATAAGGCAGTAAACCCTGTTTGAAGATTTTCAATTTACTCCACGGATTAAATTAAATTTTGGTATGGCCCCTGCAAGACACAAGGATTGTCTTCAAATTGGAAGCTTAAAATAGAAAGAGAAATACAATTTGCACTACCCAAATATGTAGAGTGATAAAGTATAATTTTGCCCTGAACTATTCTGACATCAGTGGCCTTGAATGCAAACATCTTGCCTACAATAATTAAACAATTAATAGTTCTTTGTTTCACTATACTTTATTTAACTACACATGGGAGTAAGATAAACTTCTAAATTACCCTGTGACTAGTCTTAAGTATCACTCCAGCACATTACCCTATGAGGAGTCCTACACATTTCCCAATGGTCCATCCTACACATTACCCTTTGATCAGTCCTGCACATTACAGTATTATCAGTTCTACACATTACCCTATGATCCATCCTGCTCATTACCCTTTGATCAGTTCTACACATTACCCTATGATCGGTCCTACACATATTCCAATGATAGGTCCAACACATTACCCTTTGATCAGTCCTGTTCATTATCCTATGTCCTGTCCTGCACATTACCCTCTGATTAGTCAGTCCTGCACATTACCCAGTGAATAGTTTTACTTATTATTCTTTTACCTTTTGGTCATTTCTACATATTACACACAATGGCCAATATCAACCATATAACATCAACCATATGACTAACGTCATGATTTCCCCTGCCACCACTTTGGCTACAGACCTTGTGTCCAAAATATATGTTACCCTTTGACCAGCGTCAGTCACCCCTTTTTCAGATGTGACTAGTGAGGTCAGAGCCAGATACAGCTTATTGAGAAATGGGGGACTGCAAAGTCTTTTGAAAGAAGGACTGCACACTTCATTTTCACCTGTTTTCAACAGTCATTTAGTAAACTTTCAGGGCGAAAGGGGGTTGCGCACCCCCCATCTGGAAGTGATTGTTTAAGGGGTTTTAAGGGATGACCTGTGTTGTAATCCGAGATCCATCTGCATTGTATTGTTTCAGGTGTGACCTGCATCCTTGTCAGGGATGGTGTTACAGAATCTTTGATCAAAGAAGGACTAGAGACATTTCAACTCAATCGACAACAGCAAAGATAACAACTATTTAACCCCTATGTTTTTCAATTTCACTTGAGTATGCAGCACATCAACATTAAGGCTTAGTGTATGTTAATCATTGAAGGTTAAAGATTGTATAAAAATTTCTTAATCCTTTTAGTTGCACCTCTGTCGTTGTTGGGAGATCATTTTACGCACCTTACATTAAATGCATACCAGTATATTTTATATATTTTTTTATGTTTTACATTTGTTTTTAAAAAACTTTTCAATGCAATCATTAATTCGTGTACAGAAGATTGACATGATTATAATGCATCTTAAGAAAATACCAGAACAAATCTGTCCCCATTTTATATTTGTCTACCATCTGATTATGTCCATTTTTCTTCTATCATTATTAATGTTGGTTATCATGATGTTTTTAGAAAATGTTTGTCCTTTTTCCATATTTTAATGATGCCTTAACTAAACAATGACCACATGGTATTATTTTCTGTTTAAAAACAAAGTACACTGTAAATGCTAACAGCAAAACAAGTTTAGGTCTACATTTTTGGACATGACTATTTGTGTATCAGATCTCTCATCCATATTCATGACATTGTTCATTTTACCAGATTCTGTGTGTTACATATATGTTCAATCAGTACTTTTACAGAGTGTTGGAATAATAAGTAATAAAGTCATGAGTTTTTCTTAATTATATCTTTTCCTCAGCAAACTGTAAAAGTCTGCTTCAATAGAGTGATATAAGTTTGAGAAGCACTCGTGCATTTCTACATGGATAGTTGAAATATTATGGACACGGAACAATTCTTTTAATTCTGTAAAGCATGTAATGCAGTGGGGATATAGTTGATGCCTCGTCTGTCTGTCCGTCCATCTGCCCAAAAAACGTTCATCATTTTAGACCAAAATTGATAGATATAATAATCTGAACCTATGGCTGTGCCTTTAGCTATTTACAGATTTTTGGCATTTATATTTTTTTTGTTTTTGCATGGAATGTTTTGGTTTTAGTCCAATGGTGGGGTGAGCTTCGTTTCCAGAGCATAACTCTAAAACCTTTCAATATTTTTCTGCAAAACTTGGTAGATGTATCAATCGAACCTTAAAAGGGAGTACTGAACAAGCAATCTAGTACAACAGACGAGTCCCAAAAGGGACTTGTCTGGCAGATGAACGGACCCAGTCTGTCTTACTAAGAATCACTGCACCAGAGGGTGCTGTCCTATAAGTACCCTTGGTGGGAATATGGACACCCGAAATAGTCATGGAGTAGCCTCGGATAGTAGACAGCCTCTAACCGAGACTGTGAAAACACCTCAACTACAGAACTACAGTCAAAGAAAAGGGATCGAGAATCCCTCAGTTTCCACAGGCACATAGATCATTGCACTGTATATTAGTCAAATCCCTCTACAAAGCCAGAATTGTGTCTGCAACTGATGCAGGAATTCCACTCCCACGGAGGGAGGCGATTCTGGGCAGTGGCCAAGCCACCCACTGTATCCTGGGATTTGGGTTTTCCTTGCTGTTCTGGGAGAGCAGTTTTGGTTGCTGAGATAATAGTACAGATGGTTCAGTGAGCGACCTCTGAGTATTACTGGGAACCAGCACTGAGATGACCACAGAGATGCAGGAAGCACAAATAGTTGCGCTGACTGGGTGGCTAGCTGCGAGAGGGCCTTGGAGATAAATGGTTTCGATGGAGGGCCCACAGAACCCCGAAGGCGAAAGTCCGCAGGTCTGAGCCGGACATACAAGGAGGTGACTACCTGTGGCAACACAGGCACTCTTCTTTCCCTTAGCCTTTGTTGAGGAAGGGTTCTTAAAACTGCATGAAATGCAAGGCCAGAACTGTAACAAACAAAACCAGGTAATAGTTGCTGTTGTACAGTAAAAATATGTACGCATAACATAGAAAAAACATGAACATACAGATACCCAAGCCATGTGTGCGAAAAAATGCCCGACAACCAGAGTAACCAAGCAGTCTGCCATCATACCAACCACATGGCTGGAGATGGGAACTCTACACAAAGTTACAACAATTTATGAATGAAACAAATCAACTTATAAATTCCATCTACCACCCATGTGGGAAAGATTTCTGCCTGTGACCCCCATTTAAGAAAATCATTCTATGCCTGGGAATAGATGTTTTTGATAGAAAACCCATTCCAAACCTAACCCTAATCCTAACCCTAAACCTGACATGATATTAAATCTAAACCCCAAACCAAAACCCCCAGAAATAATCAAAATAAATATCTTCTTTTGAGCCACAGGATATTGGAAACATTAATATGGTGTGTGCAAAAATGGGGAATTTTAGATGCCAGCCTTTTTCCTGTAAAAACATACATTTGATTCTGAGTATGGCACCAAAATTGAATTTAACTTATTTCTTCTCATGAAAGTGTATCATTGATTTCATTTTGAAAGATCCTTCAGAAATCTGCTCTGACACAGCATGGTCTGAAACATTTTCATTACAGAAGAACAATACTGAAATTTATTTTTATTCATAACAATATACCAATTACATTTTGGAACTGCAGACACAATGAAATGTGTGGGTGGTGTAAAAAATACACTGGGTTTTCATAAAGTATATTGAATTCTTAAGCAAAGTGAAGTTACAGAGATGACATGAACATACAGTCTCATCAGACCTATCGTGTGATAACGGAGAAACATATCACTTTGTTTGCTAGCCTGTTAGAATGCAGCTTCCACAAACTTCCTTTCGATGCTACACTTAGAAAAACATCCATTCAGATGTGGAAACTGGCCACAAGAAAATTCTGGAATATCTAATACTTGACTGAAATTGCATTTCCATTGAGGTATATGTATTCAAAACAGATGTTTTTGTAATGGAATAGGTTGTACATCCTGTAGCTGTCATCCAAGATTTGCTTGATATGAGTGATCTATTTCTAAATCACATCCCTTTAACAGATACTCTAAATTGATTTTTTTAGTCCATTCAGCTTTGTCCAACTAGGAGAAGATCTGACGTGTTCAAGGGTCTTCGGGAAACATGAACTGGAAACTTGGCACTGTGCTCAAACAACATGCCTCCCACAGATATCTACACCAGTAACATTTTCATCCTCCAAACATTGTACTTCCAGTGCTTTTCATCCACCAAATATGTTACTTCCAATATGTCCTCAGCAAAATATAGTCTTTAAACTTTTGTGGCAATGGCAGTAAATCAACAACAGATAAATGACAATTGTACTTCAAAAATTGTCTGATAGCAATACAACACAAAAAGTCAAGAGATGGAGGATTCACAAGTCTGTGGGTCATAAATACCAAAAATTGTTTATCTTGACAAATCCCACTGATGTTAGAGTTCAAGGTTGTTTCATTGACAATCCTCCTGACAGGAATATCCTTTTGAAGATCATATCCAGCCGACAGCAAAAGGTGAACACTCTCAATCCTGTCCTGGATATCTCTGCTGTTTTTGCCATCTACACCACCATCACACAGCTGCGGTTTGAGCAGCAGACCAAGCACACTCTGTCCCTCTTGGTCCACACTGACAGCCATAGCACCACCACACACAAGATGCTTGAACACCTTTGGGTGGTACTGATATCCACAACAATGTAGAGGTGTCTGGGCATCCCTATTTAAGGCATTGACATCTGCACCCTTCGTGACAAGCAGTTCCACCATTGCAGGATTTTTCATGAGTACAGCCCGATGTAGACATGTCTCTTGTGTATCACTGTAGAGCACTGAACCCCCTTCTTCTTCCTGAACTTTCAGTTCTGGAGAGGTTTCACTTGCACTTGCACCTAAGGAATACATACACACAATTATTTGAGAACATATTGGAGACAGCATGCATAACATATATATAGGCAGCGTATAAAATAGCATCTGTCTGGCAGCCAGCAGGCTTACAACTTTATTTTATAGCCAGCCCTGTGGGCCAATTTTCATGGGTACATATTTGACCATGTCACTGACTACATGTGATATTTTGAAAACAGTTGACAACTGTGGTAGCTAGATGACACCTGTATGTATAGTTCATGATCAACCAAACCGTAAATTCCACAGATCAGCCTACCCTTTTATCTAACACTAAACGTGATTAGTCAAGAGAATGCTTGCAGTGACTAAGTTGTTTTCGTTAAATTTGCTGTTGCCCATGTTTACTTTTCACAAGGAGAGTTACAAATCCCCTGTGCTAATTGCATGAAGAAGATGTAGAGACCATTCTTGCCAAAGATACTAACCGTTTTGACTTTGCCTGTTTGTCTCATTCAGATGGCAGTGACACTAAATGAATCAACAGGTACCACTAAGTTATGCTTCATAAATTTACTTTTGCATATGTTTAAGTTTACCTCCCTAAGGAAGATATCTATAGGAAATCCATCAATTCCGGGCCTTTTGCTATTCTTCATGTTTTTTACTGCCAGTGTTATTTCATTCATGTCTAGGTTGTCGGTAATTTGGTTACTAAAGACTGGAGTTATTACATTGTCTAGGAGGTCATCACTGCCACAATTCTTGTCAGAGGAGTAAAAGTTTTTGTAGAATTCTTTCATTTCATTTAAGATTGTTTTACTGTCAGTAATTTCCTTATTCTTATCAGTAATAATCTGATTACTGATTTTTATTGATTTGCTAAAAGGTTTCAATTTTCTAAATGACTAAAGTATTTTGTTGCTTTCTCTCCTTCCTCATTCCATAAGATTCTGTTTCTGTGTTGAGTTCCTCTCATCTCTTCTTCTTTAATTTGTTGCAGTTCCAATTTTAATTTTGTAAGTTCAGGTAGGAGGGCTTCATTGATATTTTGAAAATCTTTTCTAATGTTGTCTTCACAATCTTTGATTTTATTTTCCAATTAACTGGTCTTATTTGTTGTTTTCTTTTTGAGAAAGGATGAAAAGAAAATTGATTTTCCTGTGACTTTCATCAGAAAAGTTTCAAAGAATAAACTGTCATGAATCTTCAGTTTAATAGCAGAATCATCAACATTTTTACCGGTATCTAAATATTTTTCAGTGGTACCCCTCAATACTGATCTTACTAAATCAGCATATTCAGGATGTAAGAGTAAAGATGTATTAAATTCCCAATAGCCCATGCCTCTTTCTTGGTTTTTAGTGTTTGAGAAAGTAAAGCTAATGGCTGAATGATCCATTTTATAGCCACGTTCAAAAGCAGGTAGCAGCGATGTAATTTGTCTTGATTTTAATATAAAATGGCAAAGAGAGGAATTTGAAGTTTGGGGTATTACAAGACTTATGGGTAATCTGAATGACATGGGTAATTAACACGAGAAAAGGACTTGAAGAAATTCATAGATTACTGGCAACATGGGGAAAAAGACATTTGACACTGTTTGGCAAAATCACTGTAAAGAAAACATTGGCTATTTCGAAATTGGTTCACATTTTCAATCCATTACCTAAATCACCAGACGAATTTATCACTTCCCTTGGGAGACTATTTTTCAGATTTATTTGGAATGACAAAAATGACAAAATTAAATGGAGTACCTTAAAAAAAAAAGATTTTACAGAAAAGGGATTACGCATGATAGATACTAAAACCTTTATTTATGCCATGAAGGCATCTACTCTCAAACTGTTTTTGAGAAAAACAAATTCGTGTAATCCATGCAATTTTCCATTAAATGATGTATTGAAATATGGAGTAAATTTTCAGAACATTGTTGAAATTGATAATCCTTTTTGGAAAGATTTAAGGATTGACTGTGTATTTCTTTCGTTGCATTTAAGTATGAAACTAAAAACCAATGTGCAAACTTTTGTAAGAATCCGCTACGCTACACAGTCAATCCTTATAATTAAATTCAGCAACAAATACTATACCCTTTCAACAATATTTTCTTTCAACATAATCACATTCATCGAAACAGATGTCTTTGTTACCAGCGATTAAAATGACACGCCTACCAAACCATTAGCCAATCAGCATACAGCACCCCCAAACAGCCGTCAGTCAACCAAGCTAACATCGGTCGGCGAATTAGGGTGGAACAACTCAACGTTACGTGTCCTGGTATCGGCAAAGTTTTAAGTTCAAACGTTTGAATTACTACCTGCGAACTGAAAGAGACAGTTTGAAAAGTGAGAATTGGAAATGAAGCCCGATGATATGAAGTTAGTGGAACTGAGATTGTAGTATCTGCGCAAGTAGAAAGAGGGTGTGATGTGACTGGGATAGTCTCTCATCCATGAGTCTGTTGGAAGTCTCTGGTAGGAGTTCCTCACCCACTCTGGATACGGGTTGGAAAGTCTGGGGGCTTGATCACTGAGCATGGCTTGACCTGTAGGCCTGGTGGCTGCTGCTGACCCATTCCTTTTGGCTTGGATCCAGACGCCTCAGCTACCCCTTGGTCTCTCTCTGTCCCCTAGGAGGATTACTGGGATTCTGGTCCCTGCACTGCACTCCCCATGAGAGCGGAGGGCCGGTTCCATCTGTGCTTGCTCCTGTGTCTCAGGACTGGGGTTCAGGCGTTGCACCGGCGACTGGCTGCTCTGCCAATGGTAAGAGTAAGGAGCCCTCCCCTTCTTCTGGCTCCCAGTTGCCGGTCAAGGCAGGTATCCTGCGCGATGAAGTTCAGTCTTTGCTGGACAAGTCTGCAACAGAGCACGTACTATGGGGCGAGGAGAAGGCAGGGTTTTATTCCACCTACATCCCTGTACCAAAGAAGGACGGTGAGTTCCGTCCATTCTCAACCTCAAGGTATTGAACCACGTGTTAGAGGTTCCATCCTTCAAGATGGAGACACTTCGCTCCGTGATCTCTTCTGTTCAGCCTGGGGATTGGCTTAAGTTGATTAATCAAAAGAATGCGTATATACATGTGCCAATTCATCCCACATTCAAGCAGGTCCTCAGGTTCTCTTGCGATGGGATGTGTTCCCAGTTCATGGTGCTCCCCTCTGGCATATCCACTGCCCTCAGGGTGCTCATGATAGTGCCAACTTCCCTCGCAAGGTCACAAGGTCGGCATTGTCACCTGTACCTAGACGACTGGTTACTCAGAGCACTGACTCAGCCAGCGAGTCTAGATTCTACCCACACGGTGACATAGACATTCTAGTTCGACTGGGGTGGATCATCAACCTCAAGAAATCTGACCTGGTACCCACCCAGGACTCCTCTTGGGGCGAGGTTCACAACTCAACAGGGTCTTGTCTCTTTGTCACTCGACTGGGTCACCAGAGTATGGGAGATGGTGTCCTCCTTCCTCTCACAGCCACATGTGCCAGCATGGTTGGCTCCATATGCTGGGTCACATGGCGGCAACTGTCTCTGTACTGTGGCAGGCACGGTTGAGGATGTGCTCTATACAGCAAGCTTTGGCAAGTCTGTGGACTCACTCCAAATATCTGGAGAAGTCTCACAGTTCGTGGGTGGTTGTCTCCTCAACTTTAGTGGTGGACCGAAGTCAGGAGTCTCACCAAAGGGGCCCATTTGGAACTCTCAACACCAGTCTAACAGCATATATCCTGAAGTAAGGCTGATGTAAGCTGATTCCGGTTTATCCAGGCTGGAGAACATGCGAGCAGACACGCCAGATCCTGGGACCTCACAAGTAGATTGGTGTATATGCAGAGTTATCTCCCAGTTGTACAGATCGTTCCCAGTGGATCTGTTTGCATCCAGCGGGACGACGCCTTCCTGCTAGATTGGATGGGCAAGAAGCTGTGGGTGTTGCAGCCAGTACCTCTCATTCCCCGGGTCCCTCCCAGCTGTCCACCCAGCCAGCTTGGCTACTTGTGCTTCTGGCACCGCTTTGGCCTTCACAGAGCTGGTTTCCGGTAATTCTCAGATTTCTGGCTCAGCCTCCTGTTCTATTACCTTTGAGACCGGACATTCTCACTCGGAATGACACGCCACACCCCAATCCAAGGATTCAGTGGGTGACTTGGCCTCTGTCAGGTCTAGCCTTGAGGCACGCAGAATTCCTGCAGCAGTTGCAGACACAATACTGGCATTGAGGCAGGATTCGACAAACATTCAGTATGAGGATAGGTGGTCCTGCTATGGCGTTTAGATAGGGGGAATGCAGATCCCTTTTCTGCGGATTTCGTCCAAGTATTGGAGTTTCTGCAAGCTCGTTTGGAGGAAGGTTTGGCGACTCGACCATTCGGGGCTACTCCACCACTATTTCAACTTTTCACACTCCTGGTGAATTTCTGGGACAGCCCCCTCTTGTACAGCACTTCTTGGCTCACGTGCTGTCAGGCGTACCAGCCCACCTTGGGATTTCGCAATCGTACTTGACTGGCAGACTGGTCCTACTTTCTCACATCTATCTACTATTTCCATTCAGCTGTTAACATGGAAGGCTGTATTTCTGGTGGCGGTAACATCTGGGCAAAGGGTTGGCAATTTACATGGTATGTCAGCAGACCCAGCGCTGACTGTGTTTCACCCCAACCGTATCGGTATTCGCCTCCCAGATACTTAACGTCCAAATTGATCATGCTTTCCACGTGACAGTTCCTAATGAACTTCCTGCTCTTACCCAGCCTTCTACATCAGGGACCTCTGCAACGAGCAATCACCCGTTGGATGTCCCCAAGACGCTCAAGGTCTGTATCAAACGAACACAAGGGATCCGTACGGGTACGAATCTCTTCTGCTGTTACGGTGGAGGGATGGCTGGGTTACCGGCTTCTAAACAGAGCTTATCTCGAAGGCTAGTTTCGGTGATTTGTGCTGCACATCAGGCTAAGGGAAAGCCTCCCCCTGAGGGGTTGAAGGCTCACTCGGTCCGGGCAGTAGCCGCTTTAAAGGCTTTTGCATCGGCACTGCCCACTGAAGAGATCTGCTCTGCTGCTATTTGGAGCAGGCCCAGCACTTTTATCTGGCTCGATACACATTCCTCTGATCAAGTATGTTTTGGCCGATCTGGTCTCTCCAGTGGACAGTGTACTGCCACCCTGACCAAGTGAATCTTTGTTATCTGGATGGTTGACGCTGTTGTTAATTGTGTATCATTGATATATATCTTCTGAGGCTATTTCCCATGACTTTCAATTCTCATGTCGTTTGTGCGTTGGGTTTTCCCCCTTAAGGTGCTCTCTATTGATATCACTTTGTGGGTGAAGTTTTTTACGTTCACACTATGTGTGTGCTCTTTTGCATAACCTCTGAGGTTGGCACCTCAGAATTGCTCATCCTCCCTAGCTTCCTGGTTTTGGGAGTCTGAGTTAAGGCATTTACAAAACCAGCACTCATTGGGACTGAAGAAATAATCTGGTTTAGACAATGTGCTGAATTGTAGAACTGATGATAAATGTACCTGCCATGTATGGTCTTGACAGATTCTACTGTATGTACCCCAAGGATGATCTCTATGAAGAAGAATAAGACAAACCTGTAGAGGTTTCCAATTCTTTGAAGAGAATCGTCCTTGGGGTAGGGCCACCCACCTCCCCCGTAACTCTTCTCACTGACTTATTCAGCAGAAGGAGTGATGATACGGGCTTGGATGCTTACCTGGTTGGTTGCACATGCGTGGCACACAGGTGACTCCACTTGGTGAGGGGCTGTCTAATGAACAAAAAAGACTTTTTTGTTTATTGTACAATATTTTATTACAACACTGATACAACAATCACATGACATTTTCAGCAGTAGAAAATGCATATATAATGTATGTACCTCTATGAAGAATGAAGAAGAATAGTGGAATATGGCTAAAAGCGGCATGAAAACCCAACTCACTCAATCAAAATGAAAAATGTATGTCAGCTTGTAAAATATATGCAAATATATGGAATTTTGACAGTTAATTTGTCATGACGTTTGTTACTTCAAAATTGTGCTGTTACAAATACAAATCTCTGAAAACAGGGACAATACTTATCATAAGAATGAAGATTTATGGATATCAACTTCTTTATTATGAGAACACAACGTTTCGGAGTTAATGCTTACTCCTTCATCAGGTGGTGATGAAGGAGTAAGCATTAACTCCACCTGATGAAGGAGTAAGCATTAACTCCGAAACGTTATGTTCTCATAATAAAGAAGTTGATATCCATAAATCTTCATTCTTATGTATTTCACTTCTAAATGCCCTTCAAAGACTTCCATACTCATGTATGGAATTGAACCCAGGCCTTCAGTGTGATAAACAAACACTTTAACGACTTTGCTACCCCATCACCCCTTTCACTTTGAAGGTACCAAAAGAACATGGCATGCATTCTCCTAAATGAAGTTCAGAAACAATTAAACCCACCAGCCTCCAGAAGCAGTTTGAGCACATCGATGTTCTGTTTCTTGATGGCCATGAACACTGGAGATAGGTACTCTGTCATAATGGGGAGGATATTAGGAATGCGATAGTCTCTCCGTTTCCGAGGATTAGCTCCTGTAAACAATTGTCATTCTGATATAGGCATAAACTGAAAAGCAATGAATTTAGCTTGAAACTAGCAAAACTCCTCAGTTACTTTGGATACAACACTGATGTGCTGTCCTACATCATTTTACAGCTAAATGACATGCTTAGTGATAAATGACCCATTTTGCTTTGTGTGAACGCTTACTTCAGTATACTCCACATCTGAATGGCAAATACAGGGACACTGAGAAACCTCTCCTCATTCAAGCAAGTATGGCAGCACATGCATTGTGTTAGGCCCAAAGGGACAAATTACAACTGAATAATACTGAGACCAAATAACATAAATGATTGAGTAATGAATATGTTCATGATGGTATTGGTTATGCCTATCAACGAAATGAATTGCTGTAGAAAATCAAGTAATATAAAGCTTATCTTACATTGAATACATATGTATAGAGGTGATAATCACTGTAAACGTTTATGCTTAAAAAATACATTTAGAACTGGTGTAATGAGTTGAGAATGTCACAATTTGTTGAGGTATGAAAATACACAGCTGTCCTTAGATTTTGATAGTTCTGACATATAAAAGATAGTGAATAACATCTTCATTATAATGACCACATGAACACTTGGATGTTTCCGATATATGTCTATTATATCTGTCTACATTTGGATCACCACGGCCCAGCTCGACGCAATGATGGATGTTTTGGCAAAATCTAGTCCCAAACTTTATATCAAAGTAATTGTGAGTTTCTTTTGGGTTTCTCGTGGTTTTAAATTGATGTAGGGAAATATTATTAACAGCTCCATCGATCAATGAATTCCACGACAAAATCTTTTTCGGTAAAAACGACTGAGAATATCTTTACATTCTACAGATAACAGTTTGAATGGAAGTACTATTTTTAAGATTATAGTTGCTTTGTTCAAATATTCTGCCTGGTACATGATTGTTAGATAATCAGGAGTCAGACAATGACACATTCTAAAGAAAGTTATGAGCCTACATTGTCTTTCTTTCAGTGTACTATTATTGGTTTCCATGTATAGTTTATTATGACTGGTGCCTAGAATCACGCTGCATATAGATCTTAAAGTGTCTAAATGTAAATTCTTCAGTAAGATTGCCTGTTCAACTGTACAATTATATCATATATGACAGCAGTGCACAAAAAGTGGTAAGGTAAAAGGAATTATATAAAGTAGTTAGAGTTTTCTGAACAGTATTTCCACCTTTTCAGGCAACTGATTTTCTTTACCATGTTATATGAACTTTCCAAGAACAATCACTTTGAAGTGAAATATGTAGATGTTTATGATTATTATTAACTTCTTAAATAGTTTTGCCATTCATGAGTAAGTTCAGTCTGACATAGTTTTGCGTTTTTGAGTGAATGACATACTTTGTCTTACTAAGAATAAAACATTGGTTGTAATTGCGGCTGCTACAATATGATCATCTATTATAAAATGGTAAAATACAGTTATTACTGTTAGTGTACTGGCAGATACAGGTTTCTGTACACAGTGTATACTATTGAAATATACCAACACTAAGATTCATGCAATAGAGCATGCTACTGACCATTTCTTAGCAGCAGTTGTATGATGTTTGTGTCAGCTGGGTCTCCTTCAATGACAGCCAGGCAGAGTGGTGACATCACACCCATATATGCCTCTGTTTGTATCTTCAACTTTTTGTTGATGCTGGATCTCAACCTTCTATTTAACAACTCCTCCATCTGTTGGTCAAAGCAAAATTGTTAGTACAATGGCAAGGATCAGGTCTGTCATACAAACAGGGAACAAACCATCAAAAACTGAACTCAAATACACCAAAACAGAACCAAACACCAAACTAAGAAAATAAACTTCAAAAACTGCAACAAGATCTTCTAAAACCGAAAGAAACACGCTGTAACAGAACAATAATCATTTGGAATGGAAACAATACCCGCCCATCAGGTACAACAGCGCCCGAGAACGGTCCCCACGCCCACAAAACAGCAGTCATAACATCCAGATGAACAGACTTTGGTCAGTAATGTTTTTGGTCACCATGCGTCTAATCTTGAAAACATGACACTGAGCAATATGGCTAGCATGTATCCAGTATTCTGTAGATATACTAATAATGATAGAAATATATAGATTGTCAATAGGTAACTTTATTTCTGGGACTAAACGTCAGTCTACACTTGCCTTCCACTTCTGCTCTAAATCTTTAGTTCTGCATGTTTTGCCACAATTTCTTCCACTAACGTCTCCACTGGCCTCCATCAACAATATTATTTAAGTCAGACCAGGGATAATCTACAACAGGGATGGTCACTCGCTTACTTTCATTACCATTTGTACTAATTAACAACGTGTGCTCATCATGCTCCAATGCACACAGTGACTTGGCTCATTCCCAGCGCAACTTCAGCTTTGTTTAACACAACTTCAGCCAGTTTATTGTATCAGTCAGAATTTTACAATGAGTGAATGAATGAATTACAGTAAGAATAAAGAGCAAGAATTATACATGAATGAATGAAAGAAGTAAAGAAAAAGAATAAAAAAGAAGTACATATGTGAATAAATGAAAGAATAAATAATACACTGTGGCCTTCTCT
This sequence comes from Haliotis asinina, assembly GCF_037392515.1. Classification (NCBI taxonomy): domain Eukaryota; kingdom Metazoa; phylum Mollusca; class Gastropoda; order Lepetellida; family Haliotidae; genus Haliotis; species Haliotis asinina. The sequence continues at coordinate 22,562,718 of NC_090291.1, read as the reverse complement.
CCCAAAACATGTGAAAGAACACAAAAATATCACGAGGACACATTTGTTAACATCAGCTTTTTATCTTATTGCATGTGGGGAATGGAATGGACATCAATAAAAAATAACTGACACTGTCAGACACCCCTCAGAACAGAAAGTGTAAAACTATCACAAAGCGAAAACACCTTTCCACTTTTCTCAAATAATAAGATCAACAAGAAAGAATGAAGTTATAGAACTATGACCCTCAAACATCACAAGCATCAATGGCAGAAATGATCAAATCGACGATATGTCATGTTTTTCACACACCTCAAATGCACACAAATAATTTTTTAAAGTCATAAAACTATCACTATTACTTGCAAATACCTTTCAACTAAAGGTATGTTTTCCTTCTAAAAATTAAACGAATGTGTGAAAGAAGTTTTTATCAGCACAACTTAGCCTATCTTCGCGGCGAATCAAGAATGGAAACCAGTGAGCTATAACATACCGAATTGAAACTTTACTACAAATCTACTAGCCTAATGCGGACACTAATACCAATTATTTCACTTAAACTGAAGTGACAAAATATATTAACTTATCTTTTACATGTAGGTTTTCAGTTGTTACAACACTCAGCAAACTTAATCAGCTGTTGAAAACAAACCGGGCTCAATCATAAATACTACGCTGCCACCATATTGGCTACACTGGTTATGTAACGACTCGAGACATACGTTCAGCTAGGGCTTTTCGGGTTTTTTCTTCTCCCTCTATTATCATAGTCTCCCTGGTTAGACTAGTTCAGCTAGCTAAACTATGGTTAGACTAAAACGACAGAGCCGTCTTTTACTATCGATAGTCGTAAGAAATACGGACGAAAATCGCCAAATGACCAATTCACTTGTCATATATGTGGACCTAACTATTTACTCAACTTACGCACACATGGACCTGCATACAAAAATGTTACCAGCTAATAATTATTGTCCCATCTGAAATTATCGTCTGATTGTTCTTTCATTGACTTAGAACGCACCTCATGACAATCACCAAAGCCGTCTTTGCAATCACTGAGTAAAAGGTATGTAGGTAATCATAAATATTATTGCAATACCTTCATATAATCATTGTATTTTATAGCTTTAATAATTTCCTCTTGTTTTGCCATTTTGTCCTATTATTTACGCAACACGACATAGCAGACGGTACTTTTTCGTTGCAAGGCGGCAGTGAATGGACAACGGTACGTGACAGGTTAAAAATACCTACACCAATCAAAACAATTGGAATATTCAACTCGGCACAGACATGGCGTAGCGAGCGTCCGGTGTCAGCGAACTGAGTGGGAACGGTTCCTCTTTTCTTGATATAATCACGTGCAAAGAAGAATAATGTCGAGACTGGAAAACGAATTCTTGGATTATGATTCCGCTAAGATATGGAACGAAGTGTACCAGGTTTGGTCTCTTTGTTGGCTCCTCTGGCATAATTTGTGTGGTTGATGCCTTCACTGCTCAGGCACAACAACTTTCAAGGAAATGATAAGTTTCCTTTCACTTAAAATTTCTGCTGTTTAATAGAAGATGCCCCAAATAGGATTTCTCACACAAACATTGGCTACAGCTTTCATGCATACATCAACCAGAAACCTTTTCACTGTATCATGATACTTAGCCATTTCATGTTACGGTAAAGTAAAATGTTTTGGTAGCCTTAGATCTAGGCAGGTTTGACAATTAGAAAATTCATTTTGTCTTTTGTTGATGCAGGGTTTGACATCAAACTCCGAGTACAACTCTTGCTTCACGAATCTCATATGCTTCTTTGGTCTAGAGGGTTAGTGAGCATGAGGGTAGGTTATATATAAATACCCATAGAGATTACTAAACAAATGTATGTCAGATACCATTTATCTTACAGCGAATCGTTTCAAAACATATTCTACAAGTACTGTCACTCAGTTTTTTACACTCTATAAAATCACGGGGCGGTGGGGTAGCCTAGTGGTTAAAGCGTTCGCTGGTCACGCCGAAGACCCGGGTTCGATTTCCCACATGGGTACAATGTGTGAGGCCCATTTTCTGGTGTCCCCCGCCGTGATATCGCTGGAATATTGCTAAAAGCGGCATTATACCAAACTCACTCACTCACTCACTCACTATAAAATCACCCCAAGTTTTGTTTTTATCATTGATACTAAATACAGAGGGGAAGGAAACTCCTCAAAAAGCCCCTGAACATATGCCACAGAATTCCAGCAATGTTACGAGTTTCCAGGAGTAGTTCACCGGCAGATGCGCAAGTTTACAGAGTTTATTCGTATTTATTTTTCAAAGCAGTAAGAATGCATTAAACTGGACACATCAGCCATTTTTGTGCCGGTTTGGTCAACGTATTCTGTTTATTAGAATTATTTTTAGGGTTAGGTTTAGAGTTAGGTTTAGGGTTAGGGTAAGAGACCTAATCCAATATAGTAGGCAGGGGTGTGGAAATACTGTGTGCAACTTGCCTGACCTGCATTTTGAATGCGCAGGGCAAGTCAAATTTTCAAGATTGCTTGCCCTTGGGCTAGTGGGAAAATTCTGTTATATTAAATCAATATATGCCACATCCTAAAGATATCACGTAGAATCCTGATTCAAATCACAACACTTATCGTATCATGCACTTATCACAAATGAGCATGTGGATGCCAGCAGTGTTGTTTGCCTGTAACTAAACGTTATGATAACGTTAAATGGAAGAAAACTCAAGCTGAAAAGGATAAGGACTATGAAAAAAAACTAACAAAAAGCAAACATTTCAAGACGGTTGGAAAGTTGATTTTCCGTGGTTAGTAGCAGATGGCAGTGGCACATGTTACTGCAAGACATGTCGGCTCTACCCACAGTTAGCTGATAAAACATCGTGTTTGTTCCTTAGAAAAGTTGTTGATCGCATACAAACCTTAACTTCACATGAAACATCAGCAAAACATATGGCATGCCATATGAAGTTTACGCAAAAAAAAGTAGTTGGGGACTTACTAAGAGTTGATTCCTTTGGGGTGGAATGTTATAAAAAACTTTTTAATACAGTGTTTGCAGTTGCAAAACACAACAGACCATTTACTGATTACCCCTTTTCTTTAGGTTCAGAAAAAAATGGTGTAGCAGTGTTTACGAATGGTGTTTTAAAGTAACAAGACTTTGGGTCCTGTAAGTTTCCCACTGACATACTGAAAATTCACATTACCCACACAATAAAGTTAAACAACCATTTCAGAAATATCATTTCTCAAAATTGGCATTGAAATTATTAGCATTGTATAATGACAAACATTATATTTACAAACATGAATTTATAAACAGTGAACAAGTGTCACATGCCACAAGTAACAACTTCAGACAAGGTCATGGTAATGGGGCCAGCAAGTTGGGGACTTCTGTCTGACCATTGGCAAATCTGCCAGATTTGTCAGAGGGTCAGACACTATTCGTGAAAACTGGTGTAGATCTTGGTAATGACCATCAACTCAGAGATGCTTGTGTTGATTCCATAAAGGCAATTTCTGATGTCACTGGATGTCTGACCTGCAGTGATTAAATACATTCTTTCAGAATACTTTGTAATTTGTGGTGATTAATATTAATGTGAAATTCAGCAAGCTATTTTCAGTATGGCACATTTCCAGTAGTACACATATATTGTACACTTCTCATTTCAAATTCTGAAATAATCAGTACAAAAGACAACATTACGCTTTGAAATTATCATAATCATTTTTATTCAGTTCACAATATTAATCAAGCAATAATTTTAAAATTCTGGGCATGTAGGCTCTCCTGTTGGGCAAGTCAGTTTTTCCAGTTTACTTGCCTAGGGGGAAGTTGAAAATTGTTCTATTTCCACACCCCTGGTAGGTAAATGCATGAGTACCAGTTGTTTTCCATTTCCATTTTTAATATTTTGTTCACAAAACAAAACGGGAGACCAAAAATGTCAAAAAAGTTAAATAAACGATGTAATGTTTTAATGTAGAAATTTTGGGCTAATGGAAATCAGCCTAGAACTTGCACTCCAGCCACTTTCACTTGTAGATCTACATATTTTCAGTAATGATTCAAAGTCTAACTCGCCCTCGTGCTGTCACTAGACATGCCCATGTCTCACTCATTCCTTTGTGCAATCCACAGAAGAAAGTTTAACAAACATTTCAGGTTTGACATTTCTTATAATTGGCGTTGAAATAATTAACATTATATAGTAACAAACTTAAGATTTATAAACAGCAAACAAAGGTCCCATGCCGCAAATAAAAACTTCACACAAAGACATTGTGAAATATTCAGTCCGACACTGGGGCTGGCGGGTCGGTGATTTTTATCTGACCACTGGTGAATCTGCCAGATTTGTCAGAGGGTCAGATGCTATTCATGAACGCTGTATTGAGTGTGTGTAATTAAGAGTAACCCAAGTGCTTGAATGTGGCATTGCTGAGGTTATGTTCAGTCTCAATGGGGGACTACTCTTCTTTGCTGGGGTGCAGCCTTCTTGTTCTCTTAAGCCAGAAACTGCATCTTGGAATGTTAAGGAATTTAAGTTGTAAGTTGTCAGGATGACATGTGTGTTGATTATGAAGACATGAACTTTTCATTGTCTGGAGGAATATCTTAAGTGTAGATTAACTGTTCCTGTACATGTTTGATTGAATAGAAGGACATGTGTCACTATTTGCACTCATCAACCGTCGCAAATGTCCATGTTGTAGACTGTTTCAAGAAGTGTGTTTTGCTTCTCATTATTATAAGGGAATTTGATAACATTGGAGTCACATAGTAGCTCGGCACAGGGAATGGGTCATCATGTCTAACAGTGAAAACTATCATCTTCATCAATTTCTCAAAGAAACAATGAGGCAAATTGATTTCTCAAAGGATTTTTTTCACAACTCTTAGTACAAGTACCAACATTGTTCATTTCAAATATTTGCAGGGACTCCTGGGCTTTATCTATAAAGGCGATTTTCACAGGTATCACTGATAGTTAAATCCATTTAGAATTCATGACTTGAAAAGTTTAAATAAAAGGAATTAGAAAAACTAGATTTGTGTTATATTTATTCTATATGTCTTTCATTGTATAAAGACCTGTTTATGCTTGAGTCATGAAAATAGCAGGTGTAAAGGAAGTAATTTTAATCAAGAAATTAGTCCATCATAACTTGACCATGGATTAGAAATTGATCTCACACATGTGTTATACTTTTTTTCTCACATGGGATTCTCACCCACAGATGTGAAAGAAAACTTTGTCCTTAGCATCCCCTTTTGAACACCCTACTACAGTCATTTTGTTTATATTCTCCTTTCTGACCAAATTTGCTCTTTTGATCCATTGGTCTGGACACACCTTTTGATTGGTGAATTCTGGTATGATTCTGCAGCTGTTTGTAACAAATTATTTCCTAGCAACTGCAAGTAGAGGAATTTTTGTACCTTTTTATCAATTTTCATGGAATGGCACAGAAACTGGCTATTGTGCATGTAGAAATGTAAACCATTGGGTGCTGATGACTTGGTAAACAAGCACTAGTTCTTTGCAGTAGCACTCTTTGTCACGTGGCAGGATGTTGGCTTCTTAGGTTAACTCATAAGGGAGGTTTAGGTTCAGAGTGACACAGTGCATTAAATCCTTCACACTCTGTTAATTGAAATCCAAAACTCTGCACGCACCTAATGCAGACTTTTCTGTTGTGCAGGGTTCTAATCATTGCTAGTGATAAACCAGAAAACTGTTGCTTCTGTACAGTAAACATGGTAAATGTCAGTGTCAATATACACATCTTTAAACAGACAGCTTTGGATTTACCTTGACATTATCAATTGTAGTAGATCTCCCGATGTTTAGCTAAATATGACAGTTGTTAACAATAATAAATCCAAACATCAGGTTTTCTTAAGTATTTTTAATTGAAGCCAGGAACAAAATCATAAGCATCAATTAGACTGATAAAGTTAAAAGTACTGACAACAGTCAATCAGTGATCAAAGCAGTAAGTCCCAGGCTATAGGAAGGTATGTTCCCTCCTCGTGATTTGTGGCTGGCTGATGTCTCCTGATGTTAGTGGCTTCTTGCTATTTTCTTTCTTGCCAGTTGTTTGATGGAAGGGGACAGGACTGTGCTTTAGCTCCAAAGCATAAATTTGTATATTATTTCTTTACTAAAATTGCAGAAATTGTACTTGTTGAGGCATAGAAATGTTTGACCTTCCCTTGAGGTTTTATTTCCAGAACAAAACTAAACACTTGTATATTTTTGAAGCCTTTCAGCATACAGTCCCACAAATTCTTCAGAAGATGATCTATGCTGTAGGTCATATTTGTACACAGGTCTAGATATGAAGATCTGTTGGACGCAACTGCACATTCTGTAAATTGTTATCTTTCCAGGCAGCTGAGGTACATCCTCATTGTTAAATTTCGTTCAGATTTTAAGTTGTGTACCAGGCATCATGCCACTGGATAGGAATGTTCAGCTATGTGACAGACACCTACAAAGATAGGCATTGTGTATATGAATGTTCACATCCCATACAAACTATTACATTGATCCACAAGATGCCAAGTGGTGAGGCATTAGACAGTATTGAGCGATTAACCCCAAGCATCATTCTTTTATGTCACAAGTAAGTGTAAATATGGGTCACAGAAAATATGTGAGGGAACACTATAATGCTCTTCTCCTAACCTTCTGGGCAATGGATTACTGTGTTATGGGACATGATGATTTATCTTTCAGTGACCATTCAATCACAATGTGCATGATGAGAATGTTTAATGAGGGAACTTACGTTATTCTGTATATTTATATAATCTTTTCAACATAACCATAGCATGCTTACTGATCATGCTGATTAATCATTAAGACAAATTCAAGAAATTATTGAGCCATTGAACTTTGTAAGTATATTGTTTCAAACATGGATTACAAGAAATGTGTGGTGATTTTCTTCACAGAGAGTGAAAAATGAAGCATCCCTAAAGACACTTGACAACAAATTTGGAGTGACAGAAGCAAGGAAGCCAGAAAACAAAAATAAAAACAGATACAGAGATGTCAGCCCATGTGAGTCAGTCATATTCTTTGTAATCCTGGTAATACACAAACTGTCACTCATGGTTTATATGTTTTTATGGAAAATACTTTGCAGAAATTTCCATCTAGTATGCACAAATTGATGCAAAAAACTATTTTGCATCCCATTAAGATTGTACCCAGTTCTTGGCGAAAAATTAACAAAAGTTTTGTAATTTTACTAGGTTTCTTCTTTCTGATTTTCTGCACACCACCATTTGATTATTTTACAGACCCTTATATTTCCTTTGCATGTTTAACATGTTTAACAATGCTTGAAACTAACTTTTGAGGTTCAGCTGGAGCTTCAGTTCTGTAGGTGAAGGTTAGACAATGATGGTGGGTAAATTTGTAAATAATAGTTTACCTGATGCCTTCTGCTATTTTTTTGAGGAAAGTACCATAAGTAAACTTCTAATTTGTTTTGCTGCCATTCCTAAAGGTCACATGGAATGTAAAACACAACTTTGCAGATTCTGATACCTTTCAGTATGCACTTACTGAAAAAAATCATCAAAAATGCCAATGCAAACCTATAAAGTTGGAAAAGAAACGTTGAAAAAAAGCACACCAAATTGTAGTTCAAATGATTCACTCATTTTCCCCCAATGCTGGGTGAAAAGTAGTTTCAACAGCTATGCTGCGCTGCACTCTTAACGCCCAGAGTATGAGGTTGTGAGCAATATAGCCTAATTTTGGTTGTGTACACAAAACAAGTAAGTAATCTACTTGTTAAATAAAAAAACAAAACATGTTGATTGTGATAAGCAGACTCTGTCATCGAGAAAACTCAGTGTCTGGTTTACTGACACTTATATGGCTGCCTGTCTGTCTGCTAATGACAATATACAAGGCACAACTTCAGTCACTAACCACATGCTATTAACACTTATCGGGCTTAAAAGCCATAAAGAAAGAGCAGGCCAAGTGTATCTGCAAATGAACTAGTGGCCAGTGAAAAAGCTGTATTACACTTAAGTGCACACGCACCAGCTCTGACTGGGTTCTGTATTGAGACAACTTCAATTCGAAGGAGGTAAACCCAAGTACAAAATATTGCACTTTTGATTTGCTATTAGACGCCTGTAATTTTATTTATTTGTTTTTTCTTAATCAGTAATGCATTTTATATATCATGAATAAGTGATAACTGCGTTTTAATTATGTTTGATTTTTTGGTTGCATGTGACATTATCCTGCACTCCTGTTGATGGAATGGGTCCGACTGTAGCATTGAGAGAATTAAGTGACCCCTACACAATTCCCTGTAAATGTCACTTTCAGTCATCATAGATATAAAATAACCAACAAAATTACAAGTTTAAAATACTACCTTTGTTGAAGTGTCCCCCTATGACTCTAACTGGTAAGGTTATTATTCTCTGTATGGTGACTATGTTTATGAATTTATTTTCTAGGTTTACTCAGAATAACCCTGGTGGATTCAAGGAAGTAATTTTGATCTTTATCCTATCTATTTTTCAAATAGATAATTCCACTGTTTGAGTTCATTAGTCCTAGAAAAGTGTGATACAATTTCTAAAGTTTTGATCAGTTTATGTAGCTTATGAGTGGTAAGCAGCTAACTGTGACGAGATATCTCACTATATACAATTTCATTTGTGTTTCAGATGACCACAGTCGAGTTGTGCTCAGCCAGGGTGGCACAGACTACATCAATGCTAGCTACATTCAAGTGACAGAGGCCAGAAGGAAATACATACTTACTCAGGTTAGACCAAGAGGTCACACAAAGGAAGTTGAACAAAGCTAGTCTCTGCTTCAGATGTCAGCATCGCAATGTGTTCTCTTAAGCTTAATTTTACTAGTTGCAGAGGTGTGTAGAAACAAACCACACACCACTATGAAAATGTAATAAATTTTACACACTGTTCTGCTATTAACATGAATATATCAAACCCATTGTGCTATCAGTGATTGGTGCTGGGAATACTGTGTCAACATATTGAATCTGTCTACCCACATGTCTGCAGGATGATTTCAAGGTAATCATGCACTGATGCAGATTTTCATATGCTTTGCAAATTTCCTGCACTATGATGTCATACAGTTTTAAACTTTGTAAGTGTTATAATGACTATGGAGTGTTCAGTAGCTTATATAAATTATAGTAAGTTTTTCAAGCTTTAATGTTTGTATCATATTGTGCCAAAAAACAGTAATAACTTGATAACTGATATGTAAGTGTATTTGTGAAACAGTCAATCTTAATTATGTGTGTCAAAGTTTTGAATCAACTGAGTTGAGTTTATATTTTGTTTCGTCTTATTATTATTATTTTTTTCCCTTTACTGTGAAATGATTTTGTGTGTAAAAATCAAAATACACAGTATAGGCCAAATGAATTAAAACAATGAACATGCTGACACTCAAACATCATGTATTTGAAAAAACTGAATCCAATATTTGTTTGACTTTAAGCATATCCAACTAGGATCATAGCTTCACAACATTATTTAACATTCTCAGTAACAAAACTCACAATTATATGAACATGTCATCTCTATAGGGGAAAGTATTTTTTACATCTATGAAGTATGTATCTTTTACATTGATGAACTTATCTTCTGTATTCCTCATAGAGATCAACGTATCATCTACATAGATGAAGGTAACTTCTGTATCTTCTACAAAGATGATAACAAATGTTTCAACTGTTGCCCTGAGATGCTTATATATATATGTATCATTTTGTGTCAAACAAGTAAATGAAAAGCTGAGAAGTTATATATCTAGTGACATCTTTAATTTCACTTTTTGAGAAACAATTAGTAAAATATAATTTATGTGTAGTGGGTTTTTTTTAATGTTCACAAAATATCAGAGCATGAGATTCTTCAAGTCGCTTTAAATAATGTTATTTAGGCATATTAAGCTTGTAAACACAACAGTCTTAGATCTTCCACCTACAGCCAAATCTTTTATGACTCAAGTAGAAACAACTCAGCTCCTGTTTCAGGGCAGCATGAGCTACTATTTCAGGAAGTCACATTAACTCCCATCTATTTTGTATCCGGTGACTTACAGTAACTGTGTAAACTTTCAAAGGGCAAGGTGACACAGTATAACCATTTGAACTTAAAATGTCTGCGTTTTGGCATTAAATCAGATGCACTATTGTTTCATTGTTGGCAAGTGTAGCAATTTCTAGTCATTGCGTGAATAATTATATGGGTAGTTGGATTATGTACTGTTTAAACATATGTGTGACCTTCAGAACAATTACTTGAAAACATTGAGATGAGCTTCAAAGCCTTTTCCATCTCTTTGAAGAAAATGTTCTTTTCTATTCATCTTTAATGATTCATAATATCCTCTCAAAGTTTTTACTAATAAACTGATCTGTCAAATACAGGGCCCTTTGGATCACACAACTCCACAGTTCTGGCAGATGATATGGGAACAGAAGAGTAAGGCTATCGTCATGCTCAACAGAATTATTGAGAAAGGGACTGTAAGTATCATGTATTTTATCTGTCACTATCAGAGAATTAAGGTGCACTGATCATTACCTAGGCACTTGCATCATAAGCAAGGCAGAATGAGTAATGTGAAGAACTGTCCACTTGGCACATGAAGATAATATATTTTTGTTTTCCTGACTCATGCTTATTAGTATTATGCTTATCTCCTTCCATGCAAATGATAGAACACTTGAATCCCTTGTAGTTTCCTTTCAAGAAGACATAAAAGTTCCCTCACCCATGAGTTGCCTTCCTTGAATACTTTCCCGCCAAACAGTCACATGACCATACTTGTCATTCTCTCTCCTTCTTCACCCTGGTGGATGGTTGGCGAATACAGGAGTCCCAATACAGCTCTATATCCTGTTAATTTTGATCCCTATATCCAAATTTTAGCTGTATACAGTTTCTGTGTTAAAAATTTGTGAAGTTGTTATCTTTGTGCAATGTAGAAACAAGTTCCGTCCTTCCATCCGTACATTGCACTGTTCGCCTGCCTGTATGTTCGCTATACTTTGTCCGAAGCATATCTCCTAAACTATTTGTGATAATTAACCAAACGTGGTACACATGTCAAGCATGATCCCTAGATGTGCCTTTTTGAGGGTTAGACCGAGATATGAATTTTTTTTACAGTTTCCATAGAAAAATGACTTAGATCTCCTGAACCATGCATGCTAGCTTCATCAGACTTGGTACTAATATCAAGCTTGATCCCTAGATGTGCCTCTTGAAGTTTAGATCCAGATATGAATTTTATTTTTTTGCAGTTTCCATAATAAGATAACTTAGGCTGTGACTACGACTGTCATCTTGACTACGGATGTCATCTTGTCGGAAGCAGATCTTCCAAACTGTACTTGCTGGCTTCATCACACTTGGTACATATGTGATGCATGATTCCAAGATCTGCCTTTTGGGGTTTAAACCCAGATATGAATTTTACTTTTTGCAGCTTCCATGCAAACATGGCTTAGGCTGCGACTATGAGGGTGTCATCTTGTCCGGAGCAGATCTCCTAAACTATGCCTACTAATTTCATCAAATTTTGTACACATATCAAGCATGATCCCGAGATGTGCCGTTTGGGGATTAGATCCAGATATGATTTGTAATTTTTTGCAATTTCCATGGAAACATGACTTAGGCTCTGGCTTTTGAGGATGAGATCTCCCAAATCTTTGCTTTATCAAACTTGGCACATGTTTTACCATGCTCTCCATGATCTCTCGATGTGCCCTTTGGGGCTTACACCAGTGTGTTAATTTTATTTTTATGGTTTTCATGACAAGAAGTTTGACATTGACTGAAATTGAAATTGGTGCTTGTTCTTTTTTCCAGAGCAGAACTTTAAAAATCGTTCACTGTTTCTTCACCAGACTTGGCACATTGATAGGCTTAGTGGTATAGTGGTGTCTTTTGGTAGGTTTGGATATCTGAATAAAAATGCATTTCTATGACAACGACTGAATTTGGTGGTAGTTTTCTTTTCTGGAACAGAACTGTGAAACTTCACAATACTCTCCTTCCACTCTGCCGTCCAAAACATTGACATACTGTAATCATAATTAGTAGACATATTCATATAGAGTATATTGCCACTGTGGGGGATACTGATGACATCGTCTTCATGTTACCTTATACATGTCGAAATTTTTTAAAATTTACATATTCTGTGACTTTTTTCGGCTTTTGTGGTTTGTTTACCATTGATGAAATCTTGCTCTTTGAAGGCACTGACTGTCTGCGGCTGATGTATTTGACAACAAGGTTTTATTACCATCTGTTATAAAGGGCCATTTGTCACCTATTGAAAATAACAGTTTTTAGTTTTGTAATCAAATATACCTGGTCTTCTTAATGAAAAGATGATGATATGATGCTGATGAGAGGCAGCCAAAATCAGCTACATTTTAAACTGCAAGCACCATGATATGTAACCTTAATGGTCATGCAGCTGATCTATGTGTTGAACACACATCTCTACCCATTCTCTGTCATCTGCTGAAGGCTATAGGTAATATGGGTACAAAGGTAAAGGCTTTAGGATGTCAACAGCAAGTTATCTCTTTTCTAGCTCAAGTGCCACCAATACTGGCCCCTTGGATCTCACCAGGGCTATGAAGATGAGATGGTATTTGATGAAGTAGAACTGAAGGTGACTCTAAATGGAGAACAGGAAGGAGCCCACTACACTGTTCGGTCCTTCTATCTAGAAGATATGCAGGTCAGATTGTCAGAATGTCTCTAAGAGGCACCATTTTTATACCTTTTTACTGATATATTTTTCAAGACAAAAAGTGTCAAATAGCTGCTAAACATGCTAAACAACGACCAACTATTTATGAAACTTACAGAAGCTTTGTGTGTTTGCAAGGATTATGTAAACTAAACATAACCAAAACTCTCCTGGCCCAGACATCCCGGTCCCCTTTGCCAGTGTTTGTTGAAATAGAGTATTAATTTTCAACAGCCTCCTCATTTAGTAGTTTTTATCAGTGCTTCGGCTAGTAATCTTTATTGGTATGTTGTGTTGGTTTGTGTTTTAGTCACGGGAGAGACGAGAGGTGTTACACTTTCACTACACAACATGGCCTGACTTCTGTGTCCCTACATCTCCGACCTCCTTCCTCAGCTTCCTGTTTGCAGTGCGAGAAGCTGGAGCCCTCAACACTGATGTGGGGCCTGCAGTGATACACTGTAGTGCTGGAATAGGGAGATCAGGAACCTTCTGTCTGGTTGATTCATGCCTTGTACTGGTTAGTTGTTTTTCTTACATTTCCCACCAAATATGCCAAACATGTTACATCCTCACACTTGACCCATCTTATAAAAGCACAAAGCAGCAGTGTTCATGGGGCTAAGCCACGAGGACAGATCTTAGCAGCTAAACTTGAAGAACTATTTCTGTGTCTGTTGTCAGGATTTTTCAGTATATCGTTGGAAGACATTGAAAATATACTCAGACTAAATAGCTTGGCTCTGTTCTCTTGCTGTCTTTTTCTGACATTTCTCTTTTGTCTTTGGACAGGACTGAGTTTTTTATTGACAACTGTTTGGACACAGTTTTCAGTCATAGAGCATCTAATCTTAATTCATAGAATCATACCCACTGCCATACTCTCTGATTCAAATGCATTAATGTTTAATGCAGGATAACATTATTAAACAGAAATAGTTATTATGCCCCACAACAATGAAGTGGTAAGGGATATAGAAACACGTTCCCTCCATCTGTCCACCTGTAATCATTGTCTTTCTTTTATGCATAACTCAAAAACCATTCCGTATTTTTTAACCGAAATTAGTACATATATCAAACAGGACCTAAAGTGGTACCTATTACTATTTCCAGATTTTTGTCATTTTTTACTACCTTACCATAGGTCTATAGCATATTACCTCAAGCTTCACTTAGTAGGAGATCTGACAGAGTTGAATTTCTATTCAATCTTGAATGGCTACCTCGAATTCGATGACTGTAATGATACAGAAGTATCTGCATCTCCCCACTGCACATGCGCACAGACTCCACAAGAACGTCACTTTTACTTCAAGCCTTGTCTTGTCTAGACGTGTTTGAGTCGCTACCTTTTTTCAGCTAATAAAGTTTGATTTACTACACTTTTGCACTGATTCCATTTACAGGTTCTTGGTCTTGTGGTTTTTAATATTTTCTCAATCTTTGCGTCACTTATAACATATAAATTTGTTATTGTACACTCGTCGGCTACCTCGTACAACACACAGTCGTGTGTCTCCTTTTTTTTGATGTTGCCTACGTAATTTTAAGCGGATTGGTTTCTGTTGATAATTCTTCTGCCGTATCTAAGCTTTTGTATTCCATTTTTTGTCACATGGCGCTGTATCTAATGTAATTTTGCTGTCCTTATCGGAGGGGCAGCCATTTCACTTGTCATTTGCAAAGCTGCTGCTGCACGTGCAAGTGGAGCAGTCCATTTCGTGGTATAGTTTTTTTTTTCATTTATCCTTGTTGTCACGTTTATATTTCATTTTATTACAGTAGTTTTGTATGACACGACACTTGTGTGTGGTGTGCAAAGGCCTGAAGTCTGGCAAGGACCCTCACCCCAGGTGTAGGGATTGTGCTACGGTGTCGTGCACCCTTGAGCAGCGTTGTGCAGCGTGTACGGGCTTGAAAAGTGCAGAGTTTAAAGAACAAATAAACAAAATTTTTGGGTACTCTTTTGTCACAGTATATGAAAGACTTCTGGTTAGTCATAAATGGAACAGCTTTTTTTTTTCAGAAAAAACCTTGTGGTTAGCTAATACCAAGTGCTCAAAAGTTGCTAAAAAGCCGTCTGCTTCTATCTCGCCCGCAAACAAAACCACAGACAGGTTACGTAACTCTGTCACCAGAGCCCTGCAGTGACGGAATAGAAGGAATGATTTTCAGTTAGTTGTATAGAAAATGTGTAGGAAACTCTTCATTTTGCCAATTTCTCGATGTCACCAAAGACATGTCGAATTGTTGTGTTGCCATCAATTGCTCCTTGGGGTTGGGTGATGGTGTCACTATGCACAAATTTCCACCGGACCCCATGGTTTGTGCATAAACTGGTTGTTAGTGTGTGGGAAGCGAGCATTGTGGAAGTCTGTGGTATATACTAAATCATATGGTTCGCCTCCTACCATGCTTCGAGGATAGAAAATGGAGTTCAAGTTTCATCGAGTGCATAAAATCAAGACTGCTTACTACACATTGCTGACCAAAAGGATTTTGCATGAATATAACGCTTTCTTCCTCTGAGACGAGGTTGTGGTCAAAGTGACAATATTATCGTAAGTAATATTATATTGACCCCCGCCTCGCTTCCAAGAGTGAAATTGTTATGTTATAAGCAATGTCATGTAAAATCCTAATGTGCATCAATAAAATACATATTTTACTACGAGTGAAAAGCAATTTTGATTTTTTAAGTTGGTGAAAACTAACTTAAATAGCATTTATCCTCAGATAGGGTGCCGCCATTTTTGAAAATTGTGAAGTCACAGGCTAAAGTCCTTTAGAATTATTGAGATTATGGTTTGTTCTCATCAAGTTAGAAAATCAAAAATAGTTTTTACCAGTAGTTAAATTTGCATTTGAATCATGGCCAAAAGGATTTTGCATGACACAACTTGTAACATAACGATTTCTTCCACAGAAGCAAGGTGAGGGTGGAAGTGACATTAACATTGCAAGTAGTATTATATTGCTTTCCACCTCCCTTCCAAGAGTGAAATTGTTATGTTATAAGCTATGTCATGCAAAATCCTAATGTCCATCAATAAAATACATATTTTACTTCCAGCAGAAAGTAATTTTGATTTTGTAAGTCGGTGAAAACAAACTTAAATGGCATTCATCCTCACACAGGGTGCCGCCAATTTTTGAAAATCGTGAAGTCAAATCCATTTGAATTAATGAGATGATGGTTTGTTTTCATTAAGTTAGAAAATCAAAACTACTTTCTACTAGTAGTTAAATATGTATTTGAATCATACCCAAAAGGAGTTTGCATGACACAACCTGTAACTTAACATAAGCGATAAGATAACTGCGCGATAAATTTCTTCACTTCTTCACTAAATTTACTTGGTTTGTAATGTTAACTCACCAGTATGTAGACACTTGTCAATATACGTCTTTATATTTGGTCTCATAATCCTAATTACTTTATAATTATACTTGTATGCATTTTGAAACTTAATAAAAAGACGTCCACCGTTGACATCTCAGCCGTCAGCGCAGGTGTATCCAGAGTCACAAGGCAGACAACATCGAGGTGTTACAAGGGAAGTGTGCAATCGAGGAAGTGTTGGACCCACACTTCTGGCCAGGGTTCATCTCTCCGATCTTCCTCATTCCCAAGAAGGACTCTGACAAGTTACGCATGATCCACAACATGGCAGCATTCAACGATCGTTACTTGATGGAGCCTCCTCACTTCAAGATGGTGTCTCTGGAACTGCACCTCAAGTTGGTCCAAGGAACATTGCTGTGCGGTCTTGACATACAGGATGCGTATGTGCATGTCCCTATCTACCCGGCTCACAGGAAGTTTCTGAGGTTTGTGTTCGACAGTCGACATTACCAGTGGCGTGTCCTGCAGTTTGGCATTTCCACGGCCCTGTGGCTATTTACCAGAATCACGACGCCCATCAGTCAGTTTCTTCATCTCAGGCAGATAAAGTTCCGTTGCTCTGCAGACAGCTAGACTTTGCCATCCATCTCCTGGAGCAGTTAGGGTGGATAATCAACTGGGAAAAATCGCAGTTGCATCCCATGCAGGAATTGGTGTTTATCAGGGGCCTGTTCCAGACACAGTACAAGTGTACTCTGTTACAGAGGTACCTCCTCCCGTACATTCAGGCAGACGATGTTATGACGTGGCTGTTGCTTTAAGTACATCTGCACCAATACCTGTGGTGTTGGACGATCGAGTCGAACGTCTGCAGCGGAGTTTGCTTGACCGAGTTTGTACAGGACCACCAACTGGTGTGCGCATCCCAACCATCAGACAATCTCGGGGCTCTGGTCTGATGTAGAACCAGGGTGGCACATTAACAATCTCGAGCTGGAGGCAGTGATTCTAGCTGTAGACCACTACTTTTGCTTGCGCCCTGGTGGCCAGCGAGGACATGGTTTCCAGAGTTGTACCGCCTCACAGAAAAAGATCTGTTCCTGCTTCCAGAGTGGGACCAGTTGCTGCGCCATCCCCACAGTCCGACACTGCACCCAGATACGGCGCGGTTTCATCTGCGTGCCTGGACCATCTGCAAAGGACTTTGAGGGCCAAGGGATATTCATCTCAAGTGGCGAAGAGCATTGCCTAGGCACACAGAGCTTCCACTCAGTCACTCTATGATGACAAGGGGCCTACATTTGAGAGGTTCTGTGTCCAGAAGTCACTGGACCCGTTGTTAGTGTCACCCCAGTTTCTAGCGGAGTTTTTACGTTATTTACGGTGCTCGAGAAAACTCAAGGGCAGTAGCATTGGGACTTACCTGTCAGCATTAAACTCAGTGTTAACTGTCAGGGGAGATAGGAAGGTCTGGTTGCTATTTTGAAGGCGTTCAAGCTGGAGGACCAAAAGGTTAAGTTCCGCCCATCTGCGTGGGACCTGAACGTTGTGCTACAGCACTTGACAGGTCACCCCTACGAGCCGCTGGACAGGGCATCGTTTGACAACTTAACGAGGAAGACGGTGTTTCTGTTGGTGCTAGCGACAGTGGCGAGAGTTAGTGAAATTCATGTGCTGGATATGACTAGGGTCTGGTTTGAACAGACCATACATGGGGCTGTACACTTGGGCCTTCTCCGGGATTTCCAGGCAAAGGCACAAGGTCGACAGAAGAGAGGAGCCTCCACATCAACCAGTTAGAACTGAAATCAGTAATAGAAGCAGTTCTACACAGGAGAGGGCACCTAAAGAATCAAGCCCTAATAATACATACAGACAACTTGACGGTGACATTTTACATCAACCTGCAAAGGTCCACCAGATCAATGGAATGTCCGTCACCCTCAGAGTGGATGCTTCATGCAAAAGCTTTTCAGTGGATAAGAGAAACAGTCTGCCATCCTATCACTGATTCTTTTTGCCTCCCACTTCAACAATCAGGAGATGACTTTCATCTCGCCAGTGCCCGATCCACTAACATGGACTGTCGACACCCTAACTGTATCTTGGGAGGGCTTGAACGCTTATGCATTTCCTCTGCTGATCCTGTTTCCAGAAGTACTATGCAGAATTGACCAGACGAAGATCCTGCAACTAATTTTGGTCATGCATAACTAGCCGGTGAGATCCTGGTTTCCAGATCTCATAAAGAAACACAGTGAACCCATTAGCTGAACCTCCTCATCTATCGTCACACCTCCATTTACATGAATGGAAGATATTATGTCCTGTTTCAAGAGAAGAGAGTACTCCACCTAGGCAGCAAAAGCTGTAACATTTGGCATTGACAAATGGAGAAGTTTCGACCAATACGCTACTCGTAAGTGGTTCACAGCCAGAAGATCAACTCACCCACAAGTAGCAGATTACTTATGTCATTTGAGGTCTTTCACACGCTTGAAAGGATCCACATTGTGGACCTATTTGGCAGCTATCAGCTCAGTCATGACTATTAAGACTGGCGTGAAGCTGACAAAGGTTCCAGAATTAGTGTCTTTATTGAGGATCAACAGCAGAGGTTCTGAGCACCTGCTTGGGATCTTAATGCGGTATTGTGGCATCTCATCTGTGAAGATTATGAGCCTCTGATGCCGACATGTTTTGAGCTGCTCACTCAGAAAACAATATTTCTGCTTGCCTTAGCAACTGCAGCCAGAATGTACAAAATCCACGTCCTAGATTTTGTTCGCACAAGATTTGAAGCTGGCAACCACACTGCTGTCCACCTAGGACTTAGGTGTGACTTCATTGTGAAGAATCAATTGCCAGGACAACCACATCATCACTTTTATGTTTCGGCTCTTTCGAATATCTTGGGTGCAAATGACACTCAGGACTTGTCCTTCTGTCTGGTATGAGCTTTGAAGATCTACTTACAAGAAAGTGCTGCAAGAAGGAAGGTCAAGCATTTGTTTCTCCCTTTGTCTCTTTGTCAACTGTAGAAGTCTCCCAGGCGACTGTCTCCTTTTGGATCAGAACACTGATTGTATGAGCATATAAAGCAGTAGAGTTAGAGCCTCCAACAGCTTCAAACCCTCATGAAGTAAGAGCATTGGCCTCGATACTCACTGTGTCATGGGAACTGCTCGAACTGCCGGACAAATGTGTAATTTTTACGATAAAATTGATATTTTATACTTATCCTGTTTCATGAGATAATGTCCTCCCAACCATTCCCTCTCACCACTACGGCTTAACTGTAGGCATGTTTGACATATCGCACACGTGGGTGTTTTTGGCAGGAAAATGGGAGGTAGCTCAAAGTGAGTGTACATTTGCTTCTAGGAATTTGAAGGGATTCAAGTTCCCACTAACCGTTCAGAAGGAAGGGGAGATAAGCATGAGTCAGGATGAGTATAAAATATCAATTTTATCATAAAAATTGCATATTTATTTATTACTTTTTTTTCGGTTTCCATGGAACTGCAACTTCACCTCTGGCTATGAGGATGTTATCTTCTTCAGAACAGAACCGTTGAATATGTCTTCACCAACCTTGACACATAGATAGATCGGGTTGTGTAGTGGTGCCTTCTGGTATTTTTGGATGTCTGAAGAATTTTTGTTTGGCAACAAGTTTGACTTTGACTGAAATTGGTGGTAGTACTCTTTCCTGGAGCAGAACTTTTCAGTACTTTCCTTCCACTTTGTAATATAGTCAAAGATTTGGTTGACACATATCATTGTATCCCATTTGTGCAGATTGATGCTCATGTTGTTGATCACTGTATTTTCTGTTCCAGGTTCTGGAATATTGCTTAGTGTGGCATAAAACTAAAACCACTCACTCACTGCTATACCCACCAAAACATTTGACATAGTTGTAACTTGCTGACATATTCATGAAGAGCATTTGGCCATTGCATGGGATACTGATGACTTTGTCTTCTTGTTATAATTTACTACATCTAAATTCTGGTTGGTCCAGCTGTTGTAGATTTGCCTCCTCATATAGTCACCTCAATGATGTGAAGAGACATGAACTTGATGAAGTCATCATCTCCGGTCACATTGGCTCTGACTGGGTCTTAGGAGTCAACTGGTTGGAACAGCTTCTTTTTCAGTTTGACCTCTCACACCTTTGCTCTTTCTGGCAAATTTCAAGCAGTTCAATTTTAATGCAATGTTGTATACCATCTTATTACAGACCCACTTGGTATTAAGGAAATAGAACAGTGAATTCTGGACTGCACTGCCAATTTCCAGGTTTCATGGCCGCAGTATCTTTCTTAAATGTTCAATGGTATTCAGATCCCTACATAATGAGCTAAATTTAGACATTATTTAGGTTATTGGAATTCTGATTGGAAGTTTAATTCTATCAAGTATTCTGTTGTGTTCCCTTTCATTCATTTGATCGTTCTGTATTTGTAGTGCCAAATAGGAGTAGGTGAAGACTGGAATGGCCTGGTAACTTATTGCATCCCAAACCCACCAGTCTTCTTTTATGGGAACTTGCATATATGTCTTATTAATAATTCATTTGTTGTGAAGGTGCTGATAGCATCAATGCATGAAAAGGAAACGCCCTAGTAGCTTTATGGTTATTGTAACCTCAGATTAAGCAGTCAACAGATCCTCACAGGTTTCATGTAATCTTATAAGGTGAGCTTCAGGTTTTGGTTATGTTATATTCATATATTCATATTTACAGTGTTTTTGTTTTGTTTGAAAGCACCAGTGAACTGATGCAAAATGTTTATTCCTTCAGATTGAGAAAAATCAGGACCTGGATTGTGTCGATGTTAGAGGAATGCTGATTGAAATGCGGTCATACCGCATGGGACTGATACAGACACCAGATCAGCTTCGCTTCTCCTATCTGGCCATTATAGAAGGAGGGAAGCATCTACTCAACATGTCTGATGCCAACTCCAATGTTAGACTCTCCAGACATGGACAATTTTCGGTACTTCAATCTCTGTTCTACAAGCATAAATGTCATCAGTCACAAACTACATCTAAGCTTAGAAAAACCCAAACAATATGCAACTTAAAACTTCTTGTATTAAAGTAAGTTATTGCTGTATGATTTTGTTTTTTAGTCTCACTGTAATCAAATCTACTCCAAAATAATACCTCTCTCTCCTCTGGGGATCTGAGGACAAATCATAAGTGGTTGTGCCAATCATGTTTGAGGTTTCTTTGTTTATCTGATTTTGCCCTTAGCATTGGGATAATCTGTTCTTTCAGAACCACAATGACCATGAGGACAGTCCACCCCCACCCCCAGAGCGCACTACCAGTCTGTCACCTAAGAGGGCTGTCTGTGATTCCCCACCACCATTACCTCCCAAACTGAGAAGAATGAATGATGAGGAAGATGAAGATATTGATGCTGAACTGGATAAGCTAATAGATGATGATGATGATGATGATGATGAAGGTGATGATGAGGAAGATGAAGATGACTTTATGGACATGTCAGGAACCATAAGACTTTTGTGTAACTCATCACCAGATAAAGAACAAGAAAGGTAAATAATTCTGGTGTCATCTATGTTTTAGTGTTGCGAATCAGTTGAAATAGCGTAATTGATGATTGGTTCATTGATGGGTTTGCATCATTTTTCAAATTTTATATAGTTTCTCACTATTTGGTTGTATTCACATTTGGCTTGGAAACAATATAAGAATCTACATTGAAACGTCACTCAATGTAATAAACAAGAAGCTGTAATCCATAAAGCTGTATGTTTCATTTCCGACTCACCAACTTCTAGAATGCCCATTAAGGAATGTACTTCTCTGTTTAATTGTTTTTATTTGCAAACTGCATGAATAGCTTTTGCAGTTTTTCACTCAGCTTATCAGACACAACTTATCAAGAAGTGAAGTGAGTTCTCACACTGCAGGACAGACTGATCCCTTTAGAGATGTGGTCAGTTTCATTAATGATAGGCATGATTTGTCTGATTAAACACTGAAACTTAGTACTTCAACAAGCACTTATACTTAAACAGTAACCCACTTTGGTGGAACAATAATATTCTGCTAACTTCTACTTTGATAGTAGAACATTATGTAGTTATTCCCATTATCTAATGTTTCAAATACAAAAATAGTAGTCCTTCTAACTTTATTAATCTTTTGAATTTCCAAATCCATTTTACAGTATTAGCCATTTTCTTAGATATATACATGAACATTTTTTATTCTTTGGAAGTCATTTTTAGTGTCATATGTGTCATATGATACATCTAGGTCATTTTACCAGTATCTTAAGATTAAAAAGATTTTCAATTTAAGGATCATGCTTGATCTTACTTTCAAGCTGCATTTAGTCAGTGTCCAAACATCTGTTTTCACCAGTGACTTCACACCTACATATAGTAATAAAGGTACTCAAATTTTCGGTATTCAGATATGGCGCCATGCTCTTGGGACATCTTAGAGTCATCTTGGCAGATGGGAAGTCGAAATGTCATTCACCATACAAATGAGATCTTTTTGCAGGTTGATGCCACCTAATCTTGCTTTGAGTTGTTACATTACATTTTTATTGGCAATGAGATGTTCCATTACAATTTACATGTTTCAATATTCAAACATTGATTAAGGTTTTGTAAATGTAGTGTGTTAGGAAAACGTTCTAAATACAACAAATACTCTTGAGAATATAACGTGGTCAAAACAAGCAATCTGATTGGCTGGCCAGAATGTCAACAAAATGAATGCTTTCCCGCTCCTGTGTTTGCTTCGAGAAAACATTTTGTATTTGGAAAAGGCTCAGTTCTCATTGAATTCACAAACAAGGTTGGAAATGAATAGCTTTGTCGATATTTGTCACCTCTACTCATAGATGTATAGCCCGTCCATTCTGATTTCTGCATCGAATTCGACATGTAGATCTTCAGTTCAAAGTTTCTCAATTTTTGCACACACAAGCTGTCGGCATACATATCGTTTAGCTGTAAACGAGTGATCTGTTTTCATATTAGTTGTCAAATACTCCATGATTTTCAATATCCTTTTGTCAAAGTGCTTTTAATCCATTTCTAAAGAAGAATGGGTTATGATCTTGTGTCATATGACATATCTTTGTTACAAGCAATCTTGTAGCAGTCATCATATCAGCTGGTCTTGTGTTCATAAGCCCATACTTTATTTATCAATAATTGATCTCTCTCTCTCTGTCTCTCTTTCACTCACTCTCTCTCACACACACACACACACACACACACACACACACACACACACACAGAGAGAGAGAGAGAGAACATCACAGAAAACTTCAAATTTTGTTCATGATCGGCACACTTCCCCAAACAATCTGGTTGCAACCACTCATCCAACTCTCTCCACACATAACCTTTCTCTGTCTGTGGACTGTCTCATGAGTAAAAATGACATTATCCCATTGATTTCTGCTGTATGCAGATTTGTCTGACCAAATCAGCGTCTCTTGTCTGATTTTCAGAGCTGCCATTTCATGGCAACATTTCATTAACTTTAATTGAACCACACTCCCAAAAATGCTTAGATTTCATTGGTCAAGTGTCTGTTCTCAGTTAACAGGTGGCATAATAGCATGTAAATGGAAACAAAGCAAGGCAGGTAATTGTGTATTACAGGTGTTGTGCATCGTTTGTTATCTGTGAAATTTGTACCCCAACTTGCATAAGAATTTTGTGGCATATCAGCATGGCAAAACTCTTTCTGAGTTAAAACATGGGCAACTTAACTTTCGGCCACTGACTTAAGTTGAACCTCAAGAGTAAGGAATTAGTAAGGCTTGTGACTAAACATGTTTACAAAATTTGCAAACATCGACCTTTATAAGCATATGACTTTCAACAGAGTTTACAGGTTGCATGGTTCATATCTAAATCACTTAGAGTCAGTTTTGTTCTTGTTTTGTCAGTTTGTTGTGTGGCACAGAATCCAAAATGTTCCTAAACCTATGAGTGAAGGTTTGGGCTGGGATTTTTGTATGGTGTCTGCCATTTTCTTTGGTTATTCTCAAACAGGAGACTCATGAAGATCTGGGATAGACTAGGTCTGGAGCAACCCATGCTTGCCACAATAGGCCACTATGCCTGTCGTACGAGGCAACTAATGAAATTGGGTGGTCCAACTTGCTCACTTGGTTGACACTTCATCCGTTCCCACCTGCAAATATTGATGCTCATGCTGTTGATCACTGGATTGTCTGGTCCAGTCTCAGTTATTTACAAACTGCTGCCATATAGGTGGTATATTGCTAAAAAACTGAACTCAGTCGAACAGGAACTAACATGAGAAGTGAAATTAAACCTTGTTCTACAGTGGAGCCCTCTAAACCAGAATGTGTTGGGACTGACAAAATATGCTGGTATGGCGACCTTGCTGGTTTAGCAAACTTTTCCCTTTCCAACCTGAGAATGATATTGCGTGTCCCACAAAATTGAACTGAACATCGTGTTAAACCAGATGAGTACTCAACGTGTAAAATTAATTGAATTTGCCAAGTGAAATGTGCTGCTCACCAATTTACCTTACCTACTTATGCTTAATCACTGAACCTAATTGGTAATCCTCTGTGTTATTAAAGGTCACATGCAACATAAAATTCAACTTTGCAGATTCTGATACCTTTCGGTATGCACTTACAGGAACAAATCATCAAAAATGCCAATTCAGCCTATAAAGCTGAAAAAAACCACGAGTTCAAACGATTCACTAAGTTTCCCCCAGCGCTTGGGGGAAAAGTGGTTTCAACAGCTATGCTGCCCTGCACTCTTAACGCATGCAGGGTGCGTAAGTTCGCGGAGCTTGAAACAGTATGCCTGCCCAGAGTATGAGGTCGTGAGCAGTAGTCTAACCTTGGTTGTGTACACAAACAAGTAAATAATCTACTCGTTATATAAAAAAAACATGTTGATTGTGATAAGCAGACTCTGTCACCGAGAAAACTCAATGTCTGGTTTATTGACACTTATATGTCTGCCAATCTGTCTGCTAATGACAATATGCAATGCACAACTTCAATCACTGACCAGATGCTATCAACACCTATAAGGCCTATAAGCCATAAACAAAAAACCGGCCAAGCCTATCGGCAAATGAACCAGTGGCCAATGAAAAAGGTTCGCCGCCACATTTGAGTGCACACCCACCGGGTCTGACTGTTCGGTATCGCGGCTGCTTCGTTTCGAGGGATGTAAACCCAAGTATTGCACTTCTGATTTGCAATTATACGCTTATGATTCTCTTTATATGTTGGGTTTTTTTCTTAATCAACAATCTTTTTAAATATCATGACTTGAGTGATAACTGTGTTTTAATTATCTTTCATTTTTTGGTTACATGTGACCTTTAATATACGTTCAGTCAATCAACAGGAGAGAGTATATAGCGGATTCTGGTTTTGTGAGCGTTAGCTACTGTACAGTCAGTCATTTGGGTGGTCTTTTTTGCGCCAAAGTTTGGAGTAGACTGACACTGGATCATTAATTAACTTCCTTTTGTCAGGACCAAATTCTAGTGCCAATATTGAGAGCATACCAGATTGGAGGGATGCCGGTTGTGAGGGCTTCCACTGTACTCTAATAATGCTCTGAAATGCAAATAAATAATTTTGACACTTAACTTTTAAAACTCTTTGTAAACTGACTATTCCATATATTTTGCCAGATAAGTTAGTAATTTTTACCAATATGTGTAAAATAAGTTTGACAAATATGGGCACATGTTTTGCAGAAAATATGTACATGTACCAAAGAAGTTGAAACTTACCCTTTCTTGACTTTGTTTGCACCAACCAATGAGCTACTAGTGCTTATGATATGTAAATTTAACAGCACATTAGAAAAAAAACAACATTATGAAAATTAGTTTTAATGAAAGAAAAAGGTTTTCCAGAATCATTTGTGTTTGATTATGAGAATTGGTCATTTTGTTACTGTGACCAATCTTTGATTTTTTCTGTAAATCTGAACACCACCCACCATTTATTTGTAAGAAGGTTGTATGCGGAATAATATGAAATAATGTGAAATAGACTTTGCCTCCACTTTGCCCTGTTATACAGGTTGACAGGTGTCTCTTAAGTTTCTCTCAAATTAAGTTTCATTTTAAGAACAGCTGAAATATGAAATGCCTGTTTTGTTCATTGTTTTATTAAAAGCTAACGTTTGGCATACATCAAGTCACCATGTCACTTTGTGTGTTAAAGCATGACAAGGCACACACTAACTGGTGCAAATGGGAAAGAAAGCAAGCAACATATCCCTGTTGTAGATTATCCCTGGGTTAACGTACACTTAAAACTAAAAAGCAGTTTGATATTACACATCAGTACCGCCTTACTTAGGGGGGCCTGTACTCAAACTGTGTCAACAATGAGGAACAGTTTTATGCAAATACAACTCCTTTACTGCAGTAGATGCAAGCAAGATGTATTGTAAATGACACGTACACAAAATCGTAGAATCCCAAAGACTGCAAGTAACCAGTACTAACTACTGTAACAGGCGAATTAGTTAATATTGTTTACTGCCATAGTCTGTAGTATCCCAGCTAAGTATATATTACAGCCGGCTTTTTATGTAAACAGAGAGGTGAGCGGACCAGTTTCTAGTGTTTGTAACAATCTGCACAATCAGCCAGTTCACACATTGTAACTGTTGAAAACCATACTAGTACTCCTGGTGTATGTAATATCAGAAACCTCTCTGACCCAAGTCACTATGGAGTATACCTACATCACCTAATTTTCCTACATCACATCACCTAATTAGTGGAGAGCCCAGAATGCCTAATACCTTTAACCACTGAACCGTGGTGTCTCTCTCCCTTTTGAGATGAACTGTAGTGTAAAATACCATAACATAGAATATGTAATGTAAAATATGTCAGTCATTATTATGAGCTATGCAAGTTAAGCTAATGATATTGTGAGAATATAGGAGACAGGAAAAGGAGCTAGCTTGAATACTCCTTACCAGTTGATAATGTAGATTAAATGTAAAAATCACTACCTCACAATAAAATTCAGCATGCTGTGTTCAATGTGATGCGTTAAAAGATAACATGCACAATCAGTAGTGTTATTTTTGATGCCACAAGTATATACACTGTCTCTGGCAACATGCAACTTTTAACTAAAATGGGAAGTTATACATATCGTAAAATTATGTTTTTATGGAAAGTGTAATGGTAAATTAACACAGAATACCCAGTGTATCTTTATTTAAAGTAAGTTTTCAGAATTAGTTCAATATTTTTGCACTTATAATCATGTGACAATGCAATAGAGTGAATGTGCATGTTGAGTGAGAATGAGTGGAAAATGAAGTAAGCCCTTCTGGGTGGACATCAGTGTGAAATCAACTGAATATATCCATTAATTAATATTCATTAATCCTATCACTGACTTTTGTCAGTCTTTTACTCTGTTTGCTGAACCCTCTCAAATTACAATATATGGGCTTTACCATACCCACTTACCTAATCCTAAGTAATCAACTAGGCATGACATGACACAGGACACAGTCACTAGGGACATGTTTTCCTACTTAAAGCATGCAAGCTTGCAGTATACAGCATATTGTTAGAGAAAAGTTGAGGCAGTCACTAACTACTTCTCTGAAATTATGTGAAAGGAGTTGTGTTTACAACTAAAGTACAAATTCCAGTTACTGCCAACATAAGTCAAGAGATCATTAGTATGGTGAAAATTGTCCCCCTTTGTTAATTACCTCCCCTTATCTATCAAGATGGCTGCCAGCAATTCCCAACAGAGATTCTCACAGCCTCAGAATGAAGTTGATGTTGATGACCAGGTTGAAAGGCTTGAGTCAGTGTACTTGTATTTATAAATGGGACAAGAAATGAGTGAAAGATTCCCATCTTGGGAAACCTAGGTGGAGTCTGTATTTTTATATGGTACATTGGAAGGAAGTTTCAGCACCTTACTACTACCTGTTTTTGGTCATTTAGTTTATAGGTCATATAAGACATTATGGATACATAATGGATTTGAAAATTGGAAGTCTTGCAGTTGTATTATATTTTTGTATATTATAAAATGCTGTTTGGAATCAAACTTTCCATAATTAACCATCCTGACACTATAGTTTTTCTTCTCTTGTAACAGTATTTAATATTGGTCACCCATCTGAAATGTGTCAACCAAACCTTTGTTCTGTCAACATATGGAGGATCATAAAATCAGACTTGTTATGTCCCACATGGTAATTTTTTGTAAGTAATTTCACTGTTTTCTGACTGAAAGTGACCTGCAAGAGTAATTTCTTCCTGAATACCAGTAACCTTTACATAGCAATTCAGCAATTTTGTTATTTTATTTTATTTTTTTTAAAAAAAAAAGCTCTATTGATTCTACTTGTAAAACATAATCAAATGTTTGATTTATGCATATCCCATTATTAAGAAAAGAGGAATTTAAAATCATTTATGATCAGAGATTTCAGTATTTCAGTTTAATTGTGTTAGTAACCAAAACAGTTTCTGCATAATGATATCGCAGAATTGAAATTTCTGAAACCATGTAAGTGGCTGTGATGGTGGAGACATGCCATGTTACTTGTTTGTAGTTCACTGGATAGATTGTTATCATCCAAACATTTAAATGTTGGGCTACAATAGTATTCATTTTCCTACTTTTTCATCAATGCCTGTGACAGCAGACTCTGCAGTTTGCTCTGTTGTGCATTGTATATTGTTATGGTTCACAGATGATGGAAAATATGTAAAGCCATGCACACTGTTTCCAATCAAAGTACTCCCTTAATGCTTCTTTGCAACATGTGCTTAAGAAACTATGATTTGTTTCCAGTGCATATGAGGTAAGGAAGAGAATACGTGAAGAAAGAAAGAAACATACTCAAGAGAAGATCAAGGATATGAAAGAAAGGCAGAAAAATAGTGAAGCTTGGAAGAAACGCAAGAGCTACTTACAGCCAATATGTTTAGGCCTGGGCTTGCTGCTAGGGAGCTACCTACTTTACAAGTATTACTGGAGATACTGAGGGGTAACGACCCTCCCAGCTCACACATAAGATGCCTACTGTATATAACATAGTGTGAGGGAGACTCCATGAGCAGTTTGCAGAGCAACTGTCAAGTGTCAACTGACCACAACACAGAACTCAGCTGACCTGTCCAAAAGCTGGGACATTACAGAATACAGTTATGGCCAGCCACATGGGCAGTTCTGCAGGCCAGCTGGAGGGTGGTGGTGGTCGTGCTGCTGCTGTGCATGATGTAAGAGAATGTTGGCTCCTCTATGATTTGTCAAACTATGGTCAGCGTGGACCAAACTGTGGTCCTCATATCTCATAATATTGTCATTTAAAGGCAGCTGATTGTATGTTTACTGTATTGAGTGTGAAATATATCCAATGTACTCTGTTACTGTAGATACATGAAGAAATAATATACGTAGATGTTCACAGCAGGCAGAGTATATAACATGCTTTCCTTAGCCATAATTACTCATCATGTTGACACTAGTCAAAGAAGAAGAATAACAACTTATTTATGAAAATCACACTTTTGAATGTATCTTTAAGAATGTATTTTGTAGATTAATTATGGCAGTACTGGTAAATGAAACACTTGCCACATTCCTTCCTTCCTTCCCCATGTTTACTCCACATACTCTTCAACACTCCAGGTAGAAATTGGCTGGCATGTTCAGAGTGTCCAAACATATCATCCAGTTTAATCATGCTAGTAGGACCATATCAAGAACCTCAATAATTATTCTGAGGAGTATTGGTTACATTGATTAAATACTTGGTCTTACAGAAGTAAGTTACTGTTATTCAGTGGAATCATTTTGCTTTATGTGAAGCTTTGATCTTCGGTGTTGTCAGACAAGAGAAGTAATAACAGGTGACGTGAGTAGTAGAGATATTTGTCATAATGAAATTACTAACTTCTATATCTGCTTCAGATGTACATACCAATACTTGTAAATAAATACAGGCAAACAAACTCAATGTGTCACTGTTGGCATTTGGGGAAAAAGGAAACTGTTCATTATTGTTATGAATTTTATATTTTATAATGTTGATATCAAGCTGCGCTTGAATGTGATTGTATTGCATTTACATGGCTCAATGCCTTTTGTCCAGGGCAGTTTGATTATGTTTTATGTTCAGTTGGCCTTCTTATTGTCTGAGCAACATCTCACACTAGTACTCGACATCAAGTTGATATTTATAGAATGTGTAGTGTATTCTACCATATGCAATATCTTAATAGTCACTGTGACTTTAAATCATGACTGGACATAGCTGAAAATGTTCTTATATCATATGTTTGTGGAGTTATTCTGAAAGTGTCTATATTGCCCCTAAAAGCATTTTCAATGAAAATTGTTTGACCCAAGACTGATTTCATAACTCACATTAATTGTCAGTAAATACTAGAAGGATTCTCAATAGATTATATTTGTCATAGACGTAGAGTCACTGTTAAGCTGGAAGAATGCCCAGCAGCTTATTCATGGACAAGCTGAATTACATTGTTCACTCAGAATTTGCCAGCTGTGGATGCTTTTGCTCTAGATAAAAATTCATTTATTCCTGATACTCTCTTGAACATTGGGAATTAACTTATAGTCTGTTTCACTATTACAAAATACATGTAGCTTCATTTGATTTTTTATTTTAATAATTCAACATTTCTGGCACATTTTCTCATGAAAAAATTCATAAATACACCTTTCATACATTTTTAGAAGATGAGAAGATGTTAACTGTAGACATTAATAAACATGAACATTTTTTTCATAAGTATACTTAATTATTCCTGCAGGTACTGCTTCAGGAACATCTCTCCCAAATGAAACTATGGGAGACAACTACTCACTGAAAACAGACTATATCCAGCAAACTAACGTACCTTTACTCTTAATCCATTATCATGACATCAGCTGTCCAGCAAAGTGGGTTATGACCAATTTGCCAATTTAAGGGTGAACAGCAGTGTTCAATATGGGTGATTTTGTATACTTTTAACACACATCTGACTAATTTGCAGTTATACTCATAGATTACAAAGTTCTTACAGGGGTGGTGAAATCATTTGGGATTGTTGGTGTATTGTGGCCTTGAAATGTACACACCTCTTACAGCAGTCCTCTATATGATCTCATTTCAATCATGAAGACATCAAGATGCTGTGTAGGGTATCTGTTGTTTTTAACAAGGCAATGACTTGCCATTGAGAATTTGTTTTGTATCAAGGAAATCAGTTTACAGTTTTTTTATTTCCAAAACATGACAACAGTAGACTATTGTAGCACATGATGCTCAAACCAGATGAGGTTCAACTGAATGAAAAGAGATTGAGGGTTAATGTAGTCACAATTTAGGATGCATGTTGAGCATATCTTACGTGTTTGTCATATCTTAAGTGCATATCTGTCAATGATGTGAGCTGTTCTGTTATCATAGTGCCAAATAAGTCTTTTATGTACAGCTGTAATCTGCACCCATTTTACGGCTTCTTGTTTCGTGATAAAGAATCTTATGAGTCGGCATGTTTGATACAGATAAGGCATTAGTAGATGTTCAATATTCTTATGTATATACTGTTGGAAACGTCATTGTTACACTGTGCATGGGATTTTGATACTACACCTTTGAGAGGGGATGGTTGTTGAGATAAGGGCATGTAATAGTCCACCAGGGTGCATACATTTTGTGTGCTACAACAGTCTTCGACATTTTATTTCTCCAGACTGACAATTGTTTGATAATTTAAGTTATGTTTGTGGTATGTTGTCTGACTGCCGTGTACTTTTAAATTTTCGTCTAGTTCAATGGAACTCCAAGGCCACAGAAGCTGAAACTGTGTAAGAAATTGTAACTATCATATTTTTTTTATTTAAGCTTACACCATCTAATCTTTTGTTAGCATTATCAAGAACAAGGTTTTCTCCTATGACTTTAAACAGAAATGGTTTAGTAACATGAGTGAAGGTTCTCAATTGGACATTCAGGTGGGTTCACCACCGGATACTTTGTTTTGATGAAGAAAATAGTGAAACAGGTTCAGATGGGAGGAAACCAATGCTTTGTGTGAATGGTAACTTTAATGAGAAGAATAGGGTTGTTCAAGGAATCTTGATTGCCCCTTTGCTTTGGTGCTAGAGACAATGTTGCAGACACATTGTTTGTATCAAACCTAATGCATCATTTAGTTTCAATTACTATTCGTCTTGGTCACACTGTTGAAGCATCATAAAATTCTCTTATTTCTTTGGGTTTCAGGTGAGCTGCAGAGCCTTGTTGAAAATTGTTTTTCATATGCCATTTCATAGGACTTATAGGAGCAAGAAATCCAAGTTGAAACTGGGAAGCCATACAGTAGTACTGAAAGTTGTTGCTTCATGGTCACAGTATGAATGAGTGGGAGGAGTGCAACAGTAACTGTCACTACATCAACACTGTATGTTGTTTCATGATGCTTTTGACATGAGACTTGACATGTCAAATAAGGAATAGTGTCTTTCAGATTTGGCAAATATTAGTTTTAGCTAGTCTATCAAGCAAGTTTATTAAGTATAGATTACTTTTGAATAAGTTAATCGTCTAGTTAATGGTTAGCAGAAAATTTTATTTGAACAAACTGACATGTCAGATCAAACGAAGGGTCATTGGCATAGGAAAAGGAAATAATATTTTCCATTAATCTTCTTTAACAATTGTAAGAATATTAGTTTTAAAAAAGTGCAGACAGTTGATAACTTATATATGTCACAGCTAGAATAATGCTGACATGAACAACTAGATCAAGGACAAGTACCATCCATAGAATAGTTCATTGTTTGATGGACATTTCTTTGAAGATGATTGATGAAGAATTTCTTAAACATTAGATTTTATGTTGCCTTAACTGGCTAAGGCTGTTTACTGTTGCAGAAAGCTGCAGTATACCATTATTCATTGTTGAATATTTGCAAGTAATTCCATTGCATTTTGCAACTATTTTAAAAATGGTCAAACAATGGTTCTAACATGGGAAATAATTGTTATTTCTAGAGTTAATATTCATCTGCCTCCTAGGTTGATTAACCTTTGACTTTGTCCAAGAGTGTACTGTATTAGAGGCAATGCCATATTGTTATGTGTACATTTGTTTCATCTTGTCAACACTTAAGGAATATGTTTCTCCTACTTCGTATTGTCAGTTGTCACTTTTATGTGTAGACTGTTGCATGATTTTGTCAAATCTTCTCCATGATAATTCTGACACAGTAGCAAGGAATGGTTAAATGTAATTTGACTCTGCCACAACCGTAACCCCTTAGCTGTACATACTTGTACATGGTTATGTATGCAATTGCCAGACTGCCTGCCTATGGCATTGTCAGTGATGTTTGCAAGCTGGAGCTTTTCATCAGCGTCACGTTTAACAGCAGTAACACTTAATCTTTTTACAGGTACCTGTACAGTACCTTTCATTTGGGGAGCAAGCAGAAAAATGTTCCAAATTCAGTATTGAATTTAAATAAGTCATGTTATCATGACACTTTTTCTCATGGAGAGTTAGTACAGATGATTCACTTGATAGCTATGCAATGATAATGTAGCAATTTCCCTGACAATATAGGGCATAGTGGTTAAATGAACAGAAGAAATGCTAGATTTTTTTCTGGAAAAAGTGGAATTGTTCTTGTTATGAGTTCAGGTATGTTGTTGATGTGATGGACTCCGTGATATTAGTTTTGACCTCCTACCCTTCCATCCTCTCTCTCACCATTGCAGTATTGATTATGTCTCCAACTGTTTCATGCTATCTAACACAATTAAGCTTGAGGTATATATATATTTTTGTATGTGTTTGTTATGCTGGCCATTTGAGATCTCTACTGGTGAACAGAATACCTGCAAAGAAACAGAACTGTTCCGCGTCAGGTGTTGCTGTGGTCAGTGTTCAAAAAATAAACAGGAAAAGTACTCCAATTATGGTGTCTGTTCTTTGTCTTTTTGACTGAGTTGAGTACACATTTTCCTTTGGACAGATTAGTTTTAGAAGCGTCATTAACTCATTCACTATTCAAAATGTACAAGAACTCAATAATCCTGAGGGCTTTTTTATATGACATACCCCACAAACTTGATGTGAAAGCTATCCAAACCAAACCACATAAGGCTACAAACTATATCCACCCTCTCCTTGTGTCATGTCACAAGTTTCTTGCCTTGCACATAAATATTAGTATCAGTTTCTGATTAGCTGAGTGCTGTTTGAGCATTTTCAATGTACCATGCTCACAAGCGAGTAGCAATTTGTGTGTACCAAGCTGGGAATGCCAAATTCATTTGGTACTATGTGGAAGTAATTCTTATCTTGAATAAAGTACTGATGTTTTGCGAAAGCAAATCGATGAAAGGAAATAACTTCAAATCTGTTTGTCTTGTTTGCAAACTCTAGGAATGTTTACAATATAAGTTGTTCACTAGTGAAAACACACATAACAGGTCATGTAGTTACCGAACACTTAAATGCTAATGTTTGAATTGTTTGAGGCACGGGTACACTATTCAGTTGTTGACTGGTGATGAGGTCGAGTGTTCAAAGTGGGCAAATATTGACCAAGGGCGAAGTCGGGTCCATAAAAACAGGTTTTGACCGAATTCACCAGTCAATAATCGTTTTGTTATGTAATTATAGAGAACTGCTTTTAAAAAGCCAAAACATGCCCATTTAGTCAAGAAAGGTGATTTTATTTTCACTACAAACCAGTAACTGCATGTAAGCAATGCGGTGACATGTATACAATAGAATGACGTCATAGTTTTCAAAAAGTCAGTATGACCTCGCACGTGGGTCCGACAAGGGTTGGAGTCAATATGCTTTTCAATATGACCGCTTCTAGATCCATTAGGAAGTCGGAAATATATGCTTCCAAAGTAAAACTGTAGCCACCGCTAGATTTTGCTAGAGCCTGGGTACAGCCTCCAAGACCACTCGAGCAGCCCGTAAGGCTGCAAGATTACAGAGCTTATGACCAATATGTGACATTTTGTAGGAGATGTATAAATAGCAACACTTACCTTTCACCAACAAGACACAACGATATTTCACTTTAAGACATTTATTGTAGGTTTGTATTTTATCATTTAATACAGACATAATGAAATAGTTTACGCATCCTATATCAGTAGTAAAAGACGGTAAATGTAATATCAACAAAAGTTCACCCTTTCTGCTTGAAGGCCGAATGAAACCTTTCTGGTCTTCTACTGGTATGGACCCCAACCACAAATTCTCGTCAGTTCATTTTAAAGTGTGGACGTTACGACCGTCTCAAGCAAAGATGGTATAAGGATGTTAGAACTTCTTGTAACTGAAGTACTACTGGTGGGACGACAGGAACACATTTAGATGCAGCAGTGGGCAAATCAACTTTCGTCATCTAACCCTCTTTGAATGGTGCTTATTCTTGTCAAGTACAATACTCTCCTCACCGTAGGAAACCGACGTTCTTTCGAATTTAGGTGGGAACTTCATTCGTTTAAAGTAGGCGTCCGGCGACATTAGATATTCACGAGCGAATGTCTGCATTGGTGCACACACAGCACATGTGTCATACATTGTAAACTGACGTTGGTTATATGGCCGTGGATCCACACACAACTGTGTACATTGTGCACGTCCTAAGTTCAGCCACCTAAACGTCGTTAGTCTGTCGTACAGACCCTGAAGTATATACATCCAAGAAGCCCATGCAAGTCTAAAAAATGTGGCAAGTCTAGATTTCCATAGCTTCTGAAAATGAAAGTCTCATGGCTCCATTTCATTATATTATTTATTTTCACTATGAACGTTTTTTTCAGTAAAATATGTTCATTTCAGAGACTAGCTGTCAGTCTAAAACGTTCCTGCCAAGGTATACACCGATGTATGCCTTGGCAGGAACACGACGTTTAGCTGGCTAAACTAGCACGTCCTACGATGTCGGTAACCGGGGTTAGTTGGGCCATACGCGAACTCGGGACAGTGAAGATGAAGTACCAACCTTGCTCCTGAGCTTGTATCACAACCGTGAAGTTGACAGACGGTCAACAGCTCCACTATTCAAACTATAGTAATCACGAAATTAGAAGGAATAATTCGGACCTTAGCAAATATGAGTAATGGCAGGGAAAGTCAGACCCATGACACAGATTATCACCCTTTTCAACTTTTAATTTGTTTTTTTTTCTATTTCCATAGCTACTTTAGTAGTTTAGGAGTGTTTGTTCTATACCGGTTGGACGTACTGTACTTTCAGTTTCATGCTACATTGTATATACAAATATGTCTGTGGTATCCGCAGGTATTTACATATGTAAAACCTATCCCCAGAATACCTGGCTTAATCATGGAGACACACGCCATATCTACTGCAAATTAATGGTCAGTGATGAGGAATTGGCCTCAGTGTCCACAAGATAAACCCATCATGTAGCACACAGGGCCACGATAACATCCACTGTGGAATCCAAGCTGCAAATTATTTCTTGCACAATTACCCAAGACATAAGTGCCATCTTCTCGTTATATATAGGAAACTCGACATATAATTACATCGATGAAAGAACTGAGATCAGGTCATCGTAAACAGCAATTGTTGATGGATACTATGGATATGCTGTGAGTCCCACCAAGTTAAAGACTGCTTACAATCTTTCACCATCAAAAGCTTTGTTGTCATAATTGACTCTCTCTACCTTATCCTCAGTAACATCCTCCTTGGTCTTTAGTTTGCAGCACTTACAGCAACTACACAATACTTGCAATTTCTTGACCGCTTTGTCGTAAGGTTGAAGTGAGCGCAAACACAGTGGTAAACCCATATTCTCGAAGCTCTGAAGACGGTAGGGAAGTCGCGGTCGGATGCGATCGCTGCTCTGCAGGAGGTTCATAGTAATGACGAAAATGACGAGAATAAGGACAGGGACCCCAAACCCGACGAGGTATTCCCAGCCGGCCAACGAAAGTCCAAACACAACCATTGGACTAATAAGAAATACAAAAAATATGTAAAAAATCGGGAACCAGCGATAATCGGCAGTCACAGAGCCCAGTTTCTTTGCCAGACGTATGGGAATTTGTCGAGCAGGCCAGATCCCGTACCAAATCAAAATGCCACTAATGTTGAACAGCAGGTGACAGAACGACACTTGAAGGGAATTCCTGAAACCAGTGCTGTCTGATGCCAAAGCTGCCAAGATACTGGTAAAGGTGGTACCAATATTAGCTCCGAGTACAAGGGGAAATACACGGTCCACCTTGATAACGCCCATTCCCACGAGAGGAGTAAGGGTAGAAGTGAAGATAGAACTACTCTGAACCAGGAATGTGAGTCCAGCGCCGACCAGCATGACAACGTAACCGGTGATTGGACGTAGAATACCAGGTAAGTCAGCATTCACTATCTTCCTGATCACCTTGGCGATTGTCCCCTTGAGCAGCGACTGCAGGATCTTCACGATCAGCACGAGGCACGTGCATAACGTAACTAGTGCCATCGCCAACAGGATTAGGCCGACTTCTGTATCTGAGAGACTGGTTTCTAAGAACAGGTGTTCACCTGACAATGAGATTTAGAAAAGAAGTTCAACATTTTGATGCTTGGCTATCATATCTTAGCATCATTACAACAAGCTTATGTAATTCGTTACAACTTTCTTAGGACTGCTAAACTTACATGACTGAACATTTACAAGAGAGGTTTTCTGTTTGATGGATGGCTTGGTAATCGATCAAACTTACGGGTGTTAGAGTTTGCTGCCGAACATTACCCTCATCCCCATCCTCCAGACACAGAGACACATATACACACACCACCCTCAATATTTTTTCCAAATGTTAGAGCTTAATTTTTGTGTCGCTAGTTTGTGTACGTGCAACAAATGCACAGCACAAGTGTCAGCTTGCTTGAAAATGTATTGGAGAATAGGTAAGTGGTTTTGTACGTCCTTTACTGAGGTTTCTCCCGCTCGGACATTGCCCATAAGAGGATGTTTTCTTTGAGATGGTCAGTGGCATTTTCAGCTAAATGAAGCATGTCGTCATGCCGCGACTGCTGTAGATCGCCCATTGCCATTGGACGTCTGGAGGCTGGAGTCTCAATTCTGCCGTTATACGTTCACGTGAACATCAGTGTTCACCAGAGTACCATCGGTCGTGTATTGTGTATCTGTAAATCATGTCTACGAAAGATGCATTGCAGGATAGGTACATCATATGTTCCTCTATTTGCCATATCAGCAGCAGCTGCAAGCACAGTGCCTAGTATGATAAGAGTGACAGCGTAAACCATTCGTAATTGTTAACGAGAAGCTGGGGTTCGAGCCAGTCCTGTGCTGCGACGCCAACACCAACGTCGGCGGATCCAGTGGTGCACTAACGTTCGATTCTAGAATCTACAAAACTGTTGACTGCATGGTTCAGTGGCGAATCACGCTCTCATACGTCACTGCTCTGACGGTGCCTGAGACGTCAGGTCAACTGTCACATCCACTGCAGAACAGTTTTGGGGGCTCATGTTGTCCAAAACAAATACTGAAAATATCGCTCAACTGGGAACTGATGCCTTCACTTAGTTAACTTTCTATAAGCTATTCATGTTAACACTTATTTGATCTTTACACTGTGAAATCTGGCGGAGCTGATCCAAAATCACATGTGTTACCTTACCCCTATCCTATTAAGCAAATTTCCCCCCTAGCATATGTCTGTGCATACTTACAATCATGTGCACAAGTTGAATTGTCGCCTGAAATCATAATGGTTGGATTTTAATCCATTTTACATATATGTTATCGATAGTGATCAGTGTACATGCGCTTTAATCCGTTTTACATACATGCTATTGGTAGGTATAACACATTCAATGAGATTATTGTGTATTTAGTACACTGAGAGCTTACCTTTCTCACAGCAGGACTTGATGAGGGTGTGTGTCGTGTTATCTCCCCTGGCGATGGCCCTAATGACATCGTTGTCCAACTGAGGAAAGGAAGACACGGATTCCTTTAGCCTGACTTACACGCTGGTTTTCACACATCATTTGTAAACATACAAAAGTTGTTATCATTATATCACAGAACAGTGAGGAAAACATCAGTTTCTTCTGAGGTTAGAAACATTGCTTTCTCGTAGTTTGATTCTGGGTGACATACAGTATACAGAATCATGGCCTACCTTGAAAAGACACTAAAGTTCGGTCAGTCATAGAAACACTCAGTATCTATCTGTGGATAGAACACACGTGTGACATAACTGATTATGTAGCCTCGTGTAAGAATGTCGTGTTTTGATTGGTCCACGTGACCCTGACATAATACCATGTACATCCATCACGATCCGCGAACGGGAGTATAAAAGTTGTGTGCTCCCGCTACGAAAGTCATATCACCCCGCTACGCCTCGGTGACGACGCGAAGTGAGAAAAGCGTGCATCGACAAGCCTTTAGTAACGTGCGGTGCATTGAGGTCAAACGATCAGCTGGTGTCAACATGGCAGCAAGTCGATTCGATGCGTGTTGTTTTGTTTTGATTTAGTGAAAACATTCAGCTAGATAAATGCGTTATCACATCGTGTCTCGGGAAATACGGGGTTTTAACAGTCCCGAGTTCCGAGTAAGGTTGTCCCGAGTAAGGTTGTATTCCCCTTACTCGGGACTGATAAAACCCCGTATTTCCCTCGACGTGATGTCATAACTTGTAAGGTAACACTCTCTAGGCAGGTTCAGACTATGTACAAGAAGTGTACCCTCACCTCTACAATTTTCCCAGTCAGCGGTTTGGTGACGGCTTTAAGTAGATCTGGATTTTCCACATTTGGATCAGCATTGATGTCCTGCACCATTAATCCAGATAGGCGGTACAAGTAACCACTGGCGACCTCTATCGGTAGCAGCACTAACACCGTCAACCAGTTGAACATGTCATGTAGAGTTGCGCCTCCAAAAGCTCGCCTGAATCTATCTCTGTCACCGATCTGTCCCAAGGAGACGAGTACATTGGTAATAGTAGTCCCGATGTTCGTGCCCATGATGATGGGGATCGCCAGCCGAGTAGGAAGCACTGGAAGAGGCAATTTGTGGGCTGCAGCACATGCACAGTAGTTCACTTTATACCAGAGCGGGATAGAGGATCTCCCGATTTGACGTCTGTCGTAGGTGTATGGGCATAACTATCATGATCAGTTACAACCCTGAAATAGTTGACCCTCTCGGCAGACATTAGGGAAATACAACAGGTCGTGTAGAAGGTGGTTACTGGATGTGCTACTGACTGTGGACAGACATTAGGGAAATACAACAGGTCGTGTAGAAGGTGGTTACTGGATGTGCTACTGACTGTGGACAGACATTAGGGAAATACAACAGGTCGTGTAGAAGGTGGTTACTGGATGTGCTACTGACTGTGGACAGACATTAGGGAAATACAACAGGTCGTGTAGAAGGTGGTTACTGGATGTGCTACTGACTGTGGACAGACATTAGGGAAATACAACAGGTCGTGTAGAAGGTGGTTACTGGATGTGCTACTGACTGTCGGGAGACATTAGGGAAATACAACAGGTCGTGTAGAAGGTGGTTACTGGATGTGCTACTGACTGTGGACAGACATTAGGGAAATACAACAGGTCGTGTAGAAGGTGGTTACTGGATGTGCTAGTGACTGTGGACAGACATTAGGGAAATACAACAGGTCGTGTAGAAGGTGGTTACTAGATGTGGTACTGACTGTCGGCAGACATAAGGGAAATACAACAGGTCGTGTAGAAGGTGGTTACTGGATGTGCTACTGACTGTGGACAGACATGAGGGAAATACAACAGGTCGTGTAGAAGGTGGTTACTGGATGTGCTACTGACTGTGGGCAGACATTAGGGAAATACAACAGGTCGTGTAGAAGGTGGCTACTGGATGTCCTGCTGACTGTGGGCAGACATTAGGGAAATACAACAGGTCGTGTAGAAGGTGGTTACTGGATGTGCTACTGACTGTGGGCAGACATTAGGGAAATACAACAGGTCGTGTAGAAGGTGGTTACTGGATGTGCTACTGACTGTGGACAGACATAAGGGAAATACAACAGGTCGTGTAGAAGGTGGTTACTGGATGTGGTACTGACTGTCGGGAGACATTAGGGAAATACAACAGGTCGTGTAGAAGGTGGTTACTAGATGTGGTACTGACTGTGGACAGACATAAGGGAAATACAACAGGTCGTGTAGAAGGTGGTTACTGGATGCGCTACTGACTGTCGGGAGACATTAGGGAAATACAACAGGTCGTGTAGAAGGTGGTTACTGGGTGTGCTACTGACTGTCGGGAGACATTAGGGAAATACAACAGGTCGTGTAGAAGGTGGTTAGTGGATGTGCTACTGACTGTGGACAGACATTAGGGAAATACAACAGGTCGTGTAGAAGGTGGCTACTGGATGTGCTACTGACTGTGGGCAGACATTAGGGAAATACAACAGGTCGTGTAGAAGGTGGCTACTGGATGTGCTACTGACTGTGGACAGACATTAGGGAAATACAACAGGTCGTGTAGAAGGTGGTTAGTGGATGTGCTACTGACTGTGGACAGACATTAGGGAAATACAACAGGTCGTGTAGAAGGTGGCTACTGGATGTGCTACTGACTGTCGGGAGACATTAGGGAAATACAACAGGTCGTGTAGAAGGTGGTTACTGGATGTGCTAGTGACTGTGGACAGACATTAGGGAAGTACAACAGGTCGTGTAGAAGGTGGTTACTGGATGTGCTACTGACTGTCGGGAGACATTAGGGAAATACAACAGGTCGTGTAGAAGGTGGCTACTGGATGTGCTACTGACTGTGGGCAGACATGAGGGAAATACAACAGGTCGTGTAGAAGTTGGTTACTGGATGTGCAACTGACTGTGGGCAGACATTAGGGAAATACAACAGGTCGTGTAGAAGGTGGTTACTGGATGTGCTACTGACTGTGGGGAGACATTAGGGAAATACAACAGGTCGTGTAGAAGGTGGTTACTGGATGTCCTGCTGACTGTGGGCAGACATTAGGGAAATACAACAGGTCGTGTAGAAGGTGGTTACTGGATGTGCTACTGACTGTGGGCAGACATAAGGGAAATACAACAGGTCGTGTAGAAGGTGGCTACTGGATGTCTTGCTGACTGTCGGGAGACATTAGGGAAATACAAGAGGTCGTGTAGAAGGTGGTTACTGGATGTGCTACTGATTGTGGACAGACATTAGGGAAATACAACAGGTCGTGTAGAAGGTGGT
This sequence comes from Haliotis asinina, assembly GCF_037392515.1. Lineage (NCBI taxonomy): Eukaryota > Metazoa > Mollusca > Gastropoda > Lepetellida > Haliotidae > Haliotis > Haliotis asinina. Next base: position 22,520,208 of record NC_090291.1, on the reverse strand, counting down.
TACTGGATGTGCTACTGACTGTGGACAGACATTAGGGAAATACAACAGGTCGTGTAGAAGGTGGTTACTAGATGTGCTACTGACTGTCGGGAGACATAAGGGAAATACAACAGGTCGTGTAGAAGGTGGTTACTGGATGTGGTACTGACTGTCGGGAGACATTAGGGAAATACAACAGGTCGTGTAGAAGGTGGTTACTAGATGTGGTACTGACTGTGGACAGACATAAGGGAAATACAACAGGTCGTTTAGAAGGTGGTTACTGGATGCGCTACTGACTGTCGGGAGACATTAGGGAAATACAACAGGTCGTGTAGAAGGTGGTTACTGGGTGTGCTACTGACTGTCGGGAGACATTAGGGAAATACAACAGGTCGTGTAGAAGGTGGTTACTGGATGTGCTACTGACTGTGGGCAGACATTAGGGAAATACAACAGGTCGTGTAGAAGGTGGCTACTGGATGTCTTGCTGACTGTGGACAGACATTAGGGAAATACAACAGGTCGTGTAGAAGGTGGCTACTGGATGTGCTACTGACTGTGGACAGACATTAGGGAAATACAACAGGTCGTGTAGAAGGTGGTTAGTGGATGTCCTGCTGACTGTGGGCAGACATTAGGGAAATACAACAGGTCGTGTAGAAGGTGGTTACTGGATGTGCTACTGACTGTGGACAGACATTAGGGAAATACAACAGGTCGTGTAGAAGGTGGTTACTGGATGTGCTACTGACTGTGGACAGACATTAGGGAAATACAACAGGTCGTGTAGAAGGTGGCTACTGGATGTGCTAGTGACTGTGGACAGACATGAGGGAAATACAACAGGTCGTGTAGAAGGTGGCTACTGGATGTCCTACTGACTGTGGGTAGACATTAGGGAAATACAACAGGTCGTGTAGAAGGTGGTTACTGGATGTCCTGCTGACTGTCGGGAGACATTAGGGAAATACAACAGGTCGTGTAGAAGGTGGTTACTGGATGTGCTACTGACTGTGCACAGACATTGGGGAAATACAACAGGTCGTTTAGAAGGTGGCTACTGGATGTGCTACTGACTGTCGGCAGACACCATGGAGACGATGATGGACGTGGATGTGGAAGAACTCTGCACCAGCACGGTTGCCAGGACGCCGACCATCAACCCGGCCACTGGGTTGGAGAGGAGCTCCACGTCGCTGAGCGCCTCCCCGGCAGCTTTACCTGAGACACGGCAAAGAAAGAAACACAATAAGGATTATTTCAAAACCCTTGTCACGGATGTGCGTGCGTGCATGTGTGTGTAGTTATAGCCAACAGCGTATCCTTGTCATAACTCAGTCAGTGAGATGCTATTCTGTCACCCTTCCAATACCATGCACTTTGGAGGAGCAATAAACCCAAGCCTTTGTTATCTGACACACTTGACGAACGCTGGTCAAGTGACCTTCACCTTAGTGAGACAGGTGGACAGCGATACCTTCCCTTTCTCATTCGTAATATCACTTAGCAAAGAAGACCTGAAGATTAACGTTCTGGACAATCACCGTGATATCACGTAGCAAAGAAGACCTGAAGACTAACGTTCTGGACAATCACCGTGATATCACTAAGCAAAGAAGATCTGAAGACTAACGTTCTGGACAATCACCGTGATATCACGTAGCAAAGAAGACCTGAAGACTAACGTTCTGGACAATCACCGTGATATCACTAAGCAAAGAAGACCTGAAGACTAACGTTCTGGACAATCACCGTGATATCACTTAGCAAAGAAGATCTGAAGACTAACGTTCTGGACAATCACCGTGATATCACTAAGCAAAGAAGATCTGAAGACTAACGTTCTGGACAACCACCGAGATATCACTTAGCAAAGAAGATCTGAAAACTAACGATCTGGACAGTCACCGTGATAATCACACAATTAATCCACTGAGACAACAATAGAGCAAAGACTTTTACGCGGGTGGTACGTTGTAGATATACGGGACACATGTTCCTCAACCCAAAAGGGTTGGTGCTTACAGTTCTTGGAAGTAGGTGACAAATCGTACTTGATAGTTTTCGGTACATTTTGTTGGGTTGATATACACAAGATTCACCATGTGCTAGGTCAGCACATTTAGCAGTAGTTGTTTGGGTGCCCTTAGGTCACAGTTCGCTTATCTACAGACCGGCATTCAGAGTAAAAAGGCAGTAGAAATTATCAATGAGTAATGACATGTAAGTAAACACATGTGACTCTTGAGATGTAAATTTAAAGTTACAAGATCATCAGCTTTTTGAATTAAACATTCATTCAGACAGTGGCTGTTACAGATCGGGGACTCTAACATATGCATACTCATATCAACTTTGAGCTGACGAATATTCGCGAGTGGCGCTTTAAAACAATTGAACGTTTAGTTCCTGTCTTATATATATATACGACTGGCGAGTCAGTTCAGGCTTGAAGAGTGGCTGTAAAGTTGGGAAAATACAACCCTCGGTGGGCGGCTGTCATTCCAATCCAATGGCTGCCTATATGATACCCACATGTGACAAAGTGTGTAAACCCCGATCAGTCAACAAAGTAACCATAAATCTAGCCACGACTGAACTTTACAGAAGTCGTATTGAATTGTCAGTTGTGCTATTACTAACGTCACGTCAAGTCCGTAAATATCCATGTATAGTGATCTATCGGCTTGAGAAGACTGTCAGTGCAGTATAGTTCGTCAACAAGTCACCTACGAACGTGTAGAGTAAATCAGCTGAATAAAACTCCACTTTTGACAGCCATCAAATTTACTTTCACTAAGGTTAAATACAGTGGCAGAATTGTTATGTCAAACGAAACGTCATTATCAACACCCGTCCTGCCCTGTGGACTATATCAACTCTGTGAAACATTCGTTCGGCCATAGTTCGGTAGACCATCGATAATGTCGCTGTTTTCTCGAACATGAAGTTACAATAGTCTATTTATTTTATTTTGCTTACTGTTAGTTAGCATGCTTTGCTAACCACATACAGTACCATGTACTCACCCGACACAGTGTAGATATTCACCCGATACAGTGCAAGTCTTCACCACGAAGAGTACAGGTGCCCAAATGACAAAGTGCATATACCCTTACCTTACCTTACCGTGCAGCTATTATCATTAAAGAAATTGCACATCCCTAAGCAGTGCTCACCTCCGAGAAGTCGGAATGCTGAGCTGAGGAAATCCAAGGAGCAGATGAACAAGTAGAGAAGTCCGAGAAGCACCACCACTTTCACGATGTTGATCAGAACTCGCTTCAGTTTTTCCTGGCCCGTCATTTCTACCGTGGAAACAGAAACTATGTTATCTTGAAACGTACTGGAGATATTCATTTCAACATGTGATTGCAAGCACGCATGAGACATCTTGTTCTATTATTTGCCCGTGTCTGTGATGTCTGGAAGGACCTAACTTACAGTTCCATTGTTTGCCCGTGTCTGTGATGTCAGGAAATACCTAACTAACCGTTTCATTGTTTGCCCGTGTCTGTGATGTCAGGGAGGGCCTAACTTACCGTTCCATTGTTTGCCCGTGTCTGTGATGTCAGGAAGGGCCTAACTTACCGTTCCATGGTTTGCCTGTGTCTATGGTGTCAGGAAGGGCCCAGGGATCGTCCACCTCAGTGTCCTTTTCGACATCAACTATATCCACCTCATGTTTGGGACTCTTGTGGGACTTCTCCGCTTGCCTTGTGTCATCCATACTTAAAGATGTTCCTGGATACAGAATGTAACTTTTTAACAGTGATTTGTTTAACATCTGCTGGGTATAAACTCCTAATGCTTTGCCTTAGAGTTCAGTTTATGCCTTGTCCCCAAACACATGTACACCTACCTTTGAGGAGTCAGTCTTGTGATTGCTTCTCCGTCTATGAACATCAGGTTGACTTATAGTACGGGGGCAGTCCACACATGGGTAGGATAGGTTATACATCAAAGGCTTATTTGTTTACCTAACTTACGAGTAAGATGTTCAAATAAATATATAGTCAAGATGTAAAACACAATTACCCTACCACACTACTTCAAGAGTATATACGAACATTTGTTGCGTATTACATTTGTCTGACATTGCACGTTCCTCCCCTTTGAAAAGGGGGTCGTTCCTTCCACTTATGAAAGTGGTAGTAAACAGGTACAGTTCCACGTGGTCCCCATGCATGAAGCCACTAGTGTAGGGCAATGATCATCAGTGATTTGCTTCCCCAAAAGTCATATCTCAATCATTTGGACTATAATTTATTGCTCAGAGTAAATCATGGTAGAGTGTGGTTAAGTTGGAAGCTATGCTTTCAACTGTCTATGTGGTCTGATTATCCAAATGCGGATTTCATTTCTGTTGACTGTGAGACTGGATCTTTGGCTTGTCGAGGGTTGGTTGGCTTGTTGGGGGATATTGCTTAAGAACGTCATGGCTTTGTCTGCAGACACATTCATTCATTGATTAAACACAGCGATTAAAATAAGTGCCTCTTGGCGACCGGGTCTTTGTGTGTTAAATGTAAATTCCAAATGCTAATCATTATGGCCATGATGAGTTTATGCTGGAACCAGGTATTGAATTATAAGATACTGAATTCTGCTCATCACCATTGTACGGTCAGAGTTACCCTAAACAAGACGAGTAAAAACTATTTGTTCTTTGTCTGGGTTGTAATCCTTTGCTTACGTGAACAGTGTCTTCCATATTTATCAACAATAACAGTGTCTTGCACATTTATCAACAATAACGGTGTCTTGCACATTTATCAACAATAACAGCATATGTCTTATCTACTAGCAACAGACTATAACTAACTATTTACGATCAAGGACCAGTGGGATACCGAGGATTAGATGGATCGTTACATCTATTTTCGTCCTCTCTGCATATTGACACATAAGTAATGCACTCCCCTCTGCAACAGAATAAAGGTGACTATCTACCTGTCAACGCGTTTGATTCACTGAGTCATGCTCTCAGAACAAAATGGGTTCATCCAAATTTTGACCACGTAAATCTCACAAATTTTGCTGAATCCATCGTTTTAAGGTGCTTTTTTCGAGAAGGGGATTTCATTTATGCTTTGGCTATAGATCCACCAGTTTGCGTGGTAGACAAGGTCTACCCCTGCGGTCCTTGGACCCCGGAATCGTCAGCTGAATCTCTGTGAGTAGTTGTTTTAACATGCCGTATTTCTGATAGATAGACGCTGATGAAAAAAAAATAGTCCGAACTATTTGGAAACGCATCACTTAATAACGTGTTATACGAATCGTGGAGACTGTTTGGTAAGTACGTAACTGGAGTACTGCTGGGTATCAAACTTCAAACAAACAACACCATCAGGCTCGTGAAGAATTGTTCAATGAAAGCACGGGGTGCTAAGCAATGGGTGCTACAAATGGGGAAAGTGGAGGAAAGTCTTGCGCAGCGATATTCTGTCGAGTTAAAAGGTCCATAGTGAGGCTCGCTGGCTGTGTGTTCGGGTATGCCTTGTTGTAATGTGTGTCGCCGGAGATGGGCGGTAATGTGGGAAATGACACGAGTCGTAACGCTTCATCTATGAAGACAACACACGTGAAACGTCCTCGGGAAACATGTGCAGCTGTTCTCGAATGCAAACTGATACCTCCCCTGGATTGTTCTCTATTCGCCTACATTCTTAAAACATCACTTGACCACAGATTACGCAGTCCTGTGATCTGAAACAGGACTCTTCTATTTGAAAGAAGACAAAAAAGGTCTGCAGAGGTATACAGTGACTTCATTTATTGATATTAAATGATATTTAATGTCTTAATGGGAAGAAATATAGCCCTGGTCAGGCGGTTTCGTTACAAGAGTAGGGGTGAATTTTTTTCATCCGAACTCGTCAGTTTTTGTTGGCGATTGGAGATGTAGCTGAATAGAGATGTAGGCGACTAGAGACTAAAGCCCTCCCAAAGCCTTTTCACTACCCCCACCCCACCTATCGACCCTTCCCACATAACAGTTCGCGTAACGTTCAGCACGACGTCTCCACAGACGAACTCGGTCTTCACCGTCACTGACGCGGAAACGGGGCTCATCTACAAACACCTTGCTGCTGTCTCCGCCTCCAAAGTTGGTTTCTCCGAGGACATTCCGATTGGCTCCGTAAGTGTGTATGTGTCAGAATATGGCCGCTGTACTCCGCTGAGTTCATGTTATCAACACTGGGCCGCCTCCGTGATGTAGTGGTTACAGCGTCGGTCCCCACCCGAGAAAGAAAACCCCGTCAAAATATGGTTCTTGATAGTTCCTGTCTGTCGCTCAGCATTGATGCAAGAAGGACTGGTCGGCTTGGTGTCAATGTAGTGTGTTTGAGTGGGGTAGTCACTCTTAAGTGCGGCATGGTATCTGCGTGAGATAGCTCTATAATATCAACTTAGATCAGGTCTAGTACAAGCAGACATAAAAGTCATAGGTTATATCAATTAAGTATATATATACTCATGGAAAAATGTAAGGGAACGCATGAAATAGCTGTGACTTTTGATGTGACATCTTTGAATCATACTGATGAAAAGGCTTATGTCAAGTGATGAAAATCAATATCGGGTGTGTCCCCCATGTCTCTGGAGAACTGCTTGGCATCGTCGTGACATGAGTGTACGGATGGTACCAATCGGAATTCTACGCCATTCTTCTGGGAGAGTTCATCCAAAGTGTTGGGTCTGTTCCGAACATTGCGGCCAAGAACATCCCAAAGATGTTCGATGAGGTTAAGGTCAGGACTTTTAGACGGCCATTGCAACACCCGGACACCTGCAGCCCTCAGTCTGTCCCGACAAACATGAGCCATGTGAGGGAGGGCATTGTCATGCTGGAACTCGAACATTCGACCTGCTGTACGCGCAAAGGGGATCACAATCGGGTTCAAGATCTCGTGACAACATCGTACACCTGTTATCCTGCTATCAACACGCACAAGATCTGTTTTGTGGTTAAAGGTAAACCCGCCTACACACCATAACGATCATGCTGTTTGATGGTGCAGGCACTGTGACGTTCCCCAAAGCGTCTCCAAACTCGAATTCGACCGTCATTATGGTCTAGTGTGTACCTGCTCTCATCACTCATCGTCCTCCATGGTTCCGTGCCCACTGCAGTCTCAACCGCTTGTGTTGCTCAGTCATATTGATTCCAACCAATGGACGGCGGCTTTTTAGACCAGCCGATTTAAGACGATTACGCACTGTACGTGAACACATTCTGACGTTTGTTCTTCGCCTGAATTCCGTATTGATTTTGGAGGAGGATATGAACCTGTCTCGCGGAGCAATAAGGCGTAGGGTCCGGTCATCCCGTGGGGTGGATTTCTTTTTCCGTCCACGGCCACGCCACATTTTGACGTCACCAGTCGCTCTATAGAGATTCCAAAGTCTGGATATCATGCTAACAGACTTGTGAAAAGTTGTTGCAACCTGTCGTAATGAGCTTCCACCATTAACCATGTCAATTGCCTCCCATTTCTGTGCCAAATTTAAGTACTGTCTCGCCATGTTAACAATGTTTTTTAACCGTTGTGTTTGACAGTGCACATACATGTAACGTGTACATCTAAGTGCATGTAACTTCAGGAGCATGTAGTGCACGTGCATGGAAAGCATTGTGGTGCGTTTGAGTGAACTGCTCTTCGCGAAAACGATAATACACGGCGCTAAAGTTAGTAAACAGACATTTTGAATTGCCCTAAGAAACATGCATTCCCTTACCTTTTTCCATGAGTATATATAAATACGACGTTAAACCCTATTTCAACTTGGCTCATACCAACAGGAGGACTATTAACACTTCGTTTCCCTCGAATACTTGATTCTGTATGAGTGTCAGCAGACAAAACGATGTTTGCGCGGGGTGTAACACGTGGATCTTCAGGGGGTGGACTTTCGCTGGTGCTGTTGCAGACGCAGGGACTCTAACAATAGTGGAATTACAGCAACTGAATATCTGAGCCACCTGGCGTGTGGACATCCCAGCATTCCGGCAACCCATTGTCTCACAGTGCCTGAACCTCATCATTTCCCCTACTGTCTAGCCCTCCCTGTGATGATAAAGCCCATAATGAAGTCTAGACTTCCTCAGGTTCAGTATCTCCCATCTCACTGGGGCTCTCTTTCAGTTTTAATGGAATTATTTATTTACGGTCAAAATTATGTAATTATATATTGATAGACGGTATAGAGCGTTATTCTGGGCAACCCACTGCTCTCTCTCGCTCCTAAGCCGATACGCGTGGCATCGCAGTATGGTGTTGGGTCATTTGGTTGAATGGTGACTTTCAGTTACCAAAGGGTCTTCCCTTATCCCCATGAGATCGGGGTAAATAACTCTGTATTTCGTGTAATTAACAGCAGATATCTTCTGCATTGTCACTTTGTGGTGCACCCCTAAGAACAGGTGTTTCCCTGTGCACTGTTTTCATCACTTTATACGTTCATGAACATATTTTCCAGTCCTAAACAAGTCTGATGAAATATTTGGGTGATGCCTTTCAATGTACCACAAAACATAGCCAACTGTGCCTTTCCATTCAAACAACCAAACTGCAGGTTTGCACGTGACATTTGAGATGTGCGTTCGCAACGTCGGCGTCTACATGCCTTACGTAATAAAACATTGGAATCACTAGTTTCTGTTGCGGCCTGCCTGTGAGTACTACCGACAGATGGCGTCAACATGTCTCCCATAGACGGTATGTTGTGTTCATATATTTTGCTTTCTGTCACACTTTCCTCGATCCCTGCAGCACAACCAATAAGTAGACTGCATCTGTTGACGCTGACGTCCCTAAGGCCCAGTATATTATGTGCTGTGCACACTGTCAGCAACGACGCAAAGATAACTAGGTCAGACTTATCTGAAACTTTTCGGGGTGTCGAGGCTGAATATGCAGTTGCGTACAATACACTTACTGACTGGCTGACCTGAAAAAGCTTTAACTCCCGAACTTTTATTGATAGTGTGGTCTTAGATTTCAGATGTAGAGAAACTATTTTAAAAATCAAAAAGGTCACATACCACAATATACAATGTGTATATTCATAAAGAGTACCTCGCAAAAATTTTGAATCCGAAATTTGGATTCATTGTGTCGGACACAGTATTGTGTGGTATCCCTGGTTACAGTGTGTCGGAGACAATGCTGTCTGGTACCCCTGGTTATAGTGTGTTGGAGACAGTGCTGTCATGTATCCCTGGTTACAGTGTGTTGGACCCGTGCTGTCATGTACCCCTGATTACAGTGTGTCGGACACAGCACTGTGTGATATCCCAGGTTACAGTGTGTCGGACACAGCACTGTGTGGTACCTCTGGTTACAGTGTGTTGGACACAGTACTGTCTGGTACATTAGGTTAGAGTGTGTCGAGCACAGTACCATGTAGTATCCCTGGTTACAGTGTGTCGGATACATTACTTGGTAGCATCCCAGGTACAGTGTGTTGGACACAGTACTGTCTGGTACCCTGGTTACAGTGTATCGGACACAATACTGTGTGGTATCCCTGGTTATAGTGTTTTGGACATATTACTGCCTGGTACCCCTGGCTACAGTGTGTCGGACACAGTACTGTGTGGTATCCCTGGTTATAGTGTGTCGGACACAGTACTGTGTAGTATCCCTGGTTATAGTGTGTCGGACACAGTACTGTGTAGTATCCAAGGCTACAGTGTGTCGGACACAGTACTGTGTGGTATCCCTGGTTATAGTGTGTCGGACACAGTACTGTGTAGTATCCCTGGTTATAGTGTGTCGGACACAGTACTGTGTAGTATCCAAGGCTACAGTGTGTCGGACACAGTACTGTGTGGTATCCCTGGTTATAGTGTGTCGGACACAGTACTGTGTGGTATCCCTGGTTATAGTGTGTCGGACACAGTACTGTGTAGTATCCCTGGCTACAGTGTGTCGGACACAGTACTGTGTGGTATCCCTGGTTATAGTGTGTCGGACACAGTACTGTGTGGTATCCCTGGTTATAGTGTGTCGGACACAGTACTGTGTAGTATCCCTGGTTACAGTGTGTCGGACACAGTACTGTGTGGTATCCCTGGTTATAGTGTGTCGGACACAGTACTGTGTGGTATCCCTGGTTATAGTGTGTCGGACACTGTACTGTGTAGTATCCCTGGTTATAGTGTGTCGGACACAGTACTGTGTGGTATCCCTGGTTATAGTGTGTCGGACACAGTACTGTGTGGTATCCCTGGTTATAGTGTGTCGGACACAGTACTGTGTGGTATCCCTGGTTATAGTGTGTCGGACACAGTACTGTGTAGTATCCCTGGTTACAGTGTGTCGGACACAGTACTGTGTGGTATCCCTGGTTATAGTGTGTCGGACACAGTACTGTGTGGTATCCCTGGTTATAGTGTGTCGGACACAGTACTGTGTAGTATCCCTGGCTACAGTGTGTCGGACACAGTACTGTGTGGTATCCCTGGTTATAGTGTGTCGGACACAATACTGTGTGGTATCCCTGGTTATAGTGTTTTGGACATATTACTGCCTGGTACCCCTGGCTACAGTGTGTCGGACACAGTACTGTGTGGTATCCCTGGTTATAGTGTGTCGGACACAGTACTGTGTGGTATCCCTGGTTATAGTGTGTCGGACACAGTACTGTGTAGTATCCCTGGTTACAGTGTGTCGGACACAGTACTGTGTGGTATCCCTGGTTATAGTGTGTCGGACACAGTACTGTGTGGTATCCCTGGTTATAGTGTGTCGGACACAGTACTGTGTAGTATCCCTGGTTACAGTGTGTCGGACACAGTACTGTGTGGTATCCCTGGTTATAGTGTGTCGGACACAGTACTGTGTGGTATCCCTGGTTATAGTGTGTCGGACACTGTACTGTGTAGTATCCCTGGCTACAGTGTGTCGGACACAGTACTGTGTGGTATCCCTGGTTATAGTGTGTCGGACACAATACTGTGTGGTATCCCTGGTTATAGTGTTTTGGACATATTACTGCCTGGTACCCCTGGCTACAGTGTGTCGGACACAGTACTGTGTGGTATCCCTGGTTATAGTGTGTCGGACACAGTACTGCCTGATATTCCTGGTTACAGTGTTAAACACACTACTTTCGGGTATCTCTGGTTACGGTTTGTCGGACACAGTTATATCTGTATGATATCCCTGGTTACAGCGTGTTGAACAGAGTACTGTCCGGTATCCCTAATTACAGTATGTCCGACACAGTACTGTTTTTTATCCATGGTTACACAGTGTTGGACATAGTACAGTCTAATATCCACGGTTACAGTGTATCGGTGACAGCACTGTTTCGTATCTCTGGCTTCACATTGCACCCACAATTTGGAACAGGCTGATGATCCATTACATTTTACGTCTAAAAGAAGTTGTGTGTGTTTTCTTTGTTTAGAGTATGCCATTGCTGGGTCGACAGTGCGTTCGCAAGCTTGAAGTACCCTTGAAGTAAATTCTGACACTGGAAATATCAAAATGGGGTAATGTTCTGAGTTTTCTTGATACTGTGTGACTGATTTTGTCCCGTGCACCTCGTCTTAGAGATTTCTCAAATATATTTTTATTGAACAACTCAAACCTTCACTCTACCCGTCTATAAGCAGCATTATAGATAAGTGTGTCTCAGTGCGATGTACGTTCACTGTTTGTCACTTTTCGTTTGAACTGAAATATGTGAACATAAATGGTGGTATGTCTTTTAACACGTTGCACCGTTTCCTTTGTACTTCCAAACCTGGGCCTGGATTTTCGAAGCTCTCTTAGCGCTAAAATAGTCTTAATATTAAGCGTCACACATTAACATTAACTTACGACTATCATAGCGCTAAGATACCTTCGAAATATATATATATATTTCTAGTGTAACTGGAAACACAAAGACGGTGTGAATATTACACTAGGGTAATCTTGTTGCAGAAAGGCGAAGAGGAAGAAGATGGTGAATGCCCAAGTCTTTGAATGCATCCAGTGTTCCAAAACAGGTAACAAGCAGATGATGATGGAACACTTTGTTTGAGCCCACGTGACGCTTGACAGAGTCCCGTGGTCGTGCAGCAAGTGTGGCTTCCGTGCCCCCTCAAAACAAGCTCTGCATCGCCATGAAGGGCATTTTATTCATAAATCTGCCGAGAAAACACATCCCGGTGTCCCAACAACATACATCAAGTCACACAATCCTTACGTTGTCCGTGTTGGCCAGGACATCGTGCCAGTGAACGAATCTACCGTCAAGGGTTTAAACGATGACGGACAGGAAGCTTGTAAACGTGCGTTCATGGAGGGAGGAAGCAGCAAACGCCGATGGAGTGACATGGAAGATTCCGATAGAGAGGCAAGGTTCAGAGACAGTCCAATCATGCCCGACTATAACGGATGTGATGAGCGACGTGTTAAGACCTATAACAACGAGAAGAAACTTCGCAGACAAGACCAGTCAGACAGAAGCAGATCCAGCGACACTGACCAATTCCTCTTCTTGCAGGCTCAGGTCCAAATTCCACATACCGATACTACACACAAAGAACTTTTCACCCCACATCGATATGAAAAGCCGATTCTGATGACTGACCAAGAGTGACGAATTTATCCGGGCAAAACGAACAAATACAGACTGACAACGACAGGCGGGATACGGTCGACAGAAGTCTAAAAGCGGAAGATTGGGAATTACAGGAAGCAGAACCTGATAGAGTTGCAGCAAGTTCAAGCACAACGGAAAGAAGTAGTTTGGAGTCGTCTACATTTTCAAAATGCAGTATTAGTGGCCCTGTTTGCAAGGCACCTCGCAGCGTTGGCACATCAACCCTGGGTAAGCTTCCACCAGCAAGTCTGCAGAACGGGACAACTCCATATAGGATTATGGACCAATCGACCGAGGTTGGAAGCAGCTGTCTGGGGGAAAGAGGTAAGTCCGTGGCCACCACCTCCTATGACATGACGGAAGGACCCGGAGAATTCACCCCTTCAGCAGATTATGTTGATGAAGAAAGTGCTGAAGATCAGGATGAAGATGATCCTAAATGCCAAGATGACGACTTCTCAGACTCACGAATGCTTGAGGAGAAGGTAAATGACCTGGTCGCAGCTTTGGAACCTCTGAAGAATATTTCGAAAGCACTCATAGCTCTTGACCACCACATGAGACGCCTGCTGCCCCTTTTTGAGAATTTACACAAAGACCTTTTCAAAAAGCAAGAATAGAACTTGAGCTGGAAGTCCCTCATGACCCAATCAATCCTTTTGTCCCACGAATGCGGAAATAACACGTTGGAGTACCAAAGAAAGGTGATTGATGATTAAACCTGAACATGTTTACATAATGGTGTCTGTCCCTGATTGACTTCATTCATTCTCGCAGTGACGCTCAAGGACGCCCTCGTATTAATCTCATTATACAGTAAACATTTCAACTAAGCACAGCTTAAACGACAACCACTATTACGTAGGTTTGTGCGAGTTCTAGTGACTGTGATTTCCGTATCTAATTAAGAAACAAAAGTAATCTCGCAACTGTCATCCCATTCTTCGATTTAAGCTCTTCCACTGCAATATTTCATATAACAAATATCATCACGTGAAGATTCGGGTTCGAGTTGGTGTTTAGCAACCTTGCTTACCAGTAACAGGATCGGGTAGTCAAGACTTGGTGATATGGATAATGCATGCTTCCCACCTGCTCCTGATTGCTCCTGATGTTAACTCATTGGATTGTCTAGTCCAGATTCAATTCCTTACAGACATTATATGACCCGTGAAGGTCCCGGGGTAGAATAGGCCTTCAGCAACCCATGCTTGCCATAAAAGGTGACTGTGCTTGTCGTAAGAGGCGACTAACGGGATCGGGTGGTCAGGCTCTCTGACTTGGTTGACACGTCATCGGTTCCCAATTGCGCAGATCGATGCTCATGTTGTTGATCACTGGATTGTCTGGTCCAGACTCGATTATATACAGACCGCCGCCACATAGCTGGAGTATTACTGAGCGCGGTGTACATACCTAAGCGTACAGAGGAACTGGTTTCCATTATGTTAGCTTGTCCTAGACCCCATTTACCACAAAATAGCTGGCGAGACCATATATATACGTAAGATGCAGTCAACGCTTCACATGAAATTGGCCCACCCGTAAGTTCCGAATAAAAGGCACTTACAATCACATACTTTCACTGAAAGCAAATGAACACAAATCAGTTTGACGGACTAAAACTACACTCCGGCAGGACATTGAGAAACGGTCTGAATAATTGTAGATTGCTTCAAATACAACACGTTATGGCAATCACGTGATGCACACCGGACCAACACAACCAGTCCTGAAGTCTGTCAGCGTTCCTTCATCATGGATATTAAACGCTATGATAGCAGTTTCTTTATGCTATATATGCTATATCTGTGTTCTGTTATCAGCATATGTGGTTTGTTGAAATAAATGATTGAGCCAAATTGTATCGGACATGTTTGCTGGCCACATTAATTAGACAGAGGGGACTGAATCTTAATTTGTGCACTTCGGACACACATGTAACAATCAGATATTTTACACAAATTTTAAACATACTATTTTGCAACTCGTAGTAATGCTTCGAGGTTCCAAAAATGTTAAATAATGTACGTTATGGCGGAAGCGACCCTTCAAAACACTGCTTAGTAATTAGACAGAAGGTTTTAAAGATGTACTAGCATTTTTGTCTTCCTTGCCGTAGTAGAGAATATTCTGGTGATGAAAAAACAAGAAGTAACTGTCGTGGATGTCAAAGAAGAGTTCCAGTCGAGATTATTAACGGCACTTATCTCTTCCACACAGAACCATATTCGTATATATTCAAATTACATCATTTGGTTTGTGTGAGGTTCACTAAATACAAATGTTTGGAGAACACATGATTTTTAGAAGTCGACACTTACATCTACACAATCATTTCAAAATGAAGCATTCAAATGTGTCCGTCTTTTTCTCTGATTGCATGAACATGTATACATAATATATGGATAATATAGAACATGTCAGAGTCTCCCTGATGAAGTGTAACGTACATTACTGCCTTTGTATCACAGTTCTGCAATAATGAACTTGCAGACAAAACTATTTCACTTCAACAGAAAGAACAAATCATGAGGTAAAGTTATCATAAATCGTTTTAAGCAATTTCAGCCATATTTTCAAATGGGTGAATTCTGACTATCGTAACGTACATTTCTCACATTCATGTTTGACATTATCTTACCATGACTGTCCTTCGTACCGCAGTTTTAAAATCTGACTGTGGCTTTATCAATAGTTATAATCCATACGACCGATAAGGTTTGACAGAGAAAGGAGAAAACAATCTTTAAAATTATTAGAAATATTTAACAACAAACAAACCTAACGTTCTCTGCTTTTCAGCAACATTCAATTTCAGCATTCTTTGAGATTTTACTTTAAGAACGGGTTTACCTATCTTGCACAAGACATAAGATTCCATCTTTAGGCAATTGTTTCTTCTTCAAAAAGGGCAGTCGGGTCTACCCGTGGATAAAGCATTAGCGGGTCATATTGAAGGTCCGCTTCGATTCTCAACATGGGCACAACGTGTAAAACCCACTTCGTCCCACATGTCCGGTCAGGTAATCCGATGTAATTCAGTTTAAGTGTTGCGCTTGGGTTGCTGGCTCGTTGCTGGTCCAACATGCATGCATATGCCACGTTCAGTGACATTAGTAGTTTCGTCCGTGAGATGTGCAATACGATGTTGCACATGCATTACGGGAAAGAGAAACAGAGCAAATGAATGCTACACGGTACTGCCACTTTGAAAAGCTCAACCACGGCCCTTGCGATCGTTAAAAAAATTAAAGGATAATTGAAACGGATGGTATGCACGGGCTAACGTCTGCACAATGTCATGAGGCCATTGGGATGGACCGTGGGGAATGTCTCAACGACAAGTGGCTGCACATTTCCACTGCCAACGGAACCCCATTTCTGTACTGGTGAGACAGTACCAGAACACGAATTATGTCTTCAATCAGACACGTTCTGTGACGACGTCAATAAGGGTGACACATCTTCCCCACTTCAGTGATGACTGCCCGGACCATCCCAGGACTTCGCTGTTTTCACATCAACACAGTTCGACAGTTACGTCATCACGGGATAAGACCACAACGTCCCTTCATATGACCTATCCTGACACATGATCGACAAGCTCGCCAAATATGTTGCCAAAATCAAGTCCACAGTCTTACAGCACTGAAGAGGGTAATCAGGGGGCATAGTGACTCTCTGACACTGAGTCTTACAGCACTGAAGAGGGTAATCAGGGGGCATAGTGACACTGAGTCTTACAGCACTGAAGGGGGTAACCAAGGGGCAGAGTGACTCTCTGACACTGAGTCTTACAGCACTGAAGAGGGTAATCAGGAGGCTTAGTGACTCTCTGACATTGAGTCTTACAGCACTGAAGAGGTTATCACTGGGACATAGTGACTCTCTGACACTGAGACTTACAGCACTGAAGAGGGTAATCAGGGGGGCAAAGTGACTCTTTGACACTGAGCCTATACACTACTGAAGAGGGTAATCAGGGGCACAGTGACTCTTTGACACTGAGCCTATACACTACTGAAGAGGGTAATCAGGGGGCACAGTGACTCTCTGACACTGAGTCTTATAGCACTGAAGAGGGTAATCAGGGGGCATAGTGACTCTTTGACACTGAGTCTTACAGCACTGAAGAGGTAATGGGGGGGCATAGTGACTTTTCTTTCACTGACACTTAATACAAAACACTCTCTCATGTAATCTAAATGACTACCTGTACATCATCAATTCCATGAATGGGTTTATACTTTTCTCTCTATATGTATAGACACTGACGGTTGTAAATGTTTAGGCAATGTTAACGCAGTAATAAAAACAAGAAGTCCCCGTTTAACATATACAAACCAGTGTATTTGAGCTGATGAGAATATCAAAAGCAAATCCTCTCTCCCATATATCTGGACATATAACATTTATCTATTTTTCCAAAAGTATTGGCCACTCCTCAGTATGTCCTACTTGTGACAAGGAAACCAAACACTCCAGTGAAAACAGTACTGAGTCCGACATGAGCTGACTTGATTCTACATGAACCAGCCATGTACAGAGGGCCTCAGAATCACCATGCTCCAGCATGCTCCATAGCTGCCACACAATGTGTATTCTCCGTGGGAATCAGAATGTATCACTTTCTACATGCTTGGTGAGTCACTTGACCCTGTGGTCAGCTCCCACTGCCTGGGATATGTTCGAGTAGCCCTCTGACCTGCAACAGGATTATGTCACTCATACATTCACATAGTGTAGTTCTGATGAAGCACAAAACACAAATAGGAGTACTCTTCACATATGTGTATGTACCAGGTCCATGTTAGATCGGTTAGACCACAGGCAAACTGTAGCGCAAATGGGTTGTGCAGCGTAAGGAAAATGACCAGTCTTCTTACATGTGAGCGAAGCGAGCAAAGGATGGCGACATACTTTCCTCGCTTCAGTGCGAAAAATATTTTTCATGTCAAAATAAAATATTTCCACCATTAAAAGTACACACCTTTTTCTTCACTTGGTTGTGCTCTCACATTTCCAACCCATGTTGAACAATTACTCACGTGAAATATTTGTTATTCAACATTTTAACTCGTGGTAGATCAGATCGTTCTTTGCTTCAATTCACTCCTCCAGCTTCCAGTCAACGGAGTGATGGAACAGGTGGGTATTATTCCACATGGAATACTTACAGTTACCTCCCCTGCTTCATTCGCCCATAACGCCAGAAGTGGTTTTATGTAGTATAATTATTATGAAAATTCTAACAATAGCAACGACAGATAAGACAAAAAAAACCCAACAGGTTCAGGATAAAATCAGGCAATATGGTATTTCTTTTAAATTTCTGCTTATTCTTGTTCTGTCACTCCGTTCAGCTGGAAGCTGACACGGGTAATGGAGGCGAAGAATCATCTGAATACCACAAGGGTCACTTAAAATATTGAATAAAACATATTTCACATGAGTAATTATTAAACATGGGGTAGGAAATGTGAGAGCACAACCAAGTGAGAGATATGGGAGTGTACCTTTGATGGTGGCGATATTGTATTTTAAGATGAAAAATATTTTTCAATCCAAAGCGAGGAAAGTATGTTGCCAACCCTGGCTCGCTCCGCTCGCATGTAAGAAGACTGATCACTTTCCTTATGCTGTGCAACTACATTTGAGCTACAGTTTGCCTGTGGTAAGACACACAAAACTTGCCTAATATAAGTAATCGCATATACTTGTGGAATTATTTATATATAATTAATATTCTTACTGTTTAATCTGTTTTATTACCATGTATGAAATTAGCCAGAAGAGAAAGTGACATGCTATTGTTTAATATTTCACCATAATAAATATATTTCACCAAAATAAATTGTTTAATATTTCACCATAATAAATATATTTCACCAAAATAAATTGTTTAATATTTCACCATAAGTATCATGCCCACACAAGAGTATGAAGTTTGCAGGCTACAGTAGTGTATAAGGTGGATGTACTGACTGCAGTAGTTCCTGGAGCTCCCTCTTGATGCGACTAACGACAGGCGGCCCCTGGTACACCAAGGCTGTGTACAGCTGCAGGAGGCTAGCTCCTGCACGAATCTTCTCATAGGCATCCACACCAGAGCTGATTCCACCTACACCGATGATGGGAATTTTTCCTGGGATAATTTAAAACCATACATCATCCAAAACACATTTAGTAATTATTGAAGACGACTTCTAGCAGTGGGCAACAATTCAAACTGTCCCACTGTGGCATATATACATATGGATCATACTTCCAAGTGTTTCCAAACTCATAAATTCCAAATATGTAGTAGTTTATTACTTTTCTGGTGAGCCAAGGAAGCTATGGTTTACATATTTCTTCCACCCCTTCACTTGAGCCAGTCAAAATATATATACAATGTGTGAAACTAAATATTTCTTGTGTAGACTACTGATAAAATAGAGGAATTATGTTACATATGGATTGTCTAGAGACCTTGAAAGTTTTCGGCACAGGCTGGATTCAGCTTAGCAAACATATGAAAATCCCCTCAAGCCAATAGTTGGATGATAAGGTAGCATAAGAAGATGGCAGTGAATACATAGCAAGTGTAAATTGAGTCTTGTGATTTTTAACACCGATCTTACATTCCCCATCAAAACAAGCACGCGATCACTGCAAATGCAGGCGGACAGTCACCCCATCACTACACCTCTGCAGGACAATGGTTCCAGGGGGTGAGATTGTACTATCCAGGCAAAATTGACAGGATAATATTATAATAAAATCAATCCAAGGAAGTATGTTGTGCTAATAACCAGGGTGTTGGGCCTCAGTACCTTGTGTCAGTCTGTACATGTCTCTGACTGTTCATGTGGACAGGGTGTTGGCCTCAGTACCTTGTGTCAGTCTGTACATGTCTCTGACTCTTCATGTGGACAGGGTGTTGGCCTCAGTACCTTGTGTCAGTCTGTACATGTCTGTGACTGTTCATGTGGACAGGGTGTTGGCCTCAGTACCTTGTGTCAGTCTGTACATGTCTCTGACTGTTCATGTGGACGGGGTGTTGGTCTCAGTACCTTGTGTCAGTCTGTACATGTCTCTGACTGTGGCTGTGGACAGGGTGTTGGCCTCAGTACCTTGTGTCAGTCTGTACATGTCTCTGACTGTTCATGTGGACAGGGTGTTGGGCCTCAGTGCCTTGTGTCAGTCTGTACATGTCTCTGACTGTTCATGTGGACAGGGTGTTGGCCTCAGTACCTTGTGTCAGTCTGTACATGTCTCTGACTGTTCATGTGGACAGGGTGTTGGCCTCAGTACCTTGTGTCAGTCTGTACATGTCTCTGACTGTTCATGTGGACAGGGTGTTGGCCTCAGTACCTTGTGTCAGTCTGTACATGTCTCTGACTGTTCATGTGGACAGGGTGTTGGTCTCAGTACCTTGTGTCAGTCTGTACATGTCTCTGACTGTTCATGTGGACAGGGTGTTGGCCTCAGTACCTTGTGTCAGTCTGTACATGTCTCTGACTGTTCATGTGGACAGGGTGTTGGCCTCAGTACCTTGTGTCAGTCTGTACATGTCTCTGACTGTTCATGTGGACGGGGTGTTGGTCTCAGTACCTTGTGTCAGTCTGTACATGTCTCTGACTGTTCATGTGGACAGGGTGTTGGCCTCAGTACCTTGTGTCAGTCTGTACATGTCTCTGACTGTTCATGTGGACAGGGTGTTGGGCCTCAGTGCCTTGTGTCAGTCTGTACATGTCTCTGACTGTTCATGTGGACAGGGTGTTGGCCTCAGTACCTTGTGTCAGTCTGTACATGTCTCTGACTGTTCATGTGGACAGGGTGTTGGCCTCAGTACCTTGTGTCAGTCTGTACATGTCTCTGACTGTTCATGTAGACAGGGTGTTGGCCTCAGTACCTTGTGTCAGTCTGTACATGCCTCTGACTGTTCATGTGGACAGGGTGTTGGCCTCAGTACCTTGTGTCAGTCTGTACATGTCTCTGACTGTTCATGTGGACAGGGTGTTGGCCTCAGTACCTTGTGTCAGTCTGTACATGTCTGTGACTGTTCATGTGGACAGGGTGTTGGGCCTCAGTGCCTTGTCTCAGTCTGTACATGTCTCTGACTGTTCATGTGGACAGGGTGTTGGCCTCAGTACCTTGTGTCAGTCTGTACATGTCTCTGACTGTTCATGTGGACAGGGTGTTGGCCTCAGTACCTTGTGTCAGTCTGTACATGTCTCTGACTGTTCATGTGGACAGGGTGTTGGGCCTCAGTACCTTGTGTCAGTCTGTACATGTCTCTGACTGTTCATGTGGACAGGGTGTTGGCCTCAGTACCTTGTGTCAGTCTGTACATGTCTCTGACTGTTCATGTGGACAGGGTGTTGGCCTCAGTACCTTGTGTCAGTCTGTACATGTCTCTGACTGTTCATGTGGACAGGGTGTTGGCCTCAGTACCTTGTGTCAGTCTGTACATGTCTCTGACTGTTCATGTGGACAGGGTGTTGGCCTCAGTACCTTGTGTCAGTCTGTACATGTCTCTGACTGTTCATGTGGACAGGGTGTTGGCCTCAGTACCTTGTGTCAGTCTGTACATGTCTCTGACTGTTCATGTGGACAGGGTGTTGGCCTCAGTACCTTGTGTCAGTCTGTACATGTCTCTGACTGTTCATGTGGACAGGGTGTTGGCCTCAGTACCTTGTGTCAGTCTGTACATGTCTCTGACTGTTCATGTGGACAGGGTGTTGGCCTCAGTACCTTGTGTCAGTCTGTACATGTCTCTGACTGTTCATGTGGACAGGGTGTTGGCCTCAGTACCTTGTGTCAGTCTGTACATGTCTCTGACTGTTCATGTGGACAGGGTGTTGGTCTCAGTACCTTGTGTCAGTCTGTACATGTCTCTGACTGTTCATGTGGACAGGGTGTTGGGCCTCAGTACCTTGTGTCAGTCTGTACATGTCTCTGACTGTTCATGTGGACAGGGTGTTGGCCTCAGTACCTTGTGTCAGTCTGTACATGTCTCTGACTGTTCATGTGGACAGGGTGTTGGCCTCAGTACCTTGTGTCAGTCTGTACATGTCTGTGACTGTTCATGTGGACAGGGTGTTGGCCTCAGTACCTTGTGTCAGTCTGTACATGTCTCTGTTCATGTGGACAGGGTGTTGGCCTCAGTACCTTGTGTCAGTCTGTACATGTCTCTGACTGTTCATGTGGACAGGGTGTTGGCCTCAGTACCTTGTGTCAGTCTGTACATGTCTCTGACTGTTCATGTGGACAGGGTGTTGGGCCTCAGTGCCTTGTGTCAGTCTGTACATGTCTCTGACTGTTCATGTGGACAGGGTGTTGGCCTCAGTACCTTGTGTCAGTCTGTACATGTCTCTGACTGTTCATGTGGACAGGGTGTTGGTCTCAGTACCTTGTGTCAGTCTGTACATGTCTCTGACTGTTCATGTGGACAGGGTGTTGGCCTCAGTACCTTGTGTCAGTCTGTACATGTCTCTGACTGTTCATGTGGACAGGGTGTTGGCCTCAGTACCTTGTGTCAGTCTGTACATGTCTCTGACTGTTCATGTGGACAGGGTGTTGGGCCTCAGTACCTTGTGTCAGTCTGTACATGTCTCTGACTGTTCATGTGGACAGGGTGTTGGTCTCAGTACCTTGTGTCAGTCTGTACATGTCTCTGACTGTTCATGTGGACAGGGTGTTGGCCTCAGTGCCTTGTGTCAGTCTGTAGATGTGTGTGACTGTGTCAGTGGACAGGGTGTTGGCCTTGTTGCCTTGTGTCAGTCTGTACATGTCTCTGACTGTTCATGTGGACAGGGTGTTGGCCTCAGTGCCTTGTGTCAGTCTGTAGATGTGTGTGACTGTGTCAGTGGACAGGGTGTTGGCCTTGTTGCCTTGTGTCAGTCTGTACATGTCTCTGACTGTTCATGTGGACAGGGTGTTGGGCCTCAGTACCTTGTGTCAGTCTGTACATGTCTCTGACTGTTCATGTGGACAGGGTGTTGGGCCTCAGTACCTTGTGTCAGTCTGTACATGTCTCTGACTGTGGCTGTGGACAGGGCTTTCAGGGGCTCTCCACTCAAACCACCTATCTCATCTTTGTCTTCACTCATGAGACTTGGGGGGCGGGACACAGTTGTGTTTGTTACAATCAGGCCATCAACATGACACTGTAAAATACAGAATTAAACATATAACAAATATCATCTGATTTGGTTTTTTAACTGTTTGCCATCAAACTGACAATAACCCTACACATACTGCTTTCAGTTTAATCCATATAGCTTGAGAAAAGCATTGATAGAAATACATACTGTTTCTGCTATATATAAGGGCAATAATCTTGAACCTAATGTTAAACCCCACAATCATCAAACATGACAAGTATCTAACCTTCTTCATGGCGACAACTGCTGCAATGTCCTGCTTGTCTTGGTCAGTGAGGTCAGGTGCAATCTTCACCAGCAAGGGTGGCTTATGACTCCCTCCCAGCTCATTCCGTGCAGCAACCACCTGTACCACATTTATAACAGTGTATATGTCTACTTCATTCACTGGGAAAAGACAGGTACCACATTTATACCAGTGTATATGTCTCCTTCGGTCACTGGGAAAAGACAGGTAAAACATTTACAACAGTGTATATGTCTACTTCAGTCACTGGGAAAAGACAGGTAAACCATTTATAACAGTGCATACGTCTACTTCAGTCACTGGGAAAAGGCAGGTAAAACATTTATAACAGTGCTTATGTCTACTTCAGTCACTAGGAAAAGACAGGTAAAACATTTACAACAGTGTATATGTCTAGTTCAGTCAATGAGAAAAGACAGGTACCACATTTACAACAGTGTATATGTCTAGTTCAGTCACTGAGAAAAGACAGGTACCACATTTACAACAGTGTATATGTCTAGTTCAGTCACTGAGAAAAGACAGGTACCACATTTACAACAGTGTATATGTCTAGTTCAGTGACGCTTAATCAATGCTGTATACATCTAGTCCAGTTACTTCTTCTCTGACTACATGTGAACAAGACACATACTGCTGCCAGACTATTTGACAAAACTGCTGTTTTCCTTTAATTGTCTGCATGTGCTACCAAAGGACATAACTCTCTGATATTGTTTGCACTGGACTAAATATTTGCATTCCATGAATATGAATGTACTTTTTCTAGTAGGTCCTCCAGCTGCTGCCGACCCTGCAGACTACGTAGCCCAGGTGTGTTGGGACTTGACACATTGACGACAAGGTAATCAGCCACATGGCCGAACTTCTTCACACCGGCCACATAATCCTTCCCTGGATCTGTTGATGTCTTGTTCTTGCCAAGGTTCACACCGAGCACACCTTCACAAAGAAATGATCTGATGACATGTACTTGGCCATTTCAAAAGCAACTGAAGAGAATGTTGCAAAGTACTGGGTTAATGGTTTCTATACTCGTTGTGCTTGCATGACAACATGAAGACCTTAATAATGCTGTTTTGATATGACTTGTTTTAAGGTGCATCATAGCTACAACATGTCAAGATCTTACTTGGGGTCTACAGACATTAACTCTCTGACAACACCTTAAGAATAGGTTTTTCTGCAACTGAATCCTGCCGTGACACATTGTTCTCTCTTCATTAATCTATACAACATGTCAGTGGGAGAGCTCTATACCTTTATGCTTGACATTATTCTTATTGTTGTCAGCACGGTGTGCACAGGATGTGTCAGTCCACAGATTTATATTCAACATATTTCTTTGCTCACTCATTCGAGGCAGTAAACATGGCTCTATAACATACAAAAAATGTGAGGTCTCAGTAGATCATCAGAAATACGTGAACGATAGCATCAGCACATCAGTGAATGACACTCGATGGTATTCCAAACATGCCCTGGTGGCTGACAGAGTGAACATGAGAGCAAATGGTAGTCATGGGAGTAGATGGTAGTCATGGGAGCATACGGTAGTCATGGGAGTAGATGGTAGTCATGACAGCAGATGGTTTCATGGGAGCAGGTTGTAGTCATGGGAGTATATGGTAGTCATGGGTGCAGATTGTAGTCATGGGTGTAGATGGTAGTCATGGAAGCAGGTTGTAGTCATGGGAGTAGGTAGTAGTCATGCTAGTAGATGGTAGTCATGGGAGCAGGTTGTAGTCATGGGAGTATATGGTAGTCATGGGTGCAGATTGTAGTCATGGGTGTAGATGGTAGTCATGGAAGCAGGTTGTAGTCATGGGAGTAGGTAGTAGTCATGCTAGTAGATGGTAGTCATGGGAGTAGATAGTAGTCATGCTAGTAGATGGTAGTCATGGGAGTAGATAGTAGTCATGGGAGTAGATGGTAGTCATGGGAGCAGATGGTAGTCAAGGGTGCAGATTGTAGGCATGGGTGCAGATGGTAGTCATGGGAGTAGATAGTAGTCATGGGAGTAGATGGTAGTCATGGGAGTACATGGTAGTCATGGGTGCAGATTGTAGGCATGGGTGCAGATGGTAGTCATGGGAGTAGATAGTAGTCATGGGAGTAGATGGTAGTCATGGGGGTAGATAGTAGTCATGGGAGTACATGGTAGACATGGGTGCAGATTGTAGTCATGGAAGCAGATGGTAGTCAAGGGAGTAGATAGTAGTCATTGGAGTAGATGGTAGTCATGGGTGTAGATAGTAGTCATGGGAGTAGATAGTAGTCATGGGAGTAGATGGTAGTCATGGGAGTACATGGTAGTCATGGGTGCAGATTGTAGTCATGGGTGCAGATGGTAGTCATGGGAGTAGATAGTAGTCATGGGAGTAGATGGTAGTCATGGGGGTAGATGGTAGTCATGGGAGTACATGGTAGACATGGGTGCAGATTGTAGTCATGGAAGCAGATGGTAGTCAAGGGAGTAGATAGTAGTCATTGGAGTAGATGGTAGTCATGGGTGTAGATGGTAGTCATGGGAGTAGATAGTAGTCATTGGAGTAGATGGTAGTCATGGAAGCAGGTGGTAGTAATGGGAGTAGATAGTAGTCATTGGAGTAGATGGTAGTGATGAGAATAGATGGTAGGTATGAGAGCAGATGGTAGTTACTGGAGTACATGGTAGTCATGGGTGCAGATTGTAGTCATGGGAGTAGATAGTAGTCATGGGAGTAGATGGTAGTCATGGGAGTAGATGGTAGTCATTGGAGTAGATGGTAGTCATTGGAGTAGATGGTAGTCATGGGTGTAGATGGTAGTCATGGGTGCAGATGGTAGTCATGGGAGTACATGGTAGTCATGGGTGCAGATTGTAGTCATGGGGGTAGATAGTAGTCATGGGAGTAGATTGTAGTCATGGAAGCAGATGGTAGTCAAGGGAGTAGATAGTAGTCATTGGAGTAGATGGTAGTCATGGGTGTAGATGGTAGTCATGGGAGTAGATAGTAGTCATTGGAGTAGATGGTAGTCATGGAAGCAGGTGGTAGTCATGGGAGTAGATAGTAGTCATTGGAGTAGATGGTAGTCATGGAAGCAGGTGGTAGTCATGGGAGATAAACGTTGTCATTGGAGTAGATGGTAGTCATGAGAATAGATGGTAGGTATGAGAGCAGATGGTAGTCACTAGAGTAGATGGTAGTCATGAAAGCAATGTATAGTTTTCAACTACTTGGTACCTGATGTTCTTGGATGCAACCGTTGGTAAACAGAATCATGGCCATCGCTGTTGAAACCGTATCTATGTCAACAGAGATATAACACCTATAAGATTCTTTGCAGCTAACACACAGAGATTACCATGAAATCTGTCCAAAAGTACAAAAACACCTGGAGAATATTACTTTTCTTATCCTGACTCATGCTTATTATGCTTGTCTCCTTCTATCCGACCATACTGGAACACTTGCATCCCTTGAAGTTCCCTTCATCAAAGCGAATATAGAATCACTACTCATCCATGAGTTGCCTCCCTTGAGCATGTGCAGTTTGGCATGCAAATCAGTCACATGACATGCCATGCTCTTCACTGTCTCCTTATCACCCAAGAGGACGGATGTATCGGCACCAGGGTCCCGACACGGCACTTATACTTTACTAGTTTCGGCCTTATAATCAGCTAAATTACAGCTGTATTCGGTTTTTGATCCGTATATTTACATCTTGTAACAATATTATTACCAATAATTTGTTTGCCTTTTCATAACAACTAATGAAAACTTGTTTGTGTTGCAAATATCAGTTGTCAGACGTTGACCTGCATTTATATTGTCCTTGTACTGACATTTGCTCCTTCAGCTCATGCTGTATCCTTTGTCAAAATTTAACTATTCAACAGTTCAGTAGTTACATATTTACTGTTCTTACGCATGCAAAGGATTATAATAGGCATAACAAAGTCATGTCGGGTAAAAATACTAATAAAAGTGCTAGTAACCATCACTCTAGTGAATCGCTTTGTGGCTCCTGGGGACAGTCATCTGGTGCAGTGGCATCTACCATCTCCAGTCAGAAGAGATCATTGTCTTACAAGCTGCTGTCATCCCAGACTGAGAAGCACATGTCTACATCGGGACTTGGGAAAAAGAAGTCGTCTGCTTTGAAAACTTTGTAATGTTCTTCACAGAAGTCAAGGTCATTCTCTTTGAAGGTACTCCCGCCACATCAAGCAGACATTTTTTACGGAGCCCCGATCCTATCGCCAGAGGTTCCATTCTTCAGTCGACCTGTTATGACGGCTAGTGCTACAGCAGCAGTTTCTACTCTTGTGCAGGACTTGATTCAACCCCTACAGAAATCACAGACACAAGGTTTTCAAGCCAAAGAAGTTTCCCCTGCATCGCATGGAACTGTTTACCAAGGCTCCTGATGGAGACAAAGATTACAAACTTATATCAGAGTCTTGCAGTAGGTGTTATAGGGTTGAGGATAAGAAGATGGTGCACTTGGATACAACTACCTGACGTTTGTTTTATGGACTTGCATAACCCTGATCTCACGATTCAAGGACTCAACCACCGAGGAATATTGCATGATCTTGTCTGCATTGCTGACTCAAAAGAAAGACCACATATTTATCTTGGAGCACTTGGGAGTCAGCTTCTGCTGGGCTAACTGTTTTGACAAGGCAATGTTTACTTGCGGTATGTACTTGGAGTGAAAACTACACCAAGCCCTTATATAGAACTCCTTGGGTGGCCTCAACTTTATTTGTTTTGGCACAGGCGAAGTTGCAAGGAATGTTACTTCAGAGTCCCGTGATGATTAAATCTATTGACACAGAGGCCAATGTCATATGTCAAACATCTCAATGTCACTTAGCTAAATCCGGGGTACAGAAGGCCAAGGAAAAGAAGTTGTCTACCTTCAAAGGTGGAAGAGGTCCTTTTCATTGCTCTGCCGTGAAGAACAGTACCACCTTGGAATGGGGCCGTTCTCCTTGAGGTGCCAAGGGTTCCAAGCACTGAAGGTCAGCTTTGGAGCAACTGGCACTTTCCACCCATAGCTGTCTGACAGTGGGTGGACGACTCCAATGGTTCTGGGAAAATTGGGGGATACTACAGGACAATTTTTTTATATTCTGCTCTGGAAACGAAGCCCATCCCTCCATTTCCAAAACGTTTCCATGGAAAGTAAGAAAGTAATAAATCACAAAAACCTGTACATAGCAAAAGGCACCACTTTGGGGTCTGCCACACACATCTACCAAGTTACACTGACAGATATTAAGAAGTTTTTGAGTTCTGCTCCAGAAACGAAACACACCTCTCACTTTAGAAACAAAGTCTGAATCGTTTGCATGGAAACCGAGAAACTAGGAAATCACAAAAACCTGTAACTAGCAAAAGGCACCACTTTAGGTTCCGATTGATATATCTACCAAATTTTGCAGAAAAATATTGAACGTTTTTTTATTTCTGCTCCAGAAACGAAACCCATCTCTCCAATTTGAGAATAATTCCGAAACGTTTCCATGGAAACCAAGAAAGTAATAAATCACAAAAACTTGTAAGTACCAAAGGCACCACTTTAGGTTCTGGTTGATGTATGTAACAAGTTTTGCAGAAAAATATTAAACGGTTTTTGAGCTATGCTCCGGAAACGAAGCCCATACCTCCATTTTGAGACTAAGTCCGAAACGTTTCCATGGAAACCGAGAAAATAATATAACACAAAAAAATGTAAGTACCAAAAGACACCACTTTGGGGTCTGCCACACATATCTACCTGGTTTTGCAGAAAAAATATTGAACGGTTTTTGAGTTATGCTCTGGAAATGAAGCCCACCCCACCATTAGACTAACACCAAAATGTTCCATGGAAAAACAAAAAAAATAAAAATGCCAAAACTGTGTAAATAGCAAAAGGCACAACTATAGGTTGAGATCATTATATCTATCAAGTTTGGTCTAAAAATATTGAACAGTTTCTGAGTTATGCTCTGGAAACAAAATGATTACGGACGGAGGATAGATGGACGGACAAGACATTGGAGCGTCCTACCATTTGGAATATTGTCGATCCCCTGGTT
This sequence comes from Haliotis asinina, assembly GCF_037392515.1. Classification (NCBI taxonomy): domain Eukaryota; kingdom Metazoa; phylum Mollusca; class Gastropoda; order Lepetellida; family Haliotidae; genus Haliotis; species Haliotis asinina. The sequence continues at coordinate 22,491,137 of NC_090291.1, read as the reverse complement.
GTTTACTCGAGTGATCAAACCTATTGTTCAGTACCTTCATCAATGAGGTCTACACAGTGCTTTCTACCTAGATGACGGGATTCCAATACATTATCATCCCAATCAACTCTGTAAATCAAGACTGTAACTAGATTTCACCATTCGTCTACTAACGCAGTTGGAATGGCTTGTAAATCAAAGTCAGCTACAACTCACATTTCACCTGTACAACATCATCAACAAGCTGAACATGTTTGTGAAAGTGTGCGACATTACAGGGGTGAAGAATGTCACAGCAGACGCTCTGTCTCCAACACAATGGAAACTACATCCAGAGGCATTCCGGTTCATAATACAGACATTAGGATCCCTGATAACAACCAAATTCAAAAAAAGATACAGACATTTGAGTTGCCAGTACTGGATCCACAAGCCTGGGCAACAGACGCTCTCAGCATATTGTGGGAGGGACTAAACGCATAAGTGTTTACGCACCAGTACTAATACCTTCATCATTACAGAAAATCAAGCACAAGGCGCCTACAACTGATTTGGGTAGCACCCTACTGGCCAGTGAGGGTGTGGTTTCCGGACCTCTTACAAGACCTTGGAAATCCTGCCTTAAAACTACCAGAATGGCTGAATCTGCCAATTTATCCACACATCAAGCAAACACATGGAAACCTGTCAATATTCAAACTACACATATGGAATGTATTAAGACTTGTTTAATGAAATGAGGATATTCTGCCAGAGAGACAAAAGCTGTCTCTTTCACCCTACACACATCTGCTCAAACAGTTTACGGCGATAAGTGAAAGAAATTTAAGACATATGCAAGGCAGAAGTATTCACTGCAAGTAAAGAGTCTCATCCTCAAGCTAACTACTTGTGACATTTGAGACAAACAAGACAACTAAAAGGCTCCACGATATCAACGTATCTAGCGGTGCCCAGTACAGTCATCACTATGAAGACTGGCATAAAGTTGACTAAAGTACCAGAACTACTGGCTTTACTATGTTTTTTTCAGATGGAAGACCAACAAAAGAAACTGAAGACTAATGCATGTGATCTCTACATAGTACTACAACATCTTACAAGTAACGCTTGTGAGCCTCTAAAGCAGACATCCTTGGACATACTAGCACAGAAAACACTATTTCTGGTTGCCCTTGCAACAGTCACCCGGATGTCAGAAATACATGTGCTGAATTATGCACAAACACACTTTGAGAAAATGACGCATCATGACAGAGTCCACCTTGGACTCATATGGGACCTTACTGCCAAGCATCAGCTGCTGACAAGTTCACATCCCAGCACTGTCTACAGTACCCAGTCCAAGTGACACACAAGATTATCCTTGTGTCCCGGTGCCAGAGCATTGAAAAGCTACCTGCAACGGACAAAAACCAGGAGAAAGAAATTCAAGTGCCTGTTTATTCCATTATCAACTGAGACACCTACAGTAGATACAAGGAATACTATAGCAGTCTGGATGAGAACTGTTATACTACGACCATACAAAGCAGCAGGCCTTGTATGACCAGAAGCCTCCAATCCACATGAAGTATGAGCCCTAGCCTCAACAGTTGCTTTACATAGGAACTGCTCGATAACAACTATAATGGAGGGTTGCTTTACATAGGAACTGCTCGATAACAACTATAATGGAGGGTTGCTTTACATAGGAACTGCTCGATAACAACTATAATGGAGGGTTGCTTTACATAGGAACTGCTCGATAACAACTATAATGGAGGGTTGCTTTACATAGGAACTGCTCGATAACAACTATAATGGAGGGTTGCTTTACATAGGAACTGCTCGATAACAACTATAATGGAGGGTTGCTTTACATAGGAACTGCACCGAAGATGTTGGTGGCATTCACCAATTCGGTCCACTAGTTGTAGCACAACAACTAATGGTCCCTAATAGGCGCCAAGAAAATCTCACCCTTTTTTATCACATGACTTGTTGATGCCAATACACTGTGTGGAGTACATTGGTTGAGAGTCCATGCACACGTCTCTGAACATGCTAGCAGAGTGATTATATCCCTGTACTTGTATATTATACTTGTACCCGAAGAAGGGTTTGCATCTTCACTTGACACATGCGTCAGTAGATGAAGTTGCTATGAGATAACAAGAAAGACACTAGTATATCTAAAAAACACAGGAGGATGTCATAAATAAACTTTTGGAAAACGTTTTCTGACAACTGACGTCCCCAAGACACAAGAATGAAAGCTGAAAGTCTACAAATCTACGGTGCTGTTTCAAGGGTTTATACCAGGACTGTCGACAAACAACGAATAATCCGTCCAAATTACTTGTCGACAGTGCGGGGAAAGGAAGATGATGTTCCACATGAGTGACTTGATGTCCAGTGTGCTCGCAATTAACAAACCAATTAAAAACAGTGTGATATCAACAGTGCACTATATGTTTATCATATCCCCACTAAGTAAGGGGGGTATATAGCATTCATTCTGACTGTTTATATTTGCACAATATATTTGATATAGAAATATATTTTATAAGCGAAAAAGGTACTATCATTTGAAAATTGTGATGATAAAGACCATTTCAGTAATCTGAATGTTCAGCCAAGATGAAGTAACTCTGACACGTGGTCTGTGTAGTTCAAGTCAGTAAGACTGTCGGCAAGAAGGTCGGCCTTCTACCAAATACGATGGACAGGTGGCATCTGTACATCTTCAGTACATTTTCTGAACTCTGCGTCTGTTGACTCTGTACTTGAATCCATTGTGGTAAAGATTGTGACCTCCATTAATGTTGCCAGTCAGTGTAACCTGCACCTTAGCATTTGCCATTTTGATAGTAATAACACCATTTTCCTTATCTATTATATATATACAAATAATATATGTTTTCAACAGGATTTTCATTAATCCTGCTACTCCCAATTTCACAACATAACTTCTGGGTATTTTTTCGTTTTGTGGCATGTGAAACTCCAGAATGATAAATGATTAAGTGTCTGTTTGCAACTGTATTTCTCTTACAAAGTTTTAAAAAGGTTAACTTAATTCAATTACTCATGACTGACTAAGTCGCTAAACAAACATTCTCTTTAACACCGTCATGGTTTGTTGACCACGCTATGTCGACACTCCAGGTTTTCAGTCTGTCGATGGTTAGCAACATCATAATTTCATTTGTCAACAAATCGGAATGACACCGTTTCAAGTTCCCATAGTGGGGACAGGACATGACATGGCCAACAACTGATTATGTCGGATTCTGTCAAGCATAATAAGAATGAATCAGGATACGGAAAAATAAGTAATTTTTTGATTAAGGTTGATATTTTAGACTTATCCTGACTCATGAGGTCAACCCTCTCGTCTTCACCTCTCATGACACTCTAAATTTCCCTGCACATCTGGGTGCCAGGCAAGTATTCAGAGAGAGTGAAGAGAATGTTTTGTCATGTGACTGATTTGCATGCCAAAATGCACAGGCTCAAGGGAGGCTACTCATGGTTGAGTAATGATTTTATGTCAACTGTAATGAAGGGAACTCCAAGGGATTCCACTATGTTCAGATAGAAGGAGACAAGCATAATAAGCATGAGTCAGGATAAGTATAGAATATCTATACTATAGGAGAAGGGGGCAAGCATAATAAGCATGAGTCAGGATAAGTATAAAATATCTATACTATGAGAGAAGGGGGCAAGCATAATAAGTATGAGTCAGGATAAGTATAACATATCAATTTCAGTCAGAAAATTGCATTATAATTGTTCGAGCAAAATATGTTGGTTTCATCTATCAATGAATATATGTATCATCATGTCAAACATTGTTTGTAGACTGAGTGAAAATAATAACATATATTACTACTGCCCCCATCTCGTTGGGGGTGCTTCTTTTAAACATGTTCTTCCACAATGCTACAGGAGTCTGGTAATGGAAAGTGTCCTGAGCACAAGCTGATACATAACTAACTGCTGGGAAACAATGTGAGCATAATTTGGTCTCATTCACTGGGGTTCAGTGATAAATAGAAAGTAAGAAAACAACCAACTAGTAATGACCACCAACAGTCTAATTACGTGAACCTGAGGTTTTGGGAAACTAAACATAGGCATTTGTAATTGCTGCAGTTTGCAGTTACAATCTGCATGTGTCAGAATGGCTGCTGATGTAGCTCACCTGTTGATAACAGCTTTATCTTTTTTCAGCCTAAAGACTCGTGGCTTGGGATTGCCAGGCTGTGGTTCTGGTGTGATGCTCCCAATCTCAACAAAACCAAAGCCAGCCTTCATTAGCCCATCCAATGCCTCTCCATTCTTATCAAAGCCGGCAGCAAGACCAACTGGGTTGGTGAACTCCATCCCCCAAACCTGTGTTTTCTGCAAACAAAATATTCCAAAACAAACTGATATATGAAATTTATTAACTACCTATCCTGATAATAATAGGACACTGTCTTAGGCTGGTGACATGGTAAAACCTGCACCTGCTTTTCACACTCTTAACAGATAAGAGATCAGGAAGTATTTGGAAGAAGCAGGATATGTACCTGTAACATTTTATCTCAGCATCATCATGATTACAAAGAAATTTGATTGCCAATAAGTCATGCCATCTTCTTCACATTGCTCGTTGGAGTTGCAGGATAAAGAGCAATGAGTATCATATATGCACACGTGCATGTTCATGGCTTGTGTAATGTTGAGAACAAAACAATGCAGCGTTGCATGGTATAATGTCATTTATGTCTCTTAGCTGGTTGATCTCAATAGCGTACCAGACAAGGCGAATCTGCAAGTGTGGGCTTTGGGATCATCTTGTACTTGGCGGCCAAGACAGCTAAGTTGTGTGCCCTTTCTGCTCCAAGCCACTGCAGGGCCGGCATAGCCATCTCACGATAAAACTTCTCATTGCCATTGTAAAGTGATATACCGAAGAAAGTCAAAGTTCCACCAGTACATACAAATACAGCTTGGCCTAGCTGTTTCTGAAACCATAAAACATATCATTAGTTAGACTATGAATAGTAGTAGTGATGTATTACAAATGATAAACTAATATCTCCAATGCATGCAACAACATATTTCATTGTATTAGAACATGATCAGTTAGCTATACATATATCATGCCTATGCCACCAACACACTTTAAACATATAATATGTGTACAATGGCTTTCTAAGATCCTAATGATGAATGGTCTAGCTGGCAGCCACACAACCCAAATATAACTGAAGGACAACATAACATAATACCCCAAGAGGATCATTCTGCTTTATGTAACAACAACATCCACAGCAATGAAATGTTATGCTTATGAAACTGATGAACATAAAGGATATGCTATCATCAAAACATAAACAAAGGATTTCTTTTACCTTGCATGGTGCAGATTAAATATGTTCTGACTGCCATGACATACTGGAAATATCGTTCACTGCAGCATTAACAAATAATAAACAAATAATAACGACATTTAGTCTATCAAAACCTTCACTGTGCTATTATATCTTCTTTCTACTAATGTGGCTGTATTCCTGAACCTTCAAGCACATTTGATTCGGCTAATAAGGCCTTGCCAAATGTTCCGGGTTGCCAGAAGCAACTATTGCTGAAGAAATTGAACAACTGAGAATAGTGGAGTTCCAATCAGTTGAAATAATCGAAGACTGGTCCCAGTGACCAAACGACCAAGCAGTAGATCACATTTTCACGTAATCGAACACAAGCGATCTTGGAGGTACTGTTTTAGTCTTTGAAACACATAACCATGGAACATATCTTCAAAGCTGTCACAGTCTAAGTAAACTTAGTCTCAGTGGTCTTCGTTACACTCCACCACAGAGTCTAACAAACCCTATTAGAAAGTCGTGTCAGGTAACCTTTGAGCAGCCTATGACCGTCCAGTCAATAGTGAGATGGTTAAATAGATTTAACCAATCAAACAACAGATACTACTTAGGGATCAGAGGGAATTACAAAAGGGACTTCTCTCCACAAACAAAACTCTGCATTATAACACAGTTCTTTGACCTGCTTTGTTACCATTAGCTAATATTTCCGCAAGCTTGGCATATGAATAATCGTACTGGAAGATAGTTTGATTTACATTCTTAACTTGTTCTTCAGGCACTTTAGTGAGATTAATATGATGAGACCTAGATTATTACATAGTAAGTAAATGCATTTTAGTACCCTGGTATGAAAACAAATATTCTAAAGACACGAACGATAAACTACAAGGTAATTTTTTTCGGTGAGTATCAATGCTAGTAGTTCATGACACACATTGCAAATTGCTCACACAATGCCTTACATAAAGTGAAGTTGAGGTCACGGCGGTTATCTCCCTTTAGGATTTGATCTCAAACTTGCATAATATTTTCCCTTATTTACGTGTGTACAGCACCGTCCAAAACTATCATTCTTACCCAGAACGTTCCAGGGACTGGCGATAGTCCGTTCATGCTAATGGCAGAATTTCAGACTCCAAACACTTTATGTTATGGATATTATATCAATTTGACAGGTGCCCGTATTCTCAGATCTCTGTTTTGATCGCCATGATAAATGTAGTCACATAACATCACTTGCGTATTTACGTTCGGAGGAAATAAAAATCCAAATATGTGTACACTTCCAGTATCATGTGCGTAAACAATGATTAAAATTTATTTAACAGAAATGTATGTAACTACTAACATTTCTAATACAACATGAATATAAACGCACTGTTACGCACTTTTCGAGTAACTACTAGCTTTGCTGACTTGGCAAGATGACTGCTTTCGAAGGCAAGCATGAGTACTTTAATACAATGTTTGGTTACTGGTGGTTTTCCGTCAGTTACTGAGTGTTTTCTTTAATGTCAGTTTAATACCTTTTGCAAGTTTAAAATATCTTTGCTACTGTCATTCTTATTTTGATTGACATAATACTTTGGCATCGATTCCAGTACGTCTGACATGCCAACTCAATAATATTTTATTATTAGCAGGGCGTGGAGTTATCCCACAGATGACATCCTTACCTTGTCAGCTTGCTGACGGGGTTAGGTCATCCCACAGTAGCAAGTCCACACTAAGTGAGTTGTCAAGGGACGTAACTCTGTAGTACTCATGAAAACCTGGTCCAATTTTGGGGGTCCTTGTTTTACGCGTTCTGGCTTTTTCCACGATGTATTTGGGTGAAAAACAACGACTGGTCCCTTCAGAAGATATTCCCGAGTTGGCGCCATTGGCGAAAAAGGTTGGTCTGCTCTGTTCTTTCATAGTTTTCCAACCCTTTAAAATATTGCTGAACATTGAAATTTGTTTTATCAATCGATGGCACACTTTAGATTATTTTTATCATAAGCACACATCAATCCTCTCCATTATAAAACAAATTTTAACTTAATGTAACCAGGGATGCACATTTCAGATAGATTTGTGTGAGGGAGGGGTGTATTGCCAGGGGCAGACAACTCCATGTGTGAATCCAGCTAACAATGATTGTGTCATTAACTCATTCATTGAGTAATTTTATTTAACATGCTTAATATGTTTTAAAGTGTTCAAATGTGTGTACTTTGATTATTAAACAGGTAGGAAAGCATTATTTATGTTTCAAATACCTTGTGCAATATGTATGTTATTTTCAGATTTACATGTATTTTCTGTCTGTATCCAGAAGTGACAGCCATAGAACACAAAATTGTGGCTAATAATAGTAATATTTGAAAACTGACAATATTTTACTGATCTTTTAATTTAAGCAGAATTCAGCATTATTCATTTGTGGATGTCATAGCACTTACATAAACACATGATGTAGATTTGGGTAGAGAGTAAGTATTTTTTGCACATTACAGCATCACAACATACCCGCAACATACCCTGATATAATTCAGGATCAGATTTGCTTCAGGTTTGAAACATGGTATCTTCAGCACTGTCTTTAAAAGCACTGTCTAAATTGAATCTTCAACACTGGTGATACGGGTTTAAGATTAGAATATATGAAAACATGTTACAATCTTAAGTTCATCTTAATTGATGCAAAACAAAGGTAGCACTTCATAATCTTGACTCTCTAACTTGAATCTGTTTCAATAATTTAGTGTTAAGATACTGATTTTGCCAACATTGACATTGTACATCAGTCATGATGTTTAATGAACCGTTTCTTTCTTCTTCTGCAGACCTGAAACATATGTTGATTCGAAGTTCTAGGATGTTCAAAGAAGACGTATAATTCCAGATGAAACATTTTTCCTCTGTAAAGCACTGTGCTGATAGAAAAGACTATTAATATATTTGTGGTTCAACAACATTTACTTAAAATAGTTTGGTACTTGAAATAAATAGGTGTGACGTTTTTTTCACAAAAATGGAAATGTGGACATTTCGCAGAGTTGACAGTAGTTGGCTTGATCACCTTGTTGATCAAGAACGGATGGACAGAATTTAATCAGGTAAAGTTTGTTGCAATGCTGATGTATCAACAAACCTTGGAAAAATAGTTTTAAAAATCTGAACCGTTGATCTAAAAATGGTGTGGACTTGCTACCCACAGATGACATCCCTACCTTGTCAGCTTGCTGACGGGGTTAACTTCGGTAAGCCCTTGGGCACCCCCCTTCTAGATCCTTAGCCCATGGGCACCCCCTATCTAGATCCTTGGGTTAGTGAGTAAAGGTTAGGGTTCCGAAAAAAATCGGAAAATGTGCACTACTCCCCCGCCTGTGCCCCCCACCCCGATCAAAAGCCAAAATTACAAGCTGACATGCATACCTCACCATAAATATACATTCAATAAACTAGAACAGGTATATAAAAACCTGACAATGAACTTTTTTTAGTGTTAGAATATTACACCGGGGAAGGGGGAAATATTCTATGTAAAACTGGAATTCTTTCCCGAACCTCTTTGGTCATGTGGACAAAGCGTCCTACTTCAGATCAGAAGGTCTGTCGTTCGAATCCCAGCACAGGACTAGGAAATGTTGTGGCCGCTACATTGGCGCCCAAGGTGGGGTTTAGCACTTTCATATGAAATATGAGCAAAATAAGCCTCAACATCCAACTATGTGGCCCGGGACATGCCTTCTGTTGATGGGGCAGTATGTAGCAAGGTGTGGAGACATCCCATAGATCACATCCTTAACTTGCCAGCTTGCTGATGGGGTGAACCTCGTTGGTCATGTAGGCAAGACGTCCAGCTTCGTATATGAAGGTCTGTCTTTTGAATACCAGCATGGGACTTGGAAATTGTGTGGCTGCTACAATTGTGCTACCTCTTAACGACTACATTAAATTGACAATGTGTCCAGTCTGAATAAAACTTCCCATGACAGGTGTCCATATGTTGCATGTTAAGTGTTGTTATAGGAACTGACGTTTGTATCGGGAAATGCTGTGTCAGCTCTCCTGTGCACAAAAGTGATCAGTAGTTTGAACTGGTAAGAAAGTACACTTTATACATAAAACATAGAGTATTTGTTCAAAATACGTTTGCAGTGTCGTAATTCATCTAAACATTTAAGCAAACATTTGAATGAAAACAGAACGTTTAGTTATCATGATGGCACCCATTTAATTAGCCCACATAATGACTAGATGGTAATTAGCATTAGTTACCTAAGAAAAAGAAACAACCTGGGTTTCAGATTTGCAAGTGAGAGCCTTAAGAAAATAACTTGAGCTGCACAAGACATCAGTCGAAGGATAACGAATAGTGTGATTGATTAACCACTGTTATTGTTATCTCTCACAGTGAATTTGTCAACACATTTATATATCTAGGATTACTAAGTCAGATGGAAATACATCCACATCTAACCACCTATGTAAAGCAGCTTACCTACTTACAAAGTTCAAATATGAACTTTCCAATGGCGTATCAAATACGATTGTGCTGTATGCCTTTCTGAAGAAAAAGATTTATTAACACCAGCACCGTCAAAACGTGAAAATCAGCAAAAACTTCAGTTTTCCAAAGTTGTGGGAAATTTATTCTTCCGGCCATCTTATTTTATGTGTAAAGGCTGGATATTTTGTCTCAGGCCCTTGCACTTAGTAACCCAATATCCCTTTCTTTGCCAATCTGATAAGTTTTGGGGGCTCAAGGCACTGGTCCCATAGCGACAGTTTTTTCAGGCAATCCCCAGGGGGTGTGTTGTCTCATGACAGGGGCACGAGGGAGCGTGGGACCCCCAAGCTTGAAATCTTCCTCTTTCTGCCTTTACAGTGTCCTGTCTTGGTTATTGTGTTTGTCAATTAAAACCGTGTTTTATATATTCCAAATGTGTTGTGCATATATTTATATACTTTTATCTTTCCCGTTGGTCCTGTTTATGTGACTTTCACTCCACCTCAGGTAGGGGTCCTATGTACACACTTTATATCACTCTGTATAACTGTTTCTGTATAAGGGCTCTTTCTGCCTGTACTGTCTAGGTGACAGCACGCCCACTGAACCTGTGGATTGTGTTTTAGATTACACATGGACTGTGCAGTCAGAACTTGCAAATCCTAGCCAAGCCTAAGTTATTACTGTCCTTTTGTGTTGTGTCATCTTTGACAGGAGGACTTTGCGCAACAGGCATACTTGCCCATCCCTTTCATTGTTAGAAACAATTGTTATGTAATTGGAGCAGTTCACCAAGTCTTACAAAGTTGCATATGCATTGAATCAATAAAGTATAACAATATCTACATGTGGTATGCTCGATGTTGCTCAACTTCAACTGGTTTTTGATATGCTGAATGCATAGGACCACACACCACCATTTACCAGATTGTTTTCTTTACTAGAATAGAAATAATGATTGTATTTGTTGAGCCATGAGGAAGTGTAGATGTAACTGTTGTTTTGCATGTACATGTACTAGCAAATGTTATTCCAGGTGTGAGGGGTTTTTCGAGAGTAGGATATTTGCCATATTGGTTAAGTTAAAAAAAACAAACCCAGATTTTGTTGTTGTTGTCAGATAGGTTAATGGTATTAGACTGGTATAGTTCATATAGTTAGATGGTTTTAAAGATATTACTTTTTTGGTATAGTTTCTTTTTCATAATTACTTTAAAAGATAATAGTCAGTAAGTATGATCATATTGATTAAGGAGTTATTGCTGAATGATTAACAATGTCTTTTCCAGAGATGGGTGTGATGCCTGAAATTGGCAAGGCTGTTGAAGAGATGGACTGGAGGTGATCTTTTGTGCTTATAAAAGTGAAATCGTGTCTAGATTTTCGAAGCACTCGTAGCGCTAAGATAGTCGTAACCTCATGGGTAGTCGCATCTGTCTTTGTTGTATGCTATTTTTGAAACTTAATATATCTTAGCTAAGATTATCCTCTACGACAGGTATACATCTGTCCCACCTTGTAACATGTGCTTGGCAATCAGTGATTAAGCTTACATGTATAAACCTACTACATTTAATAATCATGTCATATCATATATCATATTATGAAAAAACTCAAATACATGTATATACCCTATACTATTTCATACAGAAAATTCAGTACAGTACTGTTTGTCACCATGCTCTGGGGTGAGGTTTGATTCTGTTATATTCTGTTTTATCTAATTTTCACCAAACCATATGCCCTGTTATTAAAACAGCCTTCAAGCTTGGACCCAACTCTCATGCTGAAATCAAAGGCCCCACTCGACACAGCAGCAAATATGTCGATCATACAGTGGAATCTGTCTATTATGGAATGGTCTGGGACCGACTCGTTTGACCAAATTGTGAAACACTCCAGATTAGACAACTTTTGTCCGTTAATGTGTTACCTTCCTTTGTTAAGGACAGCCAACAACTTGAATTGTTCTTCTTTGCTTTCTATTTAAACTTAATATCTTAGTCTGATATATTTTAGTCTGTAGTCTGTAACTGTGAGAGAGTCTGGATTTGAAAGTATGCTGTAATGATAAATTAAAAACAGTTTTGCCAGGACTCAGAGAGTGGTCCGGATTATTGAGAAAACTAGATTACATAGAGTCCAGATGTGACAGATTCCAATGTACATACATGTGTGACATTAAAGGACATGTCAAGCACTGGTTGATACAAAAGACATTGTTTGGGTTAAGTGTCAAATAGCTAGAATTTTGATCAAGACAAGACATAGGTTTGAATATGTTTATGCTAATTCATATCTGTTTCCTTCGTTTAGTTGTCTTTTGTTAAATGGGCAGTCTTGCAGTTCAATATATAGCACTCATGAAACAAAGTATGGCTCTGTACATAAGTACCTTGTGTGAAGCAGTTGTTGGCCATGGTCACAGTATGGGAATGTTGTTCCCCTTCACATTCACTTATTGCAATTCTTTGTGACATTGTTTCAATGTTTCTGATCAAAGGAAGTCTTTTTCTATGATCCTGTGTACAGCCTCCCAACAGATGTTCAGGCAGAAGCTATTCCTATGATACTGGGAGGAGGAGATGTGTTGATGGTATGTACACCCATTCCACAAGTGTATTTTGGTACAAAGTTGTTACTTTATAAAGTTGTTTTTCTTGATATGGGATCATGTTTGTTTGTTGTTTAACATAGTCTTGTTCACAGGTTGCTCAAGTATGCATTTTGTACTAGTGCTTGAAATAGCATTTGAACCTGAAGAATGAGGTGAAATATGTGTTGAACACTGTGTTAATAATTAATGAGTGTGTATCATCAAAAATGTGCATGTACTTTTGCCCTAGACCTCTCTTAGGACAGTTTTATGGTGCACATGCACTGAAGTACAGAGCCATAGTTTATCACAGCTAGCCCACACTATGTGCTGACTTGAAGTCAGCAAGTCCTTGGTGTAATTCCTTGAACAAGTTCTTGCTTTGATTTGCTTGTAGGCTGCAGAGACAGGCAGTGGTAAAACTGGGGTAAGTATCGGAACTTGTCACCTCTGAAACAGATACTAATAGATACTTACTACCAGATTATTCTAGAAGTGTTTGCTATGTTGCTGAACCACACAAGAGAGCAATTTCATAATGGGGACGTGTTTGTCTTCTAGTAGTATGTATTGAGGTACATTCATCTTCGTGATCATGCCACATGAAAATTACTAAACTGATTGTCAGTCTTGTAATCTTTCCTGTTATGTTTCATACCGATAAGCATTACATTTACCTCATGGCATCAAGTGTACAAATGACCTTTGATTCAATCTAATTATCCATGAATTATCATGATGAGTTTAGTCATATTACCAAGTTTATTGCCTTTGGTTACACTGTGTCTGTGTTTATCCAGGCATTCTGCCTCCCCATCCTGCAGATTGTGCATGAGACGCTGATCACCCAGAGAGAGGGAAAGTCTACTAAGGCTCCCAAGGGGAAGTCAGGTACACATGTGTTGTGCAACTCTGCGTTTTAGAAATTCTATACAAAGTACATCAGTGAGACAGGCTTGATGATTTCTAACCATATGTGCTGCCATTTTGTAAAAGTAGGCAGATTTGTATTTGAGGAGTTCAAGAAAGGTCAGGGGTGGTGGAATAGCCCAGTGGTTTAGAGGTTCGCTCTTTACACTTGTCATGCATACCATATGGTAAAAATGAACTAACATCCTTGATCAATGTACTTTTGTTCATTCATTGTTACATTGCCTGTTACACTGAGAAATACATCAAGTTTAAACTAAGATTGACTTGCTTAGTATTTCTGGTCTGTTGTCTGCAAGAAACAATAACATAGAAACTGCTCATTTGTTAAATATGTTCTGTACATTCTGTTTTCTGCTCCTTTGATGTGTAGGTTGTTGTCCCTGGTCATTGACTATGGTGACACATGCTGACAGTGTCTCGTATGTTCAATGTATGTGTCATGTATTGTAATACAGCTGTTATTTGTTTAAAACCGAATAACTAGCCTTTTGATTTTTCTCTTTAGACTGAAAAAAAGAAAGACTATTTATAAGATGAGTCATTGTTAACCACGTGGTGACTGTGTTGCAGGTGGTAGCAGCTCCAAATGGAAGATGAACATGTTTGACCGAGGGGATGCCATGGGTAGGTCTCTCATACTTTATAACACACAGACTTAATATTAAATCCAGAGTGACATGTCGTGACGGATTTGGATGGCCAACCAATGAATACCCAGTGCCATTTAGAAAGTGGTATTTGGGATTACGCTTTCTCAGTAAAGTACAGATTCTAGTACTTTTGTTGTATTTACAGGTCTCAGCCATGGGAGCCATGCCAAACTCAACCCAAGAAAAGTACTACAATCTGTACTTTACTAAGAAAGTGTAACACCAAATATATAGAGGATACTAAATGACCTTCCGTGTAATACCATTTTTATTAAACGAGTTAATGATTTGGTATCAAACGAGTGAAATGAAAATGGTATTTCAAGGAAGCGAGTTTTGTATTCTGTTTATTACTCGCCAACATAAATTGACAGAAACTGCGGCGAAATTGCCTACAGTGTGAGGACACTCAGCTTTCAAGTCAAGCAAGGTCTTGTAAAACAGCGACATCAACATTAGCATTGTGACGTCACAACTTTGAACCATTTTGACGTCATACGTCAAGCGGTATTACACTAGTGTAATATTGAAGTGAAAATATTACACTGCATTATCTTCAACGGGCGAGTAATAAAAATGTTACATTTCACCGCTTTCTAAATGGCACTTTGTATTCATTATGTGTGTGATTATTCATTTATTTGGTGCAGTTACTTTCCCTTGAATGCACACTACTTACCTTCACATGGCATATAATAGTAATGGTGACACTGGTCTTTTTAGCTTGTTATGTTATGTGGTCAAACACAATAATAAGTTAGCAGTGAAACATCATTGTTATGTGTGTACTGAAAGGGCAGATGTTTTTCAAATGCAGACATTAAGATAATACATAATGTATGTGTATTGTGACGTTAAGCAGACCAGATATGGTGAATTTACCCAGATGAATGGAACACCTAAACTTTTCACAGACCATCAGGCAAGCCAGCTGCAAATGTAGACCATCTGTCATAAAGGGCAGTCAGAGAGGCCTTATTTCACATACTGCTTCTGTAAAGGTTTTGTGTATTTGCAGTGTAAAATAGCCGGACATTGCAATCACCTGTTCACAGTATGTTGGAGATTTAGTATTGAGACTTCTTGATTAAATCTAAGAAAAACAAATTAGTTTGTTTGTTTCAAGGAGAGTTTGATAAATGGCACCACGTTGCCACAATCTGCACACGTGAAGGTGTGATAATACAGTAGGTGGCAGTTAGAAGCTGCAGTATCAATGACATACATATTTGTAGGAACTTCTCACTTGCAAAATTCAGATACCAGTGTGATTGGAGGTTCAAGTATCGGTATTGAAATGTAGCATTCCAAGAATATAAAGCTGCTTGCGTATTAAGTGTTCTCTGAGTCCTGTGTAGATTAACAATATGCTGCTTGCTTCCTCCACAGCCATTGACCCTGATGGTGTGCTGTGTCAGGCTAGAGACCCCCAGGGATGGCATGGGACACGCTCAAACAAGTCTGTTGCTGGCCAAGGTCAGAGAATGATATCTTTTAAATGTCTTTGAGATAACAAGATTTATTAGGATCCGAAACTAGCTGCCCTGGGCAGGTTAATTTGTAAAAATAAACTACAACCTCATTTCTTGTGGATGCTTCACTCCAAGGCTTGGATGTTCATGTCATATAAGAGGTAACATCAGAGCTCTGGCCCCCTCAGAGTCTCTTTACATCAGCCAAGTAGAGAGTGAAGTGTTAATCCAAGTTATAGCAAATTGGGCACTTCAAATGCAAAAACAATTCCTTATATATAAATTAGCACAGAAAACACAGTTGTGGATCTCTACATTAATCTTCAAGACACCAAGACCTCTGAGGTTAATACTATACGCACTGACAAACAGTGTCAACCAGGACACATTCCAGGAGCTTCTAAAGGTCTAAGTGACCATATCAGCAGATTCAATACTAGTTGTATCAGAGATATTGCTGTACATATGTTGCTGAGATTCATCAGTTTTGTCTTTTAGGAGAAGAACAACACCTGATTGTTCCTAGCTTAAGATAACTCACCCAAGATTACAGAGACTTGTAGAAGTTCTGTTACTGTTTGATAGCCACCTACTGAAAATCAGATAAGATTTTCATTTTTTTTTATCAAGAGCCAATGATTCACCACTTACAAAAATGTATATAGTAGAATCATAGGATAAATCATATTCCTGTGTATTTTTCAAAAGGGATCCTGAATTTCACATTTGGTAAAGCCTCCCATCTGCTGTCTGATTCAACCATTTTGCATGAGTCAGCATAAAAAGATATGCATTTGCATTTCCAAATTCTTTTTATGCTTTATCCTGATTTACATACAGTCCCACCCATCAATCCCCACTCTCCACTAAATGAGGTTTTCTCTTTTTAACTCTTGAAATTGGAAAGAGTAACCCGTCAGCCAGATTGGTCATGTGGTGTTGGTGCATCTGGTGGAGAACAGAACACAGCCAGCACAAGAGGATTCTACAACATTTAGGGAGAATGAGAGATATGCAGTTAAGAATGATTTTGGATGAGCACAAGTAATATAGTTATCCATTTTCCTTATCCTGACTCATGCTTAATATGCTTGTCTCCTTCTTCTATGAGATCATAGTGTAACATTTGAATCCCTTGAAGTTCCCTTCATTGAAGTGGATGTAAGATCAATACACACCCAGGAGTAGCCTCCTTTTAGCCCATGCAGTGGCTTGCAAATTGGTCACATAACCGCCATGCTTGTCACTTGCTCCTTCATTGCCCAAGGGCATCTGGGTCCCGGTACAGTTTTTCTTTTTGGCCCTATATCATCAAATTTCAACTTTATCTTCATTTTGGCCTATGTATTTACATTATGTAGGAGAATTATTAGCAAATTGTACATATTTTATGTGTAGTTTTTTCTTGTATTTCATCATAACTTTTGATGAAAACTTGCTTGGGTTGTAAATACCAAATGCCTAGGATTGATCCACATGTATATTGTTCTCCTTTCACTACAGTTTGGTTTTTCAGCTCGCTTTGTATCCTTTAACAAAAAAAATATTACAGAGTTCAGTACTTGTGTTTTGGTTGTTAATCGTGTGTTAACTGCTGCTGTTATTCATCATTTTAGTGAATCATTTAGTGGCTTCCACGGGCAGTCCACGGTCATTCTCCTCGGAGATCGACCTTCAAGACGATGCAGAAGTCCCCCTGATCCTTCTGACAGAGGTTTCAGTCTTCAGTCAGACATCTCAGCCTGGTACAACTACTAGTGTCACAGCTACAGTTTCTACACCTGCTGAAGAACTTGGCTCAAGACATACAGGCATCGCAGACACAACGTACAAGAACCTATAGCGGTGTCAACTTCCCTTCATTGCAGTCACACGTGCAGGATTCATTGCAGACTTTCGACATGGGCCTGTTTATCTAACTCTCTCTCTCAGAAGATGATGGAGCAACACTTCACTGATGAGGAGGCTTCCAGAGTCTTCACGTCTGATGTGAGTGGCCCTGCGGAGGCGCTGCAGCTACTTCGATGCACTCGGGCCAAGTGGACGAGAAGATCTTCATGATGACCTGCATGATGACTGATATGAATCTCGACGACGACTAGTTGAAGACCTGTACAGAGATCTGCTCACAAGTGCACAGTCCAAGGCTTTACCGCATGCCAGCAGAAGTTTACAGTCTGCCACAAACACAAGCTTGGCCTTGGCTACCATCCAGGAAGAGTCTACTGTCGTCAGACGACAATGCCACAGGGTTCCTCCATACAGACATGGAACAGGTCACTCTCCAGTTTCATACAGCTGCTGCAGACAAGATTAGTCATCACTGTTGGACCATCACAACCATGTGCGCAGGGATTATCATTGAGACTACTCATCACAAGACCAACCTGCCCGAAAGCATTCAGATTCTTCGAGGGAAATTTATCAAGATCGTTCACCTGCAGCAGTCACTCATGCACGAGTGCATGATCTCTTGGGAGGAAGACCTGCATGAACATGTTTGTTCATTAGTTGTCTCAACTATTAGAAGTTTGGAGGAAGTAGAACTTCATCCCAGACATGTTCATGAAGCATGTTACAACGTAGATGTTGACTGTGTTGGATTAATGTGTGTCTGACAGAAGAGAAACACATCTGAAACTAATGACGTTGGATAACGTCCAGGAAAGCACCAAAGTTCGATACTCATTACACCGGCTGTTACAAATGCCACGTTTGTACATGGCAGACAGATTACACAAAGTTATCCTGCATAAAGAAGATAGTGTCAACTTCACAAGATTGCAGCTACAAGCAGATCCTTTTTCATTTACATTACTCCTGCTCAGTGTACAGAGATCAAGAGGACAGTTCGGCAGCTGTCACCAGCCTAAGATCAGACTAACTGTCTTTGATTCGTTTGATTTTATTCGTTGTGGTGAAGATTTTTTGTCACTTCAATGAGAGTGGTTTCTATAGTCACCCAGTAACATTGTTAAGGAAGAGTGGAAACCTCATCACATCATCTGTATATGATGGCGACCTCATTATTTTCAATGAAGAATAAAATGTGGCAGAACAGACACAACTGCCATGGAGACAAGTCTTATTACCTTAACACTATACGGTGAAGTTTTTTTTGTGTGCTTCCATTCAGCCACCTATACACGTTTGCTTGTGTAACTGTGGGACATGCAGATAACAGACAAGGCCGAGTGTTGGTGAAAAAGTCAGTGACAGTACAAGATTCCATGATGATAATTTGACTGCAACACCAGTGACGTTACTTTTCTGGAATCTGATTGGTCCATTGTTGACAATGCCCTGCACAGAACTCTGTCTCAGTTCACATAGCAGTGTACAATGTTGTTCGACATTATTCTTTGGTCAATAGAAGTCTTCAGTTAGCAGATTAAAGGTTATTTATCTATGACTTGAAGCGATAAGCATCACAAGGTTTCAGTTTGTGGCAACCAGTCTCTACTGCAATCCAGTCTACTATAAATAGGCTTCCATTGATAACATTGCATCATGGATTGTGGGTGATAAGTAGTCAAAGGTTGATGCATCATCACTGCATAATGCCGAGATTCCGGAAACAACATCTTCATTATAGCTATAGATGAAACAAGTGCATCACTGATTCTAGCCATATGACTGTTTACATGAGTAATCAGCTTAAACAAGCACTTCAGCAGCAACGAGTATTCTGCAAACAGAATGACATCATATTACCGGAAGATTTATGAGATATGATTCAAGCCATGATGCCACAAGCAATACTCTTTCTGTTGACACTTCACATGACATGACTTGCAGGGGGAGGTTACAGTTATGCCCGTTCCAGAGATTTGTCAACAGTCACCTGAATAATACCAACCCATTTGTTCTGTCAGATTGTCTCGAGCCATATCTGCTTTGGTTGCTTCACAGAGACAATATCTGCGTGGGGAACCTACCTAACAGAGCCGGGCTGTAACGATTATCTATTTGTAGATGCATCTCACCATCTTAGAGATGACGGCAGTGATCCACGCAATACAACACTGTTCAAGTCTTCTCAAGAACATCAAGTTTGGAGTTCACACAGACAACTCAACGGTAGCTTTCTACACTAACAAACAGAGGGCAACTAGGTCACCAAGTTTGTTACGGCTCACGTTTCACCTGTTCAGCATCATTGACAATCTGAACATCTTTGTGAAGGCATTCCACATTTCAGGAGCAAAGAATGTCATAGCAGACATACTATCACAACACACAACAGCAGTCTCCAACAAAATGGATGATACATCCAGAGGTTCATAATACAGACATTACAATCCCTGATAATAGACTTGTTTGCACAAGGTCAAGCAGTTCAACAGTTCAACATATGGTTACAGTCATTTGTGTCTTCAATACCGGATCCACAAGGCTGGGGTACAGACACTTTCAGTATACCATGGGAGGGACTCCATGTGTAAGCTTTTCTGCCTCCAGCTCTACTGACTCAAGTGTTACAGAAATTCAGGAATACAAGGCAACTACAACTGACTGTGGTCTCACCCTACTGGCCTGCAGGGGTGTGGTTTCCTGTCCTCCTTCAAGATCTCAGAAATCCTGCCTTAAAACTACCAGAATGGCCGAATCTGCTAATTCCTCCACACACCTAGCAAGTTCTTGACAATCCATCATTGTTCGAACCCCATGTATGGACTGTATTAAAGCTTGTTTGAATGAATGAGGATATTCCGCCCAATCAGCAAAGGTTGTCACGTTCGCTTTTACAAAGATTTACTCGATTACTATATGTTGATAAGTGAAAGAGATTCAAGCTATATGCAAAGCAGAGGTGCTTTACTACAAGTATAAGGACAAAAATATTTAATTTTCTGATTAAACGTGATATTTTATACTTATCCTGACTCATGAGGTCACACACACACACACACCCCCCCATCCTTTCCTCTCATGACACTCTGGATTTCACAGTAAATGTTGGACTTTTTGAGTTGGAGAGAGTGACAAGCACGGTCGGTCATGACTGATATGCTTGCCAATGAAAGGGAGGCTACTTGTGGGTGAATGTTGATTTTACATCCTCTTCAATGAAGGGAACTTCAAGGGATTCAAGTGTTCCACTATGTTCAGATAAAAGAAGGAGACAAGCTTATTAAGCATTAGTCAAGATTAGTATAAAATATCAATTTTAATCAGAAAATTACATTTTTTTCAGAAGAAGTCCTCGTTGGTGTACCTACATGCATTTTTATATCCATTAAATATCCCACAACAGTTGTAAAAATATTTTTCTGCAAAACTTGGTAGATATATCAAGCAGAACCTAAAGTGGTGCCTTTGCTATGTACAGGTTTTTGTGATTTATCATTTTCTCGGTTTCAATGGAAATCAATTAGTATCAAAATGGACGGATGGGCTTCGTTTCCGAAGCACATGTAAAAAACTTTGTAATATCTGTCAGCAAAACTTGGTAGATATGTGTGGCAGACTGTATATGATGTATTATGTAAACACTATGGCTTACATTTTCTCAGCATGTTCATGTCTACATGTTCAGAAGGTTTAATTCTTTAGCTTTTTGGCAAATTGTTATTGATTGTGCATTTTCTCTTTGCTATATGTGTGTTTGTGTATGCATATTGTCACTGTACACAGCTACCCCTGCCTGGTCCTGTTTGTTACAGTTCCGAGCTTGCATTTCATGGGTGCTACGTTGCTGCCTCAAGATGCTCACCAGGTCTGTTTGCATTGCCTCGTTGAGGAGCACCATAGTGACCAGACTTGTGACACCATAATGACAAGGCCTTTACTCACTGGACTATTAATCCACAGTCGGCGGATATGCTGTTCTATACAAATCTGCTGGGGGCTGGTTTGGGGAGGGGACATATGGGTGAAAGATCCACTTTCTTGGAAAGTCGAAGGGTGAAAAGAGTGCCTCTTCTTCTGCTAGTGAGGGGATAAGCAGACTAAGACGGCAGAAAAGCCACCCCTCCCCACCTTTTCCCCAACACTCTCTACTTCTGCACTCTCCAATGTTTCTCCTTCATCATTGACTTGAAATTATTTGTCATCCATTTTACAGCAGCAGAAGACTTTGATGTGTTTGCTCATCCTCGACGCTATGTCCGGTCATCAAGAGCAGATCGGCATCCATCCTCTGAGTTGGTCCTGTTTCCTGGGGAGTGCCTTTCCCCTTTGCTCAGGTGTAGTCCAGCTGTCCAGCACCATTGGCAACTTGCATCCCTGCTGTGAGTACTCAAGCGCCGGCTCCACCGGTTACCATGGTACTTCCAAGCGCCTTGGGCATCCCTCCTCTGGTACGTGAGGATATTGCTACTTTGTTGCTGCAGGTGGTTGTCCTTTTCGACAACCCCACAGATTGTGCTCTGTGTCAGGCTGTGGTGCATTCTACCTTCACTTGAGGTTGTTAACCCTCTCCTGTTGAGAAGCAGGTCATGGTTCAATCTCCAGGAGCTAAGCTGTCACTACTCGATGGGGGAGGAAGCGCTGTTTGAGCCCCAAATGGTTGATGAGTGTGTATGACTCTATCCCCCGGGGGATGTCATCTGGCCACAACCAGGTGTAGGCTTGGCAGGGTTGGTGCCAGCTGCGTTTCACCTCTGGTAGCCAGGTATTGAAATCTATCATTCTTTCAAGGAGCAGGACTGCAATGCTGTGCAACAGCCCAGGTTACTGTCCACTCAATGTCCCTCTTGGCCCTGCAGAGGCAGCTGGTGGATCGGCCAAATGAGACTTTGGCTGCTGTCTGTTGCAAGGTATTCTCTGGCTTCTGAGCAGGTGCTGCTGTCTTTGCCATTCAGGATGTCTTCCACCATATTCTCAAGGCTTCTGACTGTAGTCAGGGAGACCACAGAGGTGGTTAACCAGTTAAGGACTCCAAGCCCTTGAGCAACCCCTCATGCCTGGCCTTCCATCCTTACCAGTGCTTATCCTTCCACTTCAGGGAAGGAGGTGCCTAAGTGGACTGCTGTACTTCAGGTGCGAAAGCAGCCTTTTCAGCAGAAGGGGAAGTTGGCCCTGACTTACCAGTAAGCAATCCTCTAGAGCCCTTGGTGATCCCTGTGCATAACTGTTAGGGTTCACTATTTTTTGTACCTGACATCCCTCTTGGAGGCTGACTGACTTTCTTCCATAGGGAATGGGAGAAAAGCATTCCAAATCCCTTGGTTTCTCCTCCACATATTTCCTGGTTACCAAAAGGGCAAAGGGTTCAGACCCATTCTCAAACCGAATGGGCCTGAACGATTTGACTGAAGTGCTGTCTTTCAAGATGAGACTTTGCTGAGTGATCTCATCTGTTGACACTCTTATTGATTGTTTATCAACACTTTCTTCTAAAGAACTCCTTGACTTGACTGTCCTTATGCTCCCTGTTGTCCTATGACAAAGGATACAGTGTGAGATAGTTTAACTCCCAGTTCCTATGAGTTTGTGCGGAAGCAACCCATCAAACCTGTGAAGCTCAGACATTGAATAGTTTTGACTGCCCTCCTTCTGAACTACACCACTCATGTTTGTCCTCCCAGAGACATAGGTAACCAGTGATTGGCCATTCCACTATCAGATAAGTGCAAAACTTAAGATGACATGAAAATTTTAACTGAACTACAGGGCAAATAAAAGTTATCACTTTTAAAAAAAAAAAGCAAAAATGCTTGTACAGGTTTGAACCCATGCAGAAAACATGCCAAAGCATGATTGTGGCACAGTTACTGATGCTGGACAGAGCAAGCATATAATAACCAAAAAGCCATTACAAATATGTTAAGACTTATGCAAGCACAAAGAGACAGACAGGGTGATCAGTACTGCCAATATGGTGGTCTCAGAATAGCTGCCAGGTTATCATCAGCAAATTGATAAACTACTACCAACAAACAGGTCAGACCCAAGACAGTCCAGGGAGACCAAGAGCTACAACACGACTGACGACAGCTACATCAGGCAGATCCACCTCTTATGAACAGCAGTGAGAATACTGGGAAATGTCACACACTATCAGCAGACAAACAGTCCTCTGATGACTTGGCATGGCAATGCTTGGTTATACAAGCCCTTCCGTTAAATGGCTTCACTGCAATGGGCACAAACTGTACATCGATGGCAGTGATGATATGGTATGATGATGACAGTTGTGTTCAATTAGGTCATTTCCCTTCATCTCACTGTCCTCTCTGTGTGTTCAGGCAGGTACTACTACGAAGCAACAGTGACAGATGAAGGGCTGTGCAGAGTTGGCTGGTCCACGGATCGGGCAACACTTGATCTGGGAACTTGTAAATTTGGATATGGATTTGGAGGAACTGGAAAAAAGTCCAATGGAAAGCAGTTTGATAGTTACGGAGAGGTAAGTCAATCTTTATCCCTCCCGGCATGTAGTGCAGGGTGATATAGTTGACGGCTCATCTGTCCGTCCGTCCATTTGTAATCATTTTGTTTCTGGAGTATAACTCAGAAACCGTTCAATATTTCTAGACCAAACTTGATAGATAGAATAATCTCAACCTATAATTGTGCCTTTTGCTATTTACAGATTTTTGGCATTTTTTTGTTTGTTTTTCCATGCAACATTTTGGTGTTAGTCTAATGGTGCGATGGGTTCCGTTTCTGGAGCAGAACTCAAAAACCATTCAATATTTTTGGGCAAAACTTGGTAGATATATCAATCATAACCTGAAGTGGTGCCTTTTGCTATGTACAGTTTTTGTGATTTATTATTTTCTGGGTTTCCATGGAAACGTTTCGGACTTAGTCTCAAATTTGAGAGGTGTATTTCGTTTCCGGAGCAGAACTAAAACTCTTCTTAATATCTTTCAGCAAAACTTGGTACATATATGTGTGGCAGACCCCAAAGTGGTGCCTTTGGGTATAAACAGGTTTTTATGATTTATTAAAATTTTTTTTTCGCGGTTTCCATGGAAATTTTTCGGACTTTGTCTCAAAAGTGAGAGGTGCGTTTCATTTCCGGAGCAGAACTCAAAAACCATTCAATATTTTTGAGCAAAAGTCTCAAAAGTAGGAGGTGTATTTCGTTTCCGGAGCACAACTCAAAAACTTCTTAATATCTTTCAGCAAAATATGGTAGATATGCGTGGCAAACCACAAAGTGGTGCTTTTTGGTATTTACAGGTTTTCGTGATTTGTTATTTTCTCGGTTTCTATGGAAACATTTCGGACTTAGTCTCAAGAGTGAGAGGTGTATTTCGTTTCTGGAGCACAGATCTTGAAATGGTGACTTTTGCTGATTGCAGATATATGGCATTTATATTTTTCATCAATTCCATGGAAACAATTTAAACTTAGAAAAATACAATAAGTAACTGTCAGATGATTTGTCTTTTCAAACATGTGGGGGCCAGGGGGATGTTTCATTTTCTGATGACTCTTGTTTTGTTTTTCCATGGAACATTTGGTGTTAGTCTAACGGTTGGGTGGGCCTCGTTTCGGGAGCAAAACTAAAAAAACGTTCAATATTTTACTGCAAAACTTGGTAGATATGTGTGGCAGACCCCAATGTGGTGCCTTTTGCTATTTACAGGTTTTTGTGATGTATTATTTTCTCAGTTTCCATGGAAACGTTTTGGATTTAGTCTGAAAATGGAGGGATGGCTTCGTTTCCGGAGTAGAACTCAAAATCCATTCTTTATGTTTCTGCAAAACTTGGTAGATATACCAATCAGAAGCTAAAATGGTGCCTTTTGCTATTTACAGGTATTTGTGATTTCTTAGTTTCCATGGAAAGGGCACCGTGAAGGTCCCGGGGTAGAATATCCCTTCAGCATCCCATGCTTGCCATAAAACGGTACTCAGCTTGTCATAAGAGGCGACTAACGGGATCAGGTGCTCAGGCTCTCTGACTTGGTTGACACATGTCATTGGTTCCCACTTGCGCAGATCAATGCTCATGTTGTTGATCACTGGATTGTCTGGTCCAAACTCAGTTATTTACAGACCGCTGCGATATAGTGCTGGAATTGATATCTTTCAACAGATCTTGGCAGATATAGGAGACAGATCTTGAAGTGGTGCCTTTTGCTGTTTGCAGATATATGGCATTTATGTTTTTCATGATTTCCATTGAACCGATTGGAAACGTTGTTTCCTGGAATTAGATCCAGGGAACTGTTGGTTCCTGAAATGAAATCCAGCGAACTGTTGGCTCCTGGAATTATATCAAGGGAACTGTTGACTCTTTGAATTAGATCCCGGGAACTGTTGGTTCCAGGAATCAGATCTAGGGAACTATTGGCTCCTGGAATTGTATCCAGGGAACTGTTGACACCTGGAATTAGATCCAGGGAACTGTTTGTTCCAGGAATTAGATCCAGGGAACTGTTGGCTCCTGGAATTAGGTCCAGCCAATTGTACATTTATGGAATTGATGTTAGAAATTGTTGGCTTCAGAAACTGTATGCTGTATACATAGCTTTTTGTTTGTTTTATTTTTGACAAGATATCTACATAGGAACAAACTGTTGAATCTTGAGGTATTATGAATGTGTGAGTTTAGTTTTATGCTGCACTCGGCAGTCTGTAATTAATCAAGTCTGGACCAGACAATCCAGTGAACAACAGCACAGACATCAATCCATGCAATTGTGATACAATGACATGTGTCAGTCAAGTCAGTGATTCATGGAATTGTGATATCTATACTGATAGATTCTGTTTTGTTGCAGCCGTTTGGAATGAATGACACCATTGGATGCTTCCTGGATTTAGACAGAGGCGAGATAAGGTGGTCTAAGAATGGTAGGAATCATTTTGTTATGAACTCACTTGACTGTAAGTAAGATTAACCTACACCAAGGACTGTTTTATTATATTATATATAAAATACAGCCAAAGCAAAGAACTTTCCTTCCACAACATTTCCATAAATGTAAAGAGGACGTGCACCAACACACAAATTATTTTGAAAGCAGATCTATTCCTCACTTTTGACAGGAGGAATATTTTTATTAGTTGCTGACTTCAAGCTGACCAGCAACTGAAACTGTAGTTTAAAGACATTAAAGATCATGGCTTCTTTTATGCAACATAGTAATGGGGAGTGAGTGAGTGGGTTTAGTTTTACGCCGCACTCAGCAATATTCCAGCTATAAGACAGTCCAGTGATCAACAACATGAGCATCGATCTGCGCAATTAGGAACTGATGACATGTGTCAACCAAGTCAGGGAGCCTGACCATCTGATCTCCTTAGTCGCCTCTTACGACAAGCGTAGCTGCCTTTTATGGCAAGCATAGGTTGCTGAAGGCCTGTTCTACCCCGGACCTTCACAGGTTAGTTGTAATGGGATATGGGTCAACGATGATGACTTAGGGGCAGTGAGTTTGTTGGGTAATTGTATGTTTAAAATATAGCTGCGAGCAGCGATGAGGGCTTCTTGGATTTTATGCAATACAGCCATTTGCATCTGTGACGTACCTCCAATTGTGGTCATGGCTACAGCTAATATAAATACATATTACTGTCAGTAGTGAAAAATGTGTCATTCTTTTACTCTGAATTCATATTGTCTTTAAATACAGATGCTACCCGTATTAGGATATCAAACAAACAAACATAATGGTTGTCGCTTTCAATTCTTATTAGCTTTGAAACAGGTGCTACTTGTAAAATAGCATCAAAAGAGAAAAAAACTTAGTGGTTGTCCATTCAGTGATCAAAGCATGCACACGGCACAACAATCTTTTCAAAATGTCTAAAACATAAAACTTGATAGCCTAAGCTGAATGTGATTCATGGTATGTTACTTAAATATATATACAATATATGTTGTATTAAGTAAATCTATATCAAAGAACATAACAAACATGTCTAGTGATCTAACTTCAATAACATACAGGAGGAAAACACCATTGATCTTGTTGACATACTCGTACTTGAATTGTTCCTGAACGTGTGATTAATCTTGGAAATTTCACTCTACCAGCACAAACGTAGAAGTAGTCTAGATGTATAGGCAACGCCATTCAGTGTGTTCACTTTCGTAGTTCAATTGATGTAAATTTGACTTATAATATTCATAACATCATACCAGTACCAGAAGAATGCTCAATACCATAGGACGAGAGTACGTTTCTATAGTTCAAATGATACAGGTTGTGACTGTATATAAATTTAAAAACAACAGCAGCTTTTCCTGCTTCAGTGACAATATTTCACTAGATCATCAGAACAAGATACATCAGGTTGTAGATATATGCTAAAACACACAGAATATTTTAAATGACTAGTAAAACCTGAACACAATGGCTATTTAATCTTTCTATGGTTGAGTGAGTGGGTGAGTTAACATTTAACGTCACATCGGCAGTATTGCAGCCATATCGTGACGACTTTCTATGGTTGATGTGGGGTAAGTTATGGTTGTGTATGTTTGGAATGTAGCTCTTCGGGTTGTGCTGTTAAAACCTGCTTTGTGATTTAAACAGGAAACCATAACTATCAAATCAAGACATGTATATGGAACCGAAGGCAAAATACCGCAGTTCCACTTATATCTCGGTTTATTGTTTCACAGATGAGGAATTTCCAGAATGAATGCGTATATGCTATTCCATGTTACACTAAAAATTCTATGCATTAAGAGGTAACAACATCAGACCAAACAAGGTAAGATTTGGTTGGAGAAGTACCGCCAGACCTAGTTAATTTGCTGATTTCAGCGCCTTCTAGCACGTCAACCTGGCGCAACATTTTATTTTTGCCATTTTCAAAAGGATGAGTGAAAAATCTATGGGACCTGTAAAAAATGTGATCTTACTTCTGGCTCGATTCATATAATTAAACAATCAAAGTACATACATGACATGCATATATTTTATGCACCTTTAATACAATCTTAAACCAGCCACTGGGTTGTAGAAAGTGAGAATTTTCAAAAACATGTAATCTTTTGCGAGACACATGGAATTTTTGTCTACATCTGATGTTCTTTGAAGTGGAAAATAATTGTAGTTTAGATTCGCAACCTTAAAAGCGCATCTTCGTAAGTTAAGTTGTGTCAAAAGTTTCATAAACGCTTATATATCATAATTCTAACAGGAAATTTCATACTTAAATTTCATAATTAAACCATGGACTGGAACTCAGAGTGAAGACAATGCCATTTGTGATTAATTACTTTAAATGACACCACCAATTGCAAATCAGCCAATTGCACCGGTGCTTGGCGAGACGCTTCCGATTTCCCACCTCCCGCCTTAGAATGAATTTCACGTGCATTACATGCTCAATCAGAGATAATGAGGGTGAAAAGGAGAGAGATGCACGGAAATGAATTTTTAACTAGTCATGATCTTGAAATCCATTCAAATGCATGTTAAATTATTTATAATATACCGGTAGAAAGAATATGACAACTCTACTGAAAATTTAGTGTAAGTAAGTTACATTCATGGTTTCTTCGGTGTATCGGTAAATATCATTGCTGTTTAGGCGTGGAGACTCATTGGGAGCCCCACGTCTAAAACAGAAGGGATATTGACATATACACTTCGGTTTTTGCTTGATGATGAATTTTCTACGTATAAATGGGCGCATAACGTACACAACACACCAAAAAGCCGTCCGTGGTTTCGCATTTTGTCTCTGTTGTCTCATATGTATGTAAGTCTATAAGAGGAGTTTCTCTAAACAACTCATTTCATTTGAAGTTCAGCTAAAATTTATCGGGTACGCGGTAGTGCTTTTGACATACACAAAGCGACGTGATATTTATACACACAGGACATCAACATATCGCCAGCTTTGAACGGAACCGTTGAACATAAAAACTGCAGTCAATGATGGTGTGTATTCCCAGACGCTCGCAATCCTCCACACGTTTTCCTTCAGATTCTCGTGCACTTTGCCAGTGAAATGACTTGAAAATGTAGGGGCACCTTTTGGCACATTCCGCCGCGTATTCATGGGCCGTCGGTGATAAAAAGAAGTGCGTATTTTCTTAATATGCAGAAACTTGGGGATTTTGATGGCTAGTATTGTTTACGGTGATGTCTGCATAGAAGCAAGCACTTTCGATAGATATTTAAAGCGGTCTAAGCAGAAATATTAATAAATTTGCTCCGCACTCTTTCCTTTCATTTGGGGTACGTCTCAAATGTTTTCTCTTCTTTTTTAGCTAATGCAGTGTGTATCGATGTCAAAACGGTGCCTTTTTGGCAAAGATGTGACTGTGTGTGGGAGGTGCCTAGAGACAAAGTATGGCAAGTTTGAAAGCGGTAGCTGTTGTAGTTGTAGTGCAGCAGATTTTGGGAGCAAAGTAGTCAGAATTGGGCTGAAAAACAGCAGCAAAAACTTCAATCGCAAATAGCGGCCAAACGGTGCATTTTAGCGACTCGACCCGTCCAGGCGAAATTGTAGACATTTTGATTGCGCATCTGCTCAAGAAGTTTGGTAGTCATTGCAGCAGTAGTTTTGGAGATATTTGCATTTCAAATTGAAAATTTTGAATTAATTTTGATTTATCTGCCCTTTGCTATTGGGCCCACAGCCTAGAGATTTTAATGGGGAATATCTACACCTCGGTGCGCATCTGCCTGATTTTTTTCAAGCGATTCTGTCCACTGGTGCTCTTTGTAGCGCTGGAACAAAATACGGTGGAAAAATAAATAATAATAATAATAATAAAAACATCAGTAATTACAATAGGTCTTTTGCCTTATGGCAAGAAGCCCTAATAAGAAAATCGTTATTTTTGAGTTTTTCGGGGTTTTGACACTTGCATATGATAGCATGCCAAACAAACAATTTTTTTAGTCAAGGTCACCAAGGTCACGTGTCAAGGTTATTTAACTGGTTAGACACAAGAAAAAACACTTTTTTTCGCGAGCTAAGACGACATTGTTATGGCATCTAGGCTGAAAGGAATTAGTGTTTCTGCTTTGCCCGGGCCCGCTGTATCATATGCGCTGGTTAGATTTGCTGACAAACCTGTCCGTTGTCTGTTCGTACGTCTGTCCGTCAAAATACTGTATCTCCATTATCTCGGAAACTATTCAACGTACAGAATTGAGATTTTGCACACCGCATTCCCTTGACTGTGCGTAACAATGCTGTAAAAATCAAGTCATTCGAATTTCAACTTTCGTTGCTATGGATACCCCGATAAACGAAAAACTTCAATCCAAGATGGCGGCCAAACGGTTAGAGATATCGAATTTTGACCCCCGCCCAAAAATGTTCGCCTTCACATGACCAGGCCACATGCAAAATATGGAAGCGATTGGATCAATAGTAAGGGAGTTATATGCTGTTTTATGCCGTTTTAGACGCATATTAGATTTCTCCAATTTTCAAAGCCACATTGCCGCCAAACGATGCAACTTTTGATATACATGTAAGAACACGAAATGTTAAGCATCTCATGCTGATGCACTATGCCGATTTTCACGTCATTCTGTGTAAAACTCTAGTAGCTACAGCGTTTCAAATGTAGTGTCATAAGAATCTGAGGAAATCCAATATGGCGGCCAAACAATTCACATTTTGACATGCATCAAAGAACAAAAAATGTTCAACACATCAAGTTACTGCACACTCCAAGATTGTAGCTGCGTAGCTGTAATAGTCATGGTGCTGCGATTTTTTGAAAATACATCTGAGTGGAAAATAAACAACAAAAGTAAACATCTCCATATGCGTAACTAAGCAAGATATCGCAACAAACTTTCACTTGCTACATATTTTAGGTAGGTATTCTATATCTGCAAAATTTCAATGTTCTGCTTGCAAAACGTTAAGAGTTATGGATTGCGGAAAATGCGTACTTCACAAAATCTGCAAATTTCCTTTCAACAGCTTCAATCCAATATGGCGGCCGTATCACGTGACTTTTGATATATGACTAAGAACAAAAATTGTTCACCAGCCAAAGGCAACTTCAGAACATGTATTTCAAGTGTTGTATCTGCTACGTGTGGCTTGCAAAAAAATTCACAGAGAAGCCTGTATACGTTTTTGTAGACAAGTTTTGCCCCGAAGTAGCATCCAATATGGCGGCCATCAAATCCACATTGTCGCATTTGACGATGTCGTTGCGTAGGGAGGTGCCTAGAGACAAAGTATGGCAAGTTTGAAAGCGGTAGCTGTTGTAGTTGTAGTGCAGCAGATTTTGGGAGCAAAGTAGTCGGAATTGGGCTGAAAAACAGCAGCAAAAACTTCAATCGCAAATAGCGGCCAAACGGTGCATTTTAGCGACTCGACCCGTCCAGGCGAAATTGTAGACATTTTGATTGCGCATCTGCTCAAGAAGTTTGGTAGTCATTGCAGCAGTAGTTTTGGAGATATTTGCATTTCAAATTGAAAATTTTGAATTAATTTTGATTTATCTGCCCTTTGCTATTGGGCCCACAGCCTAGAGATTTTAATGGGGAATATCTACACCTCGGTGCGCATCTGCCTGATTTTTTTCAAGCGATTCTGTCCACTGGTGCTCTTTGTAGCGCTGGAACAAAATACGGCGGAAAAATAAATAATAATAATAATAATAAAAACATCAGTAATTACAATAGGTCTTTTGCCTTATGGCAAGAAGCCCTAATTAAACTCATTGTAAATTTGATGTGCTAGCCCAGGGGTTACAGCATTAAAGCATTAATTACAGGATACTTGAAATATACTGTATTCATTACATTAATCATAAATGAACGCACAAATACATATACACTAATTTAATTAATAGTTGAACTTGGTTAGAGTGAGACTGACCCCAAAATACTATTTGTTTAAATATTTGCAAATTCTATACAACTGTACAGTAGAAAGTTTTAATGTCTACCAAATGTGTGGCGCTCAGGTGAGATTATCCAGCTATAAATGATGACTTACACATGAAGTATTCTCTGCCTTAACTTATTGTAATTTAAATATCTTAATGTAGTATGTGTTATCTTACTGCCATATCAATTCTAAAAGTAACACAATCATGTGAGAGCATAGATATAAGTATCATAATGAAACGTGTTATCCTACTGCCATATCAGTTCTAAAAGTAACACAATCATGTGATAGCATAGATATAAGTATCATAATGAAACATGTTATCCTACTGCCATATCAGTTCTAAAAGTAACACAGTCATGTGATAGCACAGATATAAGTATCATAATGAAACGTGTTATCCTACTGCCATATCAGTTCTAAAAGTAACACAGTCATGTGATAGCACAGATATAAGTATCATAATGAAACGTGTTATCCTACTGCCATATCAGTTCTAAAAGTAACACAATCATGTGATAGCATAGATATAAGTATCATAATGAAACATGTTATCCTACTGCCATATCAGTTCTAAAAGTAACACAGTCATGTGATAGCACAGATATAAGTATCATAATGAAACGTGTTATCCTACTGCCATATCAGTTCTAAAAGTAACACAGTCATGTGATAGCACAGATATAAGTATCATAATGAAACGTGTTATCCTACTGCCATATCAGTTCTAAAAGTAACACAATCATGTGATAGCACAGATATAAGTATCATAATGAAACGTGTTATCCTACTGCCATATCAGTTCTAAAAGTAACACAATCATGTGATAGCACAGATATAAGTATCATAATGAAACGTGTTATCCTACTGCCATATCAGTTCTAAAAGTAACACAATCATGTGATAGCACAGATATAAGTATCATAATGAAACGTGTTATCCTACTGCCATATCAGTTCTAAAAGTAACACAGTCATGTGATAGCATAGATATAAGTATCATAATGAAACGTGTTATCCTACTGCCATGTTAGTTTTAAAAGTAACACACACATTTAGTGGCATAGATATGAATATCATAATCAGTCTAAGTAAACTTAGCCCCAGTGTTATTCATTACACTCCTAGACTGGGTCTAACAAAACCTAGTAGGTCACGTCAGGTAACCTTTGATAGTGACCAATCAGAGCACAGCTTACCAAATCGCGAAAGTGGACATTCGCTCATACCTTTTGAACTTTCACCCATGCAAAGTTTTGTACGTGAAAGATTCCTCAATAGGCTTAGAATATTCAGTGGAAGAATATCATAGCAAGAAATAGCAAATTAAAAATAAATACAATGCTATCATGTGATAATTCATAAGAAACTGTCAAACTTTCAGTACAGCGTAACACCTTGACAGACGCAAAATCACGCAGAAAGACAACAGTACTTGTTAGTATGTCTGGCTTCCTCAATTATTTACAATGCAAATGATAAAAACATATAACAATTCCCAGATAGTCAAAATAATTCTGATTACTTACATCTCACATTTATGTACAAAAGATCCCTGAATTAATAATAGAGTCCTCATAAAATCCTGTGTATCCTTGTCAGCGAAGCTGCCATTATGAACGAAATTGGTCATCGATAGTGATGTCACACGTCAACATTGTTGCACATATCAGGCAATTTCTTTGAAGGTTCGTTGAACAAGAGTAAACACAATGGCCATATCATTCCGACTGCACTTTCAGTATTGTGATGTATGTTTTGGGTATCGTTCAGATATTTTTTCATGCAACTGATTTCAGTATCTGCATATATCCATGTTGAACACCATATCATATGTGGTTATAAGGCATGCGTTTTTCTTCTTTTGAATGCTTTTGATTGTTTGAATAATATTTACATGGGAAACTGACTCAGTAAGTGTATGATACCACCTTTTAAAGCCTCTACACAAGTGTTGGTAGATCACACATAGCCATTACTTCAACATCTGCTTTAGTTGGCTTTGATGTACAATATTCAATATATTGGGATAAATATTGCTGTTTGCATGTGAACTTATATGTAAACTGATAATATTCATGAAAATGATTTGTACATTTTATCAAATGTAGAGGCACACATATTTAAAGGAATTGTCGTGTTCATTGCATTGGTTTGTGTCATTTTTATAGACAAAACATCTAAGAATATCTAACTGTAACTCTATCTAACACTATTTATACAAAAATTGTTAAATATATATAAACCAGGTCATGTCTTAATTTGGACAAACCTTACGTCCATATTCTAATAGTTCTGTACTGAAAAAGGGATCTCTTTGTACCTTTCATACCTCTGAAGTGAAATAATTACATAATCATAAGAAGAAAAATCTATTTCCTAAATGAATATTCAATGAATATTCAGGTGTTGTGAAATTTTCATGTACTCTAAATTGATGCCAATCAGGTGCACGTGTTGCTCACAATAAGATATGTAGTAAAACCGTCTAAATGTTGATATATTCAGGATGCTATTTCAGTGGTAAAATCATTCATTTTATGTTTTGTCTAAAAAGTGTTGAATTCTGACTCATAAGCCGAGACCTTTTACACATTGAGTGGAAATTAGGTTAGATATATACTAATCAGCAAACCAGTGTCGTCATTTTCCGATGTCACAAAGTGCACAAAACATGGCATGACGTCAACTAAATTATTTTCAGTTATTTCATTACATTTGAAAATGTGGCTGTTACTCCATTTATAATGATGTAAAATTAATCAAAATACATCTACACAAACAGGAGAATATGGGAATCTAAGAACTAAATTATGTATCGGATAGATCCATCCAAATCACTATTACCTGCTTTCTGATGTAGTACATTGGCATCTTTTCTTGCAAATTGTGAAACTACCTAAAGGTATCCTCTCACATTGGGAAACTTTGTATTGGAATAGTTTGGTTCAATGTGAACAAAACATAATGAAAATATCCACATCAAATTTTCTCCATGTGATCTGAGTTACATTGACCTAATTTAAAGCATAGTGAAGTTATGCCCCCTTATCTTTATACATGCATGACCTCTCTGTTGACGTTTGATGTCATAGAAAGTCATTTTTGATTTTGTGACTATGACATTATGCATTAGCACATAAATCCATTTCATATACACTTACGTCGTTCAGATATCCAGCTGTATTTTCTTCGCTCACATTTTCCGTAAAGATGACAAATTAAATAAATCATAGCAGAGTGCTTTTATTGGTGCATGATGTAAAACGGAGAATTTTACTGTTTATTAATGCACACATTTAGCTGTGTCTATTTCTCAAACCCCTCAGGTAGACGCAGTTATATTTATACCAACAGATAGGAAATTAAACATTCTACATTTCTGTGCAATTTTACAGGCGTACGCAGATCCAGGACCATGCAAGTGCAATTCTCGCACAACGTTCACTTTTGAAACCTTATGAAAATGTGCGCCTGAAAAAAACTCAGCATCCAGGGGGTTAAGGCAATCAGGACTGATACCTGATATAATCAAATAAGTAACACAATCTAAACACCAATACCATATTTACACAGGTAAAACATGGAAGATATGACACTGCCACATTATAATGTGATATCTTTTTAATGAGAAGTATACTGAACTTATTTGTCACACTTTTTGCAGTATTTGTGTTTTCAACTTTCTGTTTGATCATGCCAGTAAATTGTCTCAAATGCTCATTTAACTGTGTATTCAAATTTACAATGTCAGACTTATGAAGTTTCATGATATGATCATTACGATGTTAGTGTTAGTTAGAATTAATAATAATAACAATAATAATAATAATGGACCTCACCTTTGAAATATCACCAAGTACACTGTCGTCAGGCTCCCCATTG
This sequence comes from Haliotis asinina, assembly GCF_037392515.1. Classification (NCBI taxonomy): domain Eukaryota; kingdom Metazoa; phylum Mollusca; class Gastropoda; order Lepetellida; family Haliotidae; genus Haliotis; species Haliotis asinina. The sequence goes on along the minus strand of NC_090291.1, from coordinate 22,455,022 downwards.
TTCTCGGTGCCCTTGGTTTGGTACCTCCTGATCTCTTGGCGCATATCAAGAGAGTGCCTGGGTTCTCTACCGGGAGCACAGCCATTCTGACAATCTGGGTAATGAAGAAGGCTGTCGTGTTGGGGAGCCTTCATATTCTCTGGAAAGTTCTTGATGGGTTCGATTCGGCAGTGTTTCCTGGGAGAAGTCCCAATCGCTGTTGTGGGGTAGGACTGAAGTCATAGAAACTCTCAGGAATTGAGCTGCCAAACATGGTCATCCATCAAGGACATTTCTTAACTTGAACTGATTTGTGACCTCAGCTCTATGCATAGGACAACATGCCAACTACATTTATGCAGAACATGTGGCTGTCTGTTTGGACATAATATTGACTCTGGTGAGCAGTAGTGCTGTTACACTAATTTTGTCATTTGATTACTACCTTTTCCACATGTCTTTTCACTGGCACAAAACGTGATCTGTATTTACCATTGTTTTAGTAAGCAACTGTAGCTGTTTAATTCCTATAGCATTAGGGCTCCCAAAGAAATGCAGGACAGCAGACTTGTGGATAAAATTGTTGAAATGACTAAGAAATGTTTTGTTACAGGCATTGACTTGGGTAAGGGCTATGACCTTCCAAAACACATATTGCAAGATCAGTTCTTTGCTGCAGTGGTCCTCAAGGTGAGTGGCAGACAGGGACACTAAATAACATATACTTTTTACATACTTATCATTGTTGAAAGTCAACAATTGCCCTAGCACTCTCCGATGCACTCAGTTTCTCTACTTATACCACAGAGAAGTGAGACGACCCTGTCTCAGTCTCTAAAATTTGCTCTCTACCTGCTTATTACTAAGGGTTTTGCGCTCTTTTGGGGTTCCAGCACGTGGCTGTTACCCCCTACTTTGGGTAGGTTTACTAGGATTGGTGTTCCATCTTTGAATTATTGACTAATTAACCCCTCATTAGTCTCAGGTAGCTGTGACCCACTTTTTCACCTGTCCGACAGGTAGCTACTGTCCCAGATTGCACGTGCGTCACGCACACGGGCTGGAGTGAACGGGGGTCATGCACCGACGGACCCTCTGGTCCCAGAGCTTCAGACTTCATAGATACTTCGGGTTTGTGACACACTTCGAACCCTCTGTGTACCGAACCCTCCGTGCACCGATCCCTCTGTGCACCAAACTTGGGTACTTTTGGGTACCAAACCCTCCGGATTTATTTCACCCTTCCGTGTGTGTGGATGAATCCTTCGGGGTATTAAGAGTTCGTACCCCTACGGGTGGTTGCAGCATGGATGTCTGCAACGTAGCCTATTATGGATCGGGTCTATGCCCCCTTCTGTGGGAGATGCGGGACTCATAACAGTCAGAAAGACCCTCATGCTGTCTGCAGGGGGTGCAAACCAACGTGTGCAGCTGATTCCTGTTGTTCAGAATGTAATGATCTATCAGACCCGGAATTCAAGGCCTACTTGGTCGCTATCCGGAGATCCGAACAGGAATGTTGGAAGAAAAAGCCCTCGGCTACGGCTACCACCCCAGCTTCCTTCACCTCCTCGAGGGTTACTCACTTTCCATCTCCTCATACTCCCCTTCCCCCTCTGCCTCAGCAGGTGGGGACGAGATTATTATTCGCCAGCGGTTGAAGGAGTTTGACCTTGAAAGTGAACAGGAAGCACTTACGGACCCACAGGTCCTAATGACGTTCGCCGGTTTGGGCCCCTTCAGAAGCATGGTGGGGTTTCCTCCAGTATCTCCCCCTCACCTTTTCCGGACAGAAGGAGGAGGAAAAAGAGATCCAAAAAGAGTAGGTCAAACGAAGTTTCTCTGACCACTAGGGTACTCGACTCCTGGCTATTACTCACCGGTATTTCTCAGGCCCAAAAACAACTTGGGGAAAATGGCGGCTGATTCATGATTTGAAGTTCAGCTCTTCCTTCCTCGTACAGCTGCCATATTTTTTACTCTTGACGCTCGGATCAGTCATGCGGTTGCTGGAGCCCTCGGACTACGTGATATCCCTCGACCTTCAGGATGTGTACCTGCACATCCTGATCTATACACCCGATCGCAGGTATCTCCGTTTCATCCTCGGAGGTTGCCACTTTCAGTGGAAGGTTCTTCCGTTCGGGATTTCCTCCGCCCCATGGCTGTTCACGCAAGTAACTCAACCCATTGTCCACTTCCTTCACGAACACAGGGTCCCGTTTGTGATGTATCTGGATGATGGGTTCGATCACGACCATTTGCTGGCCATTCTGGAAGCACAATGGGACTTTGTAATTCTTCGTGGTCACTGTTCGTCAGGAGATGAAACACACTAAGACTTACATAGGCTCCCTAGAGGTATAGGGCAACCTTCCACGGTTTTCTGAGATTCTTTGTTAATAAACGCTTGAATCTTTCCTCCTTCTCTGTTATCGTTTTGGTTGGGTTTTTAGTTCCCTCCTAAGTGGTTCCTCCCTATGTGGGCTCCTCACCACAGATGAGGTCACTTACAGGGGTGAAGGGAACGGGTTGCTCTTCCGTACCGACCTTCGGTCTCCCTCATTGGAACCACTTACACTACTGCAGGTTGAAAGACGATCTGGGTCTTAACCCCCTCTAGCCCTCCTCCTACTGTGGGATCCTGGGCAATTGTTGGCTTTCAGCTATGATAAGTATGTAAAAAATTGGACATATTTGATTAAATGTTATTTTTTATACTTACCTGATTGAAAGCCAAGAAGTCGTGATTTCCGTCCCGCCTCCCCTCTCAGTTGGGGGGCCTCTGTCGCCGCCAGGGAATGAAGTGTCAAGGGGTCACGTGACCTGTGGGGGTCGCGACCCAGCTACGTATAAGGTCGTCTCTCTTCTCTGTGGTATAAGTATAGAGACTGAGCGCATCGGAGAGTGCTAGGGCAATTGTTGGCTTTCAACCAGGTAAGTATAAAAAATAATGTTTAATCAAAAATGTCCAATTATGGCTGCAGAACCATGCTGTCAAGTGTTTGAGAGATCAACCAGGTTGTTTTTGATGTCAATCTGGAAATGTTTTGCACTTTTTCTGACATGATGTATATATTTCACACACAGACCCCAGGTTGTTGAAAGATGGATGCCGTAGAGCGTAGACTGTGGAGCGTAACTGTCCATTGAAAAAAATTATCATGATTATGCAAGGTCTGCTCTTCTTTTCATGAAGCACTTGTGCAATATTCCAGCTCGATGAGTGAGTCTGGACCAGACAGTCTTGTGATCAATGACTTACATGTCATCATACCACACCAACATTACCTCTTGCTCACAAGGTGAATCACAGGATTGTATGGTTTTGTTTTACAGAATGCAGAGATGCAATTCAATTTTGGAGATAAGCCATTCAAGTACCCTCCACAGGTAACAAGTTGATGATAGTTTGGACAGATTGTAGAAGCCAGTTTTGAAATGCTTTGAAGTTTTACATAATTCCTTCAAAATGCCTACTTCTGTTACATCTTAATCGTCAATCAATTTTGACTGTTATCACACCATAAAGAGTTCTCGATTATTAACATACATATTCTTCACTGCCAACCTATCTGTCTCTAGTTTTTAGGGTAATGCATCTGTGTATTCCTGTTGCATGAAACATCAGTGATGTCACAGTCCAGTGGAAATTGTCAAACCTAATGGAAATTCACATTTACTATGTGGAGATGAGGACTATCAGAGACAGTCTCAACCTGGAAACTCTTGTTACACTCCATACAACTTATCTAAACAATCAAGTGTATATACACAAACACATTGCCTTACCTGATTCCATGAACTGCAGACATGAAGTATATTACCAGTACATATAGGGCATGTTAAACATCCTAGTGTCTACTCATGAAGAACAAAACTGTGCCTACAGAATGGTCTCACCATACCTTGATATCCTGGCAGCCTAGCAACAGTTCCCACAGATGATGGCATTATTTGTGTGATTGGGAAGGAGAGTTCTGTTATGATATGGGGCTAAGGTGAAATCCCTTATCTAACTGGCGTGCTGGTCTGCTTAGGTGAATTAACTCAGCAAAGAGTCCGAAGTCTCTGGGCTGAGGGCTAGAGCTGACCTGTGTGGGGAGTCTAAACACTACTGATGGACAAATGGAGGTTTAGACTATTTAACTACAACTGAAACAATACAAAGATTATGATTTTCTGACTGATACAAAAATGAGTGTAACCTACAATAGCCTATGAAATACAGAAATACAGTGGTATTAATCTTCTTGGCATATTTACTGGATGCTTGATTGCTTACTCTGGGCTGGATCTTTAACGACCCTTAACTGGTGTTTGCATAATGTCATTATTAGGTAGGTGATGGCATGTTTACCTCATCAAAGCAGTTTATTAACCTGTCTAGACATCACCTTTGTCTTAGTGAATGGTTTGTCTTACAGTGGAGTTCTGATTATCTCAGACTAGGATTTAACTCTAGAACATCTGTGAAATTGTGTGGTCATAACTTGTATCTTTTTCAATAGAATGTCTGTGAGATAAGTTTTACTACTTGTACCCAATATGAATACTTCACTGTTGTCATCTGTTTTCAATTACTAACGCCAAATCTCATTGGTCCCATATCTGAATACTTTCTTTGAGGTAACAGAGTTAGGTTACTTGAAAGAATTATCTAAACGTAACAGCTTTCCTGATCCTGACACATGCAAATTGCTCATCTCTTCATATTGTCAATTCACCTGAATTCATCGTTACCACAGGGAGATACATGGAAACAATGTGACCAATCAGACACCAGTCTATTAGCCTGGCAGTATGCTGTGTTATACAGTTCATATTTCCCAGACACCAGGCTGTTTTATATTTACTGATATTTGCTTGTCACTATGCTGTCTTATATGTTCATATTTCCCTGATTCTAGGCTGGTTACACTGCTCTGTGTAAGGCTGCATCGACCTGTGTTGTTGAATCAAGGATTCTGGGTGAGCTCTAGCTGCATTTCTTTTCTGTCCATAGATTGTTGTGTGAGAGACAAGGAATCTCGTATTGAAACTCAATCCCAGAAAGTTTTTTCCTGAAGAAATAGCCTGTGAAGTATTGTGACATATTCAAGGTTTTGAACGTTTTGTAATAACTCTGTTTATTCTTTTACCACAGAGGACACACAAGTCATATCTTCCCATGTCACCTCTGTTCAAATACAGCCATATTTCCCGGTTATTGTAAAATCACCAGGCAGAAAAATTTGCAACACGAATCATCTGAAATCTTTCTATCCAGTCTGAGCATGTGTTACATTGACGTACATCCAGTGTTGCAGCTGCCATAGAGTTGGTTGATCAATATGCGAAGGATAGATTTGGTATTTTATGTGTAACTGAAAATCTGAAACAAGCAATAGAGAGTGGGGCCACAAATATCCCTCCACTGCTGATGACTTATGTTGATGTGACACACAAGACATTTAATAGCTAACTTGTCCATTGTTAATGAGGTGCTGGAGATGCTATTGTCTCCATAACATGACTGAGTTCTGAAGAAACATTTGCAGATCATGTAGGGGAAGAGTTTCAAGATTTCCTGAAGCTTACAGAAATTACTGAGGCTGTATGGGCTGTATTAGAACACACATTATGTTGCAACATATGACTTGAGTAACTTATGTGGGAAGAGAATGAACTCTCTTGTCAGCTTGTCAAACCATCTGATTGATCTGTAGGCAGCAGACTGACCTGTGTTTCAGGAAGAAGTCTTATCGTATTGTGTTTTGATGTTGTAGCTGCCAGTGCTGTCAATGCTAAGCCAGCCCCTAATGCTCCACAGGCTATCATCATAGAGGTAATACTATGTTGTGTATTCATTATCATAGAGTTGTGTCACACTCCATGGCGGTACACAGGCTATCATCGTAGAGGTAATACTATGTTGTGTATTCATTATCATAGAGTTGTGTCACACTCCATAGCGGTAAACAGGCTATCATCGTAGAGTTGATACTATGTTGTGTATTCATTATCATAGAGTTGTGTCACACTCCATGGCAGTACACAGGCTATCATCGTAGAGGTAATACTATGTTGTGTATCCATTATCATAGAGTTGTGTCACACTCCATGGCGGTACACAGGCTATCATCGTAGAGGTGATACTATGTTGTGTATTCATTATCATAGAGTTGTGTCACACTCCATGGCGGTACACAGGCTATCATCGTAGAGGTGATACTATGTTGTGTATTCATTATCATAGAGTTGTGTCACACTCCATAGCGGTACACAGGCTATCATCGTAGAGGTAATACTATGTTGTGTATTCATTATCATAGAGTTGTGTCACACTCCATGGCGGTACACAGGCTATCATCGTAGAGGTAATACTATGTTGTGTATTCATTATCATAGAGTTGTGTCACACTCCATGGCGGTACACAGGCTATCATCGTAGAGGTAATACTATGTTGTGTATTCATTATCATAGAGTTGTGTCACACTCCATGGCGGTACACAGGCTATCATCGTAGAGGTAATACTATGTTGTGTATTCATTATCTTAGAGTTGTGTCACACTCCATGGCGGTACACAGGCTATCATCGTAGAGGTGACACTTTGTCATTTGTTGGCACATTCCCACACCTAGCATTTGAGTGAGTTTTAAATGAAAGACTGATGGTAGACTTCTGTTTGACATGCAGATGCTGTTATGATTACAACTATAGTAGTGTAAGAACATTGTGAATAATATGTTTGATAAAATTAAATATTTAGTTTAAGTACATTTTGTTTGTAAGTTGATGAATTGTTCAAACAGTTTGTCATTTATGGTGTAGTTACTGTATTTGTCTGTCATCTTGCAGCCTTCCAGGGAGCTGGCTGAACAGGTGAGTAACTTATTAGAATATTTGCCCTTGAGGCATGTGATGATGTGCCTTTAATGTTTGTTTATGGCAACATCAACAAACATTGAGGGTACATCAACCCATGGGCCCCAAGGGACCAGTAAACAACATATTTATCTTATTGAACACGTCAATGTTAATTTTGAACTGTTTGAAGCATGGGTATAGGATTGTGCACTTCAGGCAACCTGTGTGAATCAAATAATTCTCTTGCATCTTGCTGTTTTTCCCCGCAGGTATTGTCTTAGTAAAATCGCTGCAATGTAATTCCCCTTCTTAATTTTCACAAGGACTACATTTGTAAGTTTTGTGAAATTTATTATTTGGAATCTGAGGTAAATCTTTTTGTAGTCATCGCTAGATCTTGCAGACAACACAAGAAAAACAGATTGAGAGTTATCTCCCTTCCATCAATTTGCCTTTGAAAAACATTGGTGCATTATGTGTGTTTCAGTGTTATTCAACGTGAAGAAGTACTACTGAATGAGCTGCCATTGGCAGCAGGGTACATTGAAAATGTACCTCATTTGTAAGTGGGGTACACTGAAAATAGTAGAAGAGCAATTAGCTTATCAGAAAGCGACATTTATGTGTGAGGTACAATTGAGGTATATGCTTGTTCCTTGCAGACACTCACTCAGCTTCAGAAGTTCAAGAAACATGTCAAGAACCCTGAAGTGAGGTAAGCTGCTGTGCTGCAGGGAGCTATACATCCATCCATCCATCCATCCATCCATCCATCCATCCATCCATCCATCCATCCATCAATCCATCCATCCATCCACCCATCCACCCACCCACCCACCCATCCCATCCATGTTTTGATGTGGTTTTTCATGCTGTAGTGGTGTATAGCATACTGGAGACATGACCCTGACTTCCTTTGTTGCAGGGAACTACTGATCATTGGCGGAGTCAGTGCCAAGGAACAGGTGGATTGTCTGGAAAGAGGGGTATGCCACAGGCCAGAAATTGTCTTTTGTTTTAACGAATGTCACAATATATTACTTTCCAAATGATAATTGCTGCCAATGCTGATATGTATGATTTGATACATTTATGATTATGTCTTAAAACAGATACCTCAAATTTAAAAGTCAGTCTGATCAAATAAGTGCAAGTCGCAACATCATAGCAACAACATACACTGCTTTAAGGAATGATGTAAATGAAATTGCTTGAGCAAACATTGTCACCATATTTGAGAGTTATGGCTTTACTTTTAACCTTGAGTTGATAGAGGGGTTTTCCATGCGGATATTCAACAGTTAATATATGGCCTATAAAGAAATGAGAATGTGATTCCTGTATGCAGGTTGACATTGTGTGTGGGACCCCTGGCCGTCTGGAGGACCTCATCTCTACAGGCAAGCTAGCTCTCCACCAAATCAGATTCTTCGTACTGGACGAGTGTGTAAGTACAACTTTCCTCACAATAAATAGATATCTGTATTAGCTAGAAATTTGTTCCTAGGTATACTAGAAACCTACTGACCAAGAAATCTGGAGATTATTTATTTACACCGGACAACTTACTACTGACTTGTGTGCCAAATACCATCTGACTAGCAGGTGTAGTTAATTCCTTGAGTAGATTGTTTGTTGATTCTGAGTAAATGAGTTAACGGCTAAGTACTGGATACCACATGGTGCCTGAGTGACATATCGTGGTGGACTATTCAGTGACATATGGTCCTAGCCTGGGCACTGGATACCACTTGCTGCCTGAATGACATATCATGGTGGACTATTCACTGGATACCACTTGGTGCCTGAGTGACATATGGTCCTAGACTGGGCACTGGATACCATTTGGTGCCTGAGTGACGTATCGTGGTGGACTGGGTACTGGATACCCCTTAGTGCCTGAGTGACGTATCATGGTGGACTGGGTACTGGATACCACTTATTGCCTGAGTGACGTATCGTGGTGGACTGGGTACTGGATACCACTTATTGCCTGAGTGACGTATTGTGGTGGACTGGGTACTGGATACCACTTAGTGCCTGAGTGACGTATCGTGGTTGACTGGGTACTGGATACCACTTAGTGCCTGAATGACATATTGTGGTTGATCAGGTACTGGATACCACTTGGTGCCTGACTGAGATATCGTGGTGGACTATTCATTGGATACCACTTGGTGCCTGAGTTAGATATTGTTTTAGGTACTGGATACCACTTGGTGCCTGAGTGAGATATTGTGGTTGACTGGGTACTGGATACCACTTGGTGCCTGAGTGACATATCGTGGTAGACTGGGTACTGGATACCACTTGGTGCCTGAGTGACATATCGTGGTTGACTGGGTACTGGATACCACTTGGTGCCTGAGTGACATATCGTGGTAGACTGGGTACTGGATACCACTTGGTGCCTGAGTGAGATTTCGTGCTAGATTAGGTACTGGATACCACATGGTGCCAGAGTGATAACACATCATTTGATGGTTACTGTCTCAAAAGATTACCCTTAGTTTGTTTCCACTGTGATAATATTTAACTGTCTTTATGACTGTCAGTTTCACTCAGTAATTTTTGTTCCGACAGGATGGGCTTCTGTCTCAGGGTTATGGTGACCTCATCAATCGCCTCCACCAACAGATCCCCAAGGTCACGAATGATGGCAAGCGTCTACAGATGATCGTGTGTTCTGCAACCCTTCATTCATTTGATGTCAAGAAAATGGCAGTATGTTTTCAACACTATCCTAAATTTCCATATACTTAAAGTACTGACATTACTGAGAGGTTGTGTGACTGCTTTTGACTGAACACTTGAATTACTATTTTGGATTGGTACCTTGGTTCATCATAGTAAAAGACAGGTCTCTCTCAAGTTTGGTGACCTTAAGCTTCATTTCAAGGTCACAAGGGACTTTGACCTTTTACCCTTGTCAGCAATATATCTCAAGAACCATTCCCATAATTTTCTTCATATTCAACACCAAGTTTAATCTAGGGAAAGTGCAGGGCCCATTCGATTTTGGTGACACTTTTAGATTTCAGCATGTTAAGCTACATGTTTAGCTTGTCAGAAAGGTACCTCAAGAACCATTCACTGGAGTTTCTTCACATTCAACTTATTCTAGGGAAGGTACAGGGCCTAGTTGATTTTTGGTGAAATTCACATAATTTTCCAGGTCATGGCTACACTTTGAAGATTTCAGCATGTTCACCTGCATGTTAAGCTTGTCAACATGATATCTCAAGAACTGGATTTTGGACCCTTGAAGGTCCCGGCTTAGAATAGGCCTTCAGCAATCTTTGCTTGCCATGGAAGGCGACTATGCTTGTCGTTATAAGTGACTAACGGGATGGGGTAGTCAGACTTGCTGACTTAGTTGACACATGTCATCGGTTCCCAGTTGTGCAGATCGATGCTTATGTTGTTGATCACTGGATTGTCAGGTCCAGACTAGATTATTTACAGACCACCGCCATATAGCTGGAATTATATTGCTGAGTGTGGCTTAAAACTAAAGTCACTCACTCACTCACTCACTCCTGGATTTTCATATTCATCACCAAGCTTCATCTTGGGTAGGCACATTTAACTTCGTCTTAAACTACTGCCTTCATTTTCATTACTTTTTAAGTTTAATTTGATAATTTGTGAATGGAGATTATGTCACCTTAGTGACAGTGCTTGTTTAAATTGGAATATGGTGTATTCATGAGATTGACTTTTAATAAGTTTTCTGGAAACTTGGAACAGTTTTCAGCTTCTCTGAACAGCTTGCTAGAACGCTCCTCTGGTCCATTTTCTTACATAGGGCACTTATATAGGACATCACTGGAAGCTCATGCCAAGCATGCACCAGTTGATCAGCTTTAATTATTCTCTGTCATGTCACACCTGTGAAGATCTGGGATAGAACAGGCCTGAAACAACCCATGCTTGCCATAAAGGCGACTAATAGGATCGGGTGTTCAGGCTCGCTCACTTGGTTGACAGATGTCATAGGTTCCCATTTGTGCAGATTGGTGCTCATGCTGTTGATCACTGGATTGTCTGGTCCAGACATGATTATGTACAGACCCCAGCCATATAGCTGGAATATTGCTAAGTGCGATGTAAAACTAAACTCACTCACTCTATCATGTCACACTGGGGTGCCAATGTCTTTTGTCTTACCTGAATTGGACATCTTCTTCCAGAGATCGTTTTGGGGGTGAGGTGAGATATATTTTGGCATCTTCGAGGAGGATTTATAAATGACGGGCAAGGACGGCTTTGGGATAGGGAAGCAGAAAGTGTGTTCCATCTGGAAAACAAACAGTTTCACCCTTGGTTCCCCACTTATTGTGTGTAGACTGTATGGCATGTGTAGTTGGAAAATGCAATGTTCTGTCTGCCGGCATATACATGAAGGTTAGTTTTCTGTTTGCAGGGGAGCAGTATCAAGGAAGTCAAACCACAGGGATTCTCAGCTTAAATCAGAAGATTGCTCCCTCTTCAAGCAAAATATGGCAGTGATTTACAAATAAAGCTTGTTCGGATATAGGGTATATATTTAGCGCACATATCCCCACAACTAAAACTTGCTCAAGGAGTTGGTATATGAAATATTCTGACTCATCTCAGCAAGAAATTAGGATGTTTGTTTCAACATGGTTGTGAGGACTGGATTGATAGTGAACCTGATGCCTATTGATTTCCCTGTCTCTTCTGGACTGTTGATACCAATGGGATTGCAGATCCCTCCTCTTTCAAGGATCCTGTTGTTTGCACTGGTGTTTGTGCCACTAGCTTCTCACTTGTAGCTCACATTTCTGTCGTTTTTACAGATGCTATGCACACTCAGCCATTGTTTCTTCAACTTCTTCGTCATACTAAATGGCCCCTCTGGTCTCTCTACACTGGGGGCAGTGGGGTAGCCAAGTGGTTAAAGCGTTGAATCTTCAGCTTTGATTCCCCATATCGGAACAGTGTTTGAAGCCCATTTCTGGTGTCCCCTGCCATGATATTGCTGGAACATTGCTAAAAACAACATAAAATAAAACCCACTCACTCACCCACTCACTGTCTACATGGAAATCTCTACAGGATTCTCAAATGCTCAACATTCAGTGTTCTCACATCACGTTATTTGGCAGTCTCCTAAATTTATATTCATGTCTCTCATTTGTTGAGGCCTCATCTGCCAATCTTTCCAGTTACCTGTGATCATTGTATACAGGACATCCTGCTTTTTCAATCTCCAATGCAAATGCTTTCTCTTTCAGAGTCACAATTGTAGCTTTTTACGATTTGGAGCAGGTTTATCTTAAAACTTATCTAATGAAAATGTGCTCTTCACAGTGACTGCTCCTTGTCCTTGATAAAAGAGATACAAGTCATCACAAAATTTGTGTTCACAACCTTGTTGACTTGATATTTGATATCAAGGAACTGTATCAGTTCAGACCCATGGAACTAGTGTGGCAACTATTCACAGCCCAACAACTTGTCTCCCCCAAGATTTGCAAAATCTGATGCTACTTTTCAAATGCAGGATAAACAATGTAAATCTGAATTGTCATTGTTTCTTCAAGTGATCTACATCTCTCTCAGTGGACTGCAGGGGTGTTGAAGCACAGTCATCTTTGTTGACTTCATCAAGGGTTAAGACTACGAGGACATCTTTACTAATCATACTCATGCTCCCTGTCCAACACTTTTTTGATTTATCACATGAGTGCATTCTGAATTCGATGCTTGAAATTGAATCATTGGCTAAGCTATGGTCAACTGGTTAGGGTTGAGGAAAACTTTAATTGATGTGGGGTACAGTTTTGAAGAACTTGCCATCTGGGATGGGATATTTGGAAAGGTCTTTGGATTATGGGTAGTTCCGGTTCCAAGACAAGAGAACATTTACAGCTACATTCCCATGATTCCAAGTGGACTTCCAACATGAGCTTCCAATTCAAATCCACAATCAAAAGACAAAAACAAGAGAAAATGCTCTAAGTTACATTGAATATGTATTATAAATATACAATTCATAGTTTAAATTTCTTAGTTTTCTAATATTTTGAAGATATAGGGGAATTTTGTATGACGGAAAATGCATGTAGCTTTCTTGTTCCCTTAGCTTGAAATAGTTGACTTCTGCTTGGTAATAGCATTTATGGGTCAACAGATGAATGACAACAATTTTGTAACTTATCCTGTATTTCTCCAAATTGAATTTCCTGCTATTTTCTGACCGAACAAAGGTGTGGGAAATCCATCTGTAAAAGATTTTGTTCCAGTCAGTTGTGAAGCGTCTTCGCGTTGCTGCATGTCACCATGTGGAACAGGCTGTAAATCATGTGTATTTATTTGGCTGTTTGGCATTATCTTGTTCTTGTGCATTCATTCATCAAAGAGCTGTTTTGTGTCTAAATGATTTATGACATATTATGCGTAAATGTCATCTGAAATTACAGATTGTGGTGCCGTGAAAAGAAGTCTCAAAAGGATCTTCAATCACACTGCCTTGACTGCATTGGAATTCATTAATCTAAATCAAAATGCCCCTCTTTTTCATACCACCAGTTACAACAAATATTTATAGCTTTCTTAGAAAATATTAGCACAATAATCCAGGTGATCGATCAAGAAGATGGCATTATCCCCAGCTAACATCTAATCACCAGTTGGGAACATGGATCCAAAACATCGATCTGTGGGGAAGGGAGGCACATTCATATACTTACCACCTGTGCCTCCTGCGCTTTTACCACAAGTGCTGTCAGAGGCTGAAATTCCTCAACTCTGCAAGTGCCTGTTATGACCCAGGTGTTAGCAATTAGTACCAAGTTTATCATCTTTGTGGACAGCAGAACCAAATGACAGAGGAGTCTCCTAGGCAGAATTAAATCCCACTCTCAGCATAGCTGAAGACACATCATTATAGGGATGAAGTGCTCCTCTGAAAGACCAGCCTGCCTTGGGGCTCGAATTCTAGTGATCACACATTGGCAGGACAATCTGAAGGACATGCATCAAGACACTTCCACAGACAGCGTTACAGTAGTTTGGTGTCTTTGGTCCAAGTCTTCTTTTCAGCACCATCTTCTTTTGTTCTACTATCTAGTGGACATTCTGAGCCTTTGATTGGGTTGAACATATCCCAGGATATCCTGGAAGATGCTTTTTTATAGCCAGACAAAGCAGCCCACACAGATTTTTTCCCTCATTTACTGTCACTTCTATTATCCCTTAACTTAGATGTATGTGACACCAGACCACACAATTTTTTACAGACTGGCATGTCTCCAGTAGGGCTGTGTAGTGTCTAAGTGGTGAGACGGTATATCCTGATACCATTTTAATGAGGAAAGACAATGAATCCTATATGTATTGGAAAGGAACCTGCAAGACAATTACCATCACAATATGATAGTGTTGATATGATTTTGTATCCTGATACTTTCCAGTTTTCTGAAAGCCGAACAGATATGATAAAAAAATGACTGAAATTTTGTTCTACTGCTGAACTTATGTTACATTTACACACACTTAAAAAGCTCTTGATCTGACAAAATTTCAGTATTTAATGTTGAAGAAAGTACAGCCAAACATACTCAGTATACCTTGATCTCATATATAAACATTTTAAACTGAAGTTTCCACTGGGACGTTTTGTTTCTACACCAATGCTTTCACAAACAGTTCAGTGTAAATTATATCATAAGTCAGAATCACTGAAAAAAGAGAACAAACATGAGACAAACTTTTGAAAGCACACTTTCAAAAACTTGTCTCATCTTCATTCTCTTTTTAACAAAGCTAAGACATCATTCATAGATGTTAATAAATATTGTTATTTGTCAAACAACTAAAACATATTTCACTTCCTTGAAGACAAGTATTCTACAGTTCACAGAGTTTGAAAAATATTCGCACTCTTTAACTTACATACCGACTCCTCTGATCATGTAACAAAGATAACACATACAAACACATTCCTTTTTTAGTTTTCTAAGTAAGTAATTACATAAGTAGTATTGGGATATATTATGATTGCAATATATATATCCTGATATATAATCTGTATGTACCTATAAGTCATTTGTATCACTGCACTTGTATCACGCGGTTGATGCTGGAAACATTGACACAGTTGATGAACTGTTTCACTCCAGTGCCTGATCTGGTGGCATTTGCAGTTGCCACACACAGTAAATCTTTACAGGGACAAAAAGCAGACACTTTTCAAGCATTTTTACATATTCCCTAGGTACTACAGAAGATCAGTGCCACTAGGCGTCTAGCTCCGACTATGGTCATGACACAGCGACAGACAAGAAGATGTCTAGACAACTCAGAAATCCAGTAGATGAACCGCCAAATTAGTCAAACCTCCATGTCCACCTACATAGGTGCTAGTAAGCTGTCTACACTTTCCTTTTATTCCATCTGGACTCTCGGGTATGAAGGATTACTCAGTGAAAGCAAAGGCCATTGCCATAGCTCACATACTCTTGACCCAAGATTTAGATGATGCAAAATTATATGATTGGTTTTTTTTCAAAACCTTCTGTAAGAAGAAGCAAGACCCTGCAGGTTTTATGCCACAGTTTTTGGCAGGATATCCCCTGTATTTGTATACTACTGCACAGCTTAAGGGAAGCACTGTCTCTACGTTTGGCAATTGATACAGAGTTGGCATTTCTTGAAAATAATGATATGACCAAGATCCTGAAACATCATGCCCTAACATAGATGTTGAAGATGGACCTCACAAGAGATAGATGATTGGCCATCTCTGTCTGTGTCCTTGATGAACTTCATGTTCTTGACAGTTCTAGGGTGGTACACAGGAAGCACTTGATCATGTCTACATTGCAAAGATTGCAGGCCTGATACAACTTTTACTATTCTGTCTTTGATTGTGGACGTTGATGTGATTTCTCTCAACATTTCTATCTGCCCTTCCAAGAAACTCTGGCAAAACTGAAACTAACTTTTCATTGCTGTTTTGCAAATGTCTCTTGCAGAAGTTAGTCAAAACACTATGTGGTCATACTCAAGGTGTACAGGTCTGCTTGTCATGATTCGCCCAGAGCTAACATACCTCATGCAGTTAGTGCAGTTGCATCCACAAAGGCTGTTAATGGCAACTACTTCGATCAAGCTATCTCTGTGGTTATGTGTGGTCATATTTGAGGTGTACAGGTTGGCTGGTCTCAAACTGCTGGGAGGCAATAATCCAATAACAATAATGAGATTAGGGTTTTTGCATCTACAATGGCTCTGCTTTATTCAAGTTACCTGCAAGATGTAGCGCTGGAAGAAGTTGAAATTGTTCGTAGCTTGGACCCCTGGTTTTTGCACAAATTGCCAAACCGTGATGTCACTAACCGCTCCATTATCTAGAGAAGATAGGGAAGATTAGCTGGGTTCATCAAGGGATCTCCTGTCATACACTTGTTTCCCCACAATGTCTTCAGATGTTACATTTATCAAGCAGTAATGTGAAGATGCATGGTTGCTTAACAACAGTTTGGGACAACTTCTTTTGTGGCTTGTTCTCCGAAAGCTTCGTTCGTTCTGTCAAGACCAGGCAGTAGATGCAGTTGTGAGTAATGTAGGATTCATGTTCACAAATGGAAACTATTTTACTGACATTATAACACTGCAAACATCCAGATTAGTCTTAATATAATACAATAGATGTCCCATTTGTGTACTCTTTTTGAACCCAAGCCACTAATCAGTTCATAAGGATACCATATGATCTGTTTGTCCACCTTTAGTTTGTCGCTGTCTGCAGGAAGTGTGGCATAACACTAAACTCACTCACTCTCTCTGCAGGAGCGTCTCATGCACTTCCCCACTTGGATTGACCTGAAGGGAGCAGATGCTGTCCCGGAGACTGTCCATCATGTGGTGAGTTGACCAGAGCCATCATGTCGACAAATACAGTAAAGTGGTCCACTAGAGTGTCATATCAACAAATACAGTAAAGTGGTCCACTAGAGTGTCATGTCAACAAATACAGTAAAGTGGTCCTCTAGAGCGTCATGTCCACAAATACAGTAAAGTGGTCCACTAGAGCATCATGTCCACAAATACGTAAAGTGGTCCACTAGAGCGTCATGTCCACAAATACAGTGAAGTGGTTCACTAGAGCATCATGTCCACAAATACAGTAAAGTGGCCCACTAGAGCGCCATGTCCACAGTGTCTGTGATGTGGTCCATTACAGGGTGATATGCCCACAGTGTCTGTAATGTTGTCCATTACAGGGTGACATGTCCACAGTGTCTGTGATGTGGTCCATTACAAAGTGACATGTCCATAGTGCCTGTGATGTGGTCCATTACAGAGTGACATGTAGAGAGCCCTGTCAGTGATGTGGTATACCATGGATATCCCTGTCAGTGATGTGGTATACTACTGATATCCCTGTCAGTGATGTGGTATACTACTGATATCCCTGTCTCTGATGTGGTATTCTTCAGATATCCCTGTCAGTGATGTGGTATACTACTGATATGCCTGTCAGTGATGTGGTATACTACTGATCTCCCTGTCAGTGATGTGGTATACCATGGATATCCCTGTCAGTGATGTGGTATACTACTGATATCCCTGTCACTGATGTGGTATACTACTGATATCCCTGTCAGTGATGTATACCATGGATATCCCTGTCAATGATGTGGTATACTACTGATAATCCCTGTCAGTGATGTGGTATACTACTGATATCCCTGACAGTGATGTGGTATACTACTGATATCCCTGTCAGTGATGTGGTATACTACTGATATCCCTCTCTCTGATGTGGTATACTACTACTAAATCAATTTTTAGGCGTCAAGTTCAATATCTGGTGTGTCCACCATGTTGGGTAACACATTCACGGCACCTTGATGGCATGCTGTTAATCAATTTCTGGATGGTTGCCCGTGGTATTGCCTGCCATTCCTCTTGGAGAGCTGCACCAAGCTGGGCCAGGTTGGCGGGTCCTGGGTCCCTGGCGTACACCCTTCGACCAAGAACATCCCAGAGATGTTCAATTGGGGACAGGTCTGGGGACTTAGAGGGCCAGTCCAAGGTCTGGATACCTTCTTGTCGGAGATAAGCGGAGACAATTCGGGCCCGATGTGGTCTGGCATTATCATCTTGGAATACAAAATTTCGGCCGATAACTCTAGCCAATGGAGCCACAACAGGACGCAATATTTGGTCAACGTATCGCTCACCAGTCATGACTCCGTTAATGATGACCAAATCTGATCGTCTGTCATGTGTAATCCCACCCCACATCATGTCACTACCACCTCCATATCGATCATGGTCAAGAATTGCTGCTCTGGCATATCGCTCCCCGCAAATCGTAGGCAAAACCTTGACTCATCAGAGAACATGGTGTAACGCCAGTGGCGCATAACCCGTCCCTGATGCTGCCTAGCCCATGCCAATCTTTGGCGCTTATGTTGAGCTGAAAGGGTGACACCATTAAAAGGCCGTCTTGCTTTCAGATGAGCTTGATAGAGTCGGTTTTTAACGGTTGAGGTTGAAATGCGTCTTCCAGTGAGTGTGCGGAATTCTCTATTGATGGCACAGGCTGATTTAAACCTATCACGTAGAGCAATTAACATAATGAGACGATCCTGTCGTGGTGTCGTTGATTTTGGTCTACCACGCCCAGGTCTCGTTGCAACCCCACCCGTTTGACGGTACTTATCCCACAGGCGTGAAATTACACTTTTTTATTTACCCATCTGCCGGGCAACTTCACATAATGATGTCCCCCCCTCTATCATCCCCACAATTCTCCATTTTGTTGCTTCACCGAGATACTGCATCGGAGGCATTTCTGTCAGTAAGTGTCAATCTCTATTGCATTAGTGATTGCGACTTCTCCAGTACATTTACAGGATTTAACTTCTGTATGCACGTGTAGCACGTGCTGGGCATGCATTATGCGAAATTCCATTGTCATTGGATGTTGCGTTTGGGAGATACGCCACGATAACGGACCCTGTCACAGTCAAAGTCATCTACATTCAATTTCTTGGTTCCCTTATTTTCTGTCGCTAGTATACTTATCTCCCTGTCAGTGATGTGATATACCATGGATATCCCTGACAGTGATGTGGTATACTACTGATATCCCTGTCAGTGATGTGGTATACCATGGATATCCCTGACAGTGATGTGGTATACTACTGATATCCCTGTCAGTGATGTGGTATACCATCGATATCCCTTACAGTGATGTGGTATACTACTGATATCCCTGTCAGTGATGTGGTATACCATCGATATCCCTGACAGTGATGTGGTATACTACTGATATCCCTGTCAGTGATGTGGTATACCATCGATATCCCTGTCAGTGATGTGGTTATCCTTATCTGTGAAGTGTGAAGAATCTGACCATGTTGCAGGTGTGTATGGTAGACCCTAAAAAGGACACTCGATGGAAGACAATGCAGACATACATCCAGACAGATGGAGTTCATGCAAAGGACAGGATCAACACTGAGAGCAACAGTCCAGGTAGGTCCCATAATACCTTATCACCACTTTATATCTGCAGTTCTGTTGTTAGTCTCCTGTGTATCATACCTTGTGAACAAAATGGATATGCACATAGATGCGCCAGGCACACTTGTTGATGTCCTTTGATGTTATTGTTTCTGGGCGTCGAGTCATCCCACAGATGACATCCTTACAGTCTCAGCTTTCTGACAGGGTTAGCCTTTTTGGCCATGTGGATGAGGCATCAGATCAGAAGGTCTGTCGTTCAAATCCCAGTACTGGACTTGGAAATTTTGTAACCATGTTTTTGTGGTCTGGGCCACTGCTCAAGACGACAAGCCACTGGTGATGACATGATATTTTATTGATGCAAGAGATGAAGCTGTTGCTAAATCAAGCCTGAGGAAGGGAAAAGATGTTTCCAGCTCAGCACCAGTAAGTGGAGTAAGGTGGAACAGGTGGAAGAGGACACAATAGCCAATAAGGAAATAGGTAAAACATCAAAGCATGTCTTTGATGTGATCTATGAATAGAAAAGGGAAAATCCTAAAGAATGGCTTACCTTGCTAAGAACAGAGAGGAAGTGAAAGGAAATTCCTTGTTGACAAGGCTTCAGAAAACAGAAGAAAAGGTGAAGATAGAGGCGGCTTTCAATGGCAAGACTCAGACAACCTTGAACAAATGAACACCGAAACATGATGAAATGAATTGTAATGAGATTTAAATTATTTAGTTTGACACTATAAATAAAAGAACTGCTACATAATTAACGCCAAGAATCATTGTTTTCACACAGGGGAGGGGTTAAGGAAAGTGGGGTTAGCTTATGACAAGTTCACCACTTACCGAATATACTTTTCAAGAGTGAGTTCTTGCTCATGGTTTCATTAGCGAGTTCACCACTTGCTAAATATTCTTTTTGAAAGGATTGCTTATTTGTGAACTCTTTTAACAGAGTATAAAAGAAGGAAGGATATATTTACCAAACCGTTTTGGCATGGATGCCTTAAGAAGT
This sequence comes from Haliotis asinina, assembly GCF_037392515.1. Lineage (NCBI taxonomy): Eukaryota > Metazoa > Mollusca > Gastropoda > Lepetellida > Haliotidae > Haliotis > Haliotis asinina. The sequence continues at coordinate 22,434,672 of NC_090291.1, read as the reverse complement.
CCATTTCAAAGGCGCACCCATCCCTGTTTCAGTTCATCGTATTTTTTAAATGGAACAAAAGAACAATGAAACCCTCCATCACCAGTACCTCAATGGAGAGAAGAGGTCTCCAATGAAAAAAAACTGTGATATGTGAATGAAAAGAATGGTTGAAATCTGATGGATAACATGGATTGTCTTAATGTATTTAATAAATTATGAAACATGTTTGTGATCACTTATGAAAAGTGCTTAAAATAAATGTATTTAGTGTATATAATTTGCCCAAAGTGTGTATGAAATGTAATGAAAAGTTCTTGTGAATAACAATACTCAGCAGTGAAGGATGATAGGTTAAACATAGAATTTCAAGCAATCAACAGAGGATTACTGTGACCTTGACCTTTGACCTTAACCTTATTGCATGGTTACTTACATGGTTCAGTGGAGCATTGCTTTGACAAGTTACATGCATTCTCAAAAATCACTATTCATATAGAAGGTGTATTTATATTGTAATAGGCGCCCTCTGGGGAGCGCTTAGTGACAGCTGAATTACAGATTCTAGGGAAATGACAACAGACTACTTTGGACTTGTGTGATTTGGTTGATTGTATGCGTTTCTGTTGAGCGTTCCCATCATTTGTAATTCAGATTCCAGTTCTTGGAATCATTGACTCATCATAAATACTTTATGTCCCCAACTTACTCTGAATACGTAACCTAAGTAACAAGGAGGGAGTCATGATGACAAGACCTCGGGACCCTATCGAAGGAAAGGTACCTGTACTGGTCACTGCAACAAGACAACTGACACTGAAAGCCAGGTCACTTTTATAGTTATGCACTAACTTGACCTTTGACCATGAAATGATGGGAATCATCATGAAAAACCGTTGTACCAGCCAAGGCAAATTGCAAGTAACGTTTCACATAATAGCCGCTCATCATGTGGTATATGTATGTCAGACACTCTTTATACTTCCAAACGAAGCAACCCCAAAAGGCCTCCACATAAGTGAGACAATGGACCCCAAATTACTATACCATACAATTATGTAATATCAATTCTACCACAATATATTGCTGTCATGGTCATGAAAAATACCATGGTTACCATGAAAATGCACCAAAATGACATATTGCCTGATTACAAGCTTTCCAACAGTACCAAATATATCTTGCTGTACCTTGGGTAGACCTGTCTCGTTTATTATCCCACCGGCATGTAATGCGAGGGGATATAGTCGACGCCTCGTCTGTCTCTCCATCCGTCCGTAATCATTTTGTTTCTGGAGCATAACCCGAAAAACGTTCAATAGTTTTAGACCAAAATTGATAGATGTAATAATCTGAACCTATGGTTGTGCCTTTTGCTATTTACAGACTTTTGGCATTTTTATTATCCCCCTGGCATTTAATGTGGGGGGATATAGTCAATGCCTTGTCTGTCCGTCCATCCGTCTTTTCGTCTCTAATCATTTTGTTTCCGGAGCATAATTCAGAAACCATTTAATAGTTTTAGACCAAATTTGACAGATATAATAATCTCAACCTATAGTTGTGCCTTTGCTATTTAGCTTTTTTAATTTGTTTGTTTTTCCATGGAACATTTTGGTGCTAGTCTAATGGTGGGGTGGGCTTCGTTTCTGGAGCAGAACTCAAAAAACGTTCAATATTTTTCTGCAAAACTTGTTAGATATGTAGGACAGACCCCAAAGTGGTGCTTTTTGCTATGTACATGTTTCTGTGATTTATTATTTTCTCGGTTTCCATGGAAACCTTTTGGACTTTGTCTCAAAATGGAGGTATGGACTTTATTTCTGGAGCAGAACTCCAAAACTGTTCAATATTTTCTGCAAAACTTGGTAGATATATCAATCAGAACCTAAAGTGGTGCCTTTTGCTACTTACAGTTTTTTGTGATTTATTATTTTCTCGGTTTCCATGAACACATTTTGGACCTAGTCTCAAAAATGAGAGATGTGTTTTTTGCTTCCGGAGCAGAACTCGAAAACTTCTTATTATCTTATTTTTCTGCAAAACTTGGTAGGTATATCAATCAGAACCTAAATTGTCGCCTTTTGCTATGTACAGGTTTGGGGGATTTATTATTTTCTCAGTTTCCATGGAAACGGTTCGGACTTAGTCTTGAAAGTGAGAGGTGGGCTTCGTTTCCGGAACAGAATTAAAAAACTTCTTAATAGAAAGTGGTGCCTTTTGCTATTTACAAGTTTTTGTGATTTATCATTTTCTGGGTTCCATTGAAATGATTTGGACTTTTGTCTCAAAATGGAGGGATGGGCTTCTTTCCAGAGCAGAACTCGAAAACATCTTAATACCTATCTGCAAAACTTGTCAAATATGTGAGGCAGACCCTAAAGTGGTGTCTTTTGCTATTTACAGATTTTTGTGATTTATCATTTTCCCATTTTCCATGGAAGGGATTTGGACCTAGTCTAAACAGGGAGGGATGGGCTTTTTCTGGGGCACAACTCGGAAACTTCTCAATATCTTTCTTCAAAACATGGCAGATATGTGAGGCAGACCTTAAGGTGGTGCCTTTTGCTATTTGCAGATGTTTGTGATTTATCATTTTCCCCAGTTTCCACAGAAAGGATTCTGACTTAATCTCAAAATGGAGGGATGAGTTCGTTTCTGGAGCACAGCTCGAGAACCTTCAGCAGAACTTGGCAGATATGTGAGGCAGACCACAGAAGTGGTGCCTTTTGCTATTTACAAAGTTTTGGCATTTCTATTTTTCCCGGTCTCAATGAAAACAATTCTGACTTAGTCTCAAGAGGGAGGGATTGGCTTCATTTCCCGAGCACAACTTGATATCTTTCAAAAGATCTTGGCAGATATATGAGACAGATCTTGAAGTGGTGCCTTTTGCTATTTACAGATTTATGGCATTTATATTTTACATGATGAAACGATGAAGCTTAGTCAAAAAAACATCAAGTAACCTTCAAATGATTTGTCCTTTCAAATGTGTGGGGGCTGGGGGGATATGTCATGTTCTGATGACTCTTGTTTCAGGTAGTTTGTTTCAAGTGATGTTATGACTAGTCTTCTCTGTAACTATGCATTAACATTTTACTGGAGTTACATCCCTTCCACCACTGGGGTATGTGTCTGTAATCAAGTACATCCAGCTTTGTACCATAGTCTCAGCACATCTCTCTCTACCATGGTCTCAGCACATCTCTCTCTACCATGGTCTTAGCACATCTCTCTCTACCATGGTCTCAGCACATCTCTCTCTACCATGGTCTCAGCACATCTCTCTCTACCATGGTCTTAGCACATCTCCCTCTACTGTTTTCTTAGCACATTTCTCTCAAGCGTGGTCTTAGCACATTCCTTTCTACTGTGGTCTCAGCAGGTCTCTCTTTACCGTAGTCTTAGCACATCAGTCACTACCATGGTCTCAGCACATCCCTCTCTACAGTGGCCTCTGCACATCCCTCAGTAAAATGGTCTTAGCACATCTCTCATTACCGTGGTCTAAACAGATTCCTTCTACCATAGTCTCGGCACATCTCTCTCTACCATGGTCTTAGCACATCCGTCGCTACCATGGTCCAAGCACATCCGTAACTACCATTGTCTTAGCACATACCTCTCTACCATGATCTCAGCACATTCCTCGCTACCATGGTCTCAGCACATCCCTCTCTACAGTGGCCTCTGCACATCCCTCAGTAAAATGGTCTTAGCACATCTCTCATTACCGTGGTCTAAACAGATTCCTTCTACCATAGTCTCGGCACATCTCTCTCTACCATGGTCTTAGCACATCCCTCGCTACCATGGTCCGAGCACATCCGTAACTACCATTGTCTTAGCACATACCTCTCTACCATGATCTCAGCACATTCCTCGCTACCATGGTCTCAGCACATTCCTCGCTACCATGGTCTCAGCATATCCCTCACTACCATGGTCTCAGCACATCCCTCACTGCCATGGTCTCAGCACATCCCTCACTACCATGGTCTCAGTATATCCCTCACTACCATGGTCTCAGTATATCCCTCACTACCATGGTCTCAGCACATCCCTCACTACCATGATATTTGCACATCACGAGGGAGGTAGCTGGGGATATAGGGTGTACTGGCCTGTGTTCCTAAACCAGGTTGTGGTAGCTGAGGGAGGTGGCCTGGGGTATAGGGTGTACTAGTCTGTGTTCCTACACCAGTTTGTGGTAGCTGAGGGAGGGGGCCTGGGGTATAGGGTGTACAAGTCTGTGTTCCTACATGAGTTTGTGGTAGCTGAGTGAGGTGGCCGGGGTATAAGGTGTACAAGTCTGTGTTTCTACACCAAGTTGTGGTAGCTAAGGGAGGTGGCTATGGCTATAGGGTGTACTGGTCTGTGTTCCTACACCAGGTTGTGGTAGGTAAGGGAGGTGGCCTGGGGTATAGGGTAACTGCTCTGTGTTCCTACACCAGGTTGTGGTAGCTAAGGGAGGTGGCTATGGCTATAGGGTGTACTGGTCTGTGTTCCTACACCAAGTTGTGGTAACTAAGGGAGGTGACTATGGCTATAGGAGGTACTGGCCTGTGTTCTACACCAGGTTGTGGTAAGTAAGGGAGGTGGCCTGGGGTATAGGGTAACTGGTCTGTGTTCATATACCAGGTTGTGGTAGCTGAGGGAGGTGACCTGGGGTATAGGGTAACTGCTCTGTGTTCCTACACCAGGTTGTGGTAGCTGAGGGAGGTGACCTGGGGTATAGGGTAACTGCTCTGTGTTCCTACACCAGGTTGTGGTAGCTGAGGGAGGTGGCCTGGGGTATAGGGTAACTGCTCTGTGTTCCTACACCAGGTTGTGGTAGCTGAGGGAGGGGGCCTGGGGTATAGGGTAACTGCTCTGTGTTCCTACACCAGGTTGTGGTAGCTGAGGGAGGGGGCCTGGGGTATAGGGTAACTGCTCTGTGTTCCTACACCAGGTTGTGGTAGCTGAGGGAGGGGGCCTGGGGTATAGGGTAACTGGTCTGTGTTCATATACCAGGTTGTGGTAACTAAGGGAGGTGGCTATGGCTATAGGAGGTACTGGTCTGTGTTCCTACACCAGGTTGTGGTAGCTGAGGGAGGTGACCTGGGGTATAGGGTAACTGCTCTGTGTTCCTACACCAGGTTGTGGTAGCTGAGGGAGGTGACCCTGGGGTATAGGGTAACTCACAGTTCTGTGTTTCTACACCAGGTTGTGGTAGCTGAGGGAGGTGACCTGGGGTATAGGGTAACTGGTCTGTGTTCCTACACCAGGTTGTGGTAGCTGAGGGAGGTGACTATGGCTATAGGAGGTACTGGTCTGTGTTCCTACACCAGGTTGTGATAGCAAAGGGAGGTGGCTATCTTTGTTAGGTGTACTGGTCTGTGTTCCTACACCAGGTTGTGGTAGCTAAGGGAGGTGGCTGTGGCTATAGGGTGTACTGGTCTGTGTTCCTACACCAGGTTGTGGTAACTAAGGGAGGTGGCTATGGCTGTAGGGTGTACTGGTCTGTGTTCCTACACCAGGTTGTGGTAGCTGAGGGAGGGGGCCTGGGGTATAGGGTAACTGCTCTGTGTTCCTACACCAGGTTGTGGTAGCTGAGGGAGGGGGCCTGGGGTATAGGGTAACTGCTCTGTGTTCCTACACCAGGTTGTGGTAGCTGAGGGAGGGGGCCTGGGGTATAGGGTAACTGCTCTGTGTTCCTACACCAGGTTGTGGTAGCTGAGGGAGGGGGCCTGGGGTATAGGGTAACTGCTCTGTGTTCCTACACCAGGTTGTGGTAGCTGAGGGAGGGGGCCTGGGGTATAGGGTAACTGCTCTGTGTTCCTACACCAGGTTGTGGTAGCTGAGGGAGGTGACCTGTGGTATAGGGTAACTGCTCTGTGTTCCTACACCAGGTTGTGGTAGCTGAGGGAGGTGACTATGGCTATAGGAGGTACTGGTCTGTGTTCCTACACCAGGTTGTGATAGCAAAGGGAGGTGGCTATCTTTGTTAGGTGTACTGGTCTGTGTGCCTACACCAGGTTTTGGTAACTAAGGGAGGTGGCTATGGCTATAGGGTGTACTGGTCTGTGTTCCTACACCAGGTTGTGGTAGGTAAGGGAGGTGGCGTGGGGAATAGGGTAACTGGTCTGTGTTCCTACACCAGGTTGTGATAGCTAAGGGAGGTGGCTATGGCTGTAGGGTGTACTGGTCTGTGTTCCTACACCAGGTTGTGGTAGGTAAGGGAGGTGGCTATGACTAAAGGGTGTACTGGTCTGTGTTCCTACTCCAGGTTGTGGTAGCTGAGGGAGGTGACCTGGGGTATAGGGTAACTGCTCTGTGTTCCTACACCAGGTTGTGGTAGCTGAGGGAGGTGACCTGGGGTATAGGGTAACTGTTCTGTGTTTCTACACCAGGTTGTGGTAGCTGAGGGAGGTGACCTGGGGTATAGGGTAACTGGTCTGTGTTCCTACACCAGGTTGTGGTAGCTGAGGGAGGTGGCTATGGCTATAGGAGGTACTGGTCTGTGTTCCTACACCAGGTTGTGATAGCAAAGGGAGGTGGCTATCTTTGTTAGGTGTACTGGTCTGTGTTCCTACACCAGGTTGTGGTAGCTAAGGGAGGTGGCTGTGGCTATAGGGTGTACTGGTCTGTGTTCCTACACCAGGTTGTGGTAACTAAGGGAGGTGGCTATGGCTGTAGGGTGTACTGGTCTGTGTTCCTACACCAGGTTGTGGTAGCTGAGGGAGGGGGCCTGGGGTATAGGGTAACTGCTCTGTGTTCCTACACCAGGTTGTGGTAGCTGAGGGAGGGGGCCTGGGGTATAGGGTAACTGCTCTGTGTTCCTACACCAGGTTGTGGTAGCTGAGGGAGGTGGCCTGGGGTATAGGGTAACTGCTCTGTGTTCCTACACCAGGTTGTGGTAGCTGAGGGAGGGGGCCTGGGGTATAGGGTAACTGCTCTGTGTTCCTACACCAGGTTGTGGTAGCTGAGGGAGGGGGCCTGGGGTATAGGGTAACTGCTCTGTGTTTCTACTCCAGGTTGTGGTAGCTGAGGGAGGGGGCCTGGGGTATAGGGTAACTGCTCTGTGTTCCTACACCAGGTTGTGGTAGCTGAGGGAGGTGACCTGGGGTATAGGGTAACTGCTCTGTGTTCCTACACCAGGTTGTGGTAGCTGAGGGAGGTGGCTATGGCTATAGGAGGTACTGGTCTGTGTTCCTACACCAGGTTGTGATAGCAAAGGGAGGTGGCTGTCTTTGTTAGGTGTACTGGTCTGTGTGCCTACACCAGGTTTTGGTGACTAAGGGAGGTGGCTATGGCTATAGGGTGTACTGGTCTGTGTTCCTACACCAGGTTGTGGTAGGTAAGGGAGGTGGCGTGGGGTATAGGGTGTACTGGTCTGTGTTCCTACACCAGGTTGTGATAGCTAAGGGAGGTGGCTATGGCTGTAGGGTGTACTGGTCTGTGTTCCTACACCAGGTTGTGGTAGGTAAGGGAGGTGGCTATGACTATAGGGTGTACTGGTCTGTGTTCCTACTCCAGGTTGTGGTAGCTGAGGGAGGTGACCTGGGGTATAGGGTAACTGGTCTGTGTTTCTACACCAGGTTGTGGAAGCTGAGGGAGGGGGCTTGGGGTATAGGGTAAGTGGTCTGTGTTTCTACACCTGGTTGTGGTAGCTAAGGGAGATGGCTATGGCTATAGGGTGTACTGGTCTGTGTTCCTAAACCAGGTTGTGGTAGCTGAGGGAGGGGGCCTGGGGTATAGAGTAACTGGTCAGTGTTTCTACACCAGGTTGTGGTAGCTAAGAGAGGTGGCTATGGCTATAGGGTGTAGTGGTCTGTGTTCCTACACCAGGTTGGTGTCTCAGGAGAATCTAGCAAGATATATCAGGTGTAGCGCTGTTAAAGGAATGTAAACAAAGCTCATCTCAGCCTTTAAACTGTGTATCGTTTTCTCATACTGCAATTGGCTCATTCAACTTGTCGTTGGATAGACTTGCTCATAAAGTTGTGACAACGCATGGAAGAGCCTCATAGCAAAAGATGAAAATAGGTGTAGTCCAGTTATTTCTACAATTCAACAAAACATATCATATTCTTTTTCTTAAGAGATCCTTCTTGGGGTACTTTTCACATTTTTATGTCCATTAAAAATTCCCAAGACAGTTTTAACTATATTGTAAATAAAATGTTTACAAAACTGACGTGTTTGCCTTTAATTGATCCACCGCTACTGAGCCCAGAATAGACTTGTTCGTCAAGAACAGGTAACTGTAAGCTCTCTCCTCATACCTCACTATTCATACTGTTGTTACTTAGTGAAGACAGGTATATGCACCATTCTTGTGTTTTTGATTAATTCCTGAAATCGTATTTATTGCATGGGCAATAAAATTTGTCAGTTTGATTTAAGTTCTATTAATTTTTTTAACTTACGTGTCTCCGTTTTCTCACCATGTGGCAGGCAAGATGGTGACTGCTTTTTTGGTGACTGCCTTTCGTACAGGTTGTTTGTACATGTGTGTGTATGTTTGTTATTGGGCTGCTTTCCTTCAGCTGCATATTTAGTTTTATACATGTGTTGTAATTTTATAATGTTTATTACACATTTTCTTGTAGCCTTGTACAGTTGCTGTACCTATGCTCCAGGTAGTTTGCTTTCAGGGTTGTCATATCAACTCTTGGTCTTATGGGTAGCATGCTGCATGTTGTACACTTGTTAGGCAGTTATATTATCACCCTTGTGTATTGTGTTTAGTGTTAATCACTTTGGCGTATAGGTTTTTTTTCCCCTCTCACAGTTTAAGAATTGCATTTTGTGCAGCTCCATTCAACCTGTGGCAGACTCACACAAACCTTGTCTGTGTTGTTTGGTTGAGAAAGAGCATTATGACCAGGATTGCCCTATGTGTTTGAGTTTCATCCCTATAACACAGAAAAGTTGGCCAGCTGACACCATATTCTACATAAAGTTACTTAAGGAGATTGTGGGTGGGTTGGGGGCACATATAGGGAACTGCCTGCAAGAAACAATTTAAGAAGAAAGATTCTACTTCATCATCTTCCCTGGCTCCTGTCATTTGATTAGAGGAATTCCAAATGATTTACCAATAGTAAGGGAATTTGTATGTGGAAGCATGTGTTTGCATGTTAAAGAAGGGTATAAATGCAATATTGAAGTCTTGTGTGGTTATTCTTGATGATTTGTATTTGGAATCATTTTGCAAGTTACTAGGTTAGAGTCACATGCAAGCAAAAAGTCAAAATAATTTAAACACAGTTATCACTTATTTATGATATATAAAATGCATTGCTGATTAAGAAAAAACAAATAAACAATATTATAAGTGTTTAATTGCAAATCCAAATTGCAATGTTTTGTACTTGGGTTTACCTCCCTCAAAATAAAGCAGTCGCAATAGCGAACCCAGTCCGAGTCGGTGGGTGTGCATGCATGGAGCCTTTTCATTGGCCACTGGTACATTTGCCAATATGCTAAGCTGGCTCATTTTTTATGGCTTATAAGCCCGATGGGTGTTCATTTCAAATTGCATGTGGTCAATGACTGAAGTTGTGCATTTCATATTGTCAATATTGTCAATAGGTAACAGGCAGACAGACATACAAGTGTTAATAAACCAGACATTGAGTTTTCTCTGTGAAAGAATCTGCTTATTGCATTCTTTTTATGTAACAAGTAGAGTATTTAGTTGTTTGTGTATACAACCAAGATAAGACTACTGCTCATGACCTCATACTCTGAGCAGGCATACTGTTTCAAGCTGCGCGAACCTAATCACTGTGCATGCACTATAGGCGCAGCTGTTGAAACCACTTTTGCCCTCAGTGCTGGGGGGAAATTAATGAATCGTTTGAACTCCGATTTTGCTGGCCATTTTCATCATGTTTTTTTCTTTCAGCCTTATAGGTTGAATTGGCGTTTTTGATGATTTGTTTCGGTAAGTGCATACGGAAAGGTATCAGAATCTGCCAAGTTGTGTTTTACGTTGCATGTGACCTTTAATGTTACTGTAAAACTGTTTCTTATATGCACCATAGAGGTCCCCAGGCTTTTATTGCTCTTTTGTACAAATTTCAGGGGGTAATGGTGCAAGTTATGTATGTATTGTAGCCATGTCCTGTTGAAACCAACTCTACATGGTACATGGTCCTATTTTACATTTTCTGCTTAAATAACAGAAATAATTGATGTGAGCAGTTGCAGTGATCTTGTTGACCAAGTGAGTGTTCTCCTGGTATCTGGCTAATGCACACTGAACTAATGACTGGTATAGCCAGTGTTGGTCATGATGTACATTTATGGTTACAAGCAGATCAATCAGTGTCAAACTCATTACCTTTATGATCCATTCTCAGTTGCACTTAAGGGACTGTACAAAGTCCCAGGAATACCCCTACCATTATCTCATGACAAACTTCGGTTATCACAATCAAATTTCTGTGGATGAAATCAGATGAAAATATATGTTGATTCGTATTAGTGGGATGACAAGTGAGTGACTTGTTTTTAATGAAGCTATCGATTCCTGATACATTGGAGAGATATTGCTTTGCAGTTGGACAGTTGGACAGCTTCCTCTACAAACATCACAACTTTGATAATGAGCTGAACTTGGAGTTTCAGTCTCTGATATCCTACTGATTCCCATCTTCATTGGGGAGGATAGCCCCAATGACTATTGGGGAAGATACTGGTAACTAAAGATCTTGTTGAAGAAAGAAGTAGAAGAAAATTTATATGGGCATGAAGTGTGGATTTTGAAAGTACAGAAGGGTAATGGTTACTGTGAACAAAAGGGTACTGATTACTGGAGGCAGAAAGGTTCTGATTATGGACAGAATGGAAATGATTACTGGGAACAGAAGGGTACTGTTCAGTGTGGATAGAAAGGTACTTATTAGTGGCAACAGAATGGTACTGGTTAGTGGGGACAGAAGGGTACTAGTTAGTGGGGACAGAAGGGTACTGATTAGTGGGGGTGGAAGGGTACTGATTAGTGGGGACATAAAGTTACTGAATAGGAGGAGAAAAGGGTACTGATTAGTGGGGACATAAAGTTACTGAATAGGAGGAGAAAAGGGTACTGATTAGTGGGGAAATAAAATTACTGATTAGTGGGGGCAGAAAGGTACTGATTAGTGGGGATGGAAGGGTACTGATTAGTGAGGACATAAAGTTACTGAATAGGAGGAGAAAAGGGTACTGATTAGTGGTGAAATAAAATTACTGAATAGGAGGAGAAAAGGGTACTGATTAGTGGGGAAATAAAATTACTGATTAGTGGGGGCAGAAGGGTACTGATTAGTGGGGATGGAAGGGTACTGATTAGTGGGGACATAAAGTTACTAGTTATTGGGGACAGAAAGGTACTGGTTAGTGGAACAAAAGGGTACTGGTTAATAGGGGCAGAAGGGTACTGATTATTTGCTGACGGAAGGACACTGATGAGTGGGAGCACAAGGTTTCTGATTAACAGGGACACAAGTTTCCAATCAGTGGCAACAGAAAGATTTACTGATTAATGGAAACAGAATGGTTCTACGTAAAAGTATCAAAATGATCATGCATTGAGTGATGTGATGAACTGATGTGTGAAAAGGGAACTGTACTGAATGGCCAGAAGCGTCCTTGTTGAGTGATCAGAAGTGTTCTGCCTTGTGACCAGAAAGATCCTGTGTTGAGTATCAAAAGAAACTCCATAGGAGAATCAAAAGTGCAGTGCTGAGTGCACTGTGGGTGCTGTATTGAAGTGTCAGAAGTGTTCTGGATCAAAGGTTTCAAAAGTGTTCTGGATCGAAGATGTCAGAAGGGTACTGATTGAGGTATCAGAAGGGTACTGGACTGAGGTGTCAACAGGGTACTGGATTGTGGTGTAGATACATACTGATTGGGGTATCAGAAGGGTACTGGATTGAGGTGTCAGAAGGGTGCAAGATTCAGGTGTCAGAAGGGTACTGGATTGAGATGTCAGAACTGTACTGGATTAAGGTGCCAGAAAGGTATTTGATTCGGGTGTCAGAAGGGAACTGTATTGAGGTATTTTAAGGGTACCGGATTGAGGTGTCAGAAGGGTACTGGATTGAGGTGTCAGAAGTTTACTGATTGAGGTGTTGGAAGGGTACTGGATGGAGGTGTCAGAAGGGTACTGGATTTAGGTGTCAAAAGGGTACTGACTGAGGTGTCAGAACTGTACTAGATTAAGGTGTGAGAAAGGTGCTTGATTCAGGTGTCAGAAGGGAACTGTATTGAGGTATTTTAAGGGTACCGGATTGAGGTGTCAGAAGGGTACTGGATTGAGGTGTCAGAAGTTTACTGATTGAGGTGTCAGAAGGGTACTGGATTGAGGTATCAGAAGGGTATCAGACTCATGTGTCAGAAAAGTACTGACTGAGGTATCATAAGGCTACAGGATTGAGGCGTCAGAAGATGTCAGAAAGGTACTTAATTCAGGTGTCAGAAGAGAAGTGTATTGACATATTTCAAGGGTATCAGATTGAGATGTCAGAAGGGTACTGAATTAGGTACCGGATTGAGGTATCAGAAGGGTACCAGACTGATGTGTCAGAAGAGTACTGGATTGAGGTGTCAGAAGGTTACTGGATTGAGGTGTTGGATGGGTACTGGATTGAGGTGTCGATGGGTACTGGATTGAGGTGTTGGATGGGCACTGGATTGAGGTGTCAGAACGGTATCAGACTGAGGTGTCAGAAAAGGACTGATTGAGGTATCAGAAGGGTATTGCATAAAGGATACCTGTATGATGGAAGTTTCTTCCACCTTCTCCAACTATTCCCGGACAACTTCTTGATTGCTATTTTCATTACAAATAAGTTGAACAAATCTCAGATTTCCATTTACGAGTGTCACATACATGACTGGCTTCATGTCCAGCTGTTTACGCTTGTTGAGATCTTGTTGCCGTTTACCAGCCAAATGATGTGATAAGAGGAGATTGTCAGAATGCAATTTTTTCTCAGTTGACATCAAGTGGATTATTTAATAATCCATGCTATTTGAAAGTAGCAATCTCCTTTTTCAGCTGTCTAACATATCTGACATTGGCAGGTAGGACAGTATAAGATTTATAGAAAGCTACACTATTAGGCAGACAGATTCAAATTTGTCCAAGCACATCAGAATTTTACTAAACAACCATGAAAGGTATTAAACCATTTGGTAATGAGGGCACTATAAAACTCGTTGGCAAGTGATAAAATTTCTTATGTTGCTTTTCTTCAGACCATTTTCAGTAATATGTGAATGTCTTTGTGCAAACCAACTTGAAGTCTGTTCCCTTGGGTTACCTGTGCGTTATATATCAGGATAAAAGTAATTATAGCCCTTAGCTTTGTCACATTTTTTTCAAAAGCAGTTTCTTATTACTACCTGTGTTGATGTATCACAGACCAGATATCAAGTCTTCCCATCCTACGCGAACCTTCTTTCTGGGGGCCCTGATAGCCATTCAAAGTCATGCATCATTTGCTTTGTCAAATTATGTATTTGTCATATCTGTCATGAAGGTAAAACCTGTGTACCACTACAGAAAGTGAGTGAGTTTAGTTTTATGCCACACACAGCAATATTCCAGCTATATGGTGGCAGTCTCTGAATAATCGAGTCTGTGTTAGACAATCCAGTGATCAACAACATGAGCATCGATCTGCACAATTGGGAACCGATGACATGTGTCATTCAAGTCAGCGAGCCTGACCACCCGACCCCATTAGTCACCTCCTACGACAAGCAGAGTCGCCTTTTATGGGTTGCTGAAGGCCTATTCTACCCTGAGACCTTCACGGGTCACCACTACAGAAAGGGACCTGACACTTGTTGGTGCCCAACAACCTTGGGGTATTGGCACATCATTTCCCATTTCTTCATAACCAACTGTATTCTCTTCCTCTTACTGACACTGTAAGTCAGAAGGCATTTCCCCACCAGTTCCTGATTATAACCAACCAGGTATGAATATTGTTAGCACTAGATGTTCTCTGCCTCACACATGGTGTGCATTCCATCCAGAAATGTGAAAGCGGAAGTGAGTGTGGCTTCAGCTTGTGAGAGGAGAATAGAATGAGCAGCTATTGATTACAACAAGGATATTCCCTGACTTAACATCATTTACATGTCGTCCTCAAAGATCAACATCGTTAGTGCTGTGTTCTATATGTTACGAGGAAGGTTAAACTTTCAGTTCCCGATTACAGTATTGTTAAGGTTTTGCAGGTGATGATTTCCTTTGTAGTGGGGCATTATGTCAGTGATATAAACTAATGCTCGTTTATTTGTTCACATCTAACAAAATATACTTCCTTCGAAAAGTTTAGACTCACTTGAAACACTCAGTATATGTGATATATTTATATATAGTTACATCGAAGATTGATTTTTCCACTAGCTTGGGGGAACCTTGTACAGATCAGCTGCACGAGGCTTATGCATCAGATTGCTGAAAAGCATGTGGAAATATTATGCATGTGAACAGCTGCATTTTGTTGTGAAATTTTGTGAAGAGTTTGCCAATTTTCACAGAATTTTATAATTCATTGAAATCAAGACAATAATCTTTTCAATGTCATGAGTTTGTTATGCAATACATCAGTTCATGTGTAAACTATACCTTTAAACGGTATGGAATATTTTGCAAAATCTAGTTTGGGACAGTTGTCTGAAGTAAGTGGCTATTTATGCTCAGTCAATCTAAACCTTTGAAAGGAAGCCTATATGTTTTACTCTATGTGTTTCTGTGTTATTTTCCTTACAGTAATAGAGAATGCGAACTTATCAAACATCCTTCAGAGTGTGTAATGGTGTCAGTGGTAGAATGTGAAAACAGAAGAAACAGAAAAGGTGTATACAATTTTTGATACACCCATTCTGTCACATGCATGTAACAGTCACACAAAGTCTGATTTGTAGAATTTGTTCCCACTGACACACCTCAACAAATTTGATGCACACTTCCAACCATCATATACAAAGGCTAATTACAAGGCTCTCAGAGAACAAAATATTTTGTGGAGAGACCAATTTCTGTTGACATTACACATCTACATTAGACTGCATGTATATGATTCAGTTGAGCAGATTGTTTCACAGATCAGTGAGGAGAGGATTAGGGTACATGGCCTTTAGAGTGAGTTAATCAGATTAATGTTTCACAGATCAGTGAGGAGAGGGTTAGGGTACATGGCCTTTAGAGTGAGTTAATCAGTTAAAAGTGTATGTCTCAATGACTGTGTTCCAGCCATATGTTGAGAATGAGTGAACATTTAAGGTCCTATTGTGTCGCAATTGGATTTATGACTGATTACAATCATTACTATTTTCTAAAGGACCATGGAGTCTGGTATGACAATATGCTGAGGCAATGGATTTGATGCACAGTTTGAGTATACATAACTTCACATATTCAGTTCATGGCTCAGGATGCTTGAAACCCTTGTCAGGTTTGCAGGAAGAGCCACTCATATTTTATTTACAACACATGCAGGATTATGTTCTACATTTTTTTAACATCTTTTGTCAATTAGACTTGAAGGGTCTTCTGTATGTTCAGAATCTGTATTTTGAGAAAAATACTTCTCATCATCAAATCATATATAAACCTTGTCTGTGTGTAAAACAGGACAACTGATATTAATGAATAGTAGACATGATTGGAAAGGTAGTAAGTATCTTGTTCATTAATTTGCCTGGGGAATGATTTTGATTTTCAGTGTGACTAAAGTGTGTCAGTTTTTTGTAAAATGTGTTTGTCATAGATCTTCAATGATCAGATGCCAATCCAGGGTTTGTGAAAAAATAGGGTTTTTTTATCCATCAGCAGGGAGGTGTTAAGTTTTTACGTCCTGAATACACCTTTGGATCCAGCAACACTAATGTTTCGAGGAATATCTTGTTTCTAAATCTAGGAAAGCTACTGTATGACTTGAGGCTTTGTTGAGTTGAATGAGTCTGAATGTGGTGTATATGTTTTGAAAAGTTATGTTATGAACAGTTGTTTGAGAAGGGTACATTAGCTGATATTTGGTTTAGAAGTTTTTGGTTCAAGATAATTCCATAAATATACTTTATATACACATGATTTAATCCCACATTTTGACAACACATTTCCTTTCATCTCAGTAGTCATCATTGAAGACATCACTGTAAAACTAGAGGAGGATGCCCTTTGTAACACCATTGTAAACAGTTGGGCAGGGTAGAGACAATCAGTAACGCAAGAAATGTATAAGGCATTATGTTTGTAGGTGAGGCATGCATCCCCACATGTAAGCATCAATTGTTTAATAAATACCTAGGTACAGGTGAATTAGCTAATTAGACAATATTATGACATTAAGCAGTTCAGGAAACCTTGTCAAAAATGAAAGCAAGAAATGAAAGAAATGAAGTTCACAAGAAAAAAAACCCCATAATAAATGCAAGAATCCTTCCAAGATGAAATCTGTGATGGACAAAGGGTGCCAATACTTGGACACAATCTAGATATCTGCTTGAATTGTCAAAGTCAATACAGATGAATCCGGCCCAGTAACTGCATGTTCAGGTACTTGGAGGATCTGATATCATTCAGTAATGGCCCAGCAGCTGATTTCAGTACATTGATTTACCGGCCTGGCTAGAAGTAAACATATACTAGGTAAACTGCCTCATATTTTTAATATTTAGGTTGATGTGATGAGGTAACCTTGGGTTTGATTTTATCTCAGACATGGTTCAGTGTTTGAAACCTGCTTCTGGTGACTCCATTGTAATATTGCTGAAAGTGGAATAAAAGCATCTCATATATTCAGTCTGTGGATAAAGAATCCATGTGAAACAATATCCACAAGACTGCATGGCAAGAGGGAGGACTCCAAGTTTCCAATCCAACTGGCGGCTTCACTTTCATGTTGAGCAATAATTATCAAGCATCACCATCCCTTGGTGTAGACATTAAACAACTTCTGGTTGCAGTGTGGGTAGCCTCATGGTTCAAGCATAATGGCTCATCATTCCAGACATGGTACAGTTTGTGTGTGAAACCCATATCTGGTCCTGAATATTGTGAATGCAGGCAGACCAGGCCTTTTCTCAGCTGCTCCACAATGTAAAGAAAATGATACGACCAGATGGCAATGTAAGAGTGAGTAGAGGCTCTTGAATATACCATGTAATACTACTCTCTACAACATTCTAAATACCTACGTTCCTAAATCTTTATTCAGAGGTCGCCTCACCTAATGTGTCCTCAGTGTCATTAGATGGCTTATTCCTTTTATTTCTGGTTTGTTTCATTGTCTCCAGACTGTATTTTCATGTGCATATTCATGCAGCAAATAGATGACTTAGTGTTCGTGGTGATCAATCAGCATGAATGTGTAGTGAGTTTTCTCTCCTCCCTAGCCTCCTTATAGTCGTTACCAGGGGTCTGTCACAACACCGGTTGCTGCTGTCCTGCCCAGGGACATCAGCGGACATGTGAGGCATGTTCATCAAAGTGGTCAGCACTCCAGTGACCATTAAACCTTGCAGTTGTGACAAAAGATTGATAAAGAGGCTGTCTCTTGAGACGGAGATATTTCCGGAGTTCTCTGACAATCCATCCACTTCCAAGACCACAGACGATGTAGTGTAACAAGGAGAAAGGATGACTGAATTAGGCCTCTCCCAGGAATACAGTTTATTTCATGGCTGGTGCTTCCAATTGGTGACGTGAGGCATTATGTTTCCTATGACAGTAGACCCTCATTACATCCTATCTGCCTCCCTGTATAGAGTGTGTGTGTGAGCTAATTAGTAGCTTATGTTTGAGAAAATCTCGATATAGCGGCTGGCTTGACAGATCCCATGTCAGTAAGAAGAGGTATCAGTGTTACTTATCTGTTAAAGGAGCCATGCATCACAGCCCCACATGACACCAGTCTTTTCATAGGCTTTCCACCAAGTCCATTAATGCAGGAAAATGGGTAACAAGAGCAAATAGCATTCAGTGTGAATTGCTAGATGTTGAGTAAAAGTGTGTTCTGGTGTTCTCACCCTGCTTGGTCTAGCAACCCTCATGCAAGTGCTTTTTCACAGAATTAGATACCATAACAGTGTTAATATTGAGTGAGTCACAACTGACTCTACTACTTTCAGACTATGATTAGTTTCTTTCAATAGCCGATTGTATGATTCGCGTCACTTATGGAGTTATTAAGTGTGTTGTGGATGCTATGCTGCCTGGTCCTATTCAGTAGTCCTTCACATCATCTTGTTCAGGCTGTTTCTGAGCTAAACATGTGGACAAACATCCCCAGTCCTTGTCATTTGTGTTATTTATGGATAAGAAATTGTATAAATATATAGGACATTAAATATTTCCTGACATGGTCATATGGCATGTTGGTGACATGAGTTGTACATGATATTGCCTCCCTGTCTCAGTTAGACAAGGTGTTTACTATGGGCTCCGATTACTACCTGGGCTCAAGCAGCTCTGGGACATTACTGGTGTTTGCATTTTTTGCTGGAATAAATCTGCTCAGTGAAATGGACAATGGAACCTTTCTTCCTCACCAGTTCCGTGGTAATTGTCTCATCTAATAATAAGTCTGAGAGGCATTACTCACACTGATCTGAGGAATTTGGCTAGCCTGCTTGTACACTGAGGCTTCCTGAAAGAAAATTGCAGAGAGAAGTAATTCAGCTCTGTGTTAGATCCAGTTTCTTTCAGGAGAGTTTTATTTTAATTATTTGGAATATGATAGTATAAAGACTAGAGCTCTGCAGAAATGGAGAAAGCAGTAATGATAGGTAGAGATATGGTAGGAAGGATGGATAGAGATGTGGAAAGGGGGACTGGTATAGGGTGTGGAAGGAGGGATGGATAGGGATGTGGAAGGCGCAGTGGGTAAAGGGGGTGGAAGGAGGGATGGGTATAGGGGTGGAAGGAGTGATGTTAAGGGGGATAGGTAGAAATGTGGAAGGAATGATGGGAAGAGATGTTGCAGGAGGTATTGGTAAAGGGGTTGAAGGCTGATTGGGTAGGGATGTGGATGGCGGGATGGGTAGAGAAGTGGAAGGAAGGATGGGTATTGGGTGTGAAAGGATGGATGGGTGTAGGTTGTGGAAGGAGGGATGGGAAGAGATGTGGGATTAGGGATGGGTATAGGAGGTGGAAGGCAGAATGGGTAGAGAAGTGAAAGGAGGGATGGGTATAGGGTGTGGAAGGAGGGATGGGTATAGGATGTGAAAGGAGGGATGGGTAGGGATGTGGAAGGTGGGATGGTTATAGGAGGTGGAAGGAGGGATGGGTATTGGGTGTGGAAGGAGGGATGGGTAGAAATGTGGAAGGCAGGATGGGTAGAGATGTGGAAAGTGGGATGGGTAGAGGTTTGGAAGGAGGGATGGATAGAGATGTGGAAGGAAGGATGGATAGAGATGTGGCAGGCAGGATGGGTAAAGATGTGGAAAGTGAGAGTGGTTGTGTTTTTTTTATTTTATGTGGATGGATTTAGTTTTGTGTGGCCTGTAATTTGGTTATTGTTCTTTCATTATTTTTAGAATTATGGTACGGGTGGTATTTTTAGAAGATATTTTACTTTGATCTGGAAGTGGGGTTCTTACCCTGATGACCTGGCATTGAGAATGTGATGGCCCAACTGGTGGTAAACTGCCCTGAAAGTGGAGATCTTTCCCAGGTGGCCTGGAATTGAGAATCTGATGGCCCATATTTTGACTAAAATACTCTGTATGGTAAATTTAAACCACAGTCATTTTCATGGGCATTTGAAACCGATAATAAGGCAGGATGCAATTTTACCCTAATTTCTGAAATAAATCATCAAATCTCTCAAGCCATCAATTATGGCAGCAACAACCTTTATCGTTCTCCAAAGACACATTAATATGTCTTTGATCTGCCATGTTGTATGATGTGCATCCCCACTACTGAGACAGGTCTGTTGATTTACAGACACTGCTGTAATTGGTCTGCTTCCCGCTCACTGTTGGCACTGGTACCAATTGATGCTTTGTCAGTGCACTGATGTATGTGAGTGCCAAACCAGTGCCAGTACATTTAAACATAGCGTTAACAATGACTAGCAAAGTACCATTTGAGCAGTCTTCATCCCAGTATTGTTTTGATATAAACAGGATAGAAGACTGCCTGTTCAGTAATATTTGTTGTCCAGCTCTAGTTGCCTTGACCTCTGTCTTTGGCACGTATAATCTATAATCTTGGTACAAACAGAGGACATTTATAACAGTTCTGAGCAAGACAATATCCGGTAGAAGACATGTAGCAGTAGAAGAAATTTTTCAACAAAGCCTACCTGAAAATTGCCAAAAAGGGCTTACTGATGGCCTGTTACTGCCTGCATCCCAATACATTTAGATGCTTTGTATGGTTTAAGTAACCCTGCTTTCAGGGTCAAATCAAGTTCACTACTCTTACTTCATCTTCATTAACAGTATTATACCCACCACAAGTTTAGGCTCCTTCCATCCTTCCATACGGACGTATGAATTGGAATATCTTAAGAACCATTGACTAGATTCTTTTCATACTTGGTACCTAGGTTGACTACAGTATTCAAAAGATCCACGTCAGGTTGGGTGACCCTGACCTTCATTTCAAGGCCACAAGGGTACTTTAACATTTTACCTTTGTCAGCAAGATATCTCAAGAACCCTTCTCTGCAGAGTCAACGCCTCGTCTGTCCTTCCGTCCATTCGTAAGTAATCATTTTGTTTCCAGAGCATAACTCAGAAACCGTTCAATATTTTTAGACCAAACTTGATAAATATAGTAATCTCAGCCTATGGTTGTGCCTTTTGCTATATACAGATTTTTGGCATTTATGGGTTTTTTTGTTTTTCTAGGGAACATTTTGGTGTTAGTTATATTGTGGGGTGGGCTTCGTTTCTGGAGCAGAACTGAAAAACCCTTCAATACTTTTCTGAAAAACTTGGTAGATATATCAATCAGAACCTAAAGTGGTGCCTTTTGCTATGTACAGGTTTTTGTGATTTATTATTTTCTCGGTTTCCATGGAAGCGTTTCGGACATTGTTTTGTTTCCGTTGCAAAACTCAAAAACCACTCAATATTTTTCTGCAAAACTTGGTAGATATATCAGTCTGAACCTAAAGTGGTGCCTTTTGGTATTTAGAAGTTTTGTGATTTATTATTTTTTTTGTTTCCATGGAAATGTTTCAAACATAGTCTCAAAAGTGAGAGGTGTGTTTTGTTTCCGGAGCAGAACTCCAAAACCGTTCAGTATTTTTCTGCAAAACTTGGTAGATATATCGGTCTGAACCTGTAATGGTGCCTTTTGCTATGTACAGGATCTTGTGATTTATTATTTTCTCGGTTTCCATGGAAACGTTTTGGATCTAGTCTGAAAAGTGAGAGGTGTGTTTCAATTCCAGAGCAGAACTCGAAAACTTCTGAATATCTGTCAGTAAAACGTGGCAGATAAGTGTGGCAGACCCCAAAGTGGTGCCTTTTGGTTTTTAAATTTTGTTGTGATGTATTATTTTCTTGTTTCCATGGAAACATTTCGGACTTGGATGGATGGGCTTCGTTCCCAGAGCACAACTTGAAAACCTTTCATATCTTTCAACAGATCTTGGCAGATATATGAGACAGATTTTGAAATTGTGTCTTTGCTGATTACAGATATATGGCATTTATAATTTTTATGAATTCCATGGAAACAATTCAAAGTTAGTCTAACAAAACAATGAGTAACTTTGAGATGATTTGTCCTTTCAAACATTTGGGGACCGGGGGGATATGTCATCTTCTGATGACTCTTGTATTTCTTTTCAACACCAAGCTTCATCTGGGGAAGGCACAAAGTCTAGGTGATTTTAGTGACCTCTCAGTAAAGATTTAAACATGCTAACCTGCATGTTAAGCTTGAGAAACCTCAAGAACCATTCACTGGAGTTTTTTCATATGTGACACCATACTTCATCTAGGGGATGCGCAGACCTCAGTTGATTTAGGTCAGCTTCACATAATTTTCAAGGACACTTTGAAGATTTCACCTTGCTAACCTGCATGTTAAGCTTGTCAGCAAGATACCTCAAGAACTATTCACTGGACGTCATATTTGACATGACACTTCATCTAGGAAATATCCCTGAAAGTTTAGGGTAGAATAGGCCGTCAGCAACCCATGCTTGCCACAAAAGATGACTTACTTGTCGTAAGAAGCGACTAACAGGATTGGGTGGTCAGACTCGCTGATTTGTTTGACACATGTTATCGGTGCCCAATTGCATAGATCAATGCTCATGCTGTTGATCACTGGATTTTCTGCTCCAAACTTGATTATCTGTAGACTGCCCCCAATTAGCTGGAATATTGAATAAACTCACTCACTCACATACTCATCTTGGGAATAATGCCTTGTAGGGTTTGGTGACCTTCACATAATTTTCAAGGTCAGTGTGACACTTTGAAGATTTCATTATGTTAAGATTGTAAACAAGATATCTCAGGAACTGTTCACTTGATTTTCTTCATACATTTCCCTTGAATGCTTTTCAGTAAACAGTCTCTTAGTAACAATTTTTGCATGTTTCAGACACCTTGATATTCATGTCAAGGTCAAATGAGTCTTGAAAATATTTGTGTTTGAATAGCTACAGATCAAAATATGACGAGAGGTTGACTGGTCATGTTTTTGTTGGCCTTTAACTTCACCTTTAGTTGTCACCTTCAGATAAGTCCATCAGAGACCTCTGCTGTACTGAGATGAATGTTGTCAGAGACAAAGGTAACGCTTATGACGTCCTCTGTACACCATGATTACTCTTCATCCACACCAGGCAGTCTCTAATACACAGAAGTAACTCTCATGACATCCCATGACACCATGATTACACTTCATCCACACCAGGCAGCCTCTAAGACACAAAAGTAACTCTCATGACATCCCATGACACCATGATTACTCTTCATCCACACCAGGCAGCCTCTAAGACACAGAAGTAACTCTCATGACATCCCATGACACCATGATTACACTTCATCCACACCAGGCAGCCTCTAAGACACAAAAGTAACTCTCATGACATCCCATGACACCATGATTACTCTTCATCCACACCAGGCAGTCTCTAATACACAGAAGTAACTCTCATGACATCCCATGACACCATGATTACTCTTCATCCACAACAGGCGGCCTCTAATACACAGAAGTAACTCTCATGACATCCCATGACACCATGATTACTCTTCATCCACACCAGGCAGCCTCTAAGACACAAAAGTAACTCTCATGACATCCCATGACACCATGATTACTCTTCATCCACACCAGGCAGTCTCTAATACACAGAAGTAACTCTCATGACATCCCATGACACCATGATTACTCTTCATCCACACCAGGCGGCCTCTAAGACACAAAAGTAACTCTCATGACATCCCATGACACCATGATTACTCTTCATCCACACCAGGCGGCCTCTAAGACACAGAAGTAACTCTCATGACATCCCATGACACCATGATTACTCTTCATCCACACCAGGCAGTCTCTAAGACACAAAAGTAACTCTCATGACATCCCATGACACCATGATTACTCTTCATCCACAACAGGCGGCCTCTAATACACAGAAGTAACTCTCATGACATCCCATGACACCATGATTACTCTTCATCCACACCAGGCAGCCTCTAAGACACAAAAGTAACTCTCATGACATCCCATGACACCATGATTACTCTTCATCCACACCAGGCAGTCTCTAATACACAGAAGTAACTCTCATGACATCCCATGACACCATGATTACTCTTCATCCACACCAGGCGGCCTCTAAGACACAAAAGTAACTCTCATGACATCCCATGACACCATGATTACTCTTCATCCACACCAGGCGGCCTCTAAGACACAGAAGTAACTCTCATGACATCCCATGACACCATGATTACTCTTCATCCACACCAGGCAGTCTCTAAGACACAAAAGTAACTCTCATGACATCCCATGACACCATGATTACTCTTCATCCACACCAGGCAGCCTCTAATACACAGAAGTAACTCTCATGACATCCCATGACACTATGATTACTCTTCATCCACACCAGGCAGTCTCTAATACACAGAAGTAACTCTCATGACATCCCATGACACTTAGTAATGATTACTCTTCATCCACACCAGGCGGCCTCTAAGACACAAAAGTAACTCTCATGACATCCCGTGACACTATGATTTGTTGTCACTGTTTAGCCAGTGCAGTTTGGTTCAGATCAAACATTGTTGGTGGTGATGCTGAGTGAGGACAACAACATACATCAGATAGCCATCACTCTTTGGCCTGGACAAGAGCTGACACAAGACAGCACAGACCTTCAGTGGTTGCAGCTGATAGTATTGGTCATCTGTGTTTTGCTAAATGCTTTATGATGTGAAATGGAATATTATCATGTAGCTTTTCCAAGATTGTTTGTTTGATTCTATGTCCATCAACATGCATGGTTCAAAGGGCACCAACCTTGGCCAGGTTTGTTGGTGTTGTGTGACAGTGTCACTGTGTGTGATGGGGTTAATCTGTGGTATGTGAAATGTCTGATCATCTTTGAAAGGCTGATTTTGCAATGGGCTGCTGAGGAGACTGACAAACCTACTTTCAGTTATGATTGATTTCTGTTATGAAAATATTTTGACTGGGCATTTGATTCCATTCATTCGCCATGTTATTGGTAGTTGGTGTGTTTCATCAGTCTCATTGACAAAAATGATCATTTGTCTGATGTGGAAACATCACCTTTATTAGCACGTATGTTGTAACATTGTTGCCATTGAAACATTAGCTCATAAGGGACCTAATGGAGCACCTTCTTGGCATTGCCTGTTATGACAAGAGTGAGTAAATGCACTTTGTAGGTTGATGCACTGTTAGTACTACATCTGATCTGATGTGTAGAAAACACTATAGAATTCAAGATATACATACATTACTATTTGACATATTCTTACCTTCAGTACTGCTGATTGATGTATGCATATACAGACACTGTATATATACAGAAAGTTTGTGTTAGATAATTTAATTAATTGTAGTGTGTTCATTTAGTTCAAGTGATTATTTGCATTCAATGTTAACTAGGAACACAAAGAAATCACTAAACATTATATTCTGTTGTATAGCAAAGATCAGGCCTTGTAAGACTCCACTGAAGAAGTGTCAAACTGATTTATTTGTTTTAATTCTGTGAACAAGTAATGGAGCAGTTCACAGAAAGTCAAATGTCAAATGAGATCTTCACATTCATTTTCAGTGAACCACTAGACATATATACTGAAATCTGATACTGTTCCTTGAAACTATTGAAGCTTTCCATGTGGACAGAACATCTTACAGAACAAACATGACATCTAGCTGTTCATACTGAAAGGTCACATGCAGCCGAAAAATGAAACATAATTAAAACACAGTTATCACTTACTCATGACATATAATATGCATTGCTGATCAATAAAAAAAAATGAAAAAACTTCAGTGTAATATTTTGTACTTGGGTCTACTGAGCTTGAAACAGAGGACCTGGGATACTGAACAAGGTCAGAGCACTCAGGTCTTGTGAAATCTTTTCATTTGCCGATACGCTTAGCTGGTTCTCTGTTTATTGCGTATAAGCCCAATAGGTGTTAATTTCAAATTGCATGTGGTCAGTGATTGAAGATGTACATTGCATATTGTCATAAGCAGACAGACAGGCAGACATATAGGTGTTAATAAACCAGACATTGAGATTTCTCTGTGACCTAGTCAGCTTATCACAATCAACGTATTGCACTGTGCATGCATTATGAGCGCAGGGCAGCATAACTGTTGAAACCTCTTTTTACCCAGTGCTGGGGGAAAATTAGTGAATCGTTTGAACTCTGATTTCGCGGGCTTCTATTCATCGCATTTTTTTAAACTTTATAGGCTGAGTTGGCATTTTTGATGATTCGTTTCAGTAAGTGCATACCGAAAGGTATCAGAATCTGCAAAGTTGTGTTTTACGTTGCATTTGACCTTTAAAGTATTAAGTTATCATGCACTTGTTTTTATACTGACTGCCTCCAAAGTAGGGGCTGTTAACCGATGATTTCAGAAATTCAAAGAGGTGTCTGGCAATGGCATTGGAAGTGAAAAGACACGTGAATCATGGTTGGCATGATAATCATCAGAACATGTTGACTGTGTGTTGTAAAGCAGCCGACAACCAGCAAGGCAGTGGCGTCTAGTATGTCATGCATGAATGTTTGAGTCAAATCAGTATCAAATAGATCTGAAACCCATAACTGGTGAGACATTGTTTCCTTCAATCTCCCAATGTCTACCCCACTTCCAGCACCAGTTGTTTTGTATTTGGTGACCATCGACATACATGTTTCACAGTCATGTCAGAGACTGTTCATGGAATAGATCCTGACTGACCATTGCCATCAGTATGGAAAACCATTGCTTGGCCTTTAACCAATGAGAATCTGGTATTCTGATGTGATATTAAATGCTGAATGCCACATGTGGTATTATGATAAGCTTCTGTATGATTTAAATAAAAAATACAACACATGACAAAATGTCAGACAGCCATTGTTTAACTGCAGTCATGATATGATAGCATGAAAAGAATGTTTTATATGCTCTTTCATGCAAAGGTTAAAGGATATGCACTTGCAATATTAGTGTCAGTTTATATCTTCCACAACTAAATGTCTGTTATATTAAATTTTTGAGGGACCCATGTAGAAAAGTTCCTGTTTGATATTTATGATAAGAAATTACCCCTTATTTTACATATGTTTAGTCAAATAGTTTTGCTTCCATCTGATCTCCTATCAAGCTGGCCTTTAACCAATGTGTTTGTTCAGTACTGTGTGTATAGATTAGAGGCTTAATGTCCTCGAGATAATGAGGCACTGTTCCAGACAGATCAGGTGAAAGTATTTATAATATAGATCTAAAGCTATCTTACACACATTACAAGGCAGAACACAACATACATAAATGATGTCAAATTGATATTTGCAGCTAATAGTTGAGAACAGTTTTGACAAGCTATGTACATACATTTGTGATGAACAAAGAATAAAGGCATTATGTGGTATGTAGGCTGTAGTCAGTAAGGTCCAGCAGCAACAGCAGCAGCAGCCCAGTGAGTGATGTGGTCATGGTATGTACTACAGGGAAGGCAATTTTCCATGAATCTGCAGAAATCCACAGATTTAAATGCAAGTGAGTTGATCTGGAGATTCCTCTAAATCCAAGGAGAAAATATTTAGAGGAGTGAGGTCCTGCTTATCAACGTCAAGTACCCACATCTATGTCTCTTGGACTGTGAAATATAAGAATTTCAGCGTAACTTCTTTCCCTCCCTCCAACCCCCAGCTCATTTTCAGCTGAAATCACTTTCACCTGTTGCCATCCCTTGTACTAAGACAAGACAGTGACAGTACATCTTTCCTCAAGTTCATTGATTCACTGCTCAGACATCATCAGTAGCATTATGTTATTTTCATTCCTTTCATCTACTTTGATGGGCAACTTTACGTCTTCTGATGTTGATATATTTGACCATGAAAATTACCATTTGCAATTGAATTGTAAAGCAAATTCTGAATTATGTTGCTCGTACTGTCAGACAGTGAGGATGCCTGTGATGGCTGGTAACTAAGGGATGCCAGTACTCTCAGACAGTGAGGACAGTTGTGATGTCTGATATGTTGTTGTTGCTAAGTAATGCCAGTACTGTCAGACAGTGAGGATGCCTGTGATGGCTGGTATTATGCTGTTGCTAAGGGATATTAGTACTCTCAGACAGTGATGACAGTTGTGATGGCTGGTATGTTGCTGTTGCTAAGGGATATTAGTACTCTCAGACAGTGATGACAGTTGTGATGGCTGGTATGTTGCTGTTGCTAAGGGATGCCAGTACAGTCAGACCGTGAGGACAGTTGTGATGGCTGGTATGTTGCTGTTGCTAAGGGATGCCAGTACTGTCAGACAGTGAGGACAGTTGTGATGGCTGGTATTATGCTGTTGCTAAGGGTTGTCAGTACTGTCAGACAGTGAGGACAGTTGTGATGGCTGGTATGTTGCTGTTGCTAAGGGATGCCAGTACTGTCAGACAGTGATGACAGTTGTGATGGCTGGTATGTTGCTGTTGCTAAGGGATATTAGTACTCTCAGACAGTGATGACAGTTGTGATGGCTGGTATGTTGCTGTTGCTAATGGATGCCAGTACTGTCAGACAGTGAGGACAGTTGTGATGGCTGGTATGTTGCTGTTGCTAATGGATGCCAGTACTGTCAGACAGTGATGACAGTTGTGATGGCTGGTATGTTGCTGTTGCTAAGGGATATTAGTACTCTCAGACAGTGATGACAGTTGTGATGGCTGGTATGTTGCTGTTGCTAATGGATGCCAGTACTGTCAGACAGTGATGACAGTTGTGATGGCTGGTATGTTGCTGTTGCTAATGGATGCCAGTACTGTCAGATATTGAGAACAGTTGTGACAGTTGCTTCAGAGGTAATGTGATCACAAGGCCCAATTCAATCAAATTCAAAGTTTGTCCATGGTCCTAGAAATGCTGCAGGCATTTCCTTTGTGACATGCGTTAATAGAAACTTCATTCTGTTAGTGGCTGGATGTGTGAAAATGAGTTAACCTATTCATGGATGACCTAATACATTTATGCAGCAGAAAATTTTCTGATACAGTGATGCAAACCTGCATGTTAATCTAGCAACCACGGCAACATTAGTGTCTTAAAGGACTTTATCATGCTTGGAAGTCATATTACAAGTTGAAATAGCAAATTTAATGTTAGTGCTTCCGATTTCATAGAAATCTTGGCTACATGGATGTTAGTAATGGATGTATGCGAGAGACCACAAGCAAAGGTGTTCACACTCTGTTGCTGGGAAATGGAGTTTCTGTCTACTTGGCTCTCTGAGTTTAACAAGGAATGTTGACTTACTGCCTCATCTCATCACTGCTAAGTGCATTATTTACTTTGAATGTTTCAGTCACTGGACAGCTGACAGTCTTTGTTTGACTGAGTGGAACTTGGCATGAAACAATTAAAACAGTTAATGAGTTCAGTTTTAAATACTAGCAAATCAAATTGAGCAATTTAACTGAAATGACACTTTCTCAATACATTTTGAATTACCAACCATGAGTAATTTTGACAATCTGACTTACGGTTATTTCACAGTGTATGTTCTGATCAGCTCACTTATCAGGGGAATGCATGTTGTCAATTCATTATGTGGTCTCATCATACATAGAAATGTATTTTGAACTTGTTTTCTCCCAAGACTTTATGTCATCAGCTGAAGTTTGTGCTGATGTTTTCTGCCAAGTGGTTCAAGTTTGGTCAAAGCATATTTTCATTACCACATTGGACTTTGTCAAGAAACCAGTTATCTGAAAAAAGAAATGATTATGTCATAAATATTCCCACTGGATTATTGTTTCCTGTGAGTGACACAGATACACAGAATGAAAGAGATTTTTTCTTCTATGTCATAGCTATCCCTAGTGGTATCACTATATATCTACATGGTTATCTCCCTTGGCTGTGACCTCACAGCGCTGATCACACAACCATTCATAATTTTTTTCTGTATGGTCGTGCACAAACATGTCATAGTGGAAGAGATTATTTTATCAGGTTGTCTTACAGACATTTTTACATACGGTCAGTAGACATCGCACTGGGTCATGGGACCATCATGTTGTTACTAGTTAACTGTCACTGTCATCCTTATTGTTGTTTTGGGTATTAATTTGGGGATTTGGGTATTTTCCCAGCCAAATTAACTTCACCATGTCGCCAATAAGTGTGTACAATGTCAGAAATTTATGGCTGTCCTAGATGCACATTTTCTGTTTACATCTTGCTTTGTGGGAGCCCCTTGTACTATTGATACTCGATGTTTGTTATGCTCTGATTTTTCAACAGAGATATGATGAATATGGATAGAGCTTGTAATCATGCCACCAAAGGAAATTATCAGAATCAATTCAGATTCCTCAAAAAGCAAGAAATCAGCCTCACAACCATCGACCAAGTTAAATCGGAGCCAAAACCAAAATCAAAGTCTGGATCTAGTTCATGTTCTAGCCATGTTTGAATGTCAGCCATTACAGTGTTGTCTTTCTTCAAGTCATAATTCAATCATCCATGTGGCATCCAGGCTAGCTTGCCTGCTGAACTGGCTATTGTCTCATGCTCAGGTGATTTGCTGTCCCCGGCACAGCTTGGTTTAGATTCCGTTAGTCGGGTTAAGGTGTTAAGCCAGGGTGCTAATCAGCCATATTACAACGCAGATTCCACAGCACATGCACAGCGTGGAGAAGCGTGTTCTACAAGAAGCGGAAAGGATGGTGCATGCTCTACTTCTGTTATGGCTACAGGTAACCAGGAGTTCATGGACACAGTACAACCAACCAATCATCCCATTAGTCCCTGATCTGTTGGATTCTGACAGACACACGGCTTATTCAGTGACTAACCCAGAGCTCACTATGAAGGAGGGTTTGATTATTTTACCATCCATGGATTCAGCTGTGGAGGACTAAGTGCCAGGATGGTCCTTGAAGGAAATCGAAGTGCTACATGCTCTTTATCCAAAAACATTTCCGCCTTATACGGATGTTATGGAACAGGATATTCCTATTCATCAGGATGTTTGCCTTCAGACCATTCCCAGGAGTTATAATTACCACTTTCATCAGTTGTACCTGTCCTCTGGCTGCCCTGGATAATTACAATGAGGTGTTGGCCGAGTCGAAATCACTACAGTCTTTACCCCAGATCCCTCAGAGACCAGCCTATGTCATTATTCATATTCGAGATCTGCCAGTTACAGTGTGCCTTACTTGGAGCAGGGAATGGTCATAACTATGGAGTCTGATTTATTACTGCGTGAAGGGATGCCAAGCTGTCTTTGCCTCTTTCTTCATTACTTGAGAGACCATTGGTGTTTTATTGCTTTGGCCTCTCTGAGACTGTGAAGTTGGATAACCCGTCCAGCCACTCATGAACGTTTTTTATCCCGTCCAGTTCAGATTCATGTGAATGAGGATTTTGGACCACTTACAGGATGTTGAGGGCCTCCGGGAGTTAGCACTTCCATGTACGTGTAGTGATTTCAAGGAATGGGACATGGCTTCTCCAGCATTCATTGATATGTTATCCTATTCTATCTGATTTGTCGAGGGTGTTCAGGTCTTGTTCCTCCAAGCACTTGTCCAGGTTTACTTCAGGGTTAAATAGGACACAGCTGAAGAGGTGGTGTTGGTGTGTTTTGTTTCCTGGACACGTTTTTTTCAATTTCTAGCAGATGCTATGGCCAATAAGTGATATATATGGTTGTATCAATACCATTGATTCATAAGGAACAAACTTGAGGCAGTGTCTAGAGTCCATATTCGTAAGCAGATAGGATACGCTATAGTTTATATTCGGAAAGTCAATTTTTAACCATATATGAAGTGTGCGAGTTAAGTTTTACGCCTCATTGAACTATATTCCAGCCTTATGACGGGACCTGTACTTGGTCGACTTGGGATCACAACAGCCAGTGATCAACAACATGAGTATTGATCTGGTTCTTCATTGATCAGATCCTTCCAGGTCAAGGATGTCAAAATCTCCTATCATCTTTCTGAAATGGGACTTATGCTTAGTTTTGAAATGTTTGACAAAAGCTCCTTTTGATCCCATGCAGGCCACAAGCTTAAAGTTCCAGTCGTTTAAGACCCGTGTTCTTGCTCACGTTAGCTACAGCATCCAGAGTATCGGAAATTCATGCCTTGGACTTTAGATCAATAACTTTCTCAGAAGGATGTACTTATACGTCTTGTAACACTTAACTAGAATTTGTGGCAAAAAATCAGTCAGCAGCTAGTGGGCCTTTGGGACCAAGGATTTTTTAAAATTCTGACCGTGCCTACCACTACCTCCAGAGCAGACAGATCAAGATTATCAATTCAGAAGACTCCGTCGTCTGTTTCTTCCATGTAAGCAGAATATTGACTCTGAGATTTCCAAGAACACCATTTCATTGTGGCACAGGAAGACTATTACATTTGCATACAGAGACTGTTATAAGTTCTCACCTCATGAAATTAGGGCTCTAGCCTCACCTTTGGTGGCATGGAACTCAGTGTCAGTAGAACAACTAGCTGTCATTGGAAGTCATTAGATACTTTTATGAACTTTTATTTTACAGATGTCTTTATTGGGGCTATGAGACTTAAGGCCTTTAGTGGCGGCACAGCATATGTTCTCTGTCTCTGAACGGTGGGATCTTGAATATTGAATGCAGGTGCAGGAAGAGTCATTAATATCTAACAGCGAAGATGATGGTTTTTGTCATGGAGCTTATTATTTGAAGAGAGCTATTAGACTTTGGGAAGTAGTTTGGAGGCAGTAGTACTAGGAGGCATAAACCAGAAGTGACGTCATAAGACCTAAAGGTATCATCAAGAATTGGAAGTGTTGTCGTAGAGCCCGAAAGTGATGTCACAAGACCGGAAGTGATGTCATAGAACTGGAAATGATGTCATAGAGCTGGAATGTGGTCAGGAAGAATTGTTTCAGTCTGGAAGAAGTTTTGGATTTAATTAGAACATTTCTGGGGAATTAATTCCATTATTGATCTAATTTCTTTCCAATTACCTCAGAATCTTCCGGCGCAATAACCTCCTGTCCAGGAGATACGTTAACAAGATGATAAAAATTGAACAAGAAATTACCTTAGTCGTTATAAGTTATACCAAGGGGAATTTTGGATTCCTATGCTTCATCATTCACTGTGGCTCTCCTTCCTTATGTGGGATTCTGGCAAAATAATCCAGAGGGAACATTTACGACATGATTAGGAACAATTACAGATATTTTTAGTAATTTTTAGTAAACATACCTGTGGATTATGCAGACGTACTTCCCTTACCTCCCTGCAAAGTGTATGAGGAAATTAAATACATAAAAAAAAAAAACCGAGAGAAAAAATTGTGAAGGGGTTAAGTGATCAGGGGTGTGACGTCACAATCAAGGGAGATAACCATGTAGATATATAGTGATACCACTAGGGATAGCTATGACACAGAAGACACATTTTAGTTTCTTTCATTCTGTGTGCCTATTACTAATAATTACTAATAATATCTGTAATTGTTTCTTTGAGCTAAATTTTATCTCACACACCTTGTAACACAGTGTACGTCAAAACATCTTTGCAATAGGCTCCACCACTGATGAAGTTATTTCCATAAAAAGGATTAGCCTGAATGTTCTGCAGGCTACAAGTTCTTACTGATAAGACATGCCATGAGTTAGAGGTGAATTACTGTTATCACAGATAAGTGGAAATTAGTTGATGCTCTTCACTTAGGCTCAAAAACATTTCAAAGCTTTCAAAAGCATGTGTGAAATCAACTAGCTGACTGACCTGAAACCTCCACTCATCTCACCTTCTCTCACCAAGTTGTTTTGGATTTTTTAGTGATTTTCTTGAATGCTGATTGTTCATGTTGATGAGAGTGTTTTAAAAGCTCTGTTGTGTTTTCAGAAAGAGATCAGCTAACAATCAATCACTGTTCTAGAATTTGTTGGGTGTGCTATCTGTAAACAAGCTGATCCCTCCTTGCTTTCGTGAAACATCACCCTCATACCTGGTAAATACTCTCGCTCACCTTGCGGAAAGTCAAGTGAGGATATGTTATGGCCAGCATCTGTTCTTTTCCTCAGAATCTACTGGTTCAATAAAAAGGAACTTCACCTGTTCTTCCGACCAATACATGAATTGATATAAGAGCTGGAAGGAAAAATCATTGTTTGGACACATTTCTCAGTCCTGTGGGTTTTTTTTAAAAAAGGAAAAAAATTGATAAAAGGGAATAATAAGTTTTGTTTAAAACCACAGCACCAGTGAAGCTGGCTACTCACATTACTGACCCATGAATTGATTCAGGTGATATTTTGTTCAATATGTCCATCCCAGCAACTGAATTACCAAAGACATCATACCATTGCTTGACCACTTTTGTTTGAAAATATGTCAATAGGGTAATTATTTCATTTTAATGCCTGGTTAAGCTTCCTTGTTTTGCTCTTAAATTCTGTCAGTGCATATCTCACTCTGTACACTCATCTTGAATAGCAACTGCTAAGGTAAAAAGAAGACAAGATGGTTGGGGACTGCATGATTTGAATAGGGCTTTTACTCCTGTTTCAAGAATATATTATCCCTTTGTCAAGTCTTTCCATGGTAACAGATTAGAAATGTCAGTTTTTAATCTGTATCCAAGTGGACAGCCACTAAAATTTTTAGTAGCTGTCCATTTCGATGCTTGAAACTATTGACTCCAGGTGAATTAGTGCCATGGAACTGTTTCCTTATGGCCATAGAATTTTCTAGACCTGCATGACCATTCAGTGAATATATAATGCAGTATGTAGGTGAATCGCAGAGGTGGAAGATACAGAATACCTCATTTACCAGCTGTTGAGACGAAAATTGCTTACAAGACAAAACAGATTCCCTCAAATATCCCTGTCGGTAATAGCAGCTACAGACATAAGATAAATGCATAGATCCTAGACGTGCCAGCATGAAGGCATACTCTAGCAGGAGCTGCTTCTCAGCAGATATTTAATTCTGCAATATTACTTGTTACATAAGGAGGTTTTATGAAAGGATTTTATGAAGCTTAATAGCACCATTTGCACAGAATCCTTTTCTGTGATGGTTTGTGTGACATGAAATATTGTCTTAGGCCAGTTGCATGCTCCACATTTGTCAGTATAGACAGCTGAAGAACTTGCTGTCTGATCATGATTTACATACTTAATGCTTTATTGAACATTGCAAGTTATCAACCTACATTACACATCAGAGGCAGTAATGCAAAAGGCTTGAATTTAGCCTACTCGATGTTTAATGATTGACAGGATGTGAACAGCACATGTGTTTCCTTGAGGCACAGGCTATACAGCAGTTAAGACAGGTTATGAGCAGAAAGGTTTTCAGGTTGAATGTAAGGTTTTATCAGTACAATGCTTGTTTAATGATGTTGAAGGTTCACAACTTATAGTTGCATTGGCATTTTTGTGGGTCTTAAGTCATATGCTGACCTAGGTTAAAAGACACTATTCCTCCACAAGTAGTTCATTTCATTGTTCCTCCAGTTCCCTACTTTAATCGTCACAGGGTTAGGGATATTGATTTCCTGGAGGGCAGAAATCGGTGAATTTTTAAAAGAAGCAGAATATGGAGGGGCACTCTTTAGCATGCTGGTGGGAGACCAATGGAGAGTTGCACTCTTTAGGGGACTGGCGGAGAGTAATGAGGGTCACTCTTTAGGAAACTGGCAGAGAGTAATGAAGGGCACTCTTTAGAGGACTGGTAGAGAGAATTGGGCGGCATTCTTTAGGGGACTGGTGGAGAGTATTGGGTAGCACTCTTTTGGGAACTGGTGGAGAGTATTGGGTAGCACTCTTTTGGGAACTGGTGGAACATGATGAGAGACACTCTTTGGAGAACTTGCAGGTTCAGTAGTGAGGAAGAGAGTTGGTGAAATGGTAACCAGTGGTGCTCTAGAACAGTGTTTTTGGTGATTGGTTGTCTTCACAATCTAACATCTAACCTCTCACCTCATTGCTTTCCCTGTGTTTTTGGACCGACTGACAGCAATGTAGTATATATAATCATTTCCCATGCATGTGCATAATTTCCTTCTCTACCCATCAGATAATCATCATCATAATTTCCTTCTCTACCCATCAGATAATCATCATCATAATTTCCTTCTCTACCCATCAGATAATCATCATCATAATTTCCTTCTCTACCCATCAGATAATCATCATCATAATTTCCTTCTCTACCCATCAGATAATCATCATCATAATTTCCTTCTCTACCCATCAGATAATCATCATCATAATTTCCTTCTCTACCCATCAGATAATCATCATCATAATTTCCTTCTCTACCCATCAGATAATCATCATCATAATTTCCTTCTCTACCCATCAGATAATCATCATCATAATTTCCTTCTCTACCCATCAGATAATCATCATCATAATTTCCTTCTCTACCCATCAGATAATCATCATCATAATTTCCTTCTCTACCCATCAGATAATCATCATCATAATTTCCTTCTCTACCCATCAGATAATCATCATCATAATTTCCTTCTCTACCCATCAGATAATCATCATCATAAAATGGAGGAAAAAATTGTTGAACAAGTATCCCATGCAGAATACAATGGAAATGTGACTCTTGCACAAACTGCACTGATAAAAATTCTTGGGTGTGCTTCTGGACACACTTCTCAGGGTGTGTTTGTGAGACACTTTCCACCAAGCAGTGATTTCTAAAATGAACATGTGTATGATCGTACACAAACTGGACTTGACGTAGTTTCAGTGTGTGGACAACATATTTAGGAGTGCTTAACTTTTACCCAGGTGTATATTTAAACTGAAGCATTGAACCGTCTGTGCCACGTTTGCACAGTTGACAAGCATCCATTGATTCCTGAAAAATAAAGATAAAACAACAACTCAGAAGTTTGGTAACAAATTTTTGCCAAGTTGATACTTGTTGGCAGGAAAGCTCATATTTTGCACATAGGTGTCCTTTAGTATTCTTAACATAAAATGATCAGGTGGCAGGCTATATTTACTCTACTTTTAATTTTATTGACAAATCAATTTTCTTAACTTGAAACACTGGTGACCAAAGCATAAAAAAAATCACCATTTTTCTCATACTTACCTCCCTTACCTGGAAATTACCTCCCCTCATGAACTTGAACATGAGAGTCACCTCCCTTGTGTGTTTTCTGCATGTTGAAAGTTTTGGAGTGTAATGTTGAGTGAGAATGGGTTAATTATCTTGTTTTAATTTATCACATACTGAAGTCATGTCCTTTAATACAGGCTTACCATACCATTCTTGTCAATTTGCCAATTTGTCAATTTGTGCATTAATAATGTCAGATATAAGGTGCAAGCAAATCAGTTGATCCGTCCCATGTCACAAGACAAAACATGAAAGGTGCTTTAGATAACTGGAAATTACTTTGACCAAACTTTTTGAGCTGCATTCATTACTGCTGAATATTGAACTGTCAATGGTGCAAACAATGTTTTGACGAGTGTGGGGATAGAACAGTTGAGAAGGCTATGAAAAGGGCAGATAAATTAGTGGAAAATGAACATCTACCAATAACACATGGTCTGTGAACAAAAATGCAGAATATGTTTAGATAATTCCAAAAATGAAAATGAATTATCCACTGACACAATCCACAGGTCTGACAAACGTCAGTGTTTCTTTTGTGACTTACCAACAGATAGGAATCAAACCTGTGGCCCAAACAATGACATTTGTTTCTAACGTTCCTTTTATGCTCATGAACTTCAGGATAGACAGCTGATGAGCACATTATCTCATGGATGTAATTGCATGTGATGTTGTGTATCACTAACATTGCTAAATACATAGATTTGTACACAAAATACAGATCATCCCTGAGAGCCCACAACAAACAATGAAAGAATGAAATCGGACCATATTCAATAGCTTTTGCAGAATTAAGTTTATATTTAGAAGAACACAGATATGGGGCAAATTGACTTTTGAAGTTGGCAGACATTGTGATGTTGTTTACAAGAAGACTTTAGCAAATTGGTGAGAATACAACTGTTAATAGCCCCAGACCAAAAGAAGCTTTGCTTGCTGAAATACAGAGTCAAATAAATAGAAAAACCTATTGAAATCAAATCAGTTTCATAAGGAACCATTGACACTACTGATTCTCATAGAAATGATACATACTTTGTTGTAGTTGCTTCACAAGTTAAGAGGATAATACAACAAGCATCTCAAAAGCCACATCCTCCATTTCTTAACTGCTTATATTCAACTGCAAAGAGAGTGAAAGGAGAAGATGTCCCATGGCACCAGCGTCATAATCCAGACAGAGAAACTGCACTACCAATATTCTTAGGACTTCTCATTCACACTAAAAAATCAGAAACGAGACTTGGTGGATACTCTTTTCTGAAGAGGTCTGTGTGTATCTTATGACTGTGTTCTACAAGTGTCAACGAACCTTGCATACTAGATGATTGCGGGATATGTGCAGCAAGGAGTCGTTTGCCAATCTCACCTTGTTTTTTGCAACTGGCAATTTTGATAACATAGATCACAACCTATCATCAACTTTTGCCAAGTCTTACAAATCATATCACTCATGAGAACCCTGGATTGGATAGAGAGTTTCACCATCTACCAGAAGTCGATATAAAATCAAGTAAAACTGCACCACAGTGTGTCATGCACTAATGCAGCACTAGCCAACTTTCCATGCAATAGCCATTATCATCCAAACCTCATGGAGTAACACTGTTAACTTCAACAGGTGACATTGAGTTGGAACAGAAACTGTGGCTTGAGGAAGTGTCTTTGCTACTCAATAGTGGACAAGTACACATGAAACTCAACATTTCCTGGTCAGGTTACTTTGCAGACAAGATATCATAAACTCCACGTCCACCAGCTGTTACTGGTATACTTCCTTTATTCAGAGACACTGCTCATTCTCCAGCAATGGTATTGCATGCCATGAATGTAATCAAGAGTGCAATTCAGTATTTGAGTCCTGGGCAAATACCTGGTTTACTGTGGATCAAGCACTTTTTGCATTAGCAAAGAAAATTCAGTGGGCATGGCCAGAGGTGTATGGAGAAGACAAGTTTGTAGTCTTGATGGGCGGACTCGACATTGAGATGACATATCTGGCTGTTTTGGTTACAAGGAAGTGAGTGGAGATCAGTTCTTGCCAGCTCCAGTGTGAGAATGGAAGGAAGGGCCTCTGCACACAGGGATCACATGTATTCAGATGTCAGTGGGCTCATCAAGTTACTGTAGTGGGCATCTGCAACAAAAAGCCTTCTCTGGCTTCCTTGCTGAAACTCAAGACACACTATCATTTGATGATTGGTGTAAGGAACGGAAGAACATATCTTCACACTTTCTCTTCTGGGACACTGGAATAAAGGTTGAAATTCTCTTCCTCAAATTCTTGCACTCACAGTGTGAGGGAAATTACAAGATGTACCTTGCAGATATGATTCCATGGCTGTTTGCTCTTGACCATGTTCATTATGAAAGATGGATGACAGTACATCCTTGTGATCTTCTCCAACTTGAACACACTGCACCTTCCACACACAGGGAGTTTGAGAAATTATGTTTTGTAACCCAGAAGATCCTCACGATCAGATCCACAAACAACTTACTGCTGTGTTGAAATTAGAAGGTGGCGTGATTTTAATCAGAGAGAGTCAAACGGCATTGTTAAGTTGGATGGTAAGTGGTTCATACATCACACACTTGCTGAAGGAGTATGAGACCAACTGCAGAACAGAGAAGCCAAGTACAGTGTCATCATGTGCAAATACCAAGCATCCAGAGAAAATGTCCAAGATGTTTTTACAGCATTTCAGATCAAGGCAACATATTCTCAGATGGGTACAAATGAAATTCTGACACTGGATACAAAGGTGATCATTAGTGATTATGTTGGTGACGTGCACAAAACAGAAGCAGATATAAAGAAGCAATATCAATATCAACGCCTTACAGATTCTTCCTCAAAGTTTTATGACAACATCTCTAAGAACAATTTCAACTTACTTGACAGTGTAAGAAAAAGAGAACAAAACTGTCAAACGTAGGGAAGATGTTCAGCTCTTCTCCAGATTTTATGTTTCTTGTCAGAACAGGGATGGTGATATGGGAACATTCTTTCAGCATGAGAATCATGCCTGGCCACCTTCACTTGCAGAAAACAATGAAATGAAACTAACTCACAGTAAAGCTAAAATTCTCAAGTCCATGGAGCCTTTCGACACAACTCAGTTTGTTGAACCACCTTATGTACAAGTCAAGATGGTGCTGCTACAGTTCAATCCTGTGAGAATCAAAAAAAATATTGTACTTCAAACAATCGATGATTTCTCCAAGAAGGTCTTCATTCCATGTGTGCTATATCAGCTGAGTACTGTTGAAAGATTGGACATTGTATGGGATCGTTATCTTCAAGACAGTTGGAAATCACACACCAAACTAATTTTTTGGGAAGGCATGGCGCTGAGGGTAGAGTCCCAAACCCAGTTATCATCGAACTGGAAATCATTCCTCAGGGTGAACTCCAACAAGACAGGTCTGTTTCATTTTTTGGCAGACTGTGTATCAAATCCTGATGCTCCCTTAAGTCCTCTGCACTACTCTTAAACAATCAGCACTCAAGCAGGCAGACTTAGGGTATGTCTGGTCTCCAGCCATGTAATCACAAAGAGATGTATACAAGGATGCTTCTGTACTGTCAGCGCACGGCAACTCAAGGCTGCAAGAAAATTTTGTGAATGCAGCAGATACAGATGTCCTCAGCATTGCCTTTATCAGGTCTCTTATCTTGACTGTCAGCTGTGGATGAACTTTGGTCATGGTGCCCATAATCGATACATTTCATCTCATCTGATCGCTTAAAAGCTTGGACTCAGTATATCCAGGGATCCTTTCTTCCTCCATGCCCTTACAGGTTGTGACACAGTTTCCACCTTCTGTTGTATTGGGAAGACTACAGCATTGAATGTCAGAATGTCTTTGAATGATATCATCACTGAAGTTTTTACTCTACTGTCAATGACTCCAGCACACAATTCCTGTTCTGGACAATGTGTAGAGTAAAGTAAAGTAAAGTCCTCGAAGCAATGCTAATTAGTGATCTTTAAATTAGAATTTTCCATTTAGCTCACATAATCATTCTGAATTTAACACAATGCTAAAAATATACACATCTTTTGTATTTTTCCCAAAACATTTGGATGCATTTTCCAAAACTGTTGCTTCCTGCTTGTTTTATGATTAAGAACTGTTAGGCCATGTCTTTGTCAATTTTCACCCTTCCTGCCAGAAGAGGACATAAATTTCATCAATCAGCTCCACTATAGATTTGTTTAAACTGTTTTAGAAATGATTAGCATTACTTTCACAACATTGGAATTGCACTTTTAAGGTTCAAATTAATGATGTGAGATGCTCTTCTCTGTAAACTGATGATATGGCAATTCTGGGCATCATCTAGTAAATTCAAGGCGTTGTTGGGGAACTTTTAACACTAATAGTTGAGGTGCTAATATTTGACAATTTGTATTGTGAGTAGGTTATGGATGAGGTTCTGAACAAAACAGATTTGCTCTCATGTTAGTATTCTATTGTCTACTGTCAATACCTAACCATGGTATCCTTCTCATGTAAACCAAAGCATGGTGTAACATAAGTCTGTTGTCCTCTGACCACAGAGACAAACACATACATAAAGCATCAACTGTTGTCCCCTTTAACAGGTCATAAGGTTAATAAAATATTATTGTGGCCAGAAGTAAATGGTTTCACAATTCTAAATCATACACAATTAGATTCATCACAATTAGATTTGTTTTTCAGACAATATATAGGAGTGTGTAAATATATGTGTGTCAATAGTGTGTGAAAGGTCGCATGCAACCAAAAAGACAAACATAACTGAAACACAATTATCACTTATTCATGACATATAATATGCATTACTGATTGTGCAAAAACAAGTAAATAAAATTATAAGCGTACTGTAGCGAATCAGAAGTGCAATATTTTGTACTTGGGTTTCATTCCCTCGAAACGCCGCTCCCGGGAAACTGAACTCACTCAGAGCGGGTGGATGTGCACTCAAGTGCAATAAACACTTTCCATTGGCTGGTTCATTTGCCTATAGGCTGAGGGCTTATTCCGTGTTTATAGGGATGATCTGTTTGATTGGCATTTTAGAAGTATGGTGTGTAATGAGAAAGTAAGATTTTTTATTGATAACAACTTCTTTTAATGTATTTAATGCAACATTTCGGTATGGATTCATATACCGCTGTCAAGCAAGAGTAATAACAGTATAAGAATCCATACTGAAATGTTGCATCATATACAGTGGGGAAAGTTGTTATCCATGAATAACGTATACAGAGATGCTGAGTTTTGTAAGTGCATGCTCTCTGTATTTGCTTTCGATCCAGTCAACAAATACTGAGATGGTGAACTACTGTGTGGCTGGAAACTGTTGTGTATTGCATATTGCCATTAGCAGACAGGCAGGCAGACACTAGATGTCAATAAACAGACAAGGAGTTTTGTCTGTGATAGAGACTGCTTGTCACAATCAACATATTTTCTATGTTTCCAAACACATCTATTAAAACATTTCAGTTTTCAAACTGAGCAAATTTGAGCAATGAAAGTAGTATTTCTAATGCTACACTTTCTTAAAATCTGCAAGTATGGGACCAATATATTTTTGTTACTGCAGACCAAAGATGCTTGTAATCACAAGAAACATCCCTTCAACCGCAGCGATAATATTTGCACACATCACTTGCTGTGTTTTCACGAATTATCATGCCGCATGAACCTAATCACTGTGCATGCACTATGGGCACAGCTGTTGATACCACTTTTTCCCCCAGTGCTGGGGTAAAATTAATGAATTGTTTAAACTCTGATTTCTTAGGGGTTTTCTCATTGTGCTAAAGTTGTGTCAAAGTTGATAAAAAACACACTGTTTGCTTATACTTATAGTGAATTTATGATATTACTGTAATATCTAAACATTGTATAGATTGCCAACATGAGTCATATTTCACACATGCCCTATGCGCAACCTAGTGTATGTTGTCAGTAATACAGATTCTGCTGAATACTGCAACAAATAAATTATAACTAAATGCAAATACTGAATTTAAAACGGACTAAAGCTATAGCGACAATGTCAGGCTATTACCTTGTTCAGGAATGTACCCACCAGTATCCACATAAAAGAATGATATATGCCTTTCATCTGCAGCTGGGAAATAATCCTGCTCTATGTCACGTGTCTTTTAACAGTCTGATATGTGAAAAAGTGATACATCATGTCAGGTATTTCACATTGGTGTATAGTCTCATTGGTCACCCAAGATAGCACTCCTGGCGATTAACTGTGTGATGTAATTTAGTCGGCCAATAAGGAGCAATCATTTAGTCAACATATTGGTGGTTAATTCTTTGAAGGAAGAATGTTGTTTCTACACTCACACTTTACAACAGGGTGTGATCTGTATAGATTAGTAAATCTACCCACATAAACACTGCCTTTTGACACATCCGCTGTGGAAGATAGACGTAATTAATCAATCAGGGTGTTATCGGTTAATCCTTTGATTGATTTTGGTTTTCATAACCCAGCTGATCAACCATCTTGCATCACTTACATGCACATATCACATAACATGTAATACATTTGCCACATAAGACCTTGATTCATAATGTTGAGTATTTACACCATACTGGATAAATGCAAAATGGGAACCTGTGTCCAGTAATCTGAGTGGTGTTACCACTAATTATCCCTGTTATAAATTCATTAACTGACCATCAATGCCACATAAACATGTGTGGCCTTATAACACCAAGGGAGAAGTAATCACTGTATTGCATGCAGACTAGAAACACTTATGGGCTGAAATTGTTTTGAGGATTGGTTGTTACATACATATAAGCATTTGCTGTGTACTCTAGGTAAATAGGTATAATTTGATTTTTACCTAGGCAAATTTTCAGATTTTTCTACCAAAGGTAAAGATGCAGTTATTAATTTATGGATTCA
The DNA here is from genome assembly GCF_037392515.1 of Haliotis asinina. Lineage (NCBI taxonomy): Eukaryota > Metazoa > Mollusca > Gastropoda > Lepetellida > Haliotidae > Haliotis > Haliotis asinina. Next base: position 22,390,909 of record NC_090291.1, on the reverse strand, counting down.
AATAAACAAAATGTGTATTTTTATTATCATAGGTAATAGACCAGGGGCATGGTTACCAAAAATTACACATGATTTTGCGATGAAAGTTGGGCCAACCCTCAATACTATCTAAATATGAAGCTTTGCAATCTGTCAGACTTATATGAAACAAATGGCTTCCTACATGCCTGTAGACGTCATATTTTTGCATAACATGGTTATATATCAAGGTAGAAAACAGGATTGCAAAATATTCCCTACTGTTTAAATGTAATGTTTACTATTTATCTGTTGTATTGTTAAACAAATATGTTGAATATGGTAATTCCATGACTTAAGTTATTGATGAAACTTGGAGAAAATGGACGAACTTTTAGCAAAGCTTTACATCTAACTGCAACTGTGCACATGCATGACATTGCACATACTTTTCTTAAATTTAATGCATGATCCTCATGCAATTCATCTGTGTAAGGTTTGCATCTGCGTTTTTGTTTAAAGTTTTGTTAAAAATTTGTCAATTTTCTGAGTTTCATCATTTATTGAACTCATGCAAATAATATTTTCAACATTACAAATTCATTTAACAATACATCAGTTTACTTGTAAACCTTACATTTTGACAGTATGTAATGTTTTGCAAATTCTAGTTTTGAACAGTTGACGGAAGTAAGTGTCTGTATTTACGATAGTATAAACTTTTGATGGGTAGTATTAGAGACATTTATTGATTGATGTATATTTTATCACTCATGGCATTTTGTGATAGTTCAGTTACTTGGACTGACAGCCAACTGTGGTTCTCAATATTCCACACCTCCAGTTCCTTTATAAATCCCTGTAAAACCAACACAAGTATTCATCTTCTTTGAGGTGCCATTGACAAATACCTCTGTTACAAATGCAAGAATTGGCTTCTCTAAACAAGTATGGTCAGTGGTCAGAAAGTAATGTTGGTGTTTTCTTTATTGCCATTGCCTTTTTGGCAGTTTGATCAAAGAAGCAGTGTGCAGTTAGATCAAAGAAGCAGGATTATGGTATGCCTTCTCAACTTGCCAAAATGGAAAGTGAGGAAGGTTGTGAAAAAGATTTCCTGAAAAAGTAAACATTAATAGAGGCAGAATTGAATTCTTCCAAGGCAGAAAAATGCATTTTTTAAAGCAGCTGCTCAGCAGCTATTTTGCAGATGAAAGACACAGTGCAGATGAGCACTTAGGACCAGCACCCATGAGTTACTAGGGCCCGATGAAAGAGTAGCTTTGTGTGTCATATACGTTCTTCAAATGTTGTCAATGCTATGATAGATGTGATGGGAAGAAGACCTACTGTGCTCAGTGAACACATTTAATTCACATTTGGTGAAGTTTGCTTTCTTTTAATTATGATAATGTATGACAATAGTGTTCAAGCAAACATTCAGCATTCTTTTCAAGATTATTTGCATATCATGTTTCACATTTTTTGTATGTGCAACTTCAACAGAAGATGATGTTAACCCTGGCATCAGTGTTTGGGTCCTTGTCCTTGTTTGGTTATGCCGCGTAACCTAGGGGTTGGACTTATGTTGAAGACCTTCACACTGAGGAGCATATTTGATTTCCCATGTGGGCACATTGTGTGAAGCTCTTTCCAGTTATCTCCTGCCATGACAGTGTTTGAATTTGCGATTAGAGTAATTTGTAACCAAACTTACTCTTGCATGTTGAGACACTGACTTTATTACCTGCCATGACGTCTGGTTGTTTGTGGTGTTATTCAACAATTTGATGCACTTTACGATATCACATTTCTGACAAACAAACTCTAGTCATACATTTATTAGTCTAATAAAAACAAGGGTGTAGAATGCTAGAATGAAACCATGGTTTCCATTAAAGATTTGAGGCAATCTTTGTATTTTATTTGAAATGCAGCACTGATGTCAGTTTCCCTGCATCATCCTTCTTCTCTGACAGAGATGTCCTGAGACTTGCAGAATCCTGCTTTCATTGTCATTAAAAATGGGTCATCATGTGAGAAACACGCTTGGTACTCAGTTTAGAGTGTATGTCATGGGAAACCTTCAGGCCTCAGTGGGATGTTTCCTTGTGATACCCTGACGCTGGGGACTGGTAGTAGCCATGATGTAGCCAGTAAACAGCACTGTTTCTTTTCTGTGCATTGTTTCATATTGTGCCAGTTTTAATGCATAAAAGACAACGACATGATTTTTGTTGTTTTCCTTAATCACTGTTTATCTGTTGACATCATAATGTTGAAGTCTTAATAATTTGTCACATTTTTTAATCATCATGACACGCCACTTGAGGAGATGTGGTTTTAGTCAGTTCACAAACTCTGAGTATTGTGTGTGTCCATCATTGTTGTTGATGCAGGCTAGACCACAAAGGTGCATAGACAACACTAGGCGATTGAAGAAAGATTGTGGAATGCTGTTCCTTGTCTATGCCAATGCTTTTCCCAATTCTATTATGTCAATAGCTGATTTTAAATTTGTCGAATTTTAACGTCTGTCCGTTGCATCCCAAGTGTGCTCAACAGGGGACAGTTACAGAGAGAGTTGGCCAGGGGTCATCCTCTTTTTAATACCAGGGTATACGCTCCGAAAAGTCTCCACTATACCCTGGATGCATCTACGGGTCGGCCCGATAAATTTATTACCTCCCTTGGCTGGCTTTTTATCCAATCAGGTGTCTACGCTGGGAAGTTGAGGGAACCAATCACAACTCACTTTCGCTTTTTAAATTCTCTAACTGATTAAACTTGGCAAACAAACATGCAGAGGTTCTCTGAAAGAGGTATAGATGGATTTCTTGCTTATGTTTTTAAAAAGGTTTACGACCTATAAATTTGTCTGTATGATTTCCCCAAACCTTCGCAGTTGCAACTGTTGACACTGGCAAGTTCGGTTATAACGGCAGCCTTGCTGATTGGCTACTGTGAGAATGCGGAACCAGCAAAGGGAGGTATTAAATTTATCGGGCCGACCCGTAGATGCATCCAGGGTATAGTGGAGACTGTTCGGAACGTATACCCTGGAGATATCGAGGATGGCCAGGGGTGTAACAGCATGTTCTGCTGCCTCCGGCAATCTGTCACAACATAGCGACATCTTGCTGAAGCGTGAAGCGAGTCTCTGTCCTTGAATTAACTGCTGCACACGAGACCCCAATGATCTCATTCCTGTATCACAGACCTGTCAAACTGCAATTAGCAATAACAAGTTGTTGTTTAAAATGACATGTGATGCCTCTCCCTTGTCATAATGCCACCAAACTGTCATTGCTGAAAAAATTGAATGGGTCCAAATACCATTCACCTCACCGTCTGTATAACCTTGCCCAGCCATCTCAACTGTCCAGATGAACTCAGCGACTCATCAGTGACCGAAGCTCCAACCCCTAATCTTATCTGTGGTACCATAGATGCTGTCTGCACCAGGCATAACATCAGAAAACATGGCCATCCCTGCATAAGATAAACCATCATATTTGCCTAATGACAGGGTTGCCCACAAATAATTCTATTTTATACTATAGTATTCAGATATAAGGACATCAGATGTAAGAGGTGGTAATCATAGAATTTATAACATTGTTGATATTGTACACAATATATTTTGACTAGAGGGTTATGATGTGTGGTCACTGAAACCTATGTGTTTTGTGGGCAAATTTGTGTAAATGTGGTACCAAGGTAGTATTCAGGATTTATTCTAATTGGTAATAGTGTTCAAATTTGTTTACGTGTAACATTTAGTTATTACTAATAAGATTTTGAAGTAAGTTTTTATGTAGTTCAGCATTTGAAGTCCTCTTTTGTGTTTGATGCCAAACTCTGTCAACATTACCTGGTCTCTTCTCACCTTGCTTCACCATTTGTTTTCACCTTTTATCTATTGTATGTCACAAAGTTTCTGGACTTTGCCCCTTCATCAGGTGAATTGTGACAAAGGGGCAAGGAATAGCCCAGAAACGCTGTGACATACGGTGAAGAAAAAGTTGTCTCTTTGTTGCTGAAGATGGCAGGTTGTTTTGTTTCCTCATCGAGAGGGTCTGCTTGATGTTTTAGTTTAATCTCATTTGTCAGCATACCCGGTAATCTGTGGCTAGAGTGTGCCAGATTGGCAGATGATGGCCACCAGGATGTGTCCGTCAGCACAACACTTGCTTAATTAGCGTCAAAGTATTCAGTTTGATGTTTGTTGTTTCTGGAAGCATATATTCTTGTACCCTTGCTACCTTGCTCTCTTGAGACAGTTCTGTTTCTTTGAGTTTGAAAAATAGCTGATTAAGAGTCGGAGAGTATAAGATACAGCTTCCTCAAAATGTCATAAAGCTGCAGGTTTAATCCTTCTCTCTGTCAAGATAGAACTCCAGAATCAAATTGCGTATTTGAAATGAAGAGCTCTGTTTTGCTTGTAATCACAGCAAAGGCTTGGTGTTGTCATCCACTGTTGGCAGCAGCCGTCAGAGAAACTACATTTTTTCCTACACTGACACAATGTCATACATGTTTTGCTATCTTGGCTTATATTATATATATTGGGGCGTATGCACTCACTTTAGCCTTCTATGTTGCAGTAGAAGACTGAATATTCCGTATCATACCTTGCGACTTGCCTGAAATTGATAATTGAAACTTGGAGGTGGACAACTTCCAAACGGAGAACACTTGCCATTTATAGAATGTATACATTTGTTCCATACATGGAATACTGCTGCATGCAGTGTTGTCTGTATTTTGCTGAACTGGTTTCACTCACAACTTGTGTCTAGGATATTCGTAAAGAGTGCTCCAAGGGACATAATTGTATGGATTTCTCTTGAGATAATGTTTTGGATGGTAGGGGGCACAAGAGTCGATTTAATGCAACCTTATGTTAATTCATTCAAGCCCTTTAATTTGATACTGTAATCTAAGTGCATTTTTTCGGGCGGGTAATAAAACTATAGTGATGGGTAGCATGAGGGCTGATACCTATCATTATTGAGAGAAATTCGTTTGTTTTTTTTGAGAAGTGTTGTGCGATATAGTACCTTTAATACATGCGAGGAATTTTTCAAGTGTTCACATAATTGTTAATATTCAAGTAAAAATGGACTGGGGATTCAGGAATTGATAGAAGCTTACACACTGAAACCTGTTGCACATCAAGGCAGTGTCATACAGAATTTTATAACCAACCAGGGCAAAAGTATTGGCTTTCATATTTTTCATACAATGCCCTAGGGCAAACTTATAATTTCTTTTCCTGGTGACGTGATGACATGAACAATGCCATGAAGTCATGTTTCTTCTGTGACGTGTTTTACATGCAGTGACAGCGGATTACTCAACCAGCCTATGTTTGAAAGTACATTGGGTTTATTTGACTCTATTTGATGAGACCTGTGAAGGTCCCAGGGTAGAATAGGCCTTCAGCAACCCGGGGTAGATATATATAGGCCTTCAGCAACCCATGCTTGCCATAAAAGGTGACTATGCTTGTCGTAAGAGGCGACTAACGGGATCGGGTGGTCAGACTAGCTGACTTGGTTGACACATGTCATCGGTTCCCCATTGCGCAGATCGATGCTCATGTTGTTGATCACTGGATTGTCTGGTCCAGACTCGATTATTTACAGACCGTCGCCATATAGCTGGAATATTGCTAAGTGCGACGTAAAACTAAACTCACTCACTCACCCTTCAGCAACCCATGCTTGCCATAAAAGGCGACTGCTTGTAAGAGGCGACTAATGGGATCGGGTGGTCATTCTCGCTGACTTGGTTGACACAAGTCCTTGGTTCCCAGTTGTGCAGATCGATGTTCATGTTGTTGATCACTGGATTGTCTGGTCCAGACTCGATTATCTACAGACCACCACCATATATTGCTGGAATATTGCTGAGTGCTGCGTAAAACTGAACTCACTCACTCTTTTTGATGACAGTTGGAATACACGGAATATTATAGTCAAGTCCATATCATACTATGTTTATTACACTCATGCCTAAATATCGGTATATCCCTCGCTCTCACTTGAGAAATACCATTATTTAGGCACTCATGTCGAAAATATAGTGTGATATATGTACTCATATAATATCCTCCATGTACTGGCAATTTAAGGTCAGTCTGTTGGGTTATCACACACAAGGTGCAGGCAAAGTACATAGTGCGTGGTGTTTCATTCAAGTTGCTAGTGTACTCCCTGTAAGGTCATCCCACAAACCATGCAGAAATTTTGGAGTACACAATTCATAATAGAAACCGTTACTCTGAATAAAATATGCTTTAACAACCCATCATGTGTAGAGTCCTTTACAAATGCTACATCAGTAATCCAAAACCAGAACTGATATCAACACCAAAGTGCATAGCTCTCCTATCACATGAGCTTGCTAGCATTCAGCATTTGCTTCTTGGAGTGTCATTTTAGAATTTGTTAAGTACAATACTAAACAAATTTTATGGATAACATTTCAATACAGCTGATGAGTCATCAACCAAGACCTAAGATACTTCATCCCATCCACTCATGATCACTCCTCGGACAAAGCCCAATGTAATGTATAAACATCTCATTATTTGTACATCTCTGTCTTCAATGCCTTTCCTTTGTCAACTGAACTTCCACAATGATATTAATTATGTTGCTTTCTTTGTTACATTCAGTATATATACATCCCCTTATCTTTATGTTCCACTCCTTAGCAGCTTGACAATGGTACAAGAATCTATATCAAAACATTGCTCTCATGAAATAAAAGAAGTTGTTATCCATAAAGTTAATTCAATATCTCGCTTTTGACTTGACAGAGTGCACTGTTTCCCAAAGCCAGAAAAACATCATAAACTAGAAGAGTTTCTTTCTTAATATTACTGCAGTAGACATTGATTTTCTAAACCAGGATACGGCATGCCCCATGGCTGGATGTTGCAGCATCTCTCTAAATTGCTGAGGAAGCAGTTCTACCCTGAGGATCGAAGATCCAAATGCACTTACAGTTGTATAACGTCTGCCCATAAACTTTCACCATGTCCAAACTGGCTGAAGGGATGAGATCAAGCATCCCAGTGTGCTTGGTGTAAAATCTGTTACAAAGAAAAGTGACACAAATCAAATTCTTCTGAAAAAAAACACAGGGGAGGGGAGGGGAGGCATTTATCTGATAGTGATGTTTTTGCAAGAGAACATGCTTAAGTTGTGGAATATATGAAAGCTTCATTCTGTTTGATACTGACTCTTGAGCTGATGGGGAGGATAAAGCTAGATGCAGTAACTGTAACAGTGTTCTGGAAAGTTACAAAAATTGTTTCCAATTATCACATTATCTCTCATTAAGACAACACACAACAAAGACCAGTGAAGAGTGACCGATATCTCTTTTAATGGCTGAATATTTTCCTTCATGCATGATTTGCCTCACAACGAATATACTTGTTACATGTTTTTAATTCACCAGTTGGGTAAACTTCTGGCACAAGTTGTTTGTTTTTCACCAGAATGAAACATGCCCTCTTCTGACCAATCAGCAGTAATACACTGTAGTGACATGGCAAGCACTCCTTCCCAACCTTTTCCCTAACTTACATGTCTTGGACATGATTGCCAAATGCGTAATTGTTAGCTTCAAAGTCCATTCTCCCACTCTAGTCAACTTGCTGTACAAAAGCATGTCTGGAAGAATTCAGGATGTTCCACAAAATGAAAATTTCAAATTTATCCTGGAACAGACCTTGGATGCCACCATCCAATCTTACAAGCTACTATATCTGATTTCCTCATCCCCATACACACTATCTTGGCATAGGTTATTCAAGTATCGGTGGTGAAAGCACCCTATCTCCCATGAGACAAAAATAAACTCTCATTATAGATCAAAATTTAAAAAAGAAATGAAACCTGATTTAAGCAGAGGTAACGTGAGACATTAGTTACTGAGAAATGTCAGAGTTTGTGTGCTTTGAAGTTTATTGAAGTGATTGTGTCCAGGTGGCATCCTGCAGATCCTGAGACTTCAATTGCAACTTTCATGGATGCTACGCTTTAACTGTCAACTATGTATCACAACTTTATGAGGTAATAGCTCATTTTCATTAATGAAAATGAAAATACCCCAATATTTTGAATCAGTGACCTAGTTGTACTTGGTGATTTGTCCGTATGATTGGTCACAAGAGATCACTGATGTTCAACACCATTGTCACATGTCTCTCTTCAAACAACAATGATTCTTTGATTGAGACTGAGTTCATGTATAGCTATACTTTCTTTCAGTTTTATCTTGAAGAATCTATTCATGGATGTACTGCAGAGTGAAGTACACCTTTGTGGATCACAAATGAAGAGGAAGTACATGATCAAGTGTCATGTTTACCGTCTTGAAAGAAACACAATGGTTTAGCTTTTCATCCTTTAGTGTCAAAGAAATCTGAATTATCAAGCGTAAGTGCATTCAGGTTTGTGTTAGGTTGATGCCCGCATTATGATGTATTCCGTGAGACTAATGAACTGAGGACCAAGCACAGTGATGTGATATCAGTTCTCTATTGATACTCACATCAGGATGTGGTCTATAAGACTGATGAACTGAGGACCAAGCACAGTGATGTGATATCAGTTCTCTATTGATACTCAAATCAGGATGTGGTCTATAAGACTGATGGACTGAGGACCAAGCACAGTGATGTGATATCAGTTCTCTATTGATACTCACATCAGGATGTGGTCTATAAGACTGATGAACTGAGGACCAAGCACAGTGATGTGATATCAGTTCTCTATTGATACTCACATCAGGATGTGGTCTATAAGACTGATGAACTGAGGACCAAGCACAGTGATGTGATATCAGTTCTCTATTGATACTCACATCAGGATGTGGTCTATAAGACTGATGAACTGAGAACCAAGCACAGTGATGTGATATCGGTTCTCTATTGATACTCACATCAGGGTGAGGTTTATAGGACTAATAAACTGAGGACCAAGCACAATGATGTGATGTTGGTTCTCTATTGATACTCACATCAGGATGTGGTCTATAAGACTGATGACCTGTGAACCAAGCACAGATGTAATATTAGTTTCTGTTGATACTAACCTCAGGTTTCAGTCTATAAGACTGATGACCTGAAGATCAAGCACAGTGAAGTGATATCAGTTTCTGTTGATACATCAGGATGGAGTTTATAAGACTGATAAACTGAGGACCAAGCACAGTGATGTGATATCTTTTCTCTATTGATTCTCACATCAGGATGAAGTCTATAAGACTGATGACCTGAAGATCAAGCACAGTGAAGTGATATCAGTTTCTGTTGATACATCACTATGTAGTTTATAAGACTGATAAACTGAGGACCAAGCACAGTGATGTGATATCTTTTCTCTATTGATTCTCACATCAGGATGAAGTCTATAAGACTGATGACCTGAAGATCAAGCACAGTGAAGTGATATCAGTTTCTGTTGATACATCACTATGTAGTTTATAAGACTGGTAAACTGAGGACCAAGCACAGTGAGGTGATATCAGTTCTCTATTGATACTCACATCAGGATGAAGTCTATAAGACTGATGAACTGAAGATCAAACACAGTGAAGTGATATCAGTTTCTGTTGATACATCAGGATGGAGTTTATAAGACTGATAAACTGAGGACCAAGCACAGTGATGTGATATCTTTTCTCTATTGATTCTCACATCAGGATGAAGTCTATAAGACTGATGACCTGAAGATCAAGCACAGTGAAGTGATATCAGTTTCTGTTGATACATCACTATGTAGTTTATAAGACTGATAAACTGAGGACCAAGCACAGTGATGTGATATCTTTTCTCTATTGATTCTCACATCAGGATGAAGTCTATAAGACTGATGACCTGAAGATCAAGCACAGTGAAGTGATATCAGTTTCTGTTGATACATCACTATGTAGTTTATAAGACTGATAAACTGAGGACCAAGCACAGTGATGTGATATCTTTTCTCTATTGATTCTCACATCAGGATGAAGTCTATAAGACTGATGACCTGAAGATCAAGCACAGTGAAGTGATATCAGTTTCTGTTGATACATCACTATGTAGTTTATAAGACTGATAAACTGAGGACCAAGCACAGTGAGGTGATATCAGTTCTCTATTGATACTCACATCAGGATGTAGTCTGTAAGACTGTTGAACTGAGGACCAAGCACAGTGATGTGATTTTGGTTTCTGTTGATACTCACATCAGGATGTGTATGAGACTGATGTATAAATCATGATGCCTTTCTTGGTCATGTAAAATGTATGTATATTAATTTTCTGTGATGACTGGAGGAGGTACTTGTGGGTTTGACTGAAGTCTAAGGTCCTTGCTAGATCATCAGTAGCTGTTCAAGTCTGAGATAGCCTTGACGTCAAGTGAAGTGTTTGCCTTGGTTTGGTGACATGTCAAGGTATTTCAGGGTACTGGTATTTTCACTGGAGATATTGGGACTAATGATGACAACCAACAAAATATTGATGTAAATTATCATTTCTGGGTTATATTGTGGATTTGGCTCAAACTGGGATAAACTGTAAGCAGTTTATCTGTTGGCTTCCAATGCTGTTTATCTGAGGGAACAGAGCAGATTTTTCAGGTAGATATGTTCAGCAAAGCAGCGTTCATTTTAGGACGCACCCTTGTACCATTCTTTCACTGAATGTTCACATGCCGTACTTTAGAAATACTGCGGGCTGTGTTGGTGCACTCGAGATATTAAGCATAAATCTGAAATGCTTTTGTTTGTTTTTAAGTGTCAACTCAACCAAAACTCAAAATGAAGGCTTAATTAATAACTAACAAAATGAGCTACCTTCCCTCACTGAAGCGAATATTGTTTTGAATACCAAGAACTCTGTACATCACTTTCAATTTCAATCAAATGACAATGCGAAGGGTACAAATCAATATTCATAAGGACAAAATCTGATGTGCTTTGTAAAACAGTTTCCGACTGATATGGTTTTCTTGAGAGATCCAATCAAGTTGCATGTAGCAGCTTTCTACTTTTGTTACCATGGGGGGGGGGCACACTAGCCATCAAGCGCCAAGGTCAATCAAAAATTCTTTTTTATTTTTGGCGAAAATAAAAAACATTTTGATGATGATGATACAGAGAGGACGACCAACCACGACAATGATAGCCGAAAAGAGATGGGTCTGAGGAGAAATGACAGAATGACGTATCAGGTCTAGATGTTTTTCAAAATACACTGTTGCAGCTTCAGTAGCCTTTAACCATGTGTATCACTCAGCGAAATGATGCAAATCACTTGCAGTGTACGATGTGTGTTACCCATCACAAAAATAATGTGTTTACAGGGAGTGACACAGCCAATTATCAGACCAGTAGCCTCAAAAGACATGCCAAATCTACAGATCTCATATCATCAATTTTTGCAGAGAAGTTATCCGACCAGTACGCTCAAAAGACATGCCAAATCTGCAGATCAAATATCATCAATCATAGTATAGACTTTGAGTTGAGACTTAACAATGGAAAATGACAAATCATTTTCCTACACTCAGTTAATGTCAGTTCTTATTCTCAAAATCAAATTCGATGTATGAACTGAACACTTGTTATACTTTGTAGTTTTGTCAACAGTCAGACAAGTATGTTGTCCTCAACCTTCCTGATTGTCTTTTTTCATTGTTAAGCATCGCTGTTGTTTCATTTTAGTAGTTTTCCTCTTTTTTTGAAATTTATTTCACATTAACTCATTAAGGCCGAGAGACACGTATGTGCAGCAAATTAATTAGCTTCTCACAGCGAGAGCCGCGTATAGGCGGTAATAAAAAGCACCTCTTATTCAGTGAGAGCCGTACATGGTTGTTAGCAGAGAGCACCTCTCATGTGCGTTTTACATTTTAAATTTGCACTGTACCTGTTATTTCAATCAATCTAGTAGTACTGATCGAAAGATTAGCTTTTCTTATGAGAGATGTTACTTTCTATGTTAATCAGAAGAAGTATTAAGGTGTTTTGATAACAATTGCTAGCAATGTCATGGGCTTATACAGGCAAGTGAACATGTCTGGGAGAAAGGAGATTATGAGATTATGTTTCAGGATGTAAGTGTTTGTTACTTGTCATTGGGAGTGAGTACTTAAATACTGTTTTTGCACATTGATTGAATTAAAGGTGACAAGGTTACAAAACCCTCTAAATTAAATCATTCATTCATTCATTATAATAGGTTATATAATGAATCATGGACATATATAGCAATACTGTATTACAGCCATGTTTCATATAGATTTTAAATAAACCAAGTTACTAATTTAGACCTATCTCAATTGCGACTATTGATTTTCATAATTCTAAAGTTGATAATAATACATAATATATATATCCACACACACACATGTAATATATATTACACATAAATCATACAAAGCTAACTGAAATGTTTTGTTCAAGCTGTGGAAAGTTTCATATTGAATTTTACATAAGTATATAAAATAAATACTATCTCTACTCAGTGGTTGGATTGGGTTATTCGGGGTAATAACGATCAGATTTTAGCGCTTTTAGAGCTTTAAGGAAAACTGAACTCGCCAACATGCTTGTCAGTCCTGTGTGTACATTTCATGCATCCTTACAATTATGTATGTTCACAATACGCAAACTTTTTCATGATTGCTTTTCAGCTTTATCACGAGTTGATAAAGCCGAAATCCAGCATATCGATTGGTCAATGATCTAGCCAATAATCAATCTGTATCCAATCTGTCTAGTGACCAAACGTGCTCTTCAGAAATTTAGCCCATGCCCCATCACCTGTCAGTTCGTATGTGACTGGTATAACATGATACAATTGGTCATAGATAAGAAATCAGCCACTATATTGAACAGTTGAGATACAAAACGTCCTATTCGGGAACTTTGATGATGCCCCATCCCGTGACTCTTTGTTATATATATATGCACAAGGAATAGTATTATACAACATGTATATATGTATGTTCATATGATAACATATATTTTCTGCGCTAAATCTAGATGAACAATCTGACAAACTGTGAATCTGCTCCATGTAAGTCACAGACTAGCTTATTAGTACTTTCCTTAAAATATTCAGTATACACTAGCAATGTATCATCGAAAACGCTTCTTTCACAGAAAATTATCAAGCATGTAATAATTGTAAATTCTTCTTTACTGCCATTGACATAGATGTTTTGTACAATTTAACCTCACACAATGATATGAGAGGGACAATTTGTTTAAGTATGTCTTACATACAAAGAATACAAGCATGTGTTAAGAAAATACCTATGTACACGCCTCCAAAACTGTACAATACAAGGTACAATAAAATTATGTAAAACGTTACATATATGACATTCACATATGCATTCACACCTGCTTTCTTTCAACATATATCTTTACAACGCTATTAAACAATTAAACAATCAGGACTTGCTCGTATGACGAGACAGTTTCCTGTAATCTCCGAAACCTGCCAGGGAAATCAGGCGTGAATAGCCCTAATTAGTCTCGGCACAGCCAGCCAGGCAATCAGCACAGGGCTCCAGGTGTTGAGCAGTGAAGTGGCTCTCGGGCTTAATGAGTTAATCTTAACTGTTCAATAAATGTTGAACAAATATTGGTTTCATTTCCTTTGTTCACATTGTTTACCTCTGTTAGACATCAATTATTGTATATTGGCGATGAATGAGTGAACTCAGATTAGTAACTATCAAGTCTAACAACGGACATACAGTTGCCGTTGATGTGACATGACCCACACTATTTTCTAAATGGCCCATATATTTGAGGAGAGGCTAGAATGAATGCTGGCAAAGATGTACAAGTGTAGAAGCAAAAGTAAAAGGATATCTGCTGTGACAGTACCCTTAATCAAACTTAATGTTACCGGTCCCAGTCATCAAAATAGTGAACTGAATAATATTTCCTTAATTTGGCATTGTTTGCTCGTCACCCCGAAGACCTGGGTTCGATTCCCCGCATGGGTATAATGTGTGAGGCCCATTTGCTGATGTTCCCTGCCATGATATTTCTGGAATATTGCTAAAAGCAGCGTAAAACCAAACTCACTCACTCACTCACTTAATTTGGCATTGGGTTTTTCACATTGTTTGTCATCAAATGTGCCAAAGGAAATTGTCAGTCATCTGTCATTGTGAAGTTTTACATTTTCAGTGTATCTAAAACCATTGGATTGTAAGTTGTACGTCATGGGTAGTTCAAGCCGCAGCCTAGTCAATTCCCAGCACTCATGGAAATGACTTAAATGGTGTTTGTTAGACAAACTACAGAAACGCTATTTCTTTTTATTTTGAATGTGTTGGTCCATAAATGTAACTTCAACCATCACCTTGACCATAAGTTTAAATAGAGACATGCTTGGTTTATGAATAAGTAGGTACATTTATCCACTGATAGCAATATTCCAGGGAGACATCCAATACCAGGATTTCTACTATTGTAGTCACTTGGGTAAGCCAGCGCAGGTCTTGTCTTTGATGAGCCAGTGGGCTGATACCCTCCAGACTACCTTGCCTCTAGATATTTGAATTTGTGAATATGAATATACTGTAAATGACATATATAAGTGCCTGAAATGAACTGACTGATGTAATGAACTATTTGTTTGTCCCATATATGTGCTGTATATTTTAATTAAAATGTGTCTAACAAACTTCAGTTGTAATGAAATAAGTGGTCCATTTAAGTTATTACCTTTGTTATTGCCAATGGTTCTGTGCTCCATCATGTTTTGGTCTGTATGAGCTGGTTCTTGATGTAAACCCAGCCTATTGAGGATCTCACAGATCATTGATCTATGCCTTTACATGAACTACCTCTTTAACTTCACACTGATATTCTTGTGCAATGTGAGCCAATTAATGTTTTAGATATTTTAACTCATTGACTTAATGCTACAAAACTTTGAACTAGAATTAAAGATTCATTTTTGACAGAACCTCCTGACATTGTCACGTTTTTATCAGCTCTATGATGGATTATCTGTGTACATGCAAGTACATTATCCAGCATGAATGCTCAGTTCCATCCATTTTATTGTGAGGAGTCACTGTTTTTGACTAGTGTAGGCCACAATTCCTTTTTCTCAAAGCAAACAAACGTCTGAATTTTGACTGAAGATAGAGTTTTAACCCAGATTTGTGAAAATGCACAAAACAATTTTATCCAGAATAATCTGAAATCAATATTTAACTCAAACATGGTAGACAATTTAAGTGTGGTAGGTATGGTTTTAGAAATACACATGGGTAAGAAATTCAACAGTTTCAAATTGTCAAACTCAGTATGAAATTTGAGTGAAAAAAAATGAAGCTGGTTTTGACAAATGGGCTACAGGCCACTTGTTGATCAAAGCAACAGTCACCAAGACCAGCACCAGAATCATGAAGGATATTGCATGAAGGCCACAACAGTGCTTGCTCTATGGATGTTGTGAAAAGCATCCTGACTAGTGACTGGGAAAAGATGACTTCAAAGAGAAATATAGGCCAGATTTAAAGCTGTCTTAGGAGTGGAGAGAGTTCATGTGCAATGTCCCTTTGGTGGACTGCTCCACATGTCCAGTGTCTAATTGTTCTCCAGCCCCGCTGATGGGATATGCCAGAACCTATCGCAGGGTCTCCAGCATGGACAGTTTTATGCTTGGGATGACACTGCACATGTATCTTTAGAGAGCATATTATGATTAATCAATGTAGAAAATAGCATTTGATATTAAAACAGGTAAAATAATATTAGCTCCAAGTTAAATTTCATTTGTTGTTTTTTTAAGGGAATGCCAACAATCCTGGTGGAAGAAGATATGTTAACATGTGGTGAAGCTTTAGACAATGGATGTTTTCTTAAACTGTCACTCTCAGTTTTAAAATAAAACACAAGATATGAGAGGGTACAGCAGATAATTATTTGTTGTCTGATTCACTGGGCCAATACTGAAATAAAATAGAATTTGTGACAATAGCTCAAACATATTTCAGATGCAGTTATACTAGAATGTCTGCTACCATACAAGGGTGTACCTGATCAGCAACATTGTTGTCTCAAGCCTTTTCCTTTTTTCCCCTTGAATGTAATAAAAGTGGGTGGGATGGGGTGGGGTGGTGTTGTCAACTCATGAGTTTTACTGTAAAGGGAGTTTTGTAGTTTTTATTTTTTCAGTGTTTGTAGCAACAACTTTGACTCATTTCTCAAGGCTGTGTTTTCCCCATACAGCAGGTTTACCTCAGTCCATGCACATGAGAATATTGTAAACTAGCATTCATATTCTTGTACAAATTTGTATTATTAAGTATATGTTATGTATCATATGTATTAGTGTTCATTATTTTGCATCACTTCATCCTTGCCAAATTATCAAGACACTGAATGTACTTTAAACTGTGATTGCCACAGTATACAACAACTGATTCTTTTACAATAAATACAATATCAGTCTTCTTGAAACTAACGTTAACCTTAATACCAAAGTGTCCAGCCTCTCAACCGATATTCTCATTGGTTGGAATGTGTTGTATTTACTAACTAATACTACAGATGGCTACAGATGCATTGCAGTAACCAGTCGTCTTGTTCATGAATTATTCCACTGAAAGCCATACATGATGGATTAGAAAGTATTAAATAAACTCAGATCATGAACTTGTATAACTTAGGGTCACCTTTCATTTATACAGGGGAGAGAAATATAAACACCATGCAGTGTTTGTGATTATAATGCTGTTACATTAGTTATGATCACTGCCATTGATTCACATTTTATATATTTCAGGTAAGCCCCCTAACACTAGATTGGTATGAATAAATTACAAGGTAAGCCAACTCCATGTACTCATCATTGTTTGTGAGGGAAAGTTCCACTTGATGCAGCTTTAGGTGGTAATTTCAAAAGCACTGGTATGGCATGGTCTGTTCATTTGCAGGCAAAGAACAATTCAAAATGCACCACCTCTGGTCTGCAAGTGCCACCATGAATTGTGTGAAGAGCAGTGAACCAGGCTGAGCTTGAGAAGCTATTGTTTTCCCATAATTTTGCTTCTTGTAAGTGTATTGATTATTATTGATTGTAGGTACCTACTTGCTATGCATTTAGTGTGGAGATGGAACTCACAGTTGTCTCACTGGCAGCAAATCTCTTGTGGCCAAGAGACCACATATCTTCTGTACCTTTGATGTGCCGAGTCTTGGCTGTTTTGGTTTGAATTCATATTCATGTGATGTTCTGTATTCCCTGTGTGATGTAACTTAGTAAGAACACTGAACCACCCACATTCTTATTCATGTACCATGTCCAAGTTTCAAAATAAATTAATTTAGTGTTTCGGTAAACTAGATCAAATACCATGAACATGTTATTATCTGCCACCATAAAGTGGGGCGTGATTATAGGAATGGTGTTTGCTTGTCTGTCTGCTTCTCAATGATGGCAAGTTTCCTTAACTCTTTCAACACCAGTCAACATGAGGCATATACTGCCTTGACACCGAGGTCCCAGAGACTCTGAGGTCACAGATGAAGCCTATGTTTATCAAGGAAAATATCTGCTCATAAATCATTATTGCTACTACATATCATACACAATTTGAAAGATCTAATCCGACTGTTTATAAATATGAAAGTTATTTTTTATCATATTATCATATTTTAATGAAAATGCAGGCTTACACATTTATATGTCCAGATAAACCGTGAAGGAAGCACTTGTAACATGTCATGATATCCACTTCCATTTTCCTTTGTATTTTCATTTTTGCACATTCAGAAAATTATAAAAAGATTTCTGAAGTAATATGTATGGTCATGTATTCCCTGATATCAGTGGCATTCTGCTTGGTAACGTGATACCTCCGTTTTCGAAGCTTTGTATGAATAACATGAGGCGATTTGTTTGATGGCGGATATCGTTCAAAGACTCTGAACATCAACAATATCACTGTGCCCTTGCCAAGAGTATTTCGTAGTTGTAAGAAGCTATTTTATTACATGAGGATTGATATTTTTTACACTTTTTCGCCTCAGTCTGCAATAAGGATCGTGATTGGTCAAAATCAGACACATGATTTAAGTCAGTCAATCAGATAACAGTAATGGATACTGTCCTCATAAACAAAAGCCTGTAGATTCAGATGAAAGTTTTATGCAAAATCATGCTCTTCTGAACGTGTTAGACAAAAGAATCAACACCTATATGTATAATATGGGACTTAGAGGGCGTATCGTACTTGGTATGATCTGTGACAAGAAAGTTTTATGTATATATTTTAGCATTAAATATCATGTCCAAGCGTGAAATTCAAAGAGACAAAAGACGCGATGTCACTTGAACTACATTACACAATCACGCAATAAGATTGAAATAGTTAGTTATAATGTTCATTTTACACCTCTAATGAGTACTGCTGTTGATTTTATTCTTCAGTTTAATTATATCCTCTAAACATCGTTAATTTGCTCACTGAGAACTCTGATATGGATCTGTTGCTAAAGCATGTGTGGGAGAATAGTTTTATTTCAATAACATTGCAAAATATAGTTTATAATTCTAATCCTGTCAATAACATATGGCCATTTGAAATGTAATAAGTGTTGACAGGCATCATGAAGAGTGATAGATTTGATAAATGAATCATATGTTAGTTAGGTTCCTTAAAATTATATATCATTTTCATGAGACTACTCCCTGGCCGATTTTTCGTGTCGTATTGACCAATTTTTCGGCCTATGGTAGTAGGGCAGATAATGGAAAAGTCGTTCACTTTGTGATACAACCAACAAAATGTACTCACATGTTCTCTTTGGTACTTTTACAGAAAAAATAACGGGAGAGGGCTTTTCTAATATGGACAACTTGTTCCCAATCCTTTTCTTAATGAATAAAATATGTTTAAATCAAATCAAATCAAGAATAACATTGGCCACCCAAAATTCCAAGACAGCCATCATTTTTCAGGATCACCACTATTTATATTACTCTATCTTTGTTTCAGCTCATGAAAACAGTATCTCTTTGTGATTTTCAATGTATGTGTGTCTCAACGTTTTAATTAAGATATTGTTTATGCTATGTAGCAAATATGATTGCTTCCAAAATCCAAGATGGCTGCCAGTTTTCCCAAAAGGTTTTGATAATATTTTTTGTATTTTCATGTCAAAACACAAGAGAATAAAAAGTAGTCTTAAAAGTTGACTTTAATCATCACAGTGCAAGCCGTCATAACCGGCATCTGTCCAGTCCGGCAAGTTGTCAACACTGGCATATAATCTCAGTCCCGTCCATGGCTTGTACATTTATCATCAGCTCTACAATCAGGCATTTTGTCTAAACTGGGTTATTTTTTCAGTCCCGATGACTGCCGGTTTAGACAACTTCCACTGTACCTCTAGACTGGATGATGGAATAGGTTAGAAAACATTTATTTCATTGAAGGAAATCCCAGATGGTTGTCATATTTTATGATAAATATGATGAGGGTATGTTAAATGAGGAAAAATAATTTTCAGCCAGGTTTTGACTTTTTTTTGGTCTCAGATATGGTAGATGGATTTCATGTTGATCAAATACATAAGGTTGGCTACACCAAAAGGAGAGATAGTATTTCAACTGAGTGAGTGAGTTTTGTTTTACGCCGCTCTCAGCTATATTTCAGCTATATGGCGGCGGTCTGTAAATAATCAAGTCTGGACCAGACAATCCAGTGATCAACAACATCAGCATCGATCTGCACAATTGGGAACCGATGACATATGTCAACCAGGTCAGCAAGCCTGACCACCCAATCCCGTTAGTGGCCTCTTACAAGCATAGTCACCTTTTATGGCAAGGCTGGGTTGCTGAAGGCCTATTCTACCCCGGGACCTTCACGGGTTAGATAATATTTCAAAGGAAAAATTATACCAAATGAAGATCGGAACCATTTTTCACTCCATAACTTTGATTTTGCGATTGATCGCTTAATGTAAGAACATGATATATGTTTCTCATAATGATCAGATCAGCCTAAGGATGAAGAATAATATGTCCAGTACCAGATCAAAATCCTGGAATTGGGGGCTTTTAAAGAGGGTGGAGGTGGGGTGGTGGGGGTGGTTACTTCACTTTGATGAGAATTTCAAATGGTCAGCCCACTCCCGAGAATCCCCCTCTGCAATATATTGTGATACATATTGTGATATACTGGGAACTGAAGTTCACTGTAAATTAATGTCTGTGTAGATATTAATTTAAACCATAAAAATAACCAGAAACTTCATATATGTTCCTCAGTTCTCAGAAAGCATATAGCAAAACATTCTGTTTGAAAATCATATTGTGGTAAGCCGGTGTAGCTGTATAGCAATACATGCTGTTTGAAAATCATATTGTGATAGGCCGGTTTACCTGTAGGACCATGTTTTCCTGTTCACCATAGACATATCTACTAGACACTCACTTATCATTCATTTTCGAAACATTCATGGAAAAGTACTGGCTACGCATTTCTCTTTGTTTCTGTGTTTTTTTGTTTTTTTTGATTAAATATTTTAAAACAATCTGTCAACTGCCTAATGTTTTGTGTCACAAACAGTAATACGGATAAGAGATAAACAAACATGAGTGTTTGTATTATATATCCTGATTACATGTTGTTTGTTCATGTATTATATTTCTGCAATGTTTTCACCAACTGCCTTAAAGTATTTCTCTTTAAACCACATTTAGGTATCAATATCAAAGTGATGAAAGTCTGCAAAGAACATCTGAAAACTTTTGTATGATCAGTAGCAGTCATTGAAAAAAAAGTGGCGGTCATCATAGATCGTTGAATGGCCAATGCTGTTTTATTTAATGTGCATCTTTGTTGTGTAAACTTACCAGTTTGGGTACTTTAACATCCAAACATTCAGGCACCACCATCAATTAATGTACACAAGAGTTATAATTATGACAAAAAGTGACAAAATTTTATCTTACCATATTAAGATTAATAGTTCAAATAAATGTATTATTTGTCTTTTTTCATTAAAGCTTTGTTCTGCAATCTAAACCAAAGTAGAATTAGACATCTGGGTGAGTAACATCTGCCAAAAATGATAGTAAAAGAAAAGGATAATATGTTTGTATAACCAGTGGTGGCCATCTTGAAAAATAGTGTCCATTATGGATTTTTGGTTGAACGTTATTTTCTCAACACAGAGGCCATGCTGACCAACGATGCCAATTTTGGTGCTTGTATCACAAAGTGAACGATTCGGTCAATTTGGTCTTTATCTGCGCAACTATTAAAGTCTAAGAACATTGCAGGACTCAGATTTTACTTACTGGTCTGATCTAATATATTTCCAGAAATTGTTGTCATGAATATATTTAGACAACCCTTGCTCTGTGGTGCTTGAAAAGGGGTAACAGATTTTCTCAAATACATATATTAGCTTAGAGAACCAAATCAAGCACACTGATATTACTTGCATCAATTTAAAATTGATTTGAAAATTAGTGGTTTTGTTGTTTGTCAAACTGACATTACTTGCCTTGATCACAAAATTGATTTGGAAATTAGTGATGTTATTGTGTGTCAAACTGACTTTAATTGCCATGATCTGAAACTGTTGTCTGTAACTTCAAATTTTTACAGAGTTAGTTTGGAAGCTGTGCAGTTTTGCAAGCATAGGGAATTTGGGACAGGTTTTCATAGCAACTAACTGAATCGTTGCAGGCTTAAGACTTTTCACAAGTGAACTAGAAAATTGATGCTGTAATAATTGTTTGAGACAGTTAAAGCTTTGAATTCATATGCTTTTAATATAGTGCATAGAGGCAGCAACAGGGACAAGTTTTCTTCAAACGAAGAGAGTTACTTAAATGAATTGTTCTTTAGAAGAGTTGGACTCCATCTTGCATATCTGCTCTCAAGTATCTCCATACTGAAGAACGTATGGTCACCAGTCTTAGTGTGCTGTTAGTATGGGAGACATGGACGACAATATGAACTAACAGGACACCTGCTGCTACCTGCATCTGCTGAGATAATCATTCAGTGATAGTAATAGTCTGCTTGTATGGCACTCATATCCAGGCACATTGCTTGCTCACTGCACTATGTACATTACTATCCCTGGTCATAGGGCACTGCCATACTTTCTGATATTTTATCAACTCCCTGGGGACCATACACCCATGTTTACTGTGAGGCACAATGAACTAAGCACTCACATTGTCAGCAAATCCACAAGGGTACCCATTTTATATCGGGGTGAACTTAGACAATGTGGATCTAAGTATCTTGTCCAAGGATAGTATGCAAATGTGCCCACCATGGTTACTGATTTACCATTAGATCAGCAGATAACAACCACCCAAATAAATTAATTTCTCAAAAGGGCTGGTTATGTGAGATTTGCTCACAACAACATTTTTGTTTACTTCAAATAGAATCAAATGGTATCATCTTTTAATGAAAAAGTCACTTCTGAAGTGTCAGAAATAGATACTGTACTGTTGCTTGTGGATAGACAGAGATGAGTACATAGTTCGGACTTGCATTTCTTTCTTTGGTTTACAAGGAAAGGTTGGAGCGAAGGAACTGCTGAAGAGATAGGCATGAGTTCAACTCTCTCACTTATCCTTGTGTATTCTGATATGTTAAGTTTAAGATTAAAGGCCCAAACGATGGTTACTGGTTTATTCATGCTAGCGAATTTACACAGCTTTCCCCAGGAATGGGTTAGTAGTCAGTGCCTATTTCTTGTCCAAATCACATTCTTGTAAAAGACAAGGAATTACCATGTGTCTTCCTTACCCTCATGAACATCAGTGTCACACATCTATTATATGGTCTCAGGTGTCAAGGTTATGTGACGGATCTTCCCTCATGAACATCAGTGTCACACATCTACTATATGGTCTCAGGTGTCAAGGTTATGTGACGGATCTTCCCTCATGAACATCAGTGTCACACATCTATTATATGGTCTCAGGTGTCAAGGTTATGTGACGGATCTTCCCTCATGAACATCAGTGTCACACATCTATTATATGGTCTCAGGTGTCAAGGTTATGTGACCGATCTTCCCTCATGAACATCAGTGTCACACATCTATTATATGGTCTCAGGTGTCAAGGTAACATATGTGACGGATCTTCCCCTCATGAACATCAGTGTCACACATCTATTATATGGTCTCAGGTGTCAAGGTTATGTGACCGATCTTCCCCTCATGAACATCAGTGTCACACATCTATTATATGGTCTCAGGTGTCAAGGTTATGTGACCGATCTTCCCCTCATGAACATCAGTGTCACACATCTATTATATGGTCTCAGGTGTCAAGGTTATGTGACGGATCTTCCCCTCATGAACATCAGTGTCACACATCTATTATATGGTCTCAGGTGTCAAGGTTATGTGACCGATCTTCCCCTCATGAACATCAGTGTCACACATCTATTATATGGTCTCAGGTGTCAAGGTTATGTGACTGACCTGTAGTCAGATGGAAAATTCATACAGTGTGTAAACTAGACCCAGAAAAATATTTATGCATGATAATGCAAATATCTACCCAAAATTGTGCCTTTATGTCCCTGAGTCTAGAATGCTATCTTCTTTATCTATATATGTACTTTTTAAGACTTTAAATTTAATCATCTGAAAATACTTGTGTGGTTAAAGCTGGGGAGAGTGTTTTCCCTCTCCTTTGCCGGTCAGAGGGAATGGATCTGGTCAATGAGCAGGTCAATATGTACCCACTTGAACAGATTACAGTAATGGCCGTGGGTAATTAGGTGAGGGAAGTGGTTAAGTAGATGTAATAACACCGCCTGCTGCCACTGGCTACACAAGGCCAGAAAACACTATCTTCCCTAATGTGCAACTGAGGAAATGACAGTTATTAAGGTTGCATGGACCACTGCTCCCAAGCTTAATCGACCGGTGAATCAAAGTAATCGTGTTTGCCAGTTGAAGTGGATAAGAAAAAAGGTAATTACTTACCAATAGTTTTATGAAACATTTGATAGTTTTTTAACTATATTTGACAATTCCGTGAAAGTACTATTGAATTATAACCCATGAAAATCTGTGTTGGAATTGACCTTCAGTAACCTGTACTTGTAGTAATAGGCAATCGGTGGATTTGGGTGGTCAGGTTCACTAACTTGGTTGACACATCTTCGATTCTCAGTTGCATAAATGATGCTCATGCTGTTGATCACCGGATTGTCTGATGTACACTTGATTATTTACAGACCGCTGGCATATAAGTGGAATATCGGTGCCAGAGTGTCATCATCAAAAACCTTCAATCTACAAGGACTGATTTATGCTATGGAGTGCCCCAGTGGTTCTGTTTTGGGACCAGTACTGTTCACATTATATACTGCACCACTGGGAGATCTTGTAAATAGCCATGAAGTTCCACACCATTTCCACACAGATGTCTCCCAGTTGATAGAGAGTGTTTCTCCTGATGTCAAATATTCATCTCCTGCAAGAATGGCAACTTGTACAACTGATGTCAAAACATGGATGACAGCCAACATGCTGAAGTTGAATGAGAGCAAGACGGAAGCCATGTTCATTGGACCAAGACAGAGACTTCAGAAACTATATGTGACTGACATCCCAATATGTGACATCACAGTCCCACTTTCAGGATCCGTGAAGAATTTGGGAGTATATCTTCAACCAGATCTTTCAATGGACAGACAAGTCTCAGAGCTCTGTAGAGTATGCAAATACCATCTGCGGAACATGGGCAGTATGCGTCATCTCCTCACTCAAGACACTGCAGCAACTCTAGCAAGATCCTTCATCCCGTCCCAGCTGGATTATTGTAACAGTCTCCTTGCTGAATCTACAGAGTCAAACATTAACCGCCTCCAGAGAATACCAAAATAAAACTGCTTGGATGGTTACTAGGTCAACTCTGTCCACCGACATAAACAAGATCCTAAAATCCTTGCACTGGTTGCCTATTCATGCTCGTATTGTGTTTAAACTCCTGTGCCTAGCCTACCAGTGTGTTTACGGAACTGCTCCTGAGAATCTATGTCAACTCATGACACAGTACCAGCCAGCTAGATGTCTGAGGTCCAGTTCAAAGCAACTCTTCGACATTCCCCGATTTCAGCTGAAAACATTTGGAGGCAGATCTTTCAGTGTGACAGCAGCATGGAATCAGTCAAATGGAATCAGCTCCCTGACTCTTTAAAAAACTCTGACTCTCTTTCATCATTCAAGGCCCACCTGAAGACCTCTATTCAACAACTATCTTTGACTCTAGACTGTCTTTGCTAAAGCACTTTGAGCGTGCATAGATGTGTGAAAAAGCGCTATACAAACGAAACTATTATTATTATTATATCTCTGAGTGCAGCATTAAACAAAACTCATTCACTCACTATTAAATTGTAGGATGTATTTTCAAACAGAATCCTTGGTACATAAAATTCTCCATTCTCAGAGTTCTCTGTTCGTATTTTCCTCAGTTTTCATTCGCCATTACTACTCATGGCCACCAACATCCAAGACCTGAAGGACAGTCTTGTTGCAAGTGGTTAGATGCTTCTTCAGACAGTCTTCCCGGGTGTTGGAACAGCTCCAAGTTGATGACCACCATTTTTGCCTTGAGTTTATTATTCATTATAAGCTCAGTGAATCTAAAGGAATTCGGATGGTGGTCATTGGTAGACTTTTTGTAGCATGAATAACATCCTTGAAGAAGTAACGAAAGCCAGACTCTGGAGCCAACATTGTCTGAAAGACCATATACACAGACTTGCAGGAACCTGTGTGTTCTGCATGTGAATAGTCTTGTTCAACCAATCATTGTTGTAAGAAGTAAGTTACAGACCATGTTCAGGTTGAGTGATGATGTCATATTCATTGATATGGTCAGTGCTCTTGAAGTCAGTCAACACATTTTCAGATCCTGACAGAACTTAGTTTCCAGACAGCTGTACTGCTTAGTGTTATGTTAAACAACAGACAGACTAAATCTTGCACTTCAGGCTGAAACAGTAGGAATATTTGATGGTACTCGTGATGTTTCACTAAAAATGAAAACACAAATTTCATGTTTTAAAATAACTATAATGGCTCACATCCTCTTCACTACATCTGATAGTGATGACTGGAAAGTACAGAGGACACAGACATGGGCTGTTCCCCTCAGTTGTCCTCATTTCATCACTTAGATTCTCACTTGGGTAGGAGAGCTCACATGAACCGTCACAAGATGCAGGTAGTCTGTGCAGCAGAGGTCAGGGAGCATCATGTTAGCTGTCATAAAATGAAAGCAATTTACCATGTTTAAATGGAAAGATCTACAACTCAGTTCCTCGATTCTGATACCTACACTGGACACAAATGTGGAAGCGTACACCCAGAAACAAGGGAGAACCTTTTTATTATGTCTTTCCATCAGTACATGGCCACTGCAACTCATGGGTGGTCAGGCTTGATAACTTTATTGACACCTGTCATTGTGTCATAACTGCAAGGATTGTTGCTCATATGTTGTTGATCACTGGATCGTCTGGACCAGACTGACTCCATGTGGCTAGAATATTGCTAAACAACAAACAAGCATAATTGCTGCCTAAACTATATAGCGAGTCTACCATTTTGTGTAATTATCTACCCCAAACCTTGTTACTTTGTTCCTTGACACTTTGACAAAACATTTGTATGAGATTTTTTTCCGAGAAAAGTAGTTTACAAATGTAATTGTGTTGATATATATATGCTCATTGGATATAAAAAGGAAACCAAACATGGGTTTCTCGAATAATGGTCAGGATGATCTTTATTAGATATTATTCTGACCAAACATACTTATGTTTTACATCCAAGATCGTAACTGCCAGGTGTCTGTTGGTGTAAGTTGGCTGTGACCTGTTGTGGGTGTTTGGCTTATACATGAAACATACTATTTTGACACTGATTTTAAGGGTCAAGTTAGGGGGTTGTTCTTATCTATGGAGTCGGCTTATATGTGGTAATATACTTTAGTTTTCCACTTCTCTGCAGAATAGAAAACAAAGGTGGGTGATGGACAAGCCCTTCTTCAACAGTACATGGCCACTGATTTTCAACAGTTCATGGCCACTGACTTTCAGCAGTACACGGCCACTGATTTTCAACTGTACATGGCCACAGTACACAGCCACTGATTTTCAACTGTACATGGCCACAGTACGTGGCCGCTGATTTTCAACAGTCCACGGCCACTGATTTTCAACTGTACACGGCCACTGATTTTCAACTGTACACGGCCACTGATTTTCAACTGTACATGGCCGCTGATTTTCAACTCTACACGGCCACTGATTTTCAACTGTACACAGCCACTGATTTTCAACTCTACACGGCCACTGATTTTCAACAGTCCATGGCCGCTGATTTTCAACAGTCCACGGCCACTGATTTTCAACTGTACACGGCCACTGATTTTCAACTGTACATGGCCACAGTACATGGCCGCTGATTTTCAACTCTACACGGCCACTGATTTTCAACTGTACATGGCCACTGTACATGGCCGCTGATTTTCAACTGTACATGGCCACAGTACATGGCCGCTGATTTTCAACAGTCCACGGCCACTGATTTTCATCAGTACACGGCCACTGATACACATAAATGTTATAAGAAGATTCGTAACTGCCACTGAGGTAACAACAACATTATATGTCATGATAATGATGTATTGAGAAACATAGAATCATTTACCAGAGTGATACTTTGACAGTGGAAGTAAATGTGTCATATCCATGTTTCTATTTTAGTTAAGCTATGTGGTGTCGAAAATATTCAGATGCATACACATTTTTGAGTTATATTCAAGGAAGAATGCTGAAGCCAAGTCCTTGGAATTAATGAGTGAGTGCGTTTAGTTTTACGCCATTGCCGCACTCAGCAATATTCCAGCTATATGGCGGCAGTCTGTAAATAATCGAGTCTGGACCAGACAATCCAGTGACCAACAACATGAGCATCGATCTGTGTAATTGGGAACCAATGATGTGTCAACCAAGTCAGCAAGCCTGACCACCCGATACCCTTAGAAGCCTCTTACGACAAGCATTGTAGTTTTATGGCATGCATGGGTTGCTGAAGGCCTATTCTGCCTTGGGACCTTCAGAGGTCCCTAGGAATTAATTCACAGGAAGAAGAAGAAGGCTTACCGTCAACTATCCAGGGAGTTGAGATGAGTAAGAACCCTTTTTCTTCTTGTTATATTCTAGCATTAAGTTTCATGGGAATTATTGTTTGATGCATAATGATTAGCTCAGAGATGTCAGAATCATATTAATACATCCACCATCTTTAGCAGAATTAAAATGTCAAAACTTGAAGTACAAATATAACAGTACAGGAAATGGAGTATGCCATTGTTTAAGTCTGTCCTTGAGAGGAAATGGCTACGTCATGCTGGCAACCTGTTAGTAGCAACACATTAGCATCATCTGTGATAGCAGGTTTCCACATGAAACATCATAATGTAAGTGAGGTACGAGTATATGTGGCTAGGTTAAGATATTTTACTTTACTGAATAAATGATTTTCACACTACATTAATCTTTTAAATATTTGGAATATTGACAATGAGGTAAGGATATCAGACAAAGTCGACTTCTGTACATCAGAAGTATGTTTGTATGACTGCATGGCTTCACTTTTGTGACCTGTAAAGAAAAAACCAAAAATAGTGCTCAAATTTCCATTATGTCAAAAATATCTGAAACCACATGACACAAAGTAGTCAGTCTATGTCCCTGAAAAAAGTAGTGAACTGGGGGTGACCATGATGTTTGATAATCATCAGTATGTGAAACAACGTATTGGATTCAAAGTGCATTTCACACAATATTTAACACACAGTGTGATATTACAGCTACAAAGCTAAGTCTATTAAGTGAATATGATTTTCATTAAGACTTCATTATTATATTTTTTATGATTTGTTTTATCATTTGTTCATTTTTGGCCTGATAAATCTGATAAAGGTCGCCCTAAGCGAGTGGTTTGTTTTATTACCCTCTAAACAAGCTTGTCTGCAAAGGTGCTTGACTGTTGCTTGTAGAGTCTTGTGTCCGATCAGTGTTGGCATGAACCAACTTTCGTCTTTAGGCTTGACAGGAAAAGTGAAATAGAAATAATCAGTATGCTTGGCCGGAAGAGTGAAATACAAGTAATCAGTAGATATGCCATACTCACTGTAGAAACTTAAATAACCACAAAATTAGTTTAAAACAGTGTGTCCACCAAACTGATGTTAAATCTCTGAAAATCATTTGAAAAAAAATGTACATTTCCTTGAAAAATAACTTGAAATTTGGTGTTACTTTAAAGAAAATTTTATTTCAAAGATGTCATTGTCTTTACAGGAAACTGGGTGTTTTTAAAGTTGATTCATTTGAAAGATATATACGTACTCACTGCAAGGATGTGTACTTTTGGAAGAGTTTGACAACAGTATTTGTTGTCAGTGTTTTCATATGTACAGATCTTCTTCATAGCTTGTTATCTCCCTGGCATGTAATGCCGTCTGTCCGCCTGTAATCATTTTGTTTCCAAGCATAACTCAAAAACCAGACCAAAACTGGGAGATTCAATAATCTGAACCATAATGGTTGTACCTTTTGCTATTTACAGATTTTTGGCATTTTCATTTTTTTTTTTTTTCCATGGAACGTTTTGGTCTTAGTCTAATTGTGGGGTTGGCTTCGTTTTACAGGTTTTTTTGATTTATCATTTTCTGGGTTTCCATGGGAACAATTCGGACTTTGTCTAAAAATGGAGGGATGGGCTTTGTTTTCAGAGCACAGCTCGAAAACTATTTAATGTCTTTCAGCAAAACTTGGCAGATATGTGAGGCATACCCTAAAGTGGTGCCTTTTGCTATTTACAGATTTTGGTGATTTATCATTTTCCCATTTTCCATGGAAATGATTCTGACGTAGTCTTAAAAGGGAGGGGTGGGCTTCGTTTCCGGAGCACATCTCGAAAACCATTTCATTTCTTTCAACAGATCTTGGCAGATATATGGGACAGATTTTGAAGTGGTGCCTTTTGCTGTTGACAGATATTTGGCATTATGATTTCCATGGTAACAATTCAAACTTAATCTAAAAATTTGTCAAATAACTATGAGATGATTTGTCCTTTCAAATATGTGGGGGCTGGGGAGATATGTCATCTTCTGATGACTCTTGTTCATGATTTCCATGGAAACGATTCAAACTTAGTCTAAAAAGCATCAAGTAACTGTCAGATGATTTGTCCTTTCAAAGATGTGTTGGCTGGTGGGGATATGTCATCTCCTGATGACTCTTGTTTACAATGATGAATTATGAAAGTTGTCATGGGAAATATTAATGGTATGAAAATACTCCATAACATCAGGCAGAGAAGTTCCATATCACAGTTCCAGCACATAGCTTTACAAGATCAACTGCAACAAATAAAGAACAAAATTAGAACAAAAATTGAAAGTTTTCTGAGGATGGCTCTGTTTTACAATTAGGGTGAACTGGAAAAAAACAGCAGATTCTATCACCACAGTTTGTAATGCTATGAAAAATGATGATTCTTCAAAAATGAACTATCAGTTGTCTGCCTGTATCTTGCCATGTTCAGGCATTTGTTTTCTATTCATTACTGTACATGTCAGTTCTACTCTCTAAGTTTCTACCCGTGAAGGCCCGGATTAGAATTTACCTACAGTAACCCATGCCTCTCGTAAGAGGCGGCTAACAGGATTGGGCAGTCAGCCCCGTTTGCTTGGTTGACATATCTCACTGGTTCCCAATTGCATAGATTGATGCTCATGCTGTTGATCACTGAATTGTCTGGTCCAGACTTGATTATTTACAGACCACCACCATACAGCGTAAAACTAAATTCACTCACTCTTTAATATTGAATTTTAGATCAAAGAAGAATCAGAAGACCTTAAGTTATACTCATTAGTACAGGAATTGTATTCATCTCCGTGATATTTGTTTACACTTCACTTACTACACTAGATTGTGTTGTCTTGTGTGTTTAGTTTTACGTAATGTTCTAAGCCTCACCAAACAATCCTTCACATCAGTCAACAGTCATTGTAAATAGGTGTTGTTTTTTTTGGGTTTTTTTCTTTTTTTTCGATTCTCCATACAGAACAGGTCAAGTGATCAACACTGAAAGTATGACCAACGACATCTTGTCACAGTGCACGTTTAGTTTGCTTTCTAGCGTCAGGAATCACAGGTGCTTTAGGTATTCGGCTATTGCAACAGAAAATCTGCTGTCAACCATCTCCGATCCTTGTTTTGGAGGGGAAGCTTATCATGTCAGTTTTTGTCTGTGCAGAGTGAGTCCACAACAGCTAATGTCACAGACAAGGCAAGTTAATAGTTTCAGTAGAACCCCAAGTCCATTACGCAGGGGTAGAAAGCTTGTATTAGCTTGTTGACGTCACTAATTATCACAAGGGAGACGTGGCACATTACTCCATTGCCTCAGTAATGGGCTTAAATTGTGAAACTGTACTGTAATAAATATCATAACCATTTGGCTGTCTTGGTGTCAGGTGCTATCAGTTGTGCTTCCTAAGGGACCACACCAAAGTTCCAACTCCATGGCATGACATGTTTAGACAGTATTATCTGTGACAGAAGGCCAAGATTCGATCTGATCACTGAAGATTTTTTACATGAAAACAATCTGAGCATATGAATTGCATATTACTGAGGCCATTTTGAAGATGATAAGAATATAATGAGGTGACCAGTTTCTGAGACACTTGGTATTCAAAGCAGCTATGAATGTACAATAGGTCTTATTGACAGATCTCGGAGCACAATATCGCACTTGGACACAGTCTGGCTCACACACAGATTCAGTGCCTGTTGGGGTTTTGGGGTGAAATATGTGATTGTTCTTGCAAACAGGAGAGTTGAGGATAAAAGACTGTGATTCTGATCATGTCATTGAGGAACTGTACTGGAAGATCTCAGAGGATATATTTCATGTTTATGCTAATCAAAAGTGCTCATATTTAGTTTTCATTTGCGCTTCAACATCAGATGGTTACAGTGACTGTTGATTAGAATGACTGTCTGGGTGTTGATGACTTGACTAATTGGAAACAGTACTGTCCTTAGTACTGTACAAAATAGGCACTGTACTGTATTGTGACTTGGTATCAGCGTTTTCACCTCAGGTTTGCTAAGGGGCTTATTGGGAAATTAGACTGTTGAAGGTATGAAGTTCAGAGACAGTCTTAGAATGATTTTCTTTTCTGTTTCAGAGTGTATACTCCTGTTTTCATGAGATAAATCCAATTGATTATTTTTCCCTGATTTGTCTGAATCTGGCATGAGAGACTTCAGGATCCACTTGTGGTGGAGCAGACACGACATTTCAGCTACTACAAGAGAACATTTGTGCAATCATTGTAGGATTTCATGCTGACCATTTTATTATTTGGCGCTGTGTTTTCTTGCAGCTGTCAAATGATTGGTTTTCCACATATTTGTTGTGTTGTTTGCAATGCCCTGCAGTGGTCGGGTCTACGTGGCAGTGAGAGTCCGCTTAGGGCAGGATCAATACCTGCAGCAGGACATGGAAGATGACTTCTTAAAGGGGCATCTCACTGTCAGAGTACAACAGTCAATGTACACAGCACATTACAATAATAGAGCGAACATTGCCAAACAAGGTAACACAAAAATAGAATGTTTCTTCTTTTGGTCTTCATGTTATCAACTAAGATGAATGTGCCATTTCCTGTACCGTTTATTCATCCTGTGTATAGCCAGGCATGACATTAGAGAAATATTGCCCTGTTGTTTTAGCACAACCGGTCAAAAGGTTTTGCCTTTTATTGTTGGTCTGTCCATAAAATCTCCACATTTTCACTTTATTCTCAAGAACTGCAGCATGGATCTTGTCAGCATAGAGTATGGACATTTTATGACATTGAAACTGATCCAAAAATTAATATTTGTGTTTCAAGAAATGTTTTGATTTTCTCCTTTTTAATAGAATAATGAAAATGTTAAGAGTTTGCTTGAATTTATGAACATAATCAGTTCCAGGATTTTTTTGTTTTTGTTTTTCAATTTATGGGGAAACATTTTTTTTTATTTACAGACAGTGTTGCAAAATGAGTATCATTTACATGTTGTCAGAAATCGCTTAATGCAATAAACTTGATTTGTTTACCAGTGTCTGTGACAATTTTGAAACCATGTTGAGTGCTTCACACTTAAAAAAAAGTCTTAATGGAGTGATTATTTTGAGATTGGCATCTGGTCAGAAATATTAGCATTGTTTGAAATTTGTTTGATGTTCAAATCTCATAGGAAGGTACAACTTTATCATTGCTCCTGAATGATCATTGCTGCTTATGGTTGGCTGCACTTTTTACATAGGTCAAAATGTGCTTGATGAAAGTTTCCATTTGAAAACAGAAAAAGCATAAAACAGATGATTATGTATGACAGGTGAAATCTTGAAACATCACCACTGGGTGTGAAACAGGTTCTACCCCAATTGTATGATAATGTGTTCCTAATGTTTGATGTGCTGCACAATCAGATTGGTGTCCAGTCTTTCTCCTTTCATCAGTCTTCCCTCAGGATTTCTTTTTACATGTGTGTCTCAGTACATATTCTTTGTTTTGGTTTGCACTCTAGAAAAAGTATTGAATCTTCCTTTTCGACATAATGAGTGAGTGAAATTAGTTCTACACCACACTCAGCAATATTCGTGCTATATCGCAGTGGTCTGTAAATAACCAAGTCTGGACCAGACAATCTAGTGATCAACAGCATGAGCATTGATCAGTGCAAATGGGAACCAGTGACATGCGTCAACCTAGTCAGTGAACAGACCACCCAATCCTGTTAATCGTCTCTTATGACAAGCACAGTCCCCTTTTGGAGCAAGCATTGGTTGCTGAAGACCTATTCTACCCAGGATTTTCACAGGTCCCTTTTCTACATGAAAAGTGAAATAGTGACAGTATAAATGTTAGGCCTCTTATCATTTACAATTACATGGAACTATTTCTTTGAAGTGATATTGCTTGCTGCCAATGAAAGTGAGACTCACTTGTGTTCAGAAAACAGTTTATGATGTTGGAGTTTTAATATCCTTGTTGCACACAGCAACAGAGTTACAAAAATTGAGCAAAATTTCTTTGATCCCAGACATGGGAGAAATGACATTTGCTTTAGTCAAACACTTTGTTGTCAGAGCTGAGCGTGTGTAGCACATTGTTTGTTGATGTGTCTTGGCACTTCATTGATGTGCATGAGGGGTTGGAATCAGTTTTTGTTGTTGTGTTAAAGGGAGATTGATCCAGTGCAATATCTATATGTTTTCTGACCCATGAAGGTCCAGGGGTAGAATAGGCCTTCAGCAACCCATGCTTGCCATAAAAAGCGACTATGCTTGTTGTAAGAGGCAACTAACTGGATCAGGTGGTCAGGCTCGCTGACTTGATTGACACGTTTTCTATTCTACCATTATCACAGTTTTAGTAAATGATATTCAAACACAACTGGCAATTAGAAATTCTTTGGTATCAAGTGATTGTTATGCATGGATTTTAAAAAGTAAGACAAGGTGTAACCTGACAATCAGCGGAAAATGTTAACTGTTCTGTGAGGCTACAATCAATCAAGAAAGATACTACAAAAACTTGAGCTGATTAATCAATAATGGGTCATGTCGAACCATATGGTCAAACAGTTATGTTTTGGCATGTAATATGACTCAGTGACAATATGAGAAGTCCACTCTTCCTGCAGCTGAGCGTATCCTAGATAGGCTAACATAGCCGATAACTTGTGAGATGCTCTGTGGGGAAAAGTCAGGTCTAAAACCTTGCAAATACATCCTGGTGATATTCTGCTTGTCTTGAAGACAAAATGTGGACAAGCATCTTGTGCTAGCAGCATGCTTATTGGTATCAATAGTATTGTATTGGTGTTTTTTGAAGTACTGTCCAGTTGTGCCACTGCAGTGACTGTGAACAATTGTCCTCATACAACATACCCTCACACTGACTTTGGTATTACATGTCCTGACAGCATACCCTCACACTGACTTTGGTATTACATGTCCTGACAGCATACCCTCACACTGACTTTGGTATTACATGTCCTGACAGCATACCCTCACACTGACTTTGGTATTACATGTCCTGACAGCATACCCTCACACTGACTTTGGTATTACATGTCCTGACAGCATACCCTCACACTGACTTTGATATTACATGTCCTGACAGCATACCCTCACACTGACTTTGATATTACATGTCCTGACAGCATACCCTCACACTGACTTTGATATTACATGTCCTGACAACATACCCTCACACTGACTTTGATATTACATGTCCTGACAGCATACCCTCACACTGACTTTGATATTACATGTCCTGACAGCATACCCTCACACTGACATTGGTATTACATGTCCTGACAGCATACCCTCACACTGACTTTGATATTACATGTCCTGACAGCATACCCTCACACTGACTTTGATATTACATGTCCTGACAGCATACCCTCACACTGACATTGGTATTACATGTCCTGACAGGCATACCCTCACACTGACTTTGATATTACATGTCCTGACAGCATACCCTCACACTGACTTTGATATTACATGTCCTGACAGCATACCCTCACACTGACTTTGATATTACATGTCCTGACAGCATACCCTCACACTGATATTGGTATTACATGTCCTGACAGCATACCCTCACACTGACTTTGATATTACATGTCCTGACAGCATACCCTCACACTGACTTTGATATTACATGTCCTGACAGCATACCCTCACACTGACATTGGTATTACATGTCCTGACAGCATACCCTCACACTGACATTGGTATTACATGTCCTGACAGCATACCCTCACACTGACTTTGATATTATATGTCAGTAGAATCAGCAGAATGTATGAAGAAACATTTCAGTTTTTAAGACTGGGAGTAACATAGAGTATTACATGTCCTCAGCATACCCTCACTCTGACTTTAGTATAACCTTGTCCAGGATCCTTCCAGGCAATTCTGTGCCTAACCAAAAAGTCCATGCTGAATTAGAAAACAATGGACAAGACATCAACATTTTCCTTCATTTTTGTTCTCAAAACACTGTAGGTATCCGGCTAAATGTATTGATTTGAGACAGAGTTGCAACATGTGGCCACCATCTAGATTCTCTGAAAGCAGATGATTGCTAATCTTGAACCTAGTACAAGTGAACAATGCATTTTGATTGACTGTTGGGGTTAGATTTCTTGAATTGTTGTAATTTGCTGATAGGGATGTTGATTATCAGATTTCAAATTACCTTGAAGGTAATGGGAAGAGTAAGATCTTGGACGTATGTGGATGTGTGTATCTTTGTGATCGACATAGTGACTGCAGAGTCATGACAAGGAAGTAGTACAGAGGTCACATCGGTTGTCATGTGTACAGAAAGCATCTCGGCATTTCCATCATCTGACATGAACTCCAAATGGGAGACCCCATGAAATACAGCCGCTAAACTATTGGTAGAAGAATAACAAATAACATAATATACTGAAAATGATCTGAAATGTGTGACTATATAACCAATGTACCAGAGGGAAGAAGCTTTGTAGATGCTTTCTCTAGCAAACACAGGAAAGATGTGAGGTTTTCCTGCCTCTTTGTTAATGAGTTCTGTGAGATGACAGTTTCGCTGCGGGAACAAGTTACATATAGTAGCTCATTAGAAGACATCTTTTGAAATCTAGAAATTTAGATTTAGTCTGAGTACAGCCAAAATAAAGGATTTATGTCAATGGTGTAATAGAGGTACACTCCTAAGGGCATACTGACTTCTGCCTAAACCCCAGAAAGCAGATTAGCGAGATGACCACACGAAATGAACCTCAATTTCTGCTACATAAGTCCAGCATCAACAATATTTGGTTCATGAGTGCATCCCTTTAATGACTCAATCCACAAACTGTTTTGGTGTTGTCAAACGATACAAGTAACAGATTCTTGTTAACAAACTGTAGGTCTATTAAAATGAACAAATATGTGAATTTCTGCCAGTAAAATTGGTTTATTTTTTCAAATGATAAAATATATGTATTCTTTTCAACCATTTGTTTTTTTGTTTCTGGCCAGAGGTACAGGTATTTAGTGCTGTTGCCGGCCAGGACAAAAATCTTTTAACATCTGCTTATGAAGACATCTTTATTGTAGTGTACATGTACCATTACATACAGAGCGTTCACTGTTAGTTGAAGAACTTTCTTTTATACTCGCTGATGCTGTGGTAATTCCAGTACTGAATTTCCACAATTCATTTTCTGGTTTCTTTCTGACAATCTATGGATTGGAAAGAGGGTGTCGGTTTTCTGAACATGAGGAAGCATTATGTCAGGTAGTTTGCCTGATCGGTCTTATTAAATGATTAGAGCACCAGTGCTTCTGGTAGGACTTTAACCATTGTACTGATCCAAGTCTACATGTGGGATAAATCAGGTATTAAGCCTAATCTGGTTTTGACTGAGCATCAAGATGGAATGACTCTGTCAGTTTAATGGATCTCCTGACCAAACTTGATCTGCTTCAAACTTCTTTAATTTCGAGTTTACCACTATAGAGATGTTGAGTTGTGATGTCCAGTGTTGTTATCACGATAGAGATGTTGAGTTGTGATGTCCAGTGTTGTTACCACCATAGAGATGTTGAGGTGTGTTGTCCAGTGTTGTTACCACC
Organism: Haliotis asinina; assembly: GCF_037392515.1. NCBI lineage: Eukaryota > Metazoa > Mollusca > Gastropoda > Lepetellida > Haliotidae > Haliotis > Haliotis asinina. The sequence continues at coordinate 22,353,124 of NC_090291.1, read as the reverse complement.
ATAGAGATGTTGAGTTGTGATGTCCAGTGTTGTTACCACTATAGAGATGTTGAGCTGTGATGTCCAGTGTTGTTACCACCATAAAGATCTTGAGGTGTGATGTCCAGTGTTGTTACCACCATAGAGATGTTGAGGTGTGATGCCCAGTGTTGTTACCACCATAGAGATGTTGAGGTGTGTTGTTACCATCATAAAGATCTTGAGGTGTGATGTCCAGTGTTGTTACCACCATAGAGATGTTGAGCTGTGATGTCCAGTGTTGTTACCACTATAGAGATGTTGAGCTGTGATGTCCAGTGTTGTTACCACCATAGAGATGTTGAGCTGTGATGTCCAGTGTTGTTACCACCATAGAGATGTTGAGCTGTGATGTCCAGTGTTGTTACCACCATAGAGATGTTGAGTTGTGATGTCCAGTGTTGTTACCACCATAGAGATGTTGAGGTGTGTTGTCCAGTGTTGTTACCACCATAGAGATGTTGAGTTGTGATGTCCAGTGTTGTTACCACTATAGAGATGTTGAGCTGTGATGTCCAGTGTTGTTACCACCATAAAGATCTTGAGGTGTGATGTCCAGTGTTGTTACCACCATAGAGATGTTGAGGTGTGATGCCCAGTGTTGTTACCACCATAGAGATGTTGAGGTGTGTTGTTACCATCATAAAGATCTTGAGGTGTGATGTCCAGTGTTGTTACCACCATAGAGATGTTGAGCTGTGATGTCCAGTGTTGTTACCACTATAGAGATGTTGAGCTGTGATGTCCAGTGTTGTTACCACCATAGAGATGTTGAGCTGTGATGTCCAGTGTTGTTACCACCATAGAGATGTTGAGCTGTGATGTCCAGTGTTGTTACCACCATAGAGATGTTGAGTTGTGATGTCCAGTGTTGTTACCACCATAGAGATGTTGAGGTGTGTTGTCCAGTGTTGTTACCACCATAGAGATGTTGAGTTGTGATGTCCAGTGTTGTTACCACTATAGAGATGTTGAGCTGTGATGTCCAGTGTTGTTACCACCATAAAGATCTTGAGGTGTGATGTCCAGTGTTGTTACCACCATAGAGATGTTGAGGTGTGATGCCCAGTGTTGTTACCACCATAGAGATGTTGAGGTGTGTTGTTACCATCATAAAGATCTTGAGGTGTGATGTCCAGTGTTGTTACCACCATAGAGATGTTGAGCTGTGATGTCCAGTGTTGTTACCACTATAGAGATGTTGAGCTGTGATGTCCAGTGTTGTTACCACCATAGAGATGTTGAGGTGTGATGTCCAGTGTTGTTACCACCATAGAGATGTTGAGTTGTGATGTCCAGTGCTGTTACCACCATAGAGATGTTGAGCTGTGATGTCCAGTGTTGTTACCACCATAGAGATGTTGAGCTGTGATGTCCAGTGTTGTTACCACCATAGAGATGTTGAGCTGTGATGTCCAGTGTTGTTACCACCATAGAGATGTTGAGGTGTGATGTCCAGTGTTGTTACCACCATAGAGATGTTGAGCTGTGATGTCCAGTGTTGTTACCACCATAGAGATGTTGAGTTGTGATGTCCAGTGTTGTTACCACCATAGAGATGTTGAGGTGTGATGTCCAGTGTTGTTGCCACTATAGAGATGTTGAGCTGTGATGTCCAGTGTTGTTACCACCATAAAGATCTTGAGGTGTGATGTCCAGTGTTGTTACCACCATAGAGATGTTGAGGTGTGATGTCCAGTGTTGTTACCACCATAGAGATGTTGAGCTGTGATGTCCAGTGTTGTTACCACCATAGAGATGTTGAGGTGTGATGTCCAGTGTTGTTACCACCATAGAGATGTTGAGCTGTGATGTCCAGTGTTGTTACCACCATAAAGATCTTGAGGTGTGATGTCCAGTGTTGTTACCACCATAGAGATGTTGAGCTGTGATGTCCAGTGTTGTTACCACCATAGAGATGTTGAGGTGTGATGCCCAGTGTTGTTACCACCATAGAGATGTTGAGATGTGTTGTTACCACCATAGAGATGTTGAGCTGTGATGTCCAGTGTTGTTACCACCATAAAGATCTTGAGGTGTGATGTCCAGTGTTGTTACCACCATAGAGATGTTGAGGTGTGATGTCCAGTGTTGTTACCACCATAGAGATGTTGAGCTGTGATGTCCAGTGTTGTTACCATCATAAAGATCTTGAGGTGTGATGTCCAGTGTTGTTACCACCATAGAGATGTTGAGTTGTGATGTCCAGTGTTGTTACCACCATAGAGATGTTGAGCTGTGATGTCCAGTGTTGTTACCACCATAAAGATCTTGAGGTGTGATGTCCAGTGTTGTTACCACCATAGAGATGTTGAGGTGTGATGTCCAGTGTTGTTACCACCATAGAGATGTTGAGGTGTGATATCCAGTGTTGTTGCCACTATAGAGAGTGAGTGTGTGAGTGAGTTTAGGTTTACGCCGCACTCAGCAATATTCCAGCTATATGGCGGCAGTCTGTAAATAATCGAATCTGGACCAGACAATCCAGTGACCAACAACATGAGCATCGATCTGCGCAATTGGGAACTGATGACATGTGCCAACCAAGTCAGCAAGCCTGACCACCCGATCCCGTTAGTCGCCTCTTACGACAAGCATAGTTGCCTTTTATGGCAAGCATGGGTTGCTGAAGGCCTATTCTACCCCGGGACCTTCACGGGTTACTGCAAGGGGAGCCAACAGTTTGATGAACTGTCACAGAACACACAAGAGACACTCACAACTAATGTGTTTATCAGCATTCAGTATTAGTTTCAGTATGCCACCACCTTAGTTATAGTCCTCCCTGTTACCATATGGGTGTACTGCCTGGAAAAGGTTTCAGTTTTACCATCTTTTGCATAGCAGCCACACGAAGAGATGATTTTGTGCCATGAGTAAGTAGCCTGACCTATTGTGTGTAATTCTTGTGATATAGATAAAAAAAAAAATATTGATTAAGTTATCAACAATTGTCTGGTTTGTTAAAGATTGTATTATTCTCAGATGTCATATTGCTAGAATCATGTCAAAGTAACACACTCACAAGCAGTCATGCAAGTTCTCTTTTAGGACTTGATTTCTTTATATCGAAAGATGGAATTTGACTTTGCTTGGATGACATGAATTCTGTCTTTCTTCATAATCCTTCTGCTTTACTTTCCATTACCTTTGTGCTGTCACTACTTATATACAAAACAGGCTGTTTTATAAGCCCAAATGGCATGGATGTCTCAGTATGATGCCTCTGCTAAGATGCTACCTGTAAGTACAGATGGCATGAATGACACCATACGATGCCAGAATTTAATGTGCAGAAATGCTCTCTATAAGCACTGATGGCATGAATGACACCGTAAGATACTAGAATTTACAGTGTTAAGATGCTCCCTGTAGGCACAGATGGCATGGATGACACAGTAAAATGCCAGAATTTACCATGCTAAGATGCTCCCTGTAGGCACAGATGGCTTGGATGACAAAGTAAAATGCCAGAATGTACAGTGCTAAGATGCTCCCTGTAGGCACTGATGGCATGAATAACACAATAAAATGCCAGAATTTACAGTGTTAAGATGCTCCCTGTAGGCACAGATGGCTTGAATAACACAATAAAATGCCAGAATGTACAGTGCTGAGATGCTCCCTGTAGGCACAGATGGCATGGATGACACAGTTAGGCACAAGAATTCAGTGTGCAAAGATGCTCCCTGTAAGCACTGACGGCCCAGAATATAATCTGTCATTTGTCATTGTCATTCCAAAATATTTCAAAACAGCCATTAATATCATTAAACTGGAAGTGATTAGTGCTTCCTTATTCAGTTATTTAAAACTCCAAGCCACTGAAATATTTCAAAGACATATGTACTGGCAGTTTAAATGTAATGTTCTTATGAAATACCAAGGGATAGACTTTGAAATTAAATGCTTTAGGCACTTTACTTTTTATTTTGATTAAAGTCTATTTTTGTTCTTTACCATGGCAGCCAGGGGCATGGTTTTGCTGGTTTTATTTTTTTATTTTGTGGGGGAGGGGGGGGGGTGTATTATAAATTTTCCTCTAAGACGCAGTATTGTTGGTGTGACTAGAAGGAATGTTATGTTATAAATGATTTAAAAGGCTTCTTGTACATGTTTACTTATAAATACAATGTACTTTTATTATTCTGTAGTTTTTATTTCATCTGTTTTCATTGCATTAAAGTAAAATTCTAGGTTTGAAAATCTTTAAGAATCTCAAAACAGCTTCATCAGTTGAAAAGATACAGAGGTGAACATCACAGTTACAAGTTGAATGGTTTAAGAGCTTTGATATATTAAAAATGCAGCAAATGCATATTATTCTTTTTTTGACTGTCAAAATACATGCAAAATATAATATGTGTATTTGACATTCATGATTTGTTTCTGTGAGTGGCCTGAATATTTCTGCTTCCGAAAATTGTAAAACAAAGCCTTAAGTGTCCAGTCAGGTATTCGCATTGTTAATAAAAGTGCAGGAGGCACACCATATTGTTTCATGAGATAATAAATATAAATATAATGGATGGTTGAATCTAAGTCAGGGACATGTGTATCTGTTGACTGTGAAAACAGTCAGTTCTGTTGGTAGCCATGATTACGACACCCACATGACTGCAAATTGAACTCTTTTGATATGACTGGTGGGAAAGCCTTTCTCATTAGCAATTTTTCAGGGATGACTATGAGATCATTGGTATTGATGAATAATCACAGGATCTTTTCATCCCCCTGATACCAGCCTAATCCCATACCTCATTATGTCCATGGGAAATTCACATTTGAAGTTTTCTCTGAGATTGATATAGCCTGAACCTGCTCCAGCAGCACACTCATATGTACTTCACATCACCCAGGACAAGCTGTACTTGGCATCACTCGGAGCAAGCTGTACTTGACATCACCCAGAACCAGTTATACTGCACTCTCAGCTATACTTGACATCACCCACGCCCAGCTGCCCTCACAGCTGTACTTGATATCACCCAGGCCCAGCCGCCCTCACAGCTGTACTTGACATCACCCAGGCCCAGTTTTACTTGACATCACCCAGGACCAGCTGTACTTGACATCTTCCAGGCCCAGCAGCACACTCAGCTGTACATACTGGCCACCAAGCTATTGTGTGACAGTCGTTCTTAAAGATTATTTTGTAGCAATTTATGTACTGGGTTTCAGGTGTTACATGCAATACACTAGGTTGCTGTGCAACTTCCAGCACACCAGCTTGTGTATGTCGTTGAAGGTTTGTGTGTAGCATCCAAACAATGCTGTTCGTGTATAACATCCAATCTCATCTCATCATGCTCTCTTATTCATTGAACCTGATTACTGTGTAACATCCAAGCTGCATGATTATTGTGCAACTTCTTGTTTACCAAATTACTGGGTAATATCCTGTCTGTATGATTACTGTGTAACATATCCCATCTGCATGTTGACTGGAAAACCAAGTTCTATGGATAGTCAACTTCGTTATTGCAATGAATGCTACATGATACCGTGCAACATCCAGTCTGCATGATTACTGTGTAACATCCAGCCTGCATGATTACCGCGTAACATCCAGTCTGCATGATTACTGTGTAACGTCCAGTCTGCATGATTACTGTGAAACATCCAGTCTGCATGATTTCTGTGAAACATCCAGTCTGCATGATTTCTGTGAAACATCCAGTCTGCATGATTTCTGTGAAACATCCAGTCTGCATGATTACTGTGAAACATCCAGTCTGCATGATTTCTGTGAAACATCCAGTCTGCATGATTTCTGTGAAACATCCAGTCTGCATGATTTCTGTGAAACATCCAGTCTGCGTGATTTCTGCAGCTTCATTTTTTACCCAATTACTGTGTATCATACGGACTACCTAACTGAACACTCAATTTAACTGATTAGTGAGTAAACTTACTGTGAAATATCCAACATACCTGTTAACTGTAAATTATCCAATCTACCTGTTTACTGTGTAATGTCCAATTTGCCTGACAAGTATGAAACTTGAAGTCTGCAAGATTTCTCTCATTTGATACCACATCATTAAGATAAGATAAGATAATGCTTTATTATCCCGAAGGACAGTTAAAATTGAAAACACATACAATACAAGAGAAATACAATCATACAATACAAGAGATACACATACCTAAAGACACAAGACACCCATTTATATGTCAAATAGTGCTAAAACAGCTATCAACAATGGCCAGTATATGAGGTAAAGATAAATGTGAATGTATAATAGCAAATTTAACAATCAGAGCTATTAACTTGTTTGATGAAAATAGTATTACTGGGAAGGTCCATGGGGGTCAGTGTGTGGGTCTCCCCAGCAAGGGAGTGAAAGGCTTTCAGTGGATAGAATTTTTATTATTATGGCTGTGTTGTTGAGCACAGTCTCGTCTGTTCCTAGCTTGGTGAGCGTTTTCTCATTTCGTCTCTGGACCAAGGTTTGTTTGTCTTTGTAACAACACCAATCTGAGGCAGTAATGAGAAGTGACAGTATGACAGCTCATTCAGGGTGTCACACAGGCAATATACTATACCCTGGGGAGTAACAGGTGAAATTAATATCTTATACATTATAGCAATTAATTGTAACATATGTGATGGTTGGAATTTATGTGTCAGTTAAGCGATTCTAGACATGAATAAGTGATGACTGCAGGGTAATTAGCAGTTCCAATTAACATTCTTTCAGACAGCTGGTGTCCCAAGTTTGTCACTCTGACATATTGGAAAAGGGGTAAATTGCCCTTTTCTATATTTTCACAATAGATTTATAAGATAGAAAGTAAAGTCATGGTGCTCTTGTATTTGTAATCAGTGTAAAGTCATAAAACTGCAGTGTAAATGTCAGACATGAGTAATGGTTTGGAAGAACGTAGAAATAGGAAAAAGATTTTTCGATTTACAAACTTGACAACTGCTAGAAAATACTGAAGACAGTTTCATCAGACTGATTTGACATTAGTTAGTTCTAGATGTGAAGCATAATGTTTACCTTGCTTGTCCCTCTGGTAATATTGTGTGGCATCAGGATCTGTGATCTGTTACCATGTCTCTCACACAGCAGTACATTAGTTATTGTCTATGACCAGAAGATGCTTGTTGGAACTGAGAATATGTGCCCGTCTAATGATTAATTCATTCAGTAGTTTATTTTTTTGTAATTACACTAACTCAGAATGCAGTTATATCGGCAAAAGTGAAATATAGAGCAAAAGTTGAAACATGAATTTAATTGTAACATATGCTGTATTTTGGATAACACTTTCTTATGGTCTGTTTGCAGTGAAAATGTACCTAGGAATTTCACTTAAACAAAATTCCCATGAAATATTATAATTTGTACTTTACTTAGAAAGTGTAATATGAGATATGTTACATTTGACCATTTTCTAACTGGCATTGTGTAATCATACCTTTCAGACATGGGATCCGTGCCAATATACACTTATTGGAGGGTTGCAGAAAGTCTGCAGTCTAGACTACCAGTTGTCTGACTTCCATTTTTGTGGAAATCACGGTGGCTGAGTAAGTTAGTGGCTGACTCTGTGTGCTGGCGATTTGGTGCCCGACTCTGAGGGTGTGGGTACTTTACTTAGAAAGTGTAATCCAAAATATAACGTTGCATCTGACCACTTTGTAAATGGCTTTGTGTAATCATGAATTACTGTGATATATTGCTCCAATTTATGTAATATTGCATTTGGCATACACAGTTGTAAATTAAGAAACATTGTGAAATGTTTATACTATTATATATTTGACAAGACCCTCATCTTCAGAATTACCCTGAAAATTATGTGATTTTGTTGAAACTTAAATTGTTCACTGCTTACATGGGCGAGCTACAGTGCTATGTCAGTATGAAAAGTATATCTCCAATTGTATTTCAAAATTTCCCCAGTTCCAGTTTCTAAATGGAACTTACATGTGATGGTACAGTTTGTGGTAGTCAGTCTGTTAATGAAACCATCATGCAGTTTATCAGGGTCCCACATCTCAAATCATTTGGAAAAAAAGCACTGCCAATTCCAGATATTCCTTAGCTCTAGGTGAAATATGTAATTGCGGTGGTAAGGTGAATGGACAAAGGCAACATAGACTCAGGCATGTATGTACAGGGCCGTTTGAGTGTCAGCTCTGATCAGTCTGTAATAACAGCTTGGGGTCTCTCATATCTTCATACAGACAGCAATCAAGTCCTATTATGTGAAAGACTGCAGGGAGTTGATAGCCACAAATTTCGGGGCAGTCCAAATTTCTGAAGGTTCCAGGTACAATATGTCCACTTAATACATTGGCATCAGAGGTAATAGAAATGTAGAACTGAGTGCTGCTTTGTACAGATTGCACATGATGACCAGGGACGACCTTGCTGACTGTGATGAGTGGTTGAAACCAGAAGACTGATTCTCACAGACATTGATGACTGTGTGATGGGTAGATCCCTATAAAAATATGATGAATTCTTCATGAAGAAATCATGAAGAGTGCATGAACATTGTTCATGAAGACTTCATGAAAAATTTGTGAACATTAAGTAAGAATCCTTCATGAAGAATACTTTCGTGAAGTGTTCATGAAGTGTGTTTTTAAGGAGGAATTAATGAAGGTTTCATGAAGTTCTACCCATGAAGAGTTCATTAACAGTTCGTGTAGTATTCTTCATGAAGTAAACTTCTCACTTAATGTTCACAAATTTATCATGAACTCATCATGATTACTGACATCAAGATTGTGTTTATGAAGAGTTCGTGAAATCTTCATAAACAAATCATGGACTGATCATCAGAAATCTAAAAATTAAACATGTACATTGAAGTTTTCAGTTTACTTTAATAATGAACAAAACTGTTAAATGATGATAAAAACCCCAACTTCTTCAGTATATTTTATTCATATGGACAGCTGATGGTGACTGGGGAGCTTGTCCAAGAAATCTTTTCAGTCTCTCAACTTGCTGTTTCAATGATGAAATGCTGTAGCACCTCAGACAAGAGTCAGATCACTTCTATTCTTGACAAGGAGTGGTATATATATCAAAAATAAGATTACACAAAATAAATATCTGTCCACATAGGACAGTATGATAACTAGATTATCGCACATTAAGACCTAAAAAGCTAGCAATGTATCATAAAACAATAATTAAACATTGAACAGTACAACATGAAAATGGGCTATAGATTGCCAACAACTACAATTATTAATGTAATCAACCATATATTAAAATAAGTTAATATATACAAAACAGGAAATAATGGTGTGCAAATGAAAATTTTAAATGTAAACACAGTGTAGGACACACAATTTTAGATCTGATTACATCTAACTTATTGTATGGTCTTGTTAAGTACATTGGCATGTTGCACAATTGGTGTTAAACTTAAAAACAGCACAGTCTTTCCAAAGCGTTTATACTGTTACACTGAGTGTGGCTGACTGACTAACAGAACCTTGCAGCGGTAATAATGACAGATTCTAATGCTCCTGCATCTGGGGCTTGTGATACACCCTGCAACATGAACAGTGAGAACCACGACATGGTTCAGACACAGAATATATCTTCCAAATAATAAATCACAAAGCACTGCCAGTGAGTAAAGGTCAAGTAACTGTTCATGTGTACTAAACATATATATATAGACACACAATTCAACTTATGAGAATGCAAGCTTACATTTATAACGTTTAGATAAACCACGAAAGAAGCAGAAACTACAACATTTTTTTTTCCACTTGTGACAAGTCGATATTAACATAATATCCCTTGCTTTTTGCTCATATTTTCATTTTTATGGCTACATGTACATAAATTATGAAACTTATTGGACATATCATACTAGGCTATAACCGTTGACAAAAATGCTTCATGCATGTATTTTAGCATTAAACATTGTGTCCAAGTGTGAAGATTGAGGCTGTAAAAGCCAAGATGTCCCTTGTCAGTGACTGCACCAGAATGACAGATGGGGTCTTTTCACAAAGCCTCCCTGAAGCTGAAATTCATTTCTGATAATATCAAAATGTCTAACAATTTTCAATCCTTACCTAAACACCAAACATACTTCTATCAATATGTGTAAATAACTTGAATCACTAAAACAAAAAATATGCCCTCAGTTCAAATGCTGGAAGTCACAGAAGTCGTAAATAAATTTTAATCCAATTTTAATCCAATTTCAATACTCTAAGTAACCCAGATAGATTGTTTGAATTAACTAATGTGAACGAAAGGTAAGATATCACAGACACGGTATCAATGTCAAAGCCGGTCAGATGTCACACCCTCAACAAACATATCTATTCAATGCAATGTATGAAGTCTATGTGTGTTTAGCTGAATTAAAGTCATATCCAAATTATGGCATGTATGTGATTTCATGCTAAAATATCTAGATTATAACTTACTTGGTATATTTGCTCATCGGGCCTTGCCAGCCAATGTTCAAAATGACCAGGTTGCCACCAGGCATTTCCTGATTGCCTACTGTCACTATCTCAGCCGATGACATACAGTAGTATATTATGAAGTACATGATGACAATGTCAACAGCTTGCACTTTTCCTGCTTTGTAAAATGACTGGAGCACCACTAAAACATTTATGAAACAGTGATAGGATTGTGACTGTTTCAGTACCATAGTGGTTGCAAAGTTGAAAAAAATTATTGTCAGTGATGTTCTTTGGGTTTATTTGTGCCCATCTGTAATAAATGACACTGAAAATAGTTCTGGATGACAGCACATTAGTACACAATGGTAAACATGTTTAGGAACTCATGTATGTTCATGTATCTTCAATGGGCAGGAAACAACATTAAGGAGGATATTTTCATATGGAGGCAAACATATTCCCAGCCTACCAACCAAAGCAGTAGTCACTTTGATCATCAGTAGCCTTTAAATGTTATTTGCTGTGCAGGCCAACAAGTCATATCTGTAGTATATTCTTAAATATATAAATATATATTTTCACACCATGTGCATAGTTGTCATAATGATAAGTTCAGACATAGGATATGGTGAAATGACATGAAGTAGTTGTGAATAAAACAATTTAATTTTTGTATGATTTCTAAGTACTTATAAAATACAAAATTGTTCGTCTTGTCAAGAGGGGGCTTCTCTTCTGTTTATCATACTTATACTTATTCATGAACTCTTCATTGATATTGGAGTTCAAAAACTATTTTACGAAGAGTTCATCTTCACTACTTGATGAACTTTTGGTGAAGACTTCATGACACTTCAAGAGTAGTTCACAAAGTGTTCATGTGTTCAACACCAAATACTTCATGAACAAATTTCGCCAGCGGATGTAATCTAAAGATTGATTCTCACAGACCTTGATGATTGTGTCATGGGTGGATTGATTCTCACAGACCTTGATGATTGTGTCACGGGTGGATGTAATCAGAACAATATTGCTGAGTGAAGTGTTATACAGCAATAACAATCATTATCACGTCTTGTAAGAATAGTCTTACTGCATGTGTGAATCAAACTTGTCTAATCTTCTAACGCCAATCAGTGCTTTCTTTTGAAAACTGACCGGAGAAATCAATGACCCAATGAAGTTATAAGGTCTATGTAATTCCTGTGATGCATGGATTTGTAGCATTTTGCGCAAGCTTCCAAGTGATTCATGTTGATTTCATAGGTTACTTCTTTCTTACTTCATATTCCCTCATGTTAACGTTTAATGAATATTTACAAAACCAACAAATATACATTGAAAAAAGCATTGAAACATTTTATATTTTAATGCCCATGGTGTTTTGTATAACATACAGATTCTTACAGTTTGTTCAATTGGTTGATGAAAAGTACATGAAATAGTGTTGTTGAGATTGTTTCATTCTTTTGCTTATTATGAGTTGTGTACAAGGACTCCTGACTAATTTGAGAAACCCAGAATGACAGCACACTGCATGCTTGCTCAAGTACATGTTAAAGATTGTTTTTACACTTGTGATTACACTTGCATGAATCGACTGCAAAGAATAATGTTCACAAAGGAACTGCATTGTATTTGTTGACTGATAATGTTACACACTTGGGGCAACTCATGAACACACACTTAGTCAAAGTCTTATGAACCAACATGTTATTTATGATAAACATGTATACATCTCATTGGTATGAATATACCCCAACGCCGTGACACAGACGAGTTATAATGTATTGAGTGTTGACATTGTAGTGAGTGAGTTTAGTATTGCTCCTCACTCAGCAATATTCCAGCTCTATGGTGGCGGTCTGTAAAGAATAGAGTATGGACCAGACAATTCAGTGATAACAGCATGGACATTGATCTGCTCAACTGGGAACCGATGACATGTGCCAACCAAGTCAGCGAGCCTGACCACTCAATCCCATTAGTCGCCTCTTACGGCAAGCAGAGTCTCCTTTTATGGCAAGCATGGGTTGCTGAAGGCCTATTCTACCCCGGATATTCATGGGTCATTACATTGAAACAAACGCTACAAATATTCAATATGAAATAATAGATTATGTCCATTTATATGGAATTATAATGATGATGATGATATATAATGGTATAAATATACTCACATCAAATTCCTGCATAAATTGACAATAAGAATGTCATTAACCATACATACTGACACCAGAATTGTCTGGAGGAATGAATCTGTAGTGCCAATAGAATTACCTTGAGCAATGTACCTTGATGCATGTGTACTGACGCTAAAATTATCAGAAGGCTTGAATTTATTGACAATGCAATTATCTGGAATTTTTCACATCCTGACAATAGAATCACCTGGGCTTAGACTTTTGTTTTTTTGTTTATTTAGTTTAGTTTGAAGTACATTATCAAGTATTTGTATAGCAAGACAACTGTGGCGTAGGCAAAGACATGATGCTAAATCTTTCTGATTGTGGATGTGGCTTAGGTAAAGACTTGATGCTAGACCTGTCTGTCTATAGATGAGTCCCTGGTAAAGACATGATGCTAGACCTGTCTGTCTGTACATGTGGTGCAGGTAAAGACATGATAGTAGGCCTGTTTGTAGATGTGGCCTACCTAAAAACATGATGCTAGCTAGCCCTGTCTGATTGTAGATGTGGCCTAGGTAAAGACATGATGCTAGACCTGTCTGTAGATTAGGCCCATGTAAGAACACAATGCTGGACCTGTCTGTAGATAGTGCTCAGGTAACAACATGATGCTAGACCTGTTAGTAGATGTGGCCTAGGTAAAAACATGATGCTAGACCTGTTTGTAGATGTGGCCAGGTAAAAACATGATGCTAGACCTGTTAGTAGATGTGGCCTAGGTAAAAACATGATGCTAGACCTGTTTGTAGATGTGGCCTAGGTAAAAACATGATGCTAGACCTATCTGTCTGTAGATGTGGCCTAGGTAAAAACATGATGCTAGACCTGTCTGTAGATGTGGCCTAGGTAAAAACATGATGCTAGACCTGTCTGTAGATGTGGCCTAGGTAAAAACATGATGCTAGACCTGTTTGTAGATGTGGCCTAGGTAAAAACATGGTGCTAGAACTATCTGTTAGTAGATGTGGCCTAAGTAAAAACATGATGCTAGAACTATCTGATTGTAGATGTGGCCTAGCTAAAAACATGATGCTAGACCTGTTTGTAGATGTGGCCTAGGTAAAAACATGATGCTAGACCTATCTGTTTGTAGATGTGGCCTAGGTAAAAACATGATGCTAGACCTGTTTGTAGATGTGGCCTAGGTAAAAACATGATGCTAGACCTATCTGTCTGTAGATGTGGCCTAGCTGAAAACATGATGCTAGACCTGTTTGTAGATGTGGCCTAGGTAAAAACATGATGCTAGACCTGTCTGTCTGTAGATGTGGCCTAGGTAAAAACATGATGCTAGACCTGTCTGTTTGTAGATGTGGCCTAGGTAAAAACATGATGCTAGACCTGTCTGTCTGTAGATGTGGCCTAGGTAAAAACATGATGCTAGACCTGTTAGTAGATGTGGCCTAGGTAAAAACATGATGCTAGACCTGTCTGTTTGTAGATGTGGCCTAGCTAAAAACATGATGCTAGACCTGTTAGTAGATGTGGCCTAGGTAAAAACATGATGCTAGACCTGTTAGTAGATGTGGCCTAGGTAAAAACATGATGCTAGACCTATCTGTTAGTAGATGTGGCCTAAGTAAAAACATGATGCTAGAACTATCTGATTGTAGATGTGGCCTAAGTAAAAACATGGTGCTAGAACTATCTGTTAGTAGATGTGGCCTAAGTAAAAACATGATGCTAGACCTGTTAGTAGATGTGGCCTAGGTAAAAACATGATGCTAGACCTGTTAGTAGATGTGGCCTAGGTAAAAACATGATGCTAGACCTATCTGTTAGTAGATGTGGCCTAAGTAAAAACATGATGCTAGACCTATCTGTTAGTAGATGTGGCCTAAGTAAAAACATGGTGCTAGAACTATCTGTTAGTAGATGTGGCCTAAGTAAAAACATGATGCTAGAACTATCTGATTGTAGATGTGGCCTAGGTAAAAACATGATGCTAGACCTGTCTGTAGATGTGGCCTAGGTAAAAACATGATGCTAGACCTGTCTGTTTGTAGATGTGGCCTAGCTAAAAACATGATGCTAGACCTGTTAGTAGATGTGGCCTAGGTAAAAACATGATGCTAGACCTGTTAGTAGATGTGGCCTAAGTAAAAACATGATGCTAGACCTATCTGTCTGTAGATGTGGCCTAGCTAAAAACATGATGCTAGACCTGTCTGTAGATGTGGCCTAGGTAAAAACATGATGCTAGACCTGTCTGTAGATGTGGCCTAGGTAAAAACATGATGCTAGACCTGTTTGTAGATGTGGCCTAGGTAAAAACATGATGCTAGACCTGTTAGTAGATGTGGCCTAGGTAAAAACATGATGCTAGAACTATCTGTTAGTAGATGTGGCCTAAGTAAAAACATGATGCTAGACCTATCTGTCTGTAGATGTGGCCTAGGTAAAAACATGATGCTAGACCTGTTAGTAGATGTGGCCTAGGTAAAAACATGATGCTAGACCTGTTTGTAGATGTGGCCTAGGTAAAAACATGATGCTAGACCTGTTAGTAGATGTGGCCTAAGTAAAAACATGGTGCTAGACCTATCTGATTGTAGATGTGGCCTAGGTAAAAACATGATGCTAGAACTATCTGTTAGTAGATGTGGCCTAAGTAAAAACATGGTGCTAGACCTATCTGATTGTAGATGTGGCCTAGGTAAAAA
Organism: Haliotis asinina; assembly: GCF_037392515.1. Lineage (NCBI taxonomy): Eukaryota > Metazoa > Mollusca > Gastropoda > Lepetellida > Haliotidae > Haliotis > Haliotis asinina. The sequence continues at coordinate 22,337,846 of NC_090291.1, read as the reverse complement.
CATGATGCTAGACCTGTCTGTAGATGTGGCCTAGGTAAAAACATGATGCTAGACCTGTCTGTAGATGTGGCCTAGGTAAAAACATGATGCTAGACCTGTTAGTAGATGTGGCCTAGGTAAAAACATGGTGCTAGACCTATCTGATTGTAGATGTGGCCTAGGTAAAAACATGATGCTAGAACTATCTGTTAGTAGATGTGGCCTAAGTAAAAACATGATGCTAGACCTATCTGATTGTAGATGTGGCCTAGGTAAAAACATGATGCTAGAACTATCTGTTAGTAGATGTGGCCTAAGTAAAAACATGATGCTAGACCTATCTGATTGTAGATGTGGCCTAGGTAAAAACATGATGCTAGAACTATCTGTTAGTAGATGTGGCCTAAGTAAAAACATGGTGCTAGACCTATCTGATTGTAGATGTAGCCTAGGTAAAAACATGATGCTAGAACTATCTGTTAGTAGATGTGGCCTAAGTAAAAACATGATGCTAGACCTATCTGTCTGTAGATGTGGCCTAGGTAAAAACATGATGCTAGAACTATCTGTTAGTAGATGTGGCCTAAGTAAAAACATGATGCTAGACCTATCTGTCTGTAGATGTGGCCTAGGTAAAAACATGATGCTAGAACTATCTGTTAGTAGATGTGGCCTAAGTAAAAACATGATGCTAGACCTATCTGATTGTAGATGTGGCCTAGGTAAAAACATGATGCTAGAACTATCTGTTAGTAGATGTGGCCTAAGTAAAAACATGGTGCTAGACCTATCTGATTGTAGATGTAGCCTAGGTAAAAACATGATGCTAGAACTATCTGTTAGTAGATGTGGCCTAAGTAAAAACATGATGCTAGACCTATCTGTCTGTAGATGTGGCCTAGGTAAAAACATGGTGCTAGACCTGTCTGTAGATGTGGCCTAGGTAAAAACATGATGCTAGACCTGTCTGTAGATGTGGCCTAGGTAAAAACATGATGCTAGACCTGTCTGTAGATGTGGCCTAGGTAAAAACATGATGCTAGACCTGTTTGTAGATGTGGCCTAGGTAAAACATGATGCTAGACCTATCTGATTGTAGATGTGACCTAAGCAAAAACATGATGCTAGAACTATCTGTTAGTAGATGTGGCCTAAGTAAAAACATGGTGCTAGACCTATCTGATTGTAAATGTAGCCTAGGTAAAAACATGATGCTAGAACTATCTGTTAGTAGATGTGGCCTAAGTAAAAACATGATGCTAGACCTATCTGATTGTAGATGTGGCCTAGGTAAAAACATGATGCTAGACCTGTCTGTAGATGTGGCCTAGGTAAAAACATGATGCTAGACCTGTTTGTAGATGTGGCCTAGGTAAAAACATGATGCTAGACCTGTTAGTAGATGTGGCCTAAGTAAAAACATGGTGCTAGACCTATCTGATTGTAGATGTGGCCTAGGTAAAAACATGATGCTAGAACTATCTGTTAGTAGATGTGGCCTAAGTAAAAACATGGTGCTAGACCTATCTGATTGTAGATGTGGCCTAGGTAAAAACATGATGCTAAACCTGTCTGTAGATGTGGCCTAGGTAAAAACATGATGCTAGACCTGTCTGTAGATGTGGCCTAGGTAAAAACATGATGCTAGACCTGTTAGTAGATGTGGCCTAGGTAGAAACATGGTGCTAGACCTATCTGATTGTAGATGTGGCCTAGGTAAAAACATGATGCTAGAACTATCTGTTAGTAGATGTGGCCTAAGTAAAAACATGATGCTAGACCTATCTGTCTGTAGATGTGGCCTAGGTAAAAACATGATGCTAGAACTATCTGTTAGTAGATGTGGCCTAAGTAAAAACATGATGCTAGACCTATCTGATTGTAGATGTGGCCTAGTTAAAAACATGATGCTAGAACTATCTGTTAGTAGATGTGGCCTAGGTAAAAACATGATGCTAGACCTATCTGTTAGTAGATGTGGCCTAAGTAAAAACATGATGCTAGAACTATCTGATTGTAGATGTGGCCTAAGTAAAAACATGGTGCTAGAACTATCTGTTAGTAGATGTGGCCTAAGTAAAAACATGATGCTAGACCTGTTAGTAGATGTGGCCTAGGTAAAAACATGATGCTAGACCTGTTAGTAGATGTGGCCTAGGTAAAAACATGATGCTAGACCTATCTGTTAGTAGATGTGGCCTAAGTAAAAACATGATGCTAGACCTATCTGTTAGTAGATGTGGCCTAAGTAAAAACATGGTGCTAGAACTATCTGTTAGTAGATGTGGCCTAAGTAAAAACATGATGCTAGAACTATCTGATTGTAGATGTGGCCTAGGTAAAAACATGATGCTAGACCTGTCTGTAGATGTGGCCTAGGTAAAAACATGATGCTAGACCTGTCTGTTTGTAGATGTGGCCTAGCTAAAAACATGATGCTAGACCTGTTAGTAGATGTGGCCTAGGTAAAAACATGATGCTAGACCTGTTAGTAGATGTGGCCTAAGTAAAAACATGATGCTAGACCTATCTGTCTGTAGATGTGGCCTAGCTAAAAACATGATGCTAGACCTGTCTGTAGATGTGGCCTAGGTAAAAACATGATGCTAGACCTGTCTGTAGATGTGGCCTAGGTAAAAACATGATGCTAGACCTGTTTGTAGATGTGGCCTAGGTAAAAACATGATGCTAGACCTGTTAGTAGATGTGGCCTAGGTAAAAACATGATGCTAGAACTATCTGTTAGTAGATGTGGCCTAAGTAAAAACATGATGCTAGACCTATCTGTCTGTAGATGTGGCCTAGGTAAAAACATGATGCTAGACCTGTCTGTAGATGTGGCCTAGGTAAAAATATGATGCTAGACCTGTTTGTAGATGTGGCCTAGGTAAAAACATGATGCTAGACCTGTTAGTAGATGTGGCCTAAGTAAAAACATGGTGCTAGACCTATCTGATTGTAGATGTGGCCTAGGTAAAAACATGATGCTAGAACTATCTGTTAGTAGATGTGGCCTAAGTAAAAACATGGTGCTAGACCTATCTGATTGTAGATGTGGCCTAGGTAAAAACATGATGCTAGACCTGTCTGTAGATGTGGCCTAGGTAAAAACATGATGCTAGACCTGTCTGTAGATGTGGCCTAGGTAAAAACATGATGCTAGACCTGTTAGTAGATGTGGCCTAGGTAAAAACATGGTGCTAGACCTATCTGATTGTAGATGTGGCCTAGGTAAAAACATGATGCTAGAACTATCTGTTAGTAGATGTGGCCTAAGTAAAAACATGATGCTAGACCTATCTGATTGTAGATGTGGCCTAGGTAAAAACATGATGCTAGAACTATCTGTTAGTAGATGTGGCCTAAGTAAAAACATGATGCTAGACCTATCTGATTGTAGATGTGGCCTAGGTAAAAACATGATGCTAGAACTATCTGTTAGTAGATGTGGCCTAAGTAAAAACATGGTGCTAGACCTATCTGATTGTAGATGTGGCCTAGGTAAAAACATGATGCTAGACCTGTCTGTAGATGTGGCCTAGGTAAAAACATGATGCTAGACCTGTCTGTAGATGTGGCCTAGGTAAAAACATGATGCTAGACCTGTTTGTAGGTGTGGCCTAGGTAAAAACATGGTGCTAGACCTATCTGATTGTAGATGTGGCCTAGGTAAAAACATGATGCTAGAACTATCTGTTAGTAGATGTGGCCTAAGTAAAAACATGATGCTAGACCTATCTGTCTGTAGATGTGGCCTAGGTAAAAACATGATGCTAGAACTATCTGTTAGTAGATGTGGCCTAAGTAAAAACATGATGCTAGACCTATCTGATTGTAGATGTGGCCTAGGTAAAAACATGATGCTAGAACTATCTGTTAGTAGATGTGGCCTAAGTAAAAACATGGTGCTAGACCTATCTGATTGTAGATGTAGCCTAGGTAAAAACATGATGCTAGAACTATCTGTTAGTAGATGTGGCCTAAGTAAAAACATGATGCTAGACCTATCTGTCTGTAGATGTGGCCTAGGTAAAAACATGATGCTAGACCTGTCTGTAGATGTGGCCTAGGTAAAAACATGATGCTAAACCTGTCTGTAGATGTGGCCTAGGTAAAAACATGATGCTAGACCTGTCTGTAGATGTGGCCTAGGTAAAAACATGATGCTAGACCTGTTTGTAGATGTGGCCTAGGTAAAAACATGATGCTAGACCTATCTGATTGTAGATGTGACCTAAGCAAAAACATGATGCTAGAACTATCTGTTAGTAGATGTGGCCTAAGTAAAAACATGGTGCTAGACCTATCTGATTGTAAATGTAGCCTAGGTAAAAACATGATGCTAGAACTATCTGTTAGTAGATGTGGCCTAAGTAAAAACATGATGCTAGACCTATCTGTCTGTAGATGTGGCCTAGGTAAAAACATGATGCTAGACCTGTCTGTAGATGTGGCCTAGGTAAAAACATGATGCTAGACCTGTTTGTAGATGTGGCCTAGGTAAAAACATGATGCTAGACCTGTTAGTAGATGTGGCCTAAGTAAAAACATGGTGCTAGACCTATCTGATTGTAGATGTGGCCTAGGTAAAAACATGATGCTAGAACTATCTGTTAGTAGATGTGGCCTAAGTAAAAACATGGTGCTAGACCTATCTGATTGTAGATGTGGCCTAGGTAAAAACATGATGCTAGACCTGTCTGTAGATGTGGCCTAGGTAAAAACATGATGCTAGACCTGTCTGTAGATGTGGCCTAGGTAAAAACATGATGCTAGACCTGTTTGTAGATGTGGCCTAGGTAAAAACATGATGCTAGACCTGTTAGTAGATGTGGCCTAAGTAAAAACATGGTGCTAGACCTATCTGATTGTAGATGTGGCCTAGGTAAAAACATGATGCTAGAACTATCTGTTAGTAGATGTGGCCTAAGTAAAAACATGGTGCTAGACCTATCTGATTGTAGATGTGGCCTAGGTAAAAACATGATGCTAGACCTGTCTGTAGATGTGGCCTAGGTAAAAACATGATGCTAGACCTGTCTGTAGATGTGGCCTAGGTAAAAACATGATGCTAGACCTGTTAGTAGATGTGGCCTAGGTAAAAACATGGTGCTAGACCTATCTGATTGTAGATGTGGCCTAGGTAAAAACATGATGCTAGAACTATCTGTTAGTAGATGTGGCCTAAGTAAAAACATGATGCTAGACCTATCTGATTGTAGATGTGGCCTAGGTAAAAACATGATGCTAGAACTATCTGTTAGTAGATGTGGCCTAAGTAAAAACATGATGCTAGACCTATCTGATTGTAGATGTGGCCTAGGTAAAAACATGATGCTAGAACTATCTGTTAGTAGATGTGGCCTAAGTAAAAACATGGTGCTAGACCTATCTGATTGTAGATGTAGCCTAGGTAAAAACATGATGCTAGAACTATCTGTTAGTAGATGTGGCCTAAGTTAAAACATGATGCTAGACCTATCTGTCTGTAGATGTGGCCTAGGTAAAAACATGATGCTAGACCTGTTTGTAGATGTGGCCTAGGTAAAAACATGATGCTAGACCTGTTTGTAGATGTGGCCTAGGTAGAAACATGATGCTAGACCTGTCTGTAGATGTGGCCTAGGTAAAAACATGATGCTAGACCTGTTTGTAGATGTGGCCTAGGTAAAAACATGATGCTAGACCTGTTAGTAGATGTGGCCTAAGTAAAAACATGGTGCTAGACCTATCTGATTGTAGATGTGGCCTAGGTAAAAACATGATGCTAGAACTATCTGTTAGTAGATGTGGCCTAAGTAAAAACATGGTGCTAGACCTATCTGATTGTAGATGTGGCCTAGGTAAAAACATGATGCTAGACCTTTCTGTAGATGTGGCCTAGGTAAAAACATGATGCTAGACCTGTCTGTAGATGTGGCCTAGGTAAAAACATGATGCTAGACCTGTTAGTAGATGTGACCTAGGTAAAAACATGGTGCTAGACCTATCTGATTGTAGATGTGGCCTAAGTAAAAACATGATGCTAGAACTATCTGTTAGTAGATGTGGCCTAAGTAAAAACATGATGCTAGACCTATCTGATTGTAGATGTGGCCTAGGTAAAAACATGATGCTAGAACTATCTGTTAGTAGATGTGGCCTAAGTAAAAACATGGTGCTAGACCTATCTGATTGTAGATGTAGCCTAGGTAAAAACATGATGCTAGAACTATCTGTTAGTAGATGTGGCCTAAGTAAAAACATGATGCTAGACCTATCTGTCTGTAGATGTGGCCTAGGTAAAAACATGATGCTAGACCTGTCTGTAGATGTGGCCTAGGTAAAAACATGATGCTAGACCTGTTTGTAGATGTGGCCTAGGTAAAAACATGATGCTAGACCTGTTAGTAGATGTGGCCTAAGTAAAAACATGGTGCTAGACCTATCTGATTGTAGATGTGGCCTAGGTAAAAACATGATGCTAGAACTATCTGTTAGTAGATGTGGCCTAAGTAAAAACATGGTGCTAGACCTATCTGATTGTAGATGTGGCCTAGGTAAAAACATGATGCTAGACCTGTCTGTAGATGTGGCCTAGGTAAAAACATGATGCTAGACCTGTCTGTAGATGTGGCCTAGGTAAAAACATGATGCTAGACCTGTTAGTAGATGTGGCCTAGGTAAAAACATGGTGCTAGACCTATCTGATTGTAGATGTGGCCTAGGTAAAAACATGATGCTAGAACTATCTGTTAGTAGATGTGGCCTAAGTAAAAACATGATGCTAGACCTATCTGTCTGTAGATGTGGCCTAGGTAAAAACATGATGCTAGAACTATCTGTTAGTAGATGTGGCCTAAGTAAAAACATGATGCTAGACCTATCTGATTGTAGATGTGGCCTAGGTAAAAACATGATGCTAGAACTATCTGTTAGTAGATGTGGCCTAAGTAAAAACATGGTGCTAGACCTATCTGATTGTAGATGTAGCCTAGGTAAAAACATGATGCTAGAACTATCTGTTTGTAGATGTGGCCTAGGTAAAAACATGATGCTAGACCTGTTAGTAGATGTGGCCTAAGTAAAAACATGGTGCTAGACCTATCTGATTGTAGATGTAGCCTAGGTAAAAACATGATGCTAGAACTATCTGTTAGTAGATGTGGCCTAAGTAAAAACATGGTGCTAGACCTATCTGATTGTAGATGTGGCCTAGGTAAAAACATGATGCTAGACCTGTCTGTAGCTGTGGCCTAGGTAAAAACATGATGCTAGACCTGTCTGTAGATGTGGCCTAGGTAAAAACATGATGCTAGACCTGTTTGTAGATGTGGCCTAGGTAAAAACATGGTGCTAGACCTATCTGATTGTAGATGTGGCCTAGGTAAAAACATGATGCTAGAACTATCTGTTAGTAGATGTGGCCTAAGTAAAAACATGATGCTAGACCTATCTGTCTGTAGATGTGGCCTAGGTAAAAACATGATGCTAGAACTATCTGTTAGTAGATGTGGCCTAAGTAAAAACATGATGCTAGACCTATCTGATTGTAGATGTGGCCTAGGTAAAAACATGATGCTAGAACTATCTGTTAGTAGATGTGGCCTAAGTAAAAACATGGTGCTAGACCTATCTGATTGTAGATGTAGCCTAGGTAAAAACATGATGCTAGAACTATCTGTTAGTAGATGTGGCCTAAGTAAAAACATGATGCTAGACCTATCTGTCTGTAGATGTGGCCTAGGTAAAAACATGATGCTAGACCTGTCTGTAGATGTGGCCTAGGTAAAAACATGATGCTAGACCTGTCTGTAGATGTGGCCTAGCTAAAAACATGATGCTAGACCTGTCTGTAGATGTGGCCTAGGTAAAAACATGATGCTAGACCTGTTTGTAGATGTGGCCTAGGTAAAAACATGATGCTAGACCTATCTGATTGTAGATGTGACCTAAGCAAAAACATGATGCTAGAACTATCTGTTAGTAGATGTGGCCTAAGTAAAAACATGGTGCTAGACCTATCTGATTGTAAATGTAGCCTAGGTAAAAACATGATGCTAGAACTATCTGTTAGTAGATGTGGCCTAAGTAAAAACATGATGCTAGACCTATCTGTCTGTAGATGTGGCCTAGGTAAAAACATGATGCTAGACCTGTCTGTAGATGTGGCCTAGGTAAAAACATGATGCTAGACCTGTTTGTAGATGTGGCCTAGGTAAAAACATGATGCTAGACCTGTTAGTAGATGTGGCCTAAGTAAAAACATGGTGCTAGACCTATCTGATTGTAGATGTGGCCTAGGTAAAAACATGATGCTAGAACTATCTGTTAGTAGATGTGGCCTAAGTAAAAACATGGTGCTAGACCTATCTGATTGTAGATGTGGCCTAGGTAAAAACATGATGCTAGACCTGTCTGTAGATGTGGCCTAGGTAAAAACATGATGCTAGACCTGTCTGTAGATGTGGCCTAGGTAAAAACATGATGCTAGACCTGTTAGTAGATGTGGCCTAGGTAGAAACATGGTGCTAGACCTATCTGATTGTAGATGTGGCCTAGGTAAAAACATGATGCTAGAACTATCTGTTAGTAGATGTGGCCTAAGTAAAAACATGATGCTAGACCTATCTGTCTGTAGATGTGGCCTAGGTAAAAACATGATGCTAGAACTATCTGTTAGTAGATGTGGCCTAAGTAAAAACATGATGCTAGACCTATCTGATTGTAGATGTGGCCTAGGTAAAAACATGATGCTAGAACTATCTGTTAGTAGATGTGGCCTAAGTAAAAACATGGTGCTAGACCTATCTGATTGTAGATGTAGCCTAGGTAAAAACATGATGCTAGAACTATCTGTTAGTAGATGTGGCCTAAGTAAAAACATGATGCTAGACCTATCTGATTGTAGATGTGGCCTAGGTAAAAACATGATGCTAGACCTGTCTGTAGATGTGGCCTAGGTAAAAACATGATGCTAGACCTGTTTGTAGATGTGGCCTAGGTAAAAACATGATGCTAGACCTGTTAGTAGATGTGGCCTAAGTAAAAACATGGTGCTAGACCTATCTGATTGTAGATGTGGCCTAGGTAAAAACATGATGCTAGAACTATCTGTTAGTAGATGTGGCCTAAGTAAAAACATGGTGCTAGACCTATCTGATTGTAGATGTGGCCTAGGTAAAAACATGATGCTAGACCTGTCTGTAGATGTGGCCTAGGTAAAAACATGATGCTAGACCTGTCTGTAGATGTGGCCTAGGTAAAAACATGATGCTAGACCTGTTAGTAGATGTGGCCTAGGTAAAAACATGGTGCTAGACCTATCTGATTGTAGATGTGGCCTAGGTAAAATCATGATGCTACAACTATCTGTTAGTAGATGTGGCCTAAGTAAAAACATGATGCTAGACCTATCTGTCTGTAGATGTGGCCTAGGTAAAAACATGATGCTAGAACTATCTGTTAGTAGATGTGGCCTAAGTAAAAACATGATGCTAGACCTATCTGATTGTAGATGTGGCCTAGGTAAAAACATGATGCTAGAACTATCTGTTAGTAGATGTGGCCTAAGTAAAAACATGGTGCTAGACCTATCTGATTGTAGATGTAGCCTAGGTAAAAACATGATGCTAGAACTATCTGTTAGTAGATGTGGCCTAAGTAAAAACATGATGCTAGACCTATCTGTCTGTAGATGTGGCCTAGGTAAAAACATGATGCTAGACCTGTCTGTAGATGTGGCCTAGGTAAAAACATGATGCTAGACCTGTCTGTAGATGTGGCCTAGGTAAAAACATGATGCTAGACCTGTCTGTAGATGTGGCCTAGGTAAAAACATGATGCTAGACCTGTTTGTAGATGTGGCCTAGGTAAAAACATGATGCTAGACCTATCTGATTGTAGATGTGACCTAAGCAAAAACATGATGCTAGAACTATCTGTTAGTAGATGTGGCCTAAGTAAAAACATGATGCTAGACCTATCTGTCTGTAGATGTGGCCTAGGTAAAAACATGATGCTAGACCTGTCTGTAGATGTGGCCTAGGTAAAAACATGATGCTAGACCTGTTTGTAGATGTGGCCTAGGTAAAAACATGATGCTAGACCTGTTAGTAGATGTGGCCTAAGTAAAAACATGGTGCTAGACCTATCTGATTGTAGATGTGGCCTAGGTAAAAACATGATGCTAGAACTATCTGTTAGTAGATGTGGCCTAAGTAAAAACATGGTGCTAGACCCATCTGATTGTAGATGTGGCCTAGGTAAAAACATGATGCTAGACCTGTCTGTAGATGTGGCCTAGGTAAAAACATGATGCTAGAACTATCTGTAGATGTGGCCTAGGTAAAAACATGATGCTAGACCTGTTAGTAGATGTGGCCTAGGTAAAAACATGATGCTAGACCTGTTTGTAGATGTGGCCTAGGTAAAAACATGGTGCTAGACCTATCTGATTGTAGATGTGGCCTAGGTAAAAACATGATGCTAGAACTATCTGTTAGTAGATGTGGCCTAAGTAAAAACATGATGCTAGACCTATCTGTCTGTAGATGTGGCCTAGGTAAAAACATGATGCTAGAACTATCTGTTAGTAGATGTGGCCTAAGTAAAAACATGATGCTAGACCTATCTGATTGTAGATGTGGCCTAGGTAAAAACATGATGCTAGAACTATCTGTTAGTAGATGTGGCCTAAGTAAAAACATGGTGCTAGACCTATCTGATTGTAGATGTAGCCTAGGTAAAAACATGATGCTAGAACTATCTGTTAGTAGATGTGGCCTAAGTAAAAACATGATGCTAGACCTATCTGTCTGTAGATGTGGCCTAGGTAAAAACATGATGCTAGACCTGTTTGTAGATGTGGCCTAGGTAAAAACATGATGCTAGACCTGTTAGTAGATGTGGCCTAAGTAAAAACATGGTGCTAGACCTATCTGATTGTAGATGTGGCCTAGGTAAAAACATGATGCTAGAACTATCTGTTAGTAGATGTGGCCTAAGTAAAAACATGGTGCTAGACCTATCTGATTGTAGATGTGGCCTAGGTAAAAACATGATGCTAGACCTGTCTGTAGATGTGGCCTAGGTAAAAACATGATGCTAGACCTGTCTGTAGATGTGGCCTAGGTAAAAACATGATGCTAGACCTGTTAGTAGATATGGCCTAGGTAAAAACATGGTGCTAGACCTATCTGATTGTAGATGTGGCCTAGGTAAAAACATGATGCTACAACTATCTGTTAGTAGATGTGGCCTAAGTAAAAACATGATGCTAGACCTATCTGTCTGTAGATGTGGCCTAGGTAAAAACATGATGCTAGAACTATCTGTTAGTAGATGTGGCCTAAGTAAAAACATGATGCTAGACCTATCTGATTGTAGATGTGGCCTAGGTAAAAACATGATGCTAGAACTATCTGTTAGTAGATGTGGCCTAAGTAAAAACATGGTGCTAGACCTATCTGATTGTAGATGTAGCCTAGGTAAAAACATGATGCTAGAACTATCTGTTAGTAGATGTGGCCTAAGTAAAAACATGATGCTAGACCTATCTGTCTGTAGATGTGGCCTAGGTAAAAACATGATGCTAGACCTGTCTGTAGATGTGGCCTAGGTAAAAACATGATGCTAGACCTGTCTGTAGATGTGGCCTAGGTAAAAACATGATGCTAGACCTGTTTGTAGATGTGGCCTAGGTAAAAACATGGTGCTAGACCTATCTGATTGTAGATGTGACCTAAGCAAAAACATGATGCTAGACCTTTCTGAAAACTTGTGGGTTGTTACACATTTCCATATCTTATATCACGTAGCGTGAAAACATGGAAGGTGACACACTGAATTGACATGTAACAACTATGACAGCCATTTGAGTCTTGTTTAGGTCATTTTTATCAGCTGTACATGACAGTATCGTGGAGTTCCTTTGTGTTGTCACCAGGGTAAAGGAAATCATATTGGATACACTACTCCTGTGTGGATGTCTTTGCAGTTATTACTGAAATAACTGTTTAAATCATTGTCATTAAATACAACACAAGTAAAGAAAGACACAGAATCACATATGTGAATTTATTTAACATACAGACTGATAGACAAATTCCCACACAATACATGACAAATACTAGTTACTCTAACATAAGAAATTGGAGTGCATCATTGAATTGCAATCCTTGCTATTTGTTTTAAATGGAAGGCACCTCCGTATTGATTCCATGGGACTACATGTCTACTGGGCCGGCTGCTTGAGTTTAGTGGGCCTATCACATATTGCAGCAAAAACACACAAACTTGAAAGTAACGTTTTTCATGTTGAACTGACTTGTAACTGCATTTAACTGCCTGTACCCTCTTTATCACGTGTATATAAAATCAATTGATAGAAAGGGGACATTAGAGCTGTGTAGAGTGTGTCTTGGCTTGTAATGGCATGGGTGAGTGAACCCATTAGTGATATTGAGTTGTTTCTGCCGCAGAACTCATTAAACCAATTGGCCGAAGTAAATAAATGGGGGTGTTCATGGATTGGTTTATAGACAAAGTTTCCTGTTGTGTATTAAAACAGATTTAACACAGAATCTCATTGATGGTCAGGTCAAACAAGATTTGTGTGTATACAGAGGGAACTGGAAAAGAGAGAGAGAGAGAAAGAGAGAGGTCTCTCTCTATACAGTAGTACACACATGTATACAAAAATCCACAATGTAATGACAACACAAATTTCCTTCCTACATGTTTCAGCTTCCCTTTCAGTTACTCAGAAATGTTTGTGGGAAATTTGTTTTGTCAGTAGTTTGTTTATTTCTGTATGCTTATGTACAATATATGATTATTTGCTGAAAATAATCTTGTTTGCCACATGAATTCAAGCAGGAATTTCCTTATTTCATTAAATTTCATAACATGTATTCAATTAATGTTCTTATAAACATGACTGACAAGTTAAGGTTGTGGTTTGATGATCTTCAGTCTTTTTGTGTTCAACTTACAGATTTAGCACCAGCAATTATGTCTTTATAATGCTTGCCGCTCGCTGTCAGATTGATACGCACCTTGTTGATCCAGTGACACCAGGTAATTTATCACACTTTATATGTCCAGTATTGGGAAGCCATCTATGCAGTCACAGACTGCATGATTGTAGTACACATGCATGACACTTTCCAGCACTGTACAATGCCTTGACTGTTATCATTGAAGTTACAGGTGCTGTGGCAGGAGACATTCATAGTGTTGTGGTGATAGCACGGGTTCCATCGCTGCAGATTTCATACTCAACATGGATCCTATTGGAATCATCGTTTCCACTCATATTCCTCATCTCATATACTTTAGGCCTTCGTTTTATGGTCAGATCTTTGAAAACTCTGGCGAACTCTGTGCGAAAGGTTTTTGAGCAAATAAGTAGAAGATATCCCAGTACCGCCTGATTAGCTGCTGAAAGGATTCCTGTAACTTTCTTTGTGAGTTCTATCTGAGCAATAAGCTTTGCATTTAGCCAGGAGCTTGGAGCATGAATATCGATGAGGTTGATGATGGTTGCAGGAACAGCCAGTGCAAAGAAGGACATGGAAATGATAAGAGTGATGACGATAAAGTCATCACCACCATCATCTTGAATAGTCTGCCGTAAGCGATGGCGTTTTAGGCACAGTGATACACTCAGGCAGATGTTAAGGTGGAAGAGTAGTAGTAGTGGGAGATAGGAGTAGAACGTGGCTGACATCCAGGGCCAGATGAGGATATGCAGGTCCTTCATGTGGTAGGGGATAAAGCAGCCATGTTCCTGCAGTTGGTATGTCCACATTGCATGTACACTGATGACAACCAGACCTACCATGATGAACACTGATGTGACCTTTGCTGCGAAAACTGTACACATCGTCAGTGCCTTGTTTGGATAGCAAAGTAAAACGTAGCGGTCAATAGTCATTGCTACCACAAACCATATCCCACTATATATCATAACATTGGCCAGGAAGGTCCACAGTCCACATCCCCAGTCACTCAGTGTTGCTATGTATGGCTTCTGTAGTATGTAACACATCCAAGCTACTCCAGACACCAAGTTTAATACTAACAAGTTTGCAATTGCGTATGCAGACATATAAAAACATGCTGAATGTTGTCTCAAATTTTTTCTCCTCAAAACAAGAAGTGCCAAAATATTACTAAAGTTTCCAATGATGATGAGCACAGGAGTAAGGTAGCGATATAGCTTCTCCGACATCCTGAAGTCAGGTTCGGACAGCAGCAGATCTGCAAGGCTGGCTACGGTGTCGGGACTCACCCAGGAATCAATAAGCTGCCAGTCCTTCGTCACACTGCCATCGTCCACAGCGCCGCTTGTCAGATTCACACCCCCAACATTCAGCAGTGCTGACGCATGCTCATTGGCTACAGGAATGGGCGTGCTCATGGCGAACAGACCACTCTGTGCTGGGCTGGGATCCAGCAGTCTTCTGGTTCGCCTTCTGCCACTCAGTCTGAAATAAATTGCACACTTGATCAGAACAGACACAACTTCTTCTGCTTCAACTTATATAGGCAAACTAACTTCCAAGTGATATTTTGTACTTACATTGAACTAAAGTTAAGTGTAATGCTGATTTGTCATTTCATCCAAGTGAATCTGCATACTTTCAACTCTAACTTGATTCAGTGTTGTTACTTGCTCATCAATAAATATGAGTTTGTATCTTTTCAAAAGTGTCAACCTTGAGATTTGCCAGTAGTATGGAAGTTGGGTTCAATTGTTTGTTGTTCACTTTTCATGTTATATATTGTTTTCAAATCACTTCTCAAACATTTTTGCCTGTGACATCTCTTTGATGTTCTTTCTTATTTCGTGGAAAGAAACCCTCAAATGTTGTGACTCCAGCAGTGGGCTAAACACACAAGCTCTCAGTACAGAATTATTCCTTTAAAAATGGGTCACTGACATCAGAACTCAAATTAGGCATTTAGAACTTGCACTGGAGCAGTCTGAAACTGAAATGTGCAACCACATATATATACCACATTGCGTGTTAATATTCTGCTGGAAAACAAAATGCTGGGGAGGTGGGTTAGAACTATACTGACAGTTTTATTTCCCTAACTTGAGCTCTGCATGTAGTTGGTAGGATTTTACATGTGGCAGTATGAAAATAAATTGACTCATTCACTTAGCAACTCACTCACTCACTCACTCACTCACTCACTCACTCACTCACTCACTCACTGCTGTCAAATAGTAAGAAGCAACAAAGAAAAGGCTTGATCAACATATTTCCTTATGAAAGGCCTACTAGCTAGTGCCTGGAAATATAGGCTTTAACTTGTAGCATAACTGATTGTTATACGCACTGTATGATGATATACATGATGGGAAAGATATCTTGTTTGTGGAAATGTATTGAATATATAGATGTGTAACTCCATTTGGGCATTATTTTCGACACACTTGACACCATTCAGTTGACATTTGTGACAGTATAGATGAAAGCATCATTAATTTGCAAATATTCCAGATGTCTATGGTGCCAGAAGGTAATGCCAGCATGCCACTCAAATGCTGCTAGTGGGTGCTGTCCTCCTCATCATCCATCTCTTTAGGAGATTTGACTTGCCGCAGGTTTAATGTCAAGCATTCACTACATTCTCATGTACCAACTAATGGTAATACAAATAACGATTTTTTTTTCTTGGAAAACTGAGTATTCAGTAATTCAGCTTACTAGTAGTGTGTGTCATGTGAAGTATTTTTCAATCTGCTTATAGAATTATTGTGCTAGTTTCCTTTTGTCATGTCAGGCTTGCCTTGTAATGAGATGTTACAACGTTTGAATGCTGTGAAAAAGGACACTTATTGATGACTTCCATAATTTTCCAACCCAAGTCAACTGTATAACTGGATGAAACTGCCAAACATACTTTATAGGACTGGTGATATAAATGACCTTATCTTCACTTACACACTAACCTGTTTGATGTCCTACTGATATCCACATGAGTGTGTGGGTTGGTTAAAGATAACAGATGCTTCCACTCTCTCAGAGTCACTTTGATCCATTTAGTTCAACTTTTGCTGTTCATATTAGATGTTCCAGACAGCTTGAAAAAAGGAAAAAAAACCCGTGCTGTTGAGATGATTTCGTGCCAAATGAATCAATTCATTCAGTACTTACAGATCACATATACCCTAGGGGTTGCAAATACATAAATCATTTATTCACATCGTCATAAATGAAACCCCATCATTAAAACTACACATTTCGACATTTAATTACCTTAAGTCAACCTTTTATGATAACAGTGCACAATTCTCTCACACAAACAAAATTGCAAGCAATCGGAGGGGAATGCCTCCATGATGTAATATGAGGTATACCCAGGTGGGTTGCTGTAGGATTCAGGTACATTTGCGGGTGTAGATTATAATGTTTACAGATTTGTGTAAACCTGCAGTTGAAAAAAATTAAAGCATTGGTTTTTTCACAATCTGATGCCATTAATTCTGTCCCATGCTTTGAATGGCTTGCTCTCATAATTGTCATATATCTGTTACAAGCGATGTCATGCAAAATCTTTTTGGTCATGATTCAAGAACATATTTAACTACAAGTAGGAGGTAGTGCTGATATTTTATGAAAATATGAAAACAAACCATAATCTAATTGATTCTTAAACTGAATTTAGACTGTGGCACCACAATTTAGAAAGTGGCAGCACCAGTCTGAGAATAAATGCTATGTAGGATTGCTTTCACCAAGTTATAAAATCTAAACTACTTTCTACTGGTAGTTAAATATGCATTTGATTGTTAGTCAATAAGATTTTGTAATACATTGCTTATAACATAACAATTTCACTCTTGGAAGCGAGGTGGGTGTCGATTTAATACTACTTACAATATCCCAATTATGACATATGTTACTTAGATATTATTGTCACTTCGACCACAACCTCCATTGCTTCAGAGAAAAAAATTATAATGTTACATGTGTGTCAAGCAAAATCCTTTTGGTTATCATTTCCTGCAACTATAGGAAGCAGTTTTGATTTTTTTAACTTGATGAAAACAAACCTAAATGCCATCTTCTATCTTAGAAGCGAGGTAGCTGCCCAACCATCCAATTCAGTATAACAGGCTTCCACAATGCTCGCTTTGCACTCACAAACAACATATGTATATGTAGATTTAGCATGAACTGAGGGTTGCCAGGGAAATCTGTGCATGGTGACACTATCACACGACACGTGGGAGCATTTGATGGCAACCTAACGATTCGGCATGTCTTTGTTGACATCGAGAAATCAGCAAACTAAGGAGCTTGTTACATATTTTATATACAACTAACTGAAAATCGTAAAATCGTACCTCACATGACATTGCTGTGGTTCTCTGCAGTGCTCTGGTGACAGAGTCATGTTACCTGTCTTTGGTTTCGTTGGTGGGTGAGAGTGAAGAAGACGACTTTTTCGCAATGTTTATCATCAATTTACAAGCAGCAAATCCTGAATCAAGCTGTCAATATTATATCTGGCCCAACTTACAACTTATGCTCGGAGAACAACCTCATCTCTTTTAAACTAATGTGAAGATATTTATATGATTAAGAATGATGTAAATATTTTATGTGTAAATTGTATCTCTCTGGTGTGTCAGCATCTCTGATGAAACACAAATTCCTGTAAAGGCATTGTATTCTATTTTGTTCTGTTCTGTTCTAGAATTTCTTCTAATATTGTGTGAATCTGATTACATTTGCTGAAGTAGTCCATTCAGTTTCAGTTAAACATTAAAATAAACAGCTGTTGTCATTCATAACTTTTTTATATGAAAAATGCATGTCTCTCTGACTCAAAACTATGTACAGACTGCATTCTATAAGCCACACATTTGATCATGTTCAGGTTTGAAAATATACCACTGGACAGTTGTCTGTGTCTTATGTGAACTATGTTCCTACAAACATAGCATCCTGAAGATGCCATATTCCCTGGCCTACAATATACATATCTGAAAGTGGCACTTCATATTCTTGGCTTACTTCTTGTATGAGATATACTTTACATCTATAAAACTTTTACGTAATGTTTTGCAAAATTCAAGGCTTTTGTAAATTTTCCAAATGTTTTCTGGTGGTCATGTAAAGACCACTTTCAGAACAGATGCAGCATTAGTGACAAGTTGAGTATTATGTAGTTGTCTTTGACTTGTTACATGTGTATTTTCAAAGGCTATCACATAGCAAGTCTTTGCATTGATTTATGATTAGTGCCACCAATTGGACAGGAAACATTCGCCCTTAAAGGTGCACTAGTGCAGAGCAATTTCCATGGACTAGTTGCTCCTTTTGCTATTTTTTTTGTCCCATAAGTACACGAATTCATGACTGGTTCGTGACCACTGCTGCATCACCTGTATGTGCAATTGATAGTTCAAGCATAGATCGATCAACAAAGAGGAAGTAATCTTTACTTCATTATTATGGAAACATATGAAACACTTTGAAATTTAATCATCTGCCAGTGGTAAAAAAACTGTTAGGACTTATAACGCTAATTAGATTATTATCGTACTTGTATACAAATTGAAAGTTAACAAAAAACACATTGTCTGCTTATACTTATAGTGAATTTATGATATGACTGTAATATCTAAACATTGTATAGATTGTCAGGGTGAATCATATTTCACACATGCCCTATGCGCAACCTAGTGTATGTTGTCAGTAACACAGATTCTGATGAATACTGCAACAAATAAATTATAACTAAATGCAAATACTGAATTTAAAACGAACTAAAGCTATAGCAACAATGTCAGGCTGTTACCTTGTTCAGGAATGTATCCACCAGTATCCACATAGAAGAATAATATGTCTTTCATCTGCAGCTGGGAAATAATCCTGCTCTATGTCACGTGTCTTTTAACAGTCTGATATGTGAAAAAGTGATACATCATGTCAGGTATTTCACATTGGTGTATAGTCTCATTGGTCACCCAAGATAGCACACCTGGCAACTAACTGTGTGATGTCCACCATTCTCAGTAATTTAGTTAGCCAATAATGAGCAATCGATCAATCAGCGTGTTGGCAGTTAATTCTTTGAAGGAAGGATGTTGTTTTTACACTTGCACTTCATGACAAGGTGTAATCTGTGTAGATTAATAAATCTACACACATAAACACTGCCTTTTGACACATCCGCTGTGGAAGATAAAAGTAATTAATCAATCAGTGTGTTACCTGTTAATCCTTTGATCAATGTTTGTTTTTGTAACTCTGTTGATAAACCCTCTTGCATCACATACATACACATATTACACAACATGTAGTTCATTTTCCACATCAGACCTTGATTCATAATGTTGAGTATTTACTCCAGACAGGAGAAATGCCAAATGGGAACCTTTGTCGAGTAATCTGATTGGTGTTACCACTGATTATCCCTGTTATAAATTCATTAACGGACCATCAAGACATTGACAGCAAATGACATGTGTAGGTTTATATCACCAAACACAGGTTACAGCAAGGTAGAACTTATTGCTGTATTGCATGCAGCCTGGAAACGCTTATGGGCAGAAACTGTTTTGAGGATACCAACGAAACTTTGTTGTTATATAAGAAAGTCGCTGATATTAGTTTATGGATTCAAATAAATATACTGTGTTTTTATCAACATAGATAATAGACCAGGAGCGCAGCTACCCAAAATCACATATCATCTTTGCTATGAAAGATGTGCCAACCCTCAATACTATCTAAATAAGAAGCTTTGCAATCTGTCAGACTTATATGAAACAAAAGGCATGTTTATATGCCTGTAGACATCATATGTTTACATGTTATGGTTAAATATCGAGGTAATGATTCAATGACAAATAGGATCAAATTGGATTGGTCACTCTACCATCCAGTCATTAGGAAAAAATACACTGCTGAGATACTTCAGTACAATCAAACCAGGAATATCTGGAATATTTTCAAATAACAGCATGTGATGGGTTTGCATCCTTCTCACTGTTTAGGGTGAAGAAATTCTGCCACAGTGGACAGTAGTCCAGTCCCTGAGTCTGTCATGGTCGAGGGAGCAGGCGATGACCAACTTGCAGCTTGGTTTTGTAATTAGACAATTGGCAAGAAAAATTAATCGCTCCGCATCAGTGCCCCTTTAACTTGAGGTTGTCTCTGTTTGATGGGGCAGAGGGGTAGCCTAGTGGTTAAAGTGTAGGCCTGTCACATCAAAGACCTTTGTTAATTATCCATCATGGGTACAAGGTGTGTGTGTATCCCATTTCTGGTGACCTCCCTGCCCCCTGTGATATTGCTGGAAAATTGCTAAAAACTAAACTATATTTTGCTGTCATACTCTATTTTGATAGTGTTTCAGAAACATGTGCTCTTGTTGAAATGGTACAATCATCTCTGATTTTAGCAGGGATTTCTACTGGATCTAAAGAGAGTTTTGTTGGTTTTGATTTAAGTTGCAGTGCCTTGATCGATAGACTGTGTGTACTGGGTCATTCAGTCACCAAATGACAGACAATACAGTGATAATGACAAAGAACAGCACAGTGGTATGATGGATGTTCAGATGAACATTTCTGTTGATTCAGTGAAATCCTATGGACATAAATGAAGCCTACAAATAATATGAATCAGTGTTACAGTCCACTGTATTTTGTGAGTTAAAAACCAAATGTCATCCTTGAAACTGTTTGGGATATTCCAAATATTGTGCAAAATATAGTTGTGCTAGTATATTCAAAATGTGAAAAAGGTAACATGACAAATATAACACTAAGATTATAAGGAAACGTTTTCAATTTCCTGTTTCAAGTCTTTGTTGAAAAAGCAGGATGCCAGTTAGTTGCACAAGGTGCCCAACAGTCACTGTTTTTAGAGGATTTTCAACGTAAATGGAATCTTTGTGAGAAATTGAGTCAGTGCTAATCTATTCATGAACCCTCTCAACTGAATACAGCCAATACAGATCAATGACAGATTCGTGGCTCTGGTGTGTTTGCAGAAATACTGCTGTGTAATTTGTATGCTAGAGAGGTCATATTGGATGGTTGTGTATTGCGTTTTGTGCATATTGGATATGCTTCAATCACATGTATATGATGTTTGTATATAGCAGTTGCATCATGTAATCAATTGTAACTCTCATCCAAATTCAACCAGTGAGGATTTATCATATTCTTGTGCCTTATTGTACACTAAAAAAACAAACATTTGTTTTTCCAAGTGGCTAAATTTCACATCTATGGAATTGCTAAAATATGAAAAAAAGTAAACTAGGGCTAAAACCATGTTTGCACACTTGTGTCATGTTTTAAGGCAGTAGTGTCAGCAGATTCAAAGTGGATGTTTCACAAGGCGGCCAGAACCTATGACATCAAGCTTGTTGAAAATTTATTTGACTCCAGAATTTTCTTTTGAATTCTATTGAAAACATTGTATGTAATAGCATTTTATGTCTTTTAAATGATCATTAACCTCACACAATTTAAAAAAAAATACTTGGAAATTGTGTCAAGTTAGTATAAACTATATTTCCCTGTCAACAAAGGAATGATGCAGAATTCATATGTTTGCTGATCCTCAAAGTGGAACCCATGTTCACATCAGTAAATAGGA
This sequence comes from Haliotis asinina, assembly GCF_037392515.1. Classification (NCBI taxonomy): domain Eukaryota; kingdom Metazoa; phylum Mollusca; class Gastropoda; order Lepetellida; family Haliotidae; genus Haliotis; species Haliotis asinina. The sequence continues at coordinate 22,316,244 of NC_090291.1, read as the reverse complement.
GACATTGGAAGCCATGTTCATATCAGTAAATAGGAGACATTGGAAGCCATTTCACATCAGTAAATAGGAGACATTGGAAGCCATGTTCATATCAGTAAATAGGAGACACTGGAAGCCATGTTCATATCAGTAAATAGGAGACACTGGAAGCCATGTTCATATCAGTAAATAGGAGACACTGGAAGCCATGTTCATATCAGTAAATAGGAGACACTGGAAGCCATGTTCATATCAGTAAATAGGAGACACTGGAAGCCATGTTCATATCAGTAAATAGGAGACACTGGAAGCCATGTTCATATCAGTAAATATGAGACACTGGAAGCCATGTTCACATCAGTAAATAGGAGATACTGGAAGCCATGTTCATATCAGTAAATAGGAGACATTGGAAGCCATTTCACATCAGTAAATAGGAAACATTGGAAGCCATGTTCATATCAGTAAATAGGAGACACTGGAAGCCATGTTCATATCAGTAAATAGGAGACACTGGAAGCCATGTTCATATCAGTAAATAGGAGACACTGGAAGTCATGTTCATATCAGTAAATAGGAGACACTGGAAGCCATGTTTATAGTAATACCCATGTTCATATCAGTAAATAGGAGACATTGGAAGCCATGTTCATATCAGTAAATAGGAAACATTGGAAGCTATGTTCTTATCAGTAAATAGGAGACACTTGAAGCCATGTTCATCTCAATAAATAGGAGGCATTAGAAGCCATGTTTACAGTAACACCCATGTACATGTTGGTGTATGGGAGACATTGGAAGCCATGTTTATAGTAACGCCCATGTTATGTTCTTATCAGTAAATAGGAGACACTGGAAGCTATGTTCATAGTTACGGTTTAGTTGTTGCCATGTCTTGAACAGAACAGAAAATGATTTTGGATCTTAACCCAGAAGTCTATGGTAGTTCCTACAGTCAGTTGAGGGTCAAAACACGGGATGGACTTTTAACAAGCAATACATATTTGATGGAAATAACTGAAATTTTCAGTATTTAGTAACAATGTTACTGTCAACACATTGGATACATAACCTAATACTCTGGAAGAGGCTCTGTAATGTAATATTGGCCAAGTGGGTCCCCTCTTCACTTGCGTTATCAGTTAAACCTGGTCTCTGTCCAACTGTAAATGTTTTGCCACATATGTTAAACAGTACTCTCCAAACATGCTATATAATATTAATATTTGGAGTCTCTGGTTGCTGCTATGGAGTTCTCATACCAATGTCACATTTCCACTGGTTAGCAGGAGATGGCAGGAGACATTACCTCCTTGGGTCATCATCATTATGAGAGTGTCTGGTCTTAAGCAGACATCGACAGCGCCATAATAGGTGACACAAAACACAGCAAACTTTTTCATGGTGAGAACGCACACCTGTGGAATGGGGCCTCAATCACCCATCAGATATTCTCCAAACATAGACTTTGTGTTGTTTGCCATTTGAGTCTTATAACATAACACTATGTTTGAACAATTATTGTGAACTGCCCCAATAAGGCTAGTTTTGTAGACACAACATGGAAATTGATTCCTTTTACTTACATCTTCTAACTATTGAAGATGACCCACTTAATGTATGTTGATAAATTTTGTTGTCAGGTCTTCCTGTGTCTATACTCTGGTTAATTTTAGAAAGCAAAAAGTTCCTGATCTGCTTCATATCATAGTTTCTCATGAATCACGGTCCTTGAACAAGGTTTGTAATTGTTCTGATAACAACTGTCATTTCTTCAATATTTGGTCCAGTGTAGCCATCATTTGACAGAGTAATAAGTATTTTCTTTTGGTAAGTTGTGATTTCCCTGTTGCAAGGTGCAGAAGTCAAAATTTTAACCAGGGGCGGGGGATCAGTAAAAAGTGTGCAGAGGCATAACCTGTACCATGTAATATGGTTCCTGGGAGATACAGACATCATGAACTGCAGTGAACCACAAGAGACAACAATTGTAAGATGTGATTGACATTGATGAAGTTGACTAATTTGGGAACTTACTTAGGGCCATCAAGGATAGTTCAAAGACTAAGCCTAATGTTAGGCATTAGCTCAGTGTAGTAACATCAAACTCTGCAGACTGTGTTACTTACAGCCAAGACAAGTAAATAGAGTAACACTTTAGTGGCACAGACTGGTCAAGTGCTTTCTGAAAGCTTCAGTTCCCTTGGACCCAACTATGAAGATGGCAGTCTTAATCAATTGGCTTTTCTTATACAGTATGGGCAGTATTATACAGTATTATAAAGCATTCAACTGGTGACTGAATGGTATCTGTTGTACTCATGTATATATGAAAAAGGTTTGATACTTTTTGATTGGCAAGTAAATGAATTATACCTTATATACCTTTCTTATTATTAACCAGCTTCTAAAATGCCAATCAAACAGATCATGATATATCCCCAAACCCCAAACCCCAAACCCCCAAGCACCAATCCCAATCACCAAACCCCAATCCTCTGACCTTTCGACCACTAACCCTCCAACCCTGCCATCACCCCTGATTCACGGAATCTGAGTGGCTGTCTTGAAAATACATCCACACCAAATAATATTCAAGACAGTGATTGGTTGTTCTGCAGACATCACTGGAGATCAGTATGTGGATATCACCCATTGGAAGTATCAAGATATCAGCTATAATGCAATGAATTCCCAAGTGGTAAATGTTTAGCATTAACTTCAGTCAGCTGCATGGACCATGTCTGCGGATAAGTACACCAGCAGTCTTATTCTGTGTAACTCAGAAACAGCTTGTCAGTATTACAGTATGGTCAGTCAGTGTCAACACAATCTTCACAAAGGACTGGCTTGTAATGGAACCAGTTTTGTTGAGGTAGAAGAGAGGTGTGCATGCGTGCGTGTCAGTCTGTGTCTGTCTGTCTGTTATAGGTTGATGTACCCTCCATGTTTGCTTGTTTGTTCCCTGACACAGTAGGGGGAGGAGATCATAAACATCAAGGGTACATCAACCCAAGGGCCCTGAGGGACATGTGAATAATGTATTTGTCTCACTGAACACCTCAATGTTAATTTTGAACCTTTTGAATTATGGGTATTGGATCGTACACAAATTTTAGCTAACTAGTGTGAATCAAACAATTTGAATCTTGCCTCTTGCTGTTTTTCCCACAGGAATTGTGTCAATAAAATTTTCATTGTGAAATTCCTCTTCTTAATATTTACAGGGACTACATTTGAACGTTTTGCCAATATATATTTATTGGAATGCAAGGCAAAGTTTTTCATGGCCATATCTAGATTTTGCATGTGACACAAGAAAAAATAATTTAAAGTTATCTCCCTTCCATCCATTTGCTTTCGCAAAACAATGTTAATTTCTGTGTATCATGCGTGATTCAATGTTATTGGAGACAAAGAAGTACTACAATAAAGTACTGAATGAGTTGCCATTGCATACATTGCTTGTAAGTAGGGTACAGTAGAAATAATGGAAGAGTGCTTAACCAGTCAGAAAATGACATCTATTTGTGAGGTCAGATTATAGATGATGTTTCATTGCTTTTAGCTGCAGGATGTTCATCATGGTCTATACATGGTCGTCATGTTCATACTTGGTACATCATCAGATAGGTGGAACATTGATAAACTCAGAGAGAATGAGAACTAATAACCACTTTTGAAATTAATTAGCATGCTTTTTTCATGAGTTCATGTGCCAAATACGTGGCAGCTGTAATGCCACACCTTGCTATTCTTGTCATGTGGATTGAGGGATTTCAAGCTGAACAATTGACACCCATGTTGTTCAGCTAATATCTCAAAACACATCTTACCATGAGTGTATCTGTTTGCGTATATGTCGAACTGCAAGTCATCCAAACGTGCTACCATACAGCTTATTTCAGTCAATCAATGTCAGTTTTGTGAAGATTGCAACTGTGTTGGTTCGAGTTCATTCAAACGCATCTAGTTCAGTTAGTGTTTATGAAATTTATAAAAATTTGTGGAAATTCATCCACTTCGCAGATTTAAATTTCCATAGACACAGACTGCATAAGATTTGCCTGTGAATTGACTACTGAACAGATTTCATATTTAAGAATTTGGGGTGGGTTTTTAACATTCACTTTGACCAGATGTTAAATTTAGGGTTAGGTTGCATTACCCTAGACAGTCAGTAGAGTTTAGTTAATAAAGAAAGTTAGAGGCCAATGGATTAGTTTAGTATTAGCCATGTTTTGAACATTAACTGAGTCAGAATTTCAATACTTGGATATGGTAAAATTACTAAAAATTCAAGGCAAAAGTTTACATATTTAGTTAGTTCTTCATACATTCGTTTTACCCACAAGTGTTATCATATTTAGTTATTCAGGTCCTCCTTAAAAATAATAGTTATCATATTTAGTTACTCAGTTTTACATTGTATACAATAAGTGTTACCACATTTAGTTGATTAGGTTAATTTAGCAAAGTTACATGTAAACAAAAAATGTCAGAACAGCTATATTGGAATCAAGTTTCACAAGTGAAGCAAAGAATTACTGAAAGAGAGTGGTATCTTTCTTGTGAACCAACTGTTGGAAACACACTGCTTGTGTTTAACAAAGTAAGGTATTGCCTGAATCCACATCTGTCTCAAAAACCAAGAACAATATTTCTGTGCAGATAGATGAAAAAGTCTAATGTGAGCCGCTGGCATTTGTAGGTGTTATTGTTTTCTGTTTTGTTCTCAGAATAGACGGCATGTACAATGTAATTTAAGACGTATAATGACTGGACACATCAGAGTTTTATGTTTATTTATACATAAATTTGCCCACGCACCCATACTATAATAATAGAGAAATAAATGAATCATCCAGTACTTGTAGGTCAAACGAAAGGGGAGGAATTACACACCATATTGATGCTGGTTGTGGATTAGTACCTTGAAGCAGAGAACTCTCACTGGATAAGGCAGGGATTCACATACATGATCTGGCAATTTGGGAACAACTGAAGGAGCTAACTGAGATCCTTGACAGCACCTTGGGCTATTGTGTGACCTCTGCTTAACAGGACCTGTGCTTAACATTACAGGAAGCTTGTTTAAATGATCTACACAGAAAGTGTTACATCAAGAACAAATAAAATAAATGGTATCCTACTCCTTAGGTGATCTAAGTGGTCCCACTTCGGCATCATTCCAAGCAATGATCCCAGCAGTTCAGTTGTTGTGGAAACTTTGACCTTACAGCCAGTTATCAGCAACAGTTTTAATGAACACATGTGTTGTTTCAAAATAATGTCTATGTAACGGTTGCCCACACAGTTGCGAATCATGAAGAGTGTGTGAGAGAAGACAACAAGGCCTAGATACAACAAGGCACCTCTGCAGTGATACAGTAACACCTCAGGCATTCTTTCAGTTAGATTACTGGCAAACACTTCCCCTCAAGCTGTTCACTGTGTGTTACCTGTGTGTAAATAACACAAAGTGCCAAAGGCATGATGTGTCGACTACAGGCTGTACAAACAATGCAACAACCTAAACACTGTTCAGGGTAATGAATACAAACTGTTCATATGTATGAGGCTAGATACTTTGTCAGTCACAGAAGATAGTAACCTCATGGAAACTTGTTTGTTTCAGTCGATGTTACATGCAACATATGTCATATTTGGGATTTCACTTTCTTAGTGAAGTACACATTCTAGTACTGTTTTGGTTGAGTCCCATCGGGGATTCGAATCTGCACCCTCAGAGTCAGGCACATAATCGCCAGCACACAAATTCAGTCCTGGATATTATAATGATTAGATTAGAGTATGGTATGATGTATACTTTTTAACAAAAGGTAAACCTTATAAATCAATATTCATTCGTCTGTTTGATTTCATAAATCCATTTTATAGTGTAATCTAGGTAGATGACTAATCAGACCCAACTGTAGTTGTGAAAATACCCTTTGACTTTGACTAGTTACCTGTGTGTGTGAGCAGTGGTACATGTAGGAATGGTACATGAATGTAGGACATCAGTAACACTGTTGACCTACAAATTCTACTCTACTTACTTTATTACCTACGAAGACGAACTTATTGGGGTTCATATTTTTTATATGATGTCCGAGGGCAAAATATCATTTTGTCTTGGTGATGTGACGTCATGAACAATACTATGAAGTTATGTGTGGGTGTTTGTAGATTTTGGTTAATTTTTCCCCATTTGACGACTTCAGTAATACACAGAATATTATATTTGTGCCCATATCATACTATGTTTAAGACACTTGTACCTGAATATTGGCATATCCCTTGCTCTTGCTGGAGAAATAACAACATTTAGGCACACTTTGTCTGGGGCATATGCATTTTAGAGCAGGAAGTTAATCAAGGCAGAATTTTGATGGGGTTGTCTTCAATGTCACAATACAAGTAGGGTTTCTTTCTGTCCATTGTACCAGAACAATAATCCACACAGTAATCTGGCCCTGCATTCACTACACCCAAGGTGTTGTGGCTAGCACTGTTGTAAGACTTTGTTATAGTGGTACTGAAGATGATGCCTTCAAGACACATCCAGTGTCAGGATCAGGAGATGAAACAGAGGGAGTGTACGGTGGCAATATTGGCAATAGTCTTCGTACTCTGTCTTTCAATCTCATTTATTTAGAGAGTTGTATGTTACAACTCCTGTAATTGTACTTCCAGTGTTTTACTACAGTGCACACTTACACCTGTACCGAGGGCAGTACATGATACACATGTGAAATGAGATTGGTTATTAGTGGGAGCAAGTACCACCAGAAGTACTGCCTGGAGTACCATGGTGTATCATGACTATTTGAAGCATGTTGTGTCATTACTCCTTCTGATCAGCTGTGGTTCAAAATGTTCATCATCTGACTCTTGTTTGTTTTCTGTTTATAGTTTGGTTCAGTTGATTAATTTTGTGAAATTTGTGAGGGAACTATCTTCAGACAGCACCAGTTCCCCAATATTTACAGCAAATGTAATCAGATAAACACTTCTGACACTGTGAACTTTACTGATGGAAAATGAATGTTTAAATGGTAAATGGCAAAGCTATGACATCTGAACTACTTGTTGCAGTTGGACAAGTGTATGTCAGCATAGTTTAGTCACGATCATGATGTCAGGAAGCCTCAACTATGCCATCTGAAGAAAATATCTTGCAAGAGCTATCACATGTACCAGATTTACTACTGTGTGATTAGTGTGTGTTTGGACTGTTGGAATATATTATTCCTTTAGGAAAAAGTAATGGTTTTGATCAAAGTTTATTGTAATCTTACTGTCAAAGTTATATTATAGATGTTTTTTCTTAAAGTCAAGGGTCACAAGGTCCATGAGAAAATGTGTCAGTAGCAGGTTGCTATTTTGGACTTAGTTCATTACAAAATCCTAATCTATGTTGGTAACAATACCTTACAGAACAGCAAATACAATTGAAATGAGAAATCATCAAATTATAGAGATTTTTATTGAAAAATATTTATATTATTGTTTTCATTGGTTCATATTTTTGAAACAATGCAGTTTATTTGTTTATTGTACAGTTATTTGATCACTCCTTCTTTGCTCCCAAATACTGAAGTGTACTCACCATGCTAGGATGCTCACCATATTTAAAAATCTATGATACTTACAATATGAAAGTGCAATATTGTTACAGTTGTGCTACTTATGAAGGATAATTGTTTTTCTAGGGAGGTACAGTCCATTGCATCATATCACCAGTTTTGGTATTTATCTTCTTGTATATCTGGTTCAGTTACCATAAACAAGTCATTTTGCACTTATGAGGACAAGCTTTATGGATTAACAACTTCTTTATTGAGATGATGCAACATTTTGATAAAGATTCTTGTAACCTTGTCAAGCTTGTATCACTCCCCAAGTTCTACACAATACCACTCATGTCTACATGGAGACATGGCAATCCACATCATAAACTACCAGCTTGACAACAAAGCAAGAATCTGTATTGAAATTTTGCATTATCTGAAGTTGTTAATCCATAAAGCTTGTCCTTATTTCACACCCCAAGTTCTACACAATACCACTCAAAGAAGTCATTTTGCACTCATTAAAGAAAAAACAAAGTTGAAATGATTTACACTATTTTGGCTACAATGTTGTTAGAGAGATGAAACTGACAGGCCTTGAGGTTATGATAGGTATATTAAGGAGTATCATATAGCACTCTCATGTTGGTGTATTGGTGCCTCTAGGTAGTTTTGGAATAATGAATAAATTATTTTCTTATCCATAGCAACAAGTTTGAGTTCTATTCAATTTGGTGGTAGTGCTGCTTTTTACTACATAATGTTGTAAGGAAGTCCTCAGGTATATAATGAAACACTTAGACAGGAATCATGAACTCTTGACTGCATGAAAAAGCAAAGAATTCCATCGCCATTGATGAACGATGTTAAAAAAGAATGATTTAAAATACTTTATAAAATGTATAAGAGCATTGGGAAAAGTTCACTTAGCTTTCTAAAATATAAAATACTTCATGCTTTGTAAATGCTGTGTAAAATATGCACGATCCATGAGAAATATTCATTCTTTATGCGTGAACCAAATGGCTTTTGACAGTGGTGCTGAAGTTAGTGAGGGGCTTTTGTCCTGAAGGGCTTTTCACTAGTACCATAAATGCAGCTGGCTGATCGGTCATGGTTGAGGCCAGGCTCATTTAAGCTCTATTGGCAGAAAATGTATAGTTTGAACAAGGATTTCAGATACAACTCAAGTTAATAAACCAAAATATTCCATAGAACCAAATCAGTGGTTATTAGATGCCAGTTGAGAACTTCTACCTTATGCATAAGGCAGGGTGTAATTAAGAGGTAAATAGTGTTTAAATATGCAGATGTAATTTAATGTTAAAGTGGTGATAAGGCAGAAGAATGCTGCCTATACCCCAAAAATATGTCAGAATTCACTGTTGGGTTAGGTTGGTAGGTCATTTAGGTGGGTCTGTGATTACACTCTGTGGACATGGACGTCACATCTTACAGCATGGTGTCTATTTGTTTCTTCATCAAGACACTTCTTAGTTAGGGCTGTCTTGGTGAAGTTCTTGAACAAAACATAAAATTCCAGTTATTTTCAGCCCATGTCTTTCACATGGTTGATATAACTGTTCATGACTGACTGATGCTACTTCTACCTAAATGATAAATGCCTTGTTTGAACAGTTCTGCTGATAACTTGGTGGTTGCATGGGTTGTCACGAATATGACTTCAGCTGTCTCACTTACCAACACAACCATCACTCTCCATAATAACATTTCACGATGCTCTATCACAGTCTCTCATGTGCTTTGTCTTGGGTCTCATGTAGCACTTTGTTGGTGTCTCAAGTCCTTTTGTAATATTTTTCTTTGTAGACTGAGACATTATTTACTAGGGTTGGATATAGCCAAATTTTTCATATTGTGACGTATTGTGATATGTGTTAGCATATTGCAAGATGTATTGCAGTGTAGTGTAAAAGTGTAACCTATGGTTTAAGGCAATGAAATTACTGTTTCCTTTCTTTTTAAACAATGTTATTGGCAACTGTCAGAACTCAGATGTGATGTTACAAGAGATAAATTGTTTCCATATTGAGGAATCAACTCAAGAAAAAGTGTATACAGAGGAGTCATCAATTTTGGTTTGTTTAACCTACAGCGAGTGCTGGTACGAATTCTATTTTGCTTTATTTATATCGTTTAGAAGTCACGCAAATGCAATTACATGACCATTAAACATTCTCAGATCTATAAATGTATAATAATATAAAGGCTATACAAATGTTATTAGAAGTTTTGACAACATCAGAAGAATGACCGATCATGGTCACGGAAGTTACAGATCATATTGCTAAATTGGGGTGTTAAAAATGTACTGCAATGCCCAGAATTGTGAAATTTGAATTGCAGTATGCTGGTTTTCTGGTATTATTGCCCACAACTATTATGTACTGCAGTTGGACAGAAATGCAAATGTGAAGCATTGAGAATTTTGTTGTACTGCCTTCTGTTGTTTGACTTCCTGATGAAGCTATTGGTGGGAACAAATGTTGAATCTCCCCATGAAGTAGACTGGAAATGACTTGATGCTACAGGATTGGTAAGCTGCAGCCCCAGGTTTACCTTCATGATGTAGTGCTCATGCTTGAATGTTTCAGCAAAGGACAAAAGTGTGAAATTTTCTATTTGTATATTTTTAAGCCTGAGGTATACATACAGTCAGATGTTCAAGCTTGTGATGACACGTATCACGGGACCCTCTGTTATTGCAGTAGTTGATGTTGCCGCCATCGGGATTATCAACGGATACTGACATTTGCCATTTTATATATATTTTCAGCTGACTGATGTTTTATCTTCATTTTTGTCACAATGAGACACAGTCGCAAATTATAAATATCGTCATAGCAATCCCAATTCTCTCGTTTCACATGAAAATTAAAGCAACTCTCTATTATCACTGCATTACTATTTTCTTACCATTGCATGCAGTACAAGCAAATGACACTGTGAAACATTTAGTAAGACAAGTAACGAATCTGAATAGTTGTAGTGGTAAAAATATTTAGAAAATTCATTTCAATTAGTAATATCATCCTGTTTTCAACTAAAACATCTGAAACTTCTATTCATTTGGATACAAGCTAACTACAACGTTACAAAATATTGTTTTGCCACCTTATAATGTACCATACACTTTGTTGCCATGTGCAGGGTGAATTTGCATAATACGTTATCCTGTTGTATTTTGAAGATTGAAAATATGCAAATGACCGTGTTGTTGTCACAGGATTACTCTTGATGAAGTATGTTTTGATTCATGCTGGATATTATCGCAGTAGAGGTGATGCTAGTTTCAAAATATTCCAGACGTTACTGAAATGATGAATACTTCAATATTTCTATGTTAAGACATGAAATTCCAATGAAATAAATGACTTCTTCAACAGCGATGAATTTTTTGCGTAATTTGCATGTGTATACAATGTAGGAGGGCGTTGTGTTTCTGTTTTCTGATGTTTTTCACTTGATGCGATAATAGAGCCCACTATATTCAGATTTTAAGATCTGTGAGGATGTGAAGTCAAATGTTGTGATCTGTGAGGATGTGAGGTCAAATGTTGTGATCTGTGAGGATGTGAAGTTAAATGTTGTGATCTGTGATGAATTGCAGTCAGATGTGATCTGTGAGGATGTGAAGTCAAATGTTGTGATCTGTGAGGATGTTAAGTCAAATGTGATATGTGAGGATGTGAAGTCAAATGTTGTGATCTGTGATGACATGCAGTCGGATGTTGATATCTGTATGATATGTAGTCATAAGTTGAGATCTGTGATGATCTCAGATGTTGAAGCCGTGCCCATCACACACAACCATAACTCTCACCATCACTCTAACACTCATGAGACAGCACCCCTCTTACAAATTACAATCCTTGATCCAGCCTTTTCAACACACGACAAGCCATGATCCACCCTTTATAACACAAGCCTTGATCCACTTTATATCATATAAGCCTTGATCCACACACACCAAAAGCCTTCATCAACTCTCACATTGTGTTTTTCTCACATCATAAGCCATTGTCTACCCTTCTACTCACATCATAAGCCATGATCCACCCCTTCTCATACCACAAGCCATGATCCACCCTTTTCCTCACACCACAAACCTGGATGATCCATCTTTTTCTCGCACAAGCTTTGAACCATCTTCTTTGCTCACAAGCCATGATCCACTGTTTTTCACACATCACAAGCCCTGATCCACCTTGCTTCACACACATGCCTTGATCCACCCCTTGTTTACACACCACAAACCCTGATCCATCCTTCTTCACATATCACAAGCCCTGATACACCTTTCTTAACACATCAGAAGCCCTGATCCACCATTCTTCACACACAAGCCTTGATTCACCCCCTGTTCACACACCACAAACCCTGATCCACCCTTTTTCACACACATGCCATGATCCACCCCTTGCTCACACACCACGAACCCTGATCCACCCTTCACACCGAAAACCTTGATCCACCCTTCTTCACACACCACAAGCCTTGTTTTTCACTCATCATTGTAATTGGAATTTACAGAATCCAAAATAATTACTATAATCTCATAATCCAAGTACATTTAATCATTATTCCATTTAAGTGCTTGCTGGTATACTTCTGAGTGTCCCAATATGGGTTATGTGCATATGTGGTGGAGTCAGCTGTGGCACTGGTGAAGACTGAAATATGTTTGATAGTGCTGACAATAAATATCTGGTGAGTAAAGCTGATTGTGACCAAACTTTGAGCTGATAGTTTGTTGACTTTGCAAAGAAACATAACTGGTGATTTTATCTGATTCTGATTTGTGACATGGTGTACAGTGAATGTCGTAATGCCAGTTGCATGACTGTTAGCAAACTGCAGAACATGAACTTACAGGAACATATAATACATTTGTCAAAATCATCTTTTCAAGACTGGTGTTAAGGTTAATCCGAAAATCAGTACAGAACTGATGCAGAATGCATGCCACACTAAGTGTTTATTCAGTGCATGCAGCACTATAATGACCTGTAGTACCATGCAGTACTGATGTATCAGATGTAGCTGACCTGTTTCCTTTCTGGACTCCAGAATAGTGATGGCAGCTGGCAGGAAATAGTTTTCTGATAAGCATCCAGTGCACACTTGACAAGTCACAGGTCGTAAATGGCCTTCTTGGTCTAGTGCCATCTCAAACTCTCAAGCCTGCCATGTTTGTCAACATCCAGGGAATGTTGAAAGGAATTTCAATAGCTGGCAATATCTGCCACCATGATGTAACCATGACGGCTCACTACATTTTGCCTATCATATGTTGCTGACAGTGACTACAAAGAAACAATTTCTTCTGTCAGATCACATCCACCTTGGCTACAATATTACTCACAACAGAATAACACAAGAGAGTCATCAGCAGAGTAAACAAGCTTGTCAAATTCCTTTAAAATAATCAATCCTGTCCTTCATCATGGTTGTTCCACTGTTGATCAATCACACGCTTTTCTCATTAACCATCTCCCAGAGATGTTTGCAGAAGAAGTCCTGTGATAATAGTTCATGGCTTGTAGAATATCTAATGGCTCTTTCACTTGTTCAGTTATAATACAAATAATGATGTGTATTGTGTTATGCACCATGTGCCTGTGATGTATGGAGCAGACGGCCCTATCTCCTTGTCCACATGGAGTCTGACCTTGCCAGTGTAACAAGTCACACTAATGATACACAAGATTTTAATGATGGTTGTACAAGTGACAGATTCAGTACATAACATCTCCTTGGCCCGGGCATTGAAGATTAGCCACTATTAGTAGTGGTGGTTGTTCCAGCAGGCTGGAAATACACACAATAATGCTCCAAGCCTCACCTCATTATGGCAGATTAGTGACTCGCAAGACTAACTTGACATTTACCCAAGTTATGAGAGATTTATGTCTGTGGATGGAGACAAAACAAGTTAACACCGTCCAATTGACAGCTCATCCCAGAATAAACCATAGCTCACATGTTGAGGTCTAGGTTAAAAAAAAGGACAGAAAGTCACAGGAAAAAAGTCATGGATAAAAACTCTCAATGCAATAATATATGTCAGTGGGTTGCAAAATTGTTGCACCCCGCCCCCCAGCAAAATGATATTTAACTGTTTCTTAATTAAGTCAATTACATAGTATATTACGGTACATTGATTATGCTTTGTCAATATGATAGTTACTGGGTGCCAGTTTCAAAATAGTGCTTGAAGGACACATGTACAGTAAGCATGCATATAGTTAGAAAAAAATCTGGCAAAAATGTACATAGAGGTGCAGTGTGTCATGCATAGGAAGCCTGAGCACCAACATTCACAAAGAAAATCGGACAGCCACACAATCACCCAACAGGCTATGCCAAGACTGAGATTACCAAAGTTCAACTCCAAATGAAGAAGCAAGCAGCCGACACCAGGGGTTAAGCTGAGCCAAATATTACCCAAAACCTGGCAGACTCCAACAACAAAATATGAGCCATGATTCCCACACAAGAAAACTACAAGAGAACAATATATACAAATGCCCAACATCACAAGTAGTAGTATACACAATAGGGGCACAGGACCAGGTCCTTCTCAAGAGCTCAATTTAAAAACTGGGCCCTAGAGAAGACAACGGCATCAACTGAATGCTGTCGATGAATTCGAGACCATTCAAGGTGAACGAGATGTATTTTTCCATGTTGTATGGGATGCACGTTATTTTGCCATCGACCACCATGATGACCTACATGATCAAGTGGGAATCGTACCTGCAAAGGTTGTGAATCACAAGGGGGTTTTGATGGTGTTGGGATTGTTGGTGTATGTCTTGCTTTTAGGCACTAGCAACCCCTCCAGTATGCTGGATATGTAAACTTTGAACCATGATTTCCTAAACTGTTTGTCAGATTTTGATCCTAAGGAGTTGGTTGCATTCATTGAGGTAGTCTCTTTTTGTCAAGATGAGATGGCTGCAGACCATGTCCGCTTCGTGGGCTTTGCAACAGCGATAATGGCTTTTCACACCTTTACTGCACACTTTGCTCATGTAGTTTAAACCTTTTCAGATAGGCATGCCACAGTATTCGGTGGTGCATTTGTTGGCACATGTCTCAGTTTTACTGAGAAGTATTCTTCCACGTCCTCATCAATGTTCTTAAAAGTTTTGGCAGCATGGTTTTCGACTCAGGTGTTGATAAAATTGATTCCCTGAACACATTTTTCAGTGTACTCAGCTTGTGTGGCCTACAGTTTCTCCACGGCCTTGATGTGTATGTCTTTGGTGGTTGTCACAATCCCAAGTCGAACATAAGCAAGCCCATGCAGGTTGAAATCAAGCTTGGGTTGTTTGGTGATCATTTTGCTCAAGTGTGCATAGCCTATAGACAGCAAGTTGACCTCAGCGGCATGATACGCATTTTTGACAAACATTTTTCCTTTGTTTTTTTTCAACATGTTTATAAGATGATGATGTGAGGGTTTACTTCTAATTGATAATTCTTAGGTGCTTGCGGTGGTGGCAGCTGGGCTGCTGTCATCGTGAATTTGTATAGAATCATCTTCCAATCTGTAGAAGTTGTTGCAACGACACAACATGACACAGCGGCAGCTATTGTATTCGGGGTCCATCGACTATGAGCTGTATAATTTTTCTTCCTCTGCTGCTTAAGTACCTAGCTTTTGTGATTCTTTTTTGTGGGTCACAGCATCAATCACTCGTTCCTCTTCCTCCTGCGGTGTCTGTTGTTGTTCTTCGGGGGATGACATGGCATTCTCCTCCTCTGATAGCCGCATTGCATGCAATGGTGTTGATGTCATACTTGATTTCTGTTTCTTTAAATCAACCATGCTTGCCATGATGGTCACCAGAGCCAAGAACATGCTGTATCCGTGGTACAGCGAGCAGCTAATGGTGCTCAAGGCATGATCGATGCACATATTTTTCTCGAGATCTTCCCACAGGTAAAGTTAATTTTTCAGCTTAATGGGAAGGAAATACCATGCCGGCCGGCATAGATCTGCATCTCACTGTACAGCTTGTTGATGTCTGTGGCGGGCAATTTGTGAATTTTATCGGGCCTGTGATCGCCGCTGACCAGGAAGTGTTTGGTTTTGCCGCAGACCGTGAGCGTCACCAGTGTCGTCGCTTGTTTTGGCGGTGTTATATTCCATTTGTGTCAGCAGGTCATCACAGTCCATCTTGAAATAATGTAACAAACGATTTTTGAGTCTGGTAAAATAAACTCTGGTGCACGCAAAACGCAACAAGATTAAAGTCAAGTTGCACACGCCGATAAGTTTGAACATTTTGTCAGGAACATACTTAAATACATTTGTCAAAATAATTTTTTTGCTGGAGTTTTGCTATGAGTTTGCTCGAGGTTTGCTGTTATGTTGCTTTATCTAGCAGACTTCATACGCTACATTTGGGTTATTTTCAACACGAGTTTGGCTTGTTTCATTTTGGCAAACCGTTTCTTCATGCAGTCATGTTCTTGTTTGCTTGGAATTTCATATCATCGTTTTCTTGCAAGCATTCCTAGAGCGAATCCCTATCATTGCAGTGAAACAGGGTGACCCAATGTGTCTTTTCCCACAAGTCTTTCAGCACCAAGTTGAATTTTGCATCAGCACCCAAATGCTGTGCTTTGTGTGTTTGCCTGAGAAAACCAGGTACGGCAAACTTGTTCAGGATGTTGATATCGGGGTTCACATCTAACTTTTGATTGACAGTCATTATCCAAGATAACCTGTTTGTATTTGTTTCAGTACCGTTTTATATATCTGAACATTTTGATTTTGTTAGTTTGAAATATTGACAGAGGACCAGTTGAACATCATATCATGAAAGTGAATATGCACACAGAATGGGACAGTACCCGGCTGTGGACAACATGGCGAAAACGCTGGAATCAACTGTAGATGGGTTTTGTTTTCAGCAGTTGGTGCTCAAGTTTGTGTCTTGCAGACAGCTATGCAAAGCAAAGAAACACAACAGAATCAGAGTTCTAGCCAAATCAAAACTCAACATGGTAGAAGATTGTATTTCCACTCACAGACAGTAAAATCTCGGATGAGGTGTCTGGTCAGCTGGTCGTGCATCATTAGACGAGAGACACATACACACACAGCATTCGCTCAGTGCAACCTTCAAGACCTGCTTTTCATTCACCTTCAGGCAGCGATCACCTCGCTTGTAAGCAGACCATTCATGATTAGATGACACGCATGCACGCACACGCACACGCACACGCACACGCACACGCACACGCACACGCACACGCACACGCACACGCACACACTGCGACTCATCCACCATCAGCGTTTGCTCAAAGCAAAATCCAGGACCACAGCGAGCTGTACTCTGCCAAGATTTGCGTTTCATTCACCTTCAGACAGCAATCACCTCCTCGCAAGTGAGCCGGCAGTGCATCATTATAACTTAGCAAACACACTGATACTTGTCCACAATGCTCAGTCAGAGCATACCGAGACAGTAGCAAGATGCCAACAACTGAGACCTGCATATCATTCCCCTTACAGACAGCTCTCACTACAAACTCGGTCCAGTGAGACAGTGACAGAGCAACCAATGCTGAGCTTTGCATTTCATTCAGCTGAAAACACCTCTCACCTCACTAATATCTAACATGTACAACATTGTTAGCCTTTTGCCAGACCGACCCCTATGCTCACTAAAAAGTGATCATTTCTGAAACAATCGGCCAATTTTTGTGTAATTTTGCATGTATTAGGCAGATGGTTACGCTACAGCAAAACGGCATTGAGAACACTCTCAATGACTTATCTGATTAATTAAGACTTAATTATGACAAAAAGTTGAAGATTTTGCCTTTCCCTGACTATGCTTGCCTCAAAGTCTGTATCTCGAAAACTATTCCACTGATTTTACTCAAATTTCAGTTGTTACTACCTAGAAAGGATGATTCCTTTTCTTTTCAATCATTTCTTTTCCAGTAAGATCTTCAGGGGCAGTGTCAGTTGTTATTGTGCGACTCTGTTACATGGAAGATTCATTGTCGATCATAAATCCATGCCTATCTTCCCACTGAACCAACAATGGCTTATTCAAGTCTGATCATGAAGTAGGAAAATCAAACAAGGCATTTGGAATATTTTATGGATGCTTCTGTTAATATGTTGATAGCATTGTGGTGTTCTCTGGGGGATGTCTGATGCATGAGCAGAGAGCAACCCTACACCAGCATTCTTGTTGAAGCATAGATGTGTAAGGGAATATATTTCTCATCACTGACATACAGAAGCACATAGCATGACACAGACGGGCATGCCAGATGACGTAGATGGACACACAGAATGACATACATGTGCACAAAGGATGACGTATATGTGCATGCAGGATGACGTACATGGGCACACTTGATGACATACAGGCACACAGGATGACACACATGGTTACTGAGGAAGGCACAGAGGATGACATACATTGGGACATGGGATGACTTACTTGGTTTCACAGGATGACATACACAGACATACAGGGTGTCATACACATACAGGATGACACACGTGATGACATGCACAGATTGACATGTATTGGCACACAGGATGACATGCACAGGCACACAGGATGACGTGCAAAAACACCAAGAATGCCATGCATTGGCACACAGGAATACTTACATGGGTACACAGGATGACATGCATGGGCATACAAGATGATACACATGGACACATGGGATGACATGCACAGACACACAGGATGACATGCACAGACACACAGGATGACATGCACAGACACACAGGATGATATGAGTGGGCTCTATTGTGAGCTGTTGAGCGGTAGTACTGTGTGCTGCTACACATCCTATAATTTGTACATGTTGTTCCATTTGAGTCATGTGAAAAAAGATTAGTGGTACTGAAAGGTCATGTTAAAAAAAATGCTGTGTTTGTTCCTTTCCAATCAAACTCTTTAACTGTCTAAACTGTCGTCTATACATACTCACATATGAGTCTTTTGAATCTCCTGAAAATTTGAATGATGTGTTGAAGTAAACATTGTCTGAGTTGGACGATTCATATCATCTTTCTGTCTTGATGCGAAGTTACAGTTGAACAAATATTGATTGACAATTGTTGTTGCTGTTTTCCGATTGACAGACATAGTGCCCCAAGGGAGGAAGTTAGACTGGCAAGTTAATCATGTTGGGTTTAAAGCTACATCAGATACACCAAGCCCAACATAACTTAGTCCTGTTATAAGCTCATCCAGAAAGGTTCTTGTTATAGCTATAGACAAAACCAGTGTCCAAAACTACAATAAAAAGTGAAAACATTTGACATTACCACCATGCAAGAAGGCATGGACTCTCCCATCAGTTAGCTTATGTGTTTTGACATACCAAGGGAGTGAGTGAGTGAGTGAAAAAGTTCTGTGCAGCACACTGTAAGTAATCAGTATATGACGACATGTGTCAACCGTCAGTGAGCCTGACCACCCAAGTATGTTAATCTCCAAACTTACCGCTGTGTTTCACTCCTACAACCATAAGCAGTTACTTCAGGTGTGTGTCATCTTCTGGTACACTCTGGTTGTGCGTTCGTCAAGTTCAGTTCACTACTTGCAGTGCTAGAGTTTCATACATAACTATGTGAACTTTGATGCCAGACTTAAGCCTCATCTGTCAATGTCACAGTGACAACACACTTCAGTTGTCTCCCGTTTCTTCCTATGTCGATTAATTGGGGAGTGGTTCCAAGTATTCAAGAGTATCAGATGTTTAACCATCAGAAATATGTATAGCTTAATCTTCACAAATAGTAGATAACATATCATGGTAGGAGATTGAAAAATATTTGCTGGTAATGTCAGACTTGGTGTTAAGAAGGAATTTGTGGATTCCAAGAAGTGGATTTTGTTCCATCTCCAGGATTCTGATCTGTTGCAGCAGAGAGTTCCGAAGGATGATTGGTGTCGGCTGGTGGTGCAAGCCTGAACCCTGTCACCAATGATCCCCTGAATACAGAGATGTAACATTACTGTTCTTGGAGAGCATCAGTGGAAGGGCTGAGACACTAAAGAGACATATGGTGACCGTGACAGTTCACATGCTGTTTTAACATGGTCACTTTTCTGGTGGATGATTCTGGTTGTTAATCTTCATCTTATTCTTCCGTATGTCATGAAAAATACTTGTTTTTAAACAGTCCTGTTCTTATTGTTTGCAAATAGACACTTTTATTCATACATGCATGCATACAAAAACTAAATATTTGAAATAATAACCCTGTAGCTTTATGCATGGAATGGTTTGCGAAGTTTGAGTTTAAGTGAGGCTGATAACATGGCTTGTGCATTCTGTATACAACATGTAATAAGAAGGGACTTACTTACATCACTGAAATGTTAGCACATGCTCAAATAGGTAGTCAGTAAAACATAGCATCTGTTCGACTCCACTACTCTGGTCTGCATAATAAGTTGCTCATGTTGTGTAAATTCACGGGAAAGAAATATATTGAAGCTGCCTTAGTATAAACACACCTTACTGATGTTCTTTTTCATGTACATTTAATGATTGTTATTAAATATACCTAAAACATGCAATGAATATTGCAGCACCTGATGAATCATCCAATCTTTCAAACAGCCTGCATTCTTTCATTCACTAACCTGAGTTGGTGCAGCTAGATATTTGGAGACATGAAAGGTATGAGTCTGTCCCAACCATCATCCACTGACTGAGTGTTGTCATGGTGTTCACACAGAGACAGCATGTATTACAGCGTGACTGCACTTGTTGATATAGCTCTGTGTATGGTATTGATCCATTCATTGTTGCTGGACCCATGAGGCAGGGTTTCAGCACTGAATCCCCAGGTGTAGTGGTCCTGTAGGAGACATTTCTTATGACCAACTTTCAGCGTGTTTGTAGTTAACTACTTTGTTGTAAACTTATACTGGAAAACTGGAAATGATTTGTGTAAAGTGTATCTGCATTGGGCATGAGCCAGTACATTCAAGAGTGTGTCCGTACACATGAAAGTACCCCTTGATGGAAATAGTTGTCTGATCCCCCTTGTTACACAGAGAGAAGCCTGATCACCCATGTTACACAGAGAGAAACCTGATAACCCATGTTACTCAGAGAGAGGTCTGATCCCCATTGTTACACAGAGAGAAGTCTGATCCCCATTGTTACACAGAGTAGTCTGATCCCCATTGTTACACAGAGTAGTCTGATCCCCATTGTTACACAGAGAGAAGTCTGATCCCCATTATTACACAGAGAGTAGTCTGATCCCCATTGTTACACAGAGAGAAGTCTGATTCCCTTTGTTACACAGAGAGCAGTCTGATCCCCATTGTTACACAGAGTAGTCTGATCCCCTATGTTACAAGAGAGTAGTCTGATCCCCTTTGTTACACAGAGAAAGGTCTGATCCCCTTGTTACACAGAGAGTAGTCTGATCCCCATTGTTACAAGAGAGTAGTCTGATCCCCATTGTAACACAGAGAAAGGTCTGATCCCCTTGTTACACAGAGAGTAGTCTGATCCCCATTGTAACACAGAGAGAATTAGGATCCCAATGTTTCACAGAGAAAGGCCTGATCCCATTGTTACATATAGAAGTCTGACCCCATTGTCACACAAAGGCTTGTCTGTTCCCCATGTTACTCAGAGAGTAGTCTGATCCCCATCGTTACACAGAGTAGTCTAATCCCCCTTGTTACACGAAGAGAAGTCTGATCACCATGTTACACAGAGACTAGTCTCATCCCCCTTGTTACATAGAGTAGTCTGATCACCTGGTGATGTTACACAGAGAGAAGTCTCATCCCCATTGTTACACAGAGAGTAATCTCCTCCCCATTGTTATGCAGAGAGTAGTCTGATCCCCTTTGTTGCACAGAGAGAAGTCTTATCCCATTGTTTCACAGAGAAAGGTCTGATCCCATTGTTATGCAGAGAGAAGTCTGACCCCATTGTTACACACAGGCTAGTTTGATCCCCATTGTTACACAGAGAGAAGTTTTTGATCCCCATTGTTTCACAGAGAGTAGTCTGATCCCCATTGTTGTACAGAGACTAGTCTGATCCCTTTGTTACACAGAGAGAAGTCTTGAGGTTTTTGTTTTGTAAGTAAGACCTCTGCTCAGGTTTTATTGTTTGTAATTATCTTTTCCTAGCTCTACATGAGCATCAACATTCATATGATATATAAGTGTTTGAAATCAATTGAAAAATATCTTTTAAGGTTAAATTTAAAAAGTGGAAATGTTTTCACAAGGAAGATTGGAACAGCATCTCAGATTTGTAGGCAGATGCTCTGCCACTCGGCAACGTTTCAGTTATTGTTATGTAGCTTCATTAAATGATCATCTACATTGTAATTATCCATTATTGATGGTATATATGCTAGAGAAAACACCTCTCCTCGGTTTTCGTAGACAATGTAAAACAATTGGGGTCAGGAAATGCTATACATGAACTCCATGAAAACCAATACAAGAAGCAGTTTATTAATAGGTCACAGTACCTGTGATCAGGAAGGACCATCTGCCTGACAACGATAAAAAGTGGATTATTTTTGGCCAATTTAGGAATCATGTTCCTCTGAACAACATGACAAAGCAGACATCACTTTTTAATGCTCAAAGTTTTCATTCAGCAGCATATCTAGCCTATTTTGATGGAGATTGATGTTATTCAGTGCAGTTTTATCATGCCTGGTTTAGCTTGTCCAACCATGTACCGTTAATATAATTCTCTATCATCACCAAAGTAGCAAAACTGCAAAGTGATAACTTGCACCACCTAGAATACATCATTTGCTTATTGTGGCATTAGTTGTGCAACTCTCTCTGGTTAATGTGTCTTACAAAGTAGTGTCGTCCACAGAGTGGTCTTGCATGTTGGGATGCACCTAATGACACCATCTGTCCAGTGTTGTCTCCGATATGTCAGACAAACAGGATACAATTGATCTTACCTGCCATTTACTCCCCAAATGTCAGAGTGCAAGTCCAGCTTGCTCCTCAGATGATTCCTAAGTATTTCCAGTCAATACAACATTCAAGGGACTTCCAGACAGTGGAGGCTTTCCCACTGTGTGTTTGTGTATGTAACACAGGCCAGGAAGTGTGTAGTGCCACGTAGGAGTTGCAGTGTTTCAGCTACATATCTTGCAAAATTGTTTTCTCCAACATACTGAAAGCCCAACATTCTTTCAGGAAGCAGTGTGCAGACTGATAACAACAGCCTTGTCCCAAGCAAGAACCAATTTTTAACATTAGTTAAATTTGTCATTTGTCACAGTTTTCAACAACAAACATAGACACCCCTAGCATTGCATGAGGACGTTATATATGTCCAGGAACATTACCTGCATTACTGAAACTATTGTAATGAAAAGGCAGTGGGATAATGTTTGGTGTAGTTAAAGTATGTAAATCACTAGAAATCCCTTCCATCTAGGGAGGTATTTCAACAGATAAGGCAGTTAAGGGAAATGTACTTGATGATCAGAAGCACTGATCTGACATGCTGGTGTACCACTGTGTAGCACTGTTTATTTATCATCAACCTGACCCAAGAGTAGCGATAGAGTGTAGTTTCTACATAATGCTATTATTGGTGATCAATGTCACTTGACTGAACAGGGATGTAAAGCTAAAATATGGCTTTTAGCAACGTTGACAGCCTCACTCTGACCTGCCAATACATCTCCAAAACCTCATTCTTCGCAGACTTTCATTTGAACTACTTTAAACCATGCAGATTTAGTGCCTCATCCCAGAGGTTGTTATGTGAAGACAAAGGTCTTGTGAATTTTTGAACAGGTACAGACCATGGAACATCAGTTGATGAATTGATTATTACTTGAGAAACGTGTGATGGTCAGCAACCTTGAACTGTCCAGAAGTTTCACTGAGGTAGGCCATCTGGATGAAAGACTGAATGTGTAAAAGTGAATGTCTGTTAAAACACTAACACAAGGGAAAAAGCGAGAGCAAGGACATTTGTCAGGATTGATCCAGAACTGAGTACTCTCAAAACAAATGTTGAATTGATAATGTCATCATATATCATCTGCTTTGCTTGAGCAATATGTTGTTGTGTTATAGTGGTGACCATACAGATGTCCAGGGCTCCTATTGTATTCTGATTTTGGAACCAATTACAGGCAGTGAGTCAGTAATTATCACAGGTTGATGTCCTTGGACAGAGAGATGACACCATAACTGATGAGCAGGCTTGGCCAGAGGCATCAAGTACACTTGGTGTGTATCTGTGGTGTGTCTCCATAGCTCATTACATAACTTGTGAGTCTGAGAGTACCATTGTCAGTGCCTGTCTCAGATCAATGGAGACAAAAATTATTCAGAGTAGGGTTAGTTTTTGTACATAATGTTCCTCCAATGTCAGATGCCGTTTTTGAAGTAACTGATAATGAGATATGTTTAGGCATTACAGATGATTTCAGGCCTGTACTTGACATGCATGTTGTTGACCACAGTCATGCTAGCTTTCTTTACTGTCTTTGTGTTCCAGTCAGTCTTTGATGATATTTTCTTGCATCGTTGTTTATATGTTATCTCATGTGTTATCCATTAAAGTTCATATTCTTCATGACAACATGATCTCATGACTTCAAGGCTTCAGGATGACATGACCACATGGCTGCAGGACGACATGATGACATAACAACATGAGGACATGGCTATATGACATCATGTTTACATGATGACTTGACTGCATGGCGACAGAGCTACATGATCACATGGCTACTTGATGACATGGCTGCATCATAACATGGCTACAAGATGACATAACTGCATGGTGGCATAGCTACATGACATGACTGCATATGATGACATGACTGCATTATGACATTGCTGCATCATGACATGGCTGCATGATGGCTTGGGTACATGATTAAATGACTGCATGATGACATGGCTACATTGCATGCTGCATGGTGACATTACTGTATGATGCAGGTGTCGGTGCAGCGTACCATCAGTTGTGATGTTGTACGATGCAGGTGTCGGTGCAGCGTACCATCAGCTGTGATGTTGTATGATGCCGGTGTTGCTGCAGCGTACCATCAGTTGTGATGTTGTATGATGCCGGTGTTGCTGCAGCGTACCATCAGTTGTGATGTTGTACGATGCAGGTGTCGGTGCAGCGTACCATCAGTTGTGATGTTGTATGATGCCGGTGTTGCTGCAGCGTACCATCAGTTGTGATGTTGTATGATGCCGGTGTTGGTGCAGCGTACCATCAGTTGTGATGTTGTACCATGCAGGTGTTGGTGCAGCATACCATTAGTTGTGATGTATGATGCTGGTGTTGCTGCAGCTTACCATCAGTTGTGATGTTGTATGATGCTGGTGTTGGTGCAGCGTACCATCAGTTGTGATGTTGTATGATGCAGGTGTTGGTGCAGCGTACCATCAGTTGTGATGTTGTATGATACAGGTGTTGGTGCAGCGTACCACATGGTAGGCGATGTGAGATCAGGAATGCCCTAAACATTTCTATATATCACGGAGTATAAGGAAGGAGCTGATTGTTGTAAGCCCCTGACCACTGGTGTTTTTGAACTACACTGTGTGTTGTTATCTGTGGGTGTCATTAATGTTTCTGCACATCATTGAGGAAAGAAGACAGCAACTTTCCTTCACTATCTCTCAGATGTTAGCTCCTGACACTAATACTGTTTTAAATGATAAGATATTGGGATCTACAAGTGCACACAAGTCTGGAGTATGATGTTCCCAACTGTTTCTTATCATGTGTTAAGCTGAACCTTTTCATATGCACTCAACATGGACCAACCACTGGGTGGCTGCTGCTGTCCATCACATTAGCTGGTGAGGTGCAGAGAAATTTCTTCTTTTCAATAATTTGTTTGAAACATTTTCAGTATGCTACCTAAGATGGATCTGAGTTTCTACCTCTTTGTTTCTTTAGACAAATGTTGTTGACATTCTTTGAACTCAAAACTACAGACATTTTCCGTCTTCTACATGTAGACAGTGCCAACTGCAACAGTGTAAGGACTGTCTCCTGGTAGATGGTGCCAGCTGTAACAGCACATGTTGACACCATGTATCAGTGTAAGGACTGTTTCCTGGTAGATGGAGCCAGCTGTAACAGCACATGTTGACACCATGTATCCGTGTAAGGACTGTTTTGTGGTAGTTGGTGCCAGCTGTAACAGCACATTTTGACACCATGTATCAGTATAAGGACTATTTTATGGTAGGTGGTGCCAACTGCAACAGCAAATGCTGACAATATGTATCTGTGTAAGGACTGTTTTGTGGTAGTTGGTGACAGTTATAACAGCACATGTTGACACCATGTATCTGTGTAAAGATTGTTTTGTGGTAGATGGTGCCAACTGCAACGGCACATGTTGACACCATGTATCAGTAGAAGGACTATTTTATGGTAGGTGGTGCCAACTGCAACAGCAAATGCTGACAATATGTATCTGTGTAAGGACTGTCTCCTGGTAGGTGGTGCCAGCTGTAACAGCACATGCTGACACCATGTATCTGTGTAAGGACTGTTTCGTGGTAGATAGTGCCAGCTGTAACAGCACATGTTAAGACCATGTATGTGTGTAAGGACTGTTTTGTGGTAGTTGGTGACAGTTATAACAGCACATGTTGACACCATGTATCTGTGTACAGATTGTTTTGTGGTAGATGGTGCCAACTGCAACAGCACATGTTGACACCATGTATCTGTGTAAGGACAGTTTTGTGGTAGATAGTGCCAACTGCAACAGCACATGTTAACACCATGCATCAGTGTAAGGACTGTTTTGTGGTAGTTGGTGCCAGCTGTAACAGCACATGCTGACACCATGTATCTGTGTAAGGACTGTTTCCTGGTGGATGGTGCCAGCTGTAACAGCACATGTTGACACCATGTATCAGGACAGCGATTCCTTCTATGTTCTATGTTGATACCATGCATCATCCTACAGTTCCTCATTTATATCTCATGAGGAATTTACATGTGATTACTGTCCCTTAGATTGATCAAGTAGTTGTAAATATAGGTTTTTTGGAATATTTCAATTTTGTCATATTCTTTAGTCATGCTGAGCTTGATAAATCATTCAGACGCATGGTGGCCCAGTTAGCTGAGGATCTTGCATGCAGTGAAAATGTAGGTGTTGAAGATTGACCCCGATTAAGCTTGTAGGTTTGTTGCAGTTTTACACAGAAGTAGACAACACCGAAATACATCATATTGAACTTCCTTTTCTCATTAGCCTGATATGCTGTCATGTAACAGGGTTGCTGTAGAAAGCATTATTTAATCAAGTATGCACACTCATATCTCCAAAATTCCATTTTGAACGTATCTTTTTAGTTTTCCTCTCTAAAGCTATTTCGTTCTCAGCAGGCAACATATTTGTCATGTTTGTGTGCTCAGTACTTTGTGTTCATGTACAAGATCACTTTGGCTCTGAGTGGGTACAAGAATAATTCTATCTAGCATTTGTTTTTGCTGACCCCATCCCACCCCACAGCCCCCTCCTACCCCCAAGCTTTGCCTCTGAATGGATCTAACATTGTACAGCAATCCTCTCTGTAATTGTCTAGACACCACACAGGTCTCACTCTGTACAGCATTCCTCTCTGTAATCGTGTAGACACCACACAGGTTTCACTCTGTACAGCATTTCTCTCTGTAATCGTGTAGACACCACACAGGTTTCACTCTGTACAGCATTCCTCTCTGTACCCTCTCTGTAATCGTGTAGACACCACACAGGTTTCACTCTGTACAGCATTCCTCTCTGTACCCTCTCTGTAATCGTGTAGACACCACACAGGTCACACTCTGTACAGCGTTCCTCTCTGTAATTGTGTAGACACCACACAGGTCTCACTCTGTAGAGCGTTCCTCTCTGTAATTGTGTAGACACCACACAGGTCACATGCTGTATAGTGTTCCTCTCTGTGATTGTTCAGACACCAAAATGGTGCTATGCTGTATAGAGTTCCTCTCTGTGATTGTTCAGATACCAAACTGGTCTCATACTGTATAGTGTTCCTCTTGATGATTGTTCAGACAACACTCAGGTCCCATACTGTATAGTGTTCCTCTGGGTGATTGTTCAGACACGACAATGCCCCCATATATGTTGTTCCTCTTTGAAGACAGAGATTTATCATGCTATTGTCATGCTGTGTTCACATAGTTACCACTCTTGATTTCCTTAAGATGAATGTAGTCATGGAGTAGAAACATAGTAAGTAGTAGCCTTGTTATTCCATTAGAAGGTGATATACAGGCACTGTAACAACCTCGGAGGATTATACCTGGGCATTGTAACATTTAACCTCAGAGGATTATACCTGGGCATTGTAACATTTAACCTCAGAGGATTATACCTGGGCATTGTAACATTTAACCTCAGAGGATTATACCTGGGCATTGTAACATTTAACCTCAGAGGATTATACCTATCAATATGACTGAGCACCATTCTGTTGCATAACAAAGAGTTGAGACAGAATGTCATGCAGATGTTTTTAAGTAATCTGAAATATATATTCTTCATTTGATAACATTTTACTAGGATATTGCTGACATGGCATTTTGTCCAATTCACTCAATCATTCATTCACTCAGTCACCTGAACTTCACCTCTTGTATTATGAGGCATGTATAGGTGTGTATATAACACAAACTGTGTACATTTGCTCTCCTTGCTGACTTGTTTAGTTATTGTGATGATCTCTCATCACTCAGCTGTCATGATGTTACAGTTCCCTTACTCAGGGAGACCATTCATACTTTCATGTGATGAACTTTCAAATGTGTCTTACCTTTACCCAATGCTTAACTGACACAGCATTGTGTTGATCATGGCTTACCAATAAGAAGATTACCAATTTGTGAAGTAAGTGTTGCATCTCCAATCATTCTTACATACAACTGAAGTGAAAATCGCCATTTCGTCATTTTAACTCAGTTCTTATTCCATTACAGTCAATTTTTCACTGTGTGATACTTTATACATATAATTACTGTGGTTAAAGTCATGTTCATCAGAAAATGTCATTTTTGAGAATTATGGCACGTTCGCATTGTTGATATAATGCTACACATATTGAATGACAGTTTGGTTCAGATCTAGCAGGTGATTTTTAGTGCAGCGGGCGGCTGTATGTCTTCCTGCAGTCTCGACGACATGAAAACCACTGTCAGTTAAATGGGGATAGTTGATCAAAGGATTCAGCTACATTAACATGTGTTGTCAGTATAAAGAACAGCCTCACCTTGTATGCAGGTATAGAGTTTCTTATCCAGTCAGCCTGTGGAGAACAATCTTCCTGCAATATAACACGAGCCAGTAACAGGCTTGATGTATGTATAAGCAGTTCTGTCACAGATTGGTTGTGTATGTGGCACAGTAAGCAATTCCAACTGAATGTCCCATCCCCCTCCTGATAGTTTGTCTCATTGCTGCTACTTAACAAGGCTGAGGCGGTGGTTGCCACTCAACTGAGGGCCGGTTGTCACAGTGCAAGGGAGATACCTTGGTGCCTTGTCATGCTATGCAGTAATTGGCGTATGGTACAGAGAGCTAATAGTCAACACGCAAGACCAGCTATACAGCTTATCTGGTAGTTTCTTAGGCTGCAGGAAGCGCTTGTGCTGGCAAGGTATCTCCAACTGTCAGGCACCAGGTTTACCAGGCAGGCATCAACTGTCCGGTCCACACTTTATCATTAATCCCTATTGATATGCTTTGTCATGTTAGTAGTCGTGACCAAAGAGATTTCAACAGGAAAGTTTGTTGTGTTTATTCATCAACGGTCTTCAGAAATTAGTTACCTGACTCAAGCACCCTTGAAGGTGTCACCACTAGTCCAATTGATGGTTTTGCTAGTGAGGACATTTACAGTCACCTCACGATTGCCATTGACTTCCCAAGTATCACACCAATATCTCCATATTAATTCCACTTATTTACTAATCATCTTAGCTGACTTGCCTCCAAGCACCATTACACTACTCATGTGTGTTATCTCCGGAAACAATAGTGGTGGTAACTTGTTTGGAAATAACTACACCAGAAAATGTTAAACCAATAGTGTGAATAGGAGTTGAGACGTCAGTTTGCTTATGTAATGGACTTGACATTAGGAAGTTGCGTGGTGATCTCAGTAAAATCAATTAATTGTCTGCGGACATGTGTCTTGAGAGCAGCAGGTGTGTTCTGACCATCTCCTGCCTTAGCCTCTTTGTTGCACTTTCTAGGTCCAGTTTTACATAACTGTGCATTGTTCAAGCCTTATTTGGTAGAGACACCAAGTATGCTCATGGAGTTGAAAATGGAAATGATAAGAGTTATTATTATATATTTAAATAACAGGGAAGAATGTGGTGGAGTGTATGACGTACAGAAATTGGTTGGGTTGAACAACAGGAATGAAATGGGTTTTGATGTATGTGACAAAGGAGAATGTACAACAGACCAGCCTGGAGGCAATAGGTTTGGAGGATTATTGCAACAGGAAATCAATTTCACTGTTTGAATAAGTGATTGATGGGTTTGTACACACACAATGTCATTCGGAATTAACATATTTTGCTTTTCAGTTGAAACAAGATTGGTATATTGTATCACTGGATTTTCTGGTGTATTTACATAGTGATTGTGATTGTGCCCAGGATACTACTAATTTGGGCTCATGTTGCATTTGTTTTGAATATTCCATTGATGTATGAACTGTTGTTTGTTTCTTCAGAAGATGTTTAAAATGTTGTGATGTGAATGTATTTGAATGGTGACGTATGATGTTCCTGCTGGGGTGAGTAGAGGCAAGAGAGTCAGTGATAGCAGATATGCATCACAGTATGCAAGGTAGGATTATTAATAAATTATATATATTTTTTAATTTGAGGTTTGTGTTTACTTTACTATGTGACCTTTATGTAAATTAGGTAAAGAGACAGACTTGACACGTCACAATCAAATGTAATTCCAAGACATAATGAGTTGATTGTAATGACAAAGGGGAGTAAGTTGCAGTAATACAAGAAATAATGAGATGGCTTTTTTGAAATATTTTGTTGCATTGACAAGCTTGAGTGACTTGGTTGTATTGACAAGCTAGACAAACTTGGTTTTATGGGTCAAATAAGATTCAAGTCTTGATATTTAGCCCCCAAACCATACCTAGCACAAGACTCTACATAAAGACTCATATTTCTAACACAGGGATTACTTTTGGCAGCAATTTTTACCCTTTGAAATACAAAATATCCCATTAAGATTTTAACATGAGGAGAAATTCCCATTACTAATGCTAATGCATGCTTACTCTATGCATTAATGTAGAAATATCCAATAATTTCTTCTGAAAATCCTGTATATAGGAAGAGATTTCCTTCCATTGACCATTTCCTTCAATGTGATCCCTGCTAACTATATATTTCTGTTACAGTCAGTGAGAAAACTCCATCACTTAAGTGACTGCCTAGTCAAAAAGAGAACTGATGTGTAAGGTTTGTCAGTAAGCATATTCACTGAGTCAATAAGGATACTACCTGGAATTTTATAGTAGGCAGTAGCATTACTCTCTAATACATATAGCAATAAAAATACACATAAAAAAGTTGAAATTTTTGGTCCCATCTCATATACACAGAAGAGAAAATTGATTGATTGCATGTTCATATAGCATGATATGTTTAGCATGACCTGGAGTTATGACGACTCCCACCTCGTTGCAGTGAACCTTTACATTGTGCCATCGTAATTCTAGCCATTAAGGTAGAATTGTATGTTGATTGTTTTCTCATTCTTGTTGACTGTTCTTCAATGAATTTGTTGTATTGTTCCTGGTTAATCCCCTGGATGCTGAGGGGTTTTTTTTCAGACGCAAATTTTTGTTAGGTTTGAAAAGTGAACGTTGCGTGAGAATTGCGCTCACGTGGTCCTGAATCTGCGTACGGTCATAAATTTACACACAAATGTACAATACTTAATTTCCTATCTGTTGGCATATATATATATAACAGTGACTACCTCAGGGATTTGAAAAATAGGCACTGCTAAACGTTGTCCAAAACTTTTTTGTGCATTAAAAAACAGTAAATTTCTCAGTTTTTTATCATGCACCAATAAAAGCACTCTGCTATGATTTTTTTCATTTGTCATCTTTACGGAAAGTGTGAGTGAAGAAAACGCAACCGATAATAATACAACATAAGTGTATATGAAATGGATTTATGTGCTAATGCATAGCATCATACGCACACAAAAAAAAATGACCCGCAATAAATGTCAAAAATTGATTTTGTCTATGACGTCAAACATCGACAGAGTTCATGCACGTAAAAAGATAAGGGGGCATAACTCTGCAGTGCTTTACATTAGGTCAATGTAACTCAGATCACATGGAGAGCATTTGCTGCGGATATGGACAGTATATTTTTGTTATGTTTTGTTCCCTGTGAGCCCAACTATTCCAATACAAAGTTTCCCAATGTGAGCGGATACCTTTTGGTAGTTTCACAATTTGTAAGGAAAGATGCCAATGTACTACATCAAAAGGCAGGTAAAAGCGATGTGGATGGTCATATCCAATACATAATTTAGTTCTTAGATTCCCATATTCTATTGTATGTGTAGATGTATTTTGATCAGTTTTCCATCATTACTAACAGAGTAACAGACACATCTTCAAATGTAATGAAATAACTGAAAATAATGGAAAATTTTACTTGACGTCATGGCATGTTTTGTGCATTTTGCGATGTCAAAAAAAGAATGACAGTGGTTTGCTGATTAGTATATATCCTACCTAATTTCCACTTAATTTGTAAAAGGTCTTTTGTGACAGAATTCAACATAAACATAAGATGAATGGTTTTACCACTGAAATAGTGTCCTGAAAATATCTACAATTAGATGGTTGTGAGCAACATGGGCACCTGATTGGCATCAATTTAGCGTAAGGGAATATTTCACAACACCTGCATATTCACTGAATGTTCATTTAGGATATAAACATTTCTTCTCATGATTATGTGATTATTTCATTTCATAAGTATGCAATGAAAGGTACAAAGAGTATGGAACTATTAGAATATAGAAGTAAGGTTTGTCCAAATTAAGACATGACCAGGTTTATATATTTTTTTAAAATGTTTGTATAAATATTGTTTGCATTAGATATTCTGCCATCAAATCTGTTTTAGTCGAATTTGAATTGACTTTATTATCTAAAACAATGATAATGAATCATGAAACATTTTTGACAAACTCGCAAGTGGTCAATCAATATTCATAGTTTTTTTGTCTATAAAAATGACACAAACCAATGCAATGAACAAGACAATTCATTTAAATGTGTGTGCCTATACATTTCATAAAATGTATAAATCATTTTCATTAATATCAGTTTTACTTATAAGGTTGAATTAAGTCACTGCTTATTAACCTGTTCATATGAAACTGCAATATTTGTCCCAACGTAGTGAATGTTGTAGATCACAGGAACTAAAGCTCATGTTGCAGTAATGGCTACTTGTGATCTTCCAACACTTGTTTAGAGGCTCAAAATGTAGTATAGTACACTTACTGGGTCAGTTTCCCATGTAAATATTATTCAAACAATCAAAAGCTTTCAAAGAATAAAAACGCATATCTTAAATCCACGTATGATATGATGTTGAACATGTATATATGTAGATCCTGAAATCAGTTTCATGAAAATATATGATACGCAAAATACACATCACAATACTGAAAGTGCAATCAGAATGATAGTGCCATTGTGTTTACTCATGTTCAACCCACCTTCACCTCAAAGAAATTGCCTAATATGTGCAACAATGTTGACACACTACCGATGACCGATTTCTTTCAAAATGGCAGCTTCGCTGACAAGGATACACAGGATTTTGTGAGGACTCTTTCCTTGATTCAGGGATCTTTTGTACATAAATATGAGATGTAAGTAATCAGAATTATTCTGACTATCTGGGTATTGTTATATGTTTTTATCATTTACATTGTAAATGGCGGAAGAAGCCAGAAATGCCGACAAGTACCGTTGTCATTCTGTGTGATTTTGCATCAGTGATGGTGTCATGCTGCACTAAAAGTTTGACAGTTTCTTATGAATTATCACATGATTGCATTGTATCTATTTTTAATTTGCTGTTTCTTGCTATGATTCTGTTCCCCTGAATATTCTAACCATATTGAGCCATTGAAAGCAATGATTACACGGCTGGATGTTGGAAAATTTCCGAAAATGCTGCACGGTGTAAAATCGGAATTTTTCTTTGTTTACAGTTCAAACAAGCACAGCATTTGTTTTCATACCTAGTATCTTTTGTTTCGTTTTATCTAGATAGTTGGTATTCGTGACAAAGACCAATTATAATTTGATTCTAAGATATGTGGGGAATTTAATGATGCATTTGTCGCAGCTGACTATGAAAAACACATGATGTAATAGGCGTCTCAATACCAGCCTTCTCAAAATGTGAGAAAACACTATCCAATATGTCGGAAAGCGCTCTTCGGCGTTCTTGTAAGTGTGTTTTCGAAAACATCCTGACCGATTCTGGGTTCATCAGCAACGTTTCAGAATTATCATTACTGGCTGCA
Organism: Haliotis asinina; assembly: GCF_037392515.1. Classification (NCBI taxonomy): domain Eukaryota; kingdom Metazoa; phylum Mollusca; class Gastropoda; order Lepetellida; family Haliotidae; genus Haliotis; species Haliotis asinina. The sequence goes on along the minus strand of NC_090291.1, from coordinate 22,282,020 downwards.
TGAAAACTTGATATCAGTGATCATTAATATGCTATTTTTTAAATTCAGTACTCCCAGTATTTATCTGATTTTGACATTTCAAAACATACAGCAAATAATGCTCTGAATCACGATTTTGTATAGTTTGAAAAACGGCGACATTTACAATGAAGCCTATTTTGAAAGGCAATTTTAAGCACTTTAGCTTGGTCTGAGATAATAGTTGATGGCATCAGGAAAGAAGGAATTTTCTGAAGAATTCAAAACTGAGAAGTATATATATGTGTGTGGTATATTTAGGAGATAAAGGCATTCTGTTTTCATTTTCGCGGTCCTTTATCTGTTGATTTAAGGAGTATTGAAACCCAATTGTGAGACTCCCAGTTGTGAGACAGTGGAGTGAATAATTAACAAAGAAAACACACCATACTAACCCATGTGACAGAATGAATTACAGTCCCTTTGATTCCATTTGAGACCGACGAATTGCTCACTAACACAAAATCTAATAATTGCAACAAAACCAAATTTTGCACAGCCACATAAAATCGACAGACCAATTCTCATGATGTGTCTCATAATTTGGGACCCTCAAATAAAAAAGTTGTTTAGCAAATGATCATCATTTTCTTGTCACCTTTCGCTATTTTGTACGAGGGGGGCACTTGCTGTTAGAACAGCCAGGTGGGCAAGGTGCATGTGTGAAATTGACATGTGTGATTTGCTCGGCAAACCAGACATTCGTGATTGCAGTACCTGAAACAATGAGATTGTCACACAACGCTAAATCAATTATTTGCGTCGTGTGTCTAAGGTCATTTAATAAATGTTCATCACAGATGATGTATAAAACTGGCAGATTCTATTATATCTTTGAATGCCGTACAGTGAGCAACCTGTGGTTTGAAGTTGTAAATAACACCACTGACTGAGGCAGTAAGCGGAAAAATGAAAATGTATGTTAGTTAGTAAACTTACTAACTGACTTGGCAGTAACACTACTGACCAGGCAGTACCTTACTGACTCAGCAGTAATGCTACTGACCAGGCAGTACCTTATTGACTGGGCAGTAACGCTACTGACCAGGCAGTACCTTATTGACTGGGCAGAAACGCTACTGACCAGGCAGTACCTTATTGACTGGGCAGTAACGCTACTGACCAGGCAATACCTTATTGACTTTGCAGTAACGCTACAGACCAGGCAGTACCTTATTGACTCGGCAGTAGCGCTACTGACCAGGCAGTACCTTATTGACTCGACAGTAACACTACTGACCAGGCAGTACCTTATTGACTGGGCAGAAACGCTACTCACCAGGCAGTACCTTATTCACTGGGCAGTAACGCTACTGACCAGGCAGTACCTTATTGACTCGGCAGTAACGCTACTGACCAGGCAGTACCTTATTGACTTGGCAGTAGCGCTACAGACCAGACAGTACCTTATTGACTGGGCAGTAATGCTACTGACAAGGCAGTACCTTATTGACCCGGCAGTAGCGCTACTGACCAGGCAGTACCTTATTGACTCGGCAGTAATGCTACTGACCAGGCTGTACCTTATTGACTGGGCAGTAACGCTACTGACCAGGCAGTACCTTATTGACCCGGCAGTAACACTACTGATGAGGCAGTACCTTACAGACTCGACAGTAACACTACTGACGAGGCAGTACCTTATTGACTCGGCAGTAACTACTGATGAGGCAGTACCTTATTGACCCGGCAGTAGCGCTACTGACCAGGCAGTACCTTATTGACCCGGCAGTAACACTACTGATGAGGCAGTACCTTACAGACTCGACAGTAACACTACTGACGAGGCAGTACTTTATTGACTCGGCAGTAACTACTGATGAGGCAGTACCTTATTGACCCGGCAGTAGCGCTACTGACCAGGCAGTACCTTATTGACTCGGCAGTAACGCTACTGACCAGGCAATACCTTATTGACTTTGCAGTAACGCTACAGACCAGGCAGTACCTTATTGACTGGGCAGTAATGCTACTGACCAGGCAGAACCTTATTGACTGGGCAGTAACGCTACTGACCAGGCAGTACCTTATTGACTCGGCAGTAATGCTACTGACCAGGCAGTACCTTATTGACTCGGCAGTAACGCTACTGACCAGGCTGTACCTTATTGACTCGGCAGTAACGCTACTGACCAGGCAGTACCTTATCGACCCGGCAGTAGCGCTACTGACCAGGCAGTACCTTATTGACTGGGCAGTAATGCTACTGACCAGGCAGTACCTTATTGACCCGGTAGTAGCGCTACTGACCAGGCAGTACCTTATTGACTGGGCAGTAATGCTACTGACCAGGCTGTACCTTATTGACTCGACAGTAACACTACTGATGAGGCAGTACCTTATTGACTCGGCAGTAACGCTACTGACCAGGCAGTACCTTATTGACTGGGCAGTAACGCTACTGAACAGGCAGTACCTTATTGACTTGGCAGTAACGCTACAGACCAGACAGTACCTTATTGACTCGGCAGTAATGCTACTGACCAGGCAGTACCTTATTGACCCAGCAGTAGCGCTACTGACCAGGCAGTACCTTATTGACTCGGCAGTAATGCTACTGACCAGGCTGTACCTTATTGACTGGACAGTAACGCTACTGACCAGGCAGTACCTTATTGACCCGGCAGTAACACTACTGATGAGGCAGTACCTTACAGACTCGACAGTAACACTACTGACGAGGCAGTACCTTATTGACTCGGCAGTAACTACTGATGAGGCAGTACCTTATTGACCCGGCAGTAGCGCTACTGACCAGGCTGTACCTTATTGACTCGGCAGTAATGCTACTGACCAGGCTGTACCTTACTGACCCGGCAGTAACTACTGATGAGGCAGTACCTTATTGACCCGGCAGTAGCGCTGCTGACCAGGCAGTACCTTATTGACCCGGCAGTAGCGCTACTGACCAGGCAGTACCTTATTGACTTGGCAGTAACGCTACTGACCAGGCTGTACCTTATTGACTCGGCAGTAACTACTGATGAGGCAGTACCTTATTGACCCGGCAGTAGCGCTACTGACCAGGCTGTACCTTATTGACTCGGCAGTAATGCTACTGACCAGGCAGTACCTTATTGACTGGGCAGTAACGCTACAGACCAGGCAGTACCTTATTGACTGGGCAGTAACGCTACTGACCAGGCTGTACCTTATTGACTCGGCAGTAACTACTGATGAGGCAGTACCTTATTGACCCGGCAGTAGCGCTACTGACCAGGCTGTACCTTATTGACTGGGCAGTAATGCTACTGACCAGGCAGTACCTTATTGACTGGGCAGTAACGCTACTGACCAGGCAGTACCTTATTGACTGGGCAGTAACGCTACTGACCAGGCAGTACCTTATTGACTGGGCAGTAACGCTACTGAGCAGGCAATACCTTATTGACTTTGCTGTAACGCTACAGACCAGGCAGTACCTTATTGACTGGGCAGTAATGCTACTGACCAGGCAGTACCTTATTGACTCGGCAGTAACGCTACTGACCAGGCAGTACCTTATCGACCCGGCAGTAATGCTACTGACCAGGCAGTACCTTATTGACTGGGCAGTAATGCTACTGACCAGGCAGTACCTTATTGATTCGGCAGTAGCGCTACTGACCAGGCAGTACCTTATTGACTCGACAGTAACACTACTGACGAGGCAGTACCTTATTCACTGGGCAGTAATGCTACTGACCAGGCAGTACCTTATTCACTGGGCAGTAACGCTACTGACCAGGCAGTACCTTATTGACTCGGCAGTAACGCTACTGACCAGGCAGTACCTTATTGACTTGGCAGTAGCGCTACAGACCAGACAGTACCTTATTGACTGGGCAGTAATGCTACTGACAAGGCAGTACCTTATTGACCCGGCAGTAGCGCTACTGACCAGGCAGTACCTTATTGACTCGGCAGTAATGCTACTGACCAGGCTGTACCTTATTGACTGGGCAGTAACGCTACTGACCAGGCAGTACCTTATTGACCCGGCAGTAACACTACTGATGAGGCAGTACCTTACAGACTCGACAGTAACACTACTGACGAGGCAGTACCTTATTGACTCGGCAGTAACTACTGATGAGGCAGTACCTTATTGACCCGGCAGTAGCGCTACTGACCAGGCAGTACCTTATTGACTGGGCAGTAACACTACTGATGAGGCAGTACCTTACAGACTCGACAGTAACACTACTGACGAGGCAGTACTTTATTGACTCTGCAGTAACTACTGATGAGGCAGTACCTTATTGACCCGGCAGTAGCGCTACTGACCAGGCAGTACCTTATTGACTCGGCAGTAACGCTACTGACCAGGCAATACCTTATTGACTTTGCAGTAACGCTACAGACCAGGCAGTACCTTATTGACTGGGCAGTAATGCTACTGACCAGGCAGTACCTTATTGACTGGGCAGTAACGCTACTGAACAGGCAGTACCTTATTGACTTGGCAGTAACGCTACAGACCAGACAGTACCTTATTGACTCGGCAGTAATGCTACTGACCAGGCAGTACCTTATTGACCCAGCAGTAGCGCTACTGACCAGGCAGTACCTTATTGACTCGGCAGTAATGCTACTGACCAGGCTGTACCTTATTGACTGGACAGTAACGCTACTGACCAGGCAGTACCTTATTGACCCGGCAGTAACACTACTGATGAGGCAGTACCTTACAGACTCGACAGTAACACTACTGACGAGGCAGTACCTTATTGACTCGGCAGTAACTACTGATGAGGCAGTACCTTATTGACCCGGCAGTAGCGCTACTGACCAGGCTGTACCTTATTGACTCGGCAGTAATGCTACTGACCAGGCTGTACCTTACTGACCCGGCAGTAACTACTGATGAGGCAGTACCTTATTGACCCGGCAGTAGCGCTGCTGACCAGGCAGTACCTTATTGACCCGGCAGTAGCGCTACTGACCAGGCAGTACCTTATTGACTTGGCAGTAACGCTACTGACCAGGCTGTACCTTATTGACTCGGCAGTAACTACTGATAAGGCAGTACCTTATTGACCCGGCAGTAGCGCTACTGACCAGGCTGTACCTTATTGACTCGGCAGTAATGCTACTGACCAGGCAGTACCTTATTGACTGGGCAGTAACGCTACTGACCAGGCAGTACCTTATTGACTGGGCAGTAACGCTACTGACCAGGCAGTACCTTATTGACTGGGCAGTAACGCTACTGAGCAGGCAATACCTTATTGACTTTGCAGTAACGCTACAGACCAGGCAGTACCTTATTGACTGGGCAGTAATGCTACTGACCAGGCAGTACCTTATTGACTCGGCAGTAACGCTACTGACCAGGCAGTACCTTATCGACCCGGCAGTAATGCTACTGACCAGGCAGTACCTTATTGACTCGGCAGTAGCGCTACTGACCAGGCAGTACCTTATTGACTCGACAGTAACACTACTGATGAGGCAGTACCTTATTGACTGGGCAGTAATGCTACTGACCAGGCAGTACCTTATTCACTGGGCAGTAACGCTACTGACCAGGCAGTACCTTATTGACTCGGCAGTAACGCTACTGACCAGGCAGTACCTTATTGACTTGGCAGTAGCGCTACAGACCAGACAGTACCTTATTGACTGGGCAGTAATGCTACTGACAAGGCAGTACCTTATTGACCCGGCAGTAGCGCTACTGACCAGGCAGTACCTTATTGACTCGGCAGTAATGCTACTGACCAGGCTGTACCTTATTGACTGGGCAGTAACGCTACTGACCAGGCAGTACCTTATTGACCCGGCAGTAACACTACTTATGAGGCAGTACCTTACAGACTCGACAGTAACACTACTGACGAGGCAGTACCTTATTGACTCGGCAGTAACTACTGATGAGGCAGTACCTTATTGACCCGGCAGTAGCGCTACTGACCAGGCAGTACCTTATTGACCCGGCAGTAACACTACTGATGAGGCAGTACCTTACAGACTCGACAGTAACACTACTGACGAGGCAGTACTTTATTGACTCTGCAGTAACTACTGATGAGGCAGTACCTTATTGACCCGGCAGTAGCGCTACTGACCAGGCAGTACCTTATTGACTCGGCAGTAACGCTACTGACCAGGCAATACCTTATTGACTTTGCAGTAACGCTACAGACCAGGCAGTACCTTATTGACTGGGCAGTAACGCTACTGACCAGGCAGTACCTTATTGACCCGGCAGTAACGCTACTGACCAGGCAGTACCTTATTGACTCGGCAGTAATGCTACTGACCAGGCAGTACCTTATTGACTCGGCAGTAACGCTACTGACCAGGCAGTACCTTATTGACTCGGCAGTAACGCTACTGACCAGGCAGTACCTTATCGACCCGGCAGTAGCGCTACTGACCAGGCAGTACCTTATTGACTGGGCAGTAATGCTACTGACCAGGCAGTACCTTATTGACCCGGTAGTAGCGCTACTGACCAGGCAGTACCTTATTGACTGGGCAGTAATGCTACTGACCAGGCAGTACCTTATTGACTCGACAGTAACACTACTGATGAGGCAGTACCTTATTGACTCGGCAGTAACGCTACTGACCAGGCAGTACCTTATTGACTGGGCAGTAACGCTACTGAACAGGCAGTACCTTATTGACTTGGCAGTAACGCTACAGACCAGACAGTACCTTATTGACTCGGCAGTAATGCTACTGACCAGGCAGTACCTTATTGACCCAGCAGTAGCGCTACTGACCAGGCAGTACCTTATTGACTCGGCAGTAATGCTACTGACCAGGCTGTACCTTATTGACTGGACAGTAACGCTACTGACCAGGCAGTACCTTATTGACCCGGCAGTAACACTACTGATGAGGCAGTACCTTACAGACTCGACAGTAACACTACTGACGAGGCAGTACCTTATTGACTCGGCAGTAACTACTGATGAGGCAGTACCTTATTGACCCGGCAGTAGCGCTTCTGACCAGGCTGTACCTTATTGACTCGGCAGTAATGCTACTGACCAGGCTGTACCTTACTGACCCGGCAGTAACTACTGATGAGGCAGTACCTTATTGACCCGGCAGTAACGCTGCTGACCAGGCAGTACCTTATTGACCCGGCAGTAGCGCTACTGACCAGGCAGTACCTTATTGACTTGGCAGTAACGCTACTGACCAGGCTGTACCTTATTGACTCGACAGTAACACTACTGATGAGGCAGTACCTTATTGACTGGGCAGTAACCCTACTGAACAGGCAGTACCTTATTGACTTGGCAGTAACGCTACAGACCAGACAGTACCTTATTGACTCGGCAGTAATGCTACTGACCAGGCAGTACCTTATTGACCCAGCAGTAGCGCTACTGACCAGGCAGTACCTTATTGACTCGGCAGTAATGCTACTGACCAGGCTGTACCTTATTGACTGGACAGTAACGCTACTGACCAGGCAGTACCTTATTGACCCGGCAGTAACACTACTGATGAGGCAGTACCTTACAGACTCGACAGTAACACTACTGTCGAGGCAGTACCTTATTGACTCGGCAGTAACTACTGATGAGGCAGTACCTTATTGACCCGGCAGTAGCGCTACTGACCAGGCTGTACCTTATTGACTCGGCAGTAATGCTACTGACCAGGCTGTACCTTACTGACCCGGCAGTAACTACTGATGAGGCAGTACCTTATTGACCCGGCAGTAGCGCTGCTGACCAGGCAGTACCTTATTGACCCGGCAGTAGCGCTACTGACCAGGCAGTACCTTATTGACTTGGCAGTAACGCTACTGACCAGGCTGTACCTTATTGACTCGACAGTAACACTACTGATGAGGCAGTACCTTATTGACTGGGCAGTAACGCTACTGACCAGGCAGTACCTTATTGACTCGGCAGTAACGCTACTGACCAGGCAGTACCTTATTGACTCGGCAGTAACGCTACTGACCAGGCAGTACCTTATTGACTTGGCAGTAGCGCTACAGACCAGACAGTACCTTATTGACTGGGCAGTAATGCTACTGACCAGGCAGTACCTTATTGACCCGGCAGTAGCGCTACTGACCAGGCAGTACCTTATTGACTCGGCAGTAATGCTACTGACCAGGCTGTACCTTATTGACTGGACAGTAACGCTACTGACCAGGCTGTACCTTATTGACCCGGCAGTAGCGCTACTGACCAGGCAGTACCTTATTGACTGGGCAGTGACGCTGCTGACGAGACAGTACCCTATTGACTCGGCAGTAACACTACTGATGAGGCAGTACCTTATTGACTGGGCAGTAGCGCTACTGACCAGGCTGTACCTTATTGACTTGGCAGTAATGCTACTGGTAGAGTTTCTTTGTTGATGCTATAACATATACAGCTCATATCGCTCTATTGCAGGGTCATAAGTCACAGCCATGATACACAGTAAATCACATGACAGTAGATATATCATTTGCAATGTATCCTGTTACACCGGTAGTTTGGCTGATGTGTTTGTGTTTGTACATTCCAGTTCTTACAATTAGATATTTCTTTCACACAGCAGGGCTGGTTGTGGTGTTACTGTCTCAGCATATCTAGCCTAACGCATGCCACACTGGCAGTGAAACCTTGCCTCTCTTTGATACATGGACCGATCGGGTTAATCCAAAGTGAACATCACTCTCTCAATTAATACAATAGATGGACCTGCCCAAACTGTACCTTCCATCAGATTTATGATACACCAGTGTTTCCAAGAAGGGTGAATGATGAAGGATGCCTTAAAGAAGAATGCTAGAAAATTGCAGTAATTGGTTGGATGAAAGATAAAGTCATCAGAAACATGTACCCCAACAGTGAACTCAAAATAATGTTTATTTACGTTTTAATCGTGAAAACAACTTCTGTTGACTTTTCCACTCGTGATGTCATGGAGTCTGCCATATTGCTAAAGACCATGTGATATAGTAATGCAAATTGTGTTGATTCTGTGGTTTATGTAAATGTTGTGTTTTGTTGCCTTCGGATGCACAGCATCTTCAAACAATGGAAACAGACACCATTTGTTTCCAGAAAGGGAAATGTTAGGCAAGGGAAATGTTCTGCCATATGAAAGAGACATGCACACATGAGGTATGAAAGTCCAAAAGCTAGACAGAAGAAAGCATTACCCGTGAGATATATTTATACTACATTTTTCCATGTTACCACCTACTGTCAGTGGAATTATGTAACTTAGATTTTAGCAAGTCCAAAGTGTGATAAGATATATTTTATCAAAATCATTAAAAAATTTCACATGAGCTTGAAAACATTTTGCTATAATTTTCATTCTGGTTTGGAGACCTAAATACTGTAATCTACTCTAAAAATTGCTGATTACAGGGACAGATCATGAAGTACTGTTTACATTCATTGTTTTCCATTTTGTCTACTTATACACATTGGCATCAGACTCACTATTAGTCAGTAGTGTGTGAAACTTGTTCTGTATTCTCATTGTTGTTGTGTATTCTCAGTGACAAGATGTCCTTCTTAGACTATGGCCAAGTGCCATAACTATTTCTATAAGCAGAAAGTAGAGAAGTATACATTGTTCTGACTAGTATTGAATAATTCACCAGTTTATAACTTATCTGCATCATTTAGTACTATCTCTGCTTGGCCAGGCTGGAGTCTTGTATGGAGACTTACTATGTTATTAATGAGAACTATGATCACACTGTTTCTTATTTTTAAAAATCCTTGCAACATTATAATCTTTGTATCAGACAATTTATGTTTCCTCCCTCAGAAGTATAGTCATTTTTTTTAAATGCAGTCACCAGTTTGACTCTAAAAGAACTTCAATCACATTTCAAAAAACATATTTTCTTAGGAACTGGTCATATTTAAAGTAGTGGGTGTGTTGGTTGGAACTGTATCACATTTGAATGACAAAAATGTTCTGATAATATTATATGGTCTATTCTAAAAATTATTTTGACATCATGCCTCTGTTTTGCTTAATTCTTTTCTTCTCCTTCATTATCACTGGAAGTTGGATCTTATGGATAGGGTCTAACATCCGTTTCAGAAGTGACACCAGGAACATGGTGCCATCGGCAACAGGCACATATGGCATCATGTCACATGCTACCCCCTGCTCAACTGTTGCATGTTTCTATAGTTGGCAGAAATATTAGTACATTTTTTGTTTATTTATCACGATGTTTACAAACTTTTTGATCAGTTTTAATCAGATATCATGACTTATTCAATGCCTATCCCCCTGTCTTAGTTCTGTTTTCACTAGCATTCTCCTTTAGTTCAGGACTGATGTGGCAGACGTGTCACATTATGCTATATACAGATGGAACAGATACAAGAGATGTTGATAGATAGATGATAGATGTTGAATCAAAAAAACTGTTCCTGAAATGATTACTGATAGCTGATAACATTGATTAATTAATTACTGTTCTCTTTCACAGCAAATTTGTCAAAGGTTGTAATTACACTTGGCATATCGTGAAATGTGACAGTTTGTAGTGTTGCAAGACAGAACATGTTTGCTGAAAGCAGACTGTTCAAGATATATGAGTGGATGCAATCCTTGAAACTGGTTAATGTCCAACATAAGTGGTGTCATTTGTTTCGGTTGTAATTTTGTGTTTTGTTTTCATTCATTTGATGTTACATTAAATAGAATCATTCCTCTTCATTTACGTTATCATCAGGAATTTCTTGGATGCAAGACACACAAGAGTATGTTGTTCTTCTTTAACTGTTTGTTGTATTTATATATGAATGAAATACACTCACTGGGGACCAAGTAATAAATTCGGCTTATTGATGTATTCATGACATACGTATGTCTATGACGGTAGAAACAAGATGATCAAATATTGAACAATTCCTATATTCAGCACATCATATCAAAATATAGCACAACAATACATTAGGTGACATAGATGATGAAAACAAATAGTACATATATATGAACACATTTCAATACCAGCAAAATGAAATACAAAGCACATGTACCTCTTAAATCCATGAACAAAATGTATTGAAAATTGACAGATATACATGGTGCCATCTTGAATCTTGTAGAAACAAAATCACTAACTCTTCCTTTTCTGTAAAATCACTGATCATCCTTTTGAACTCACCCATCAGTGGCAGACACAGTGTTAGTTGCTCTGGTTTGTTAATGGCATCAGTTAGCTATAACTTCTCATTGACTGACTTTGGCTTATTTATACAAGTTTGCTGTTGTTTGAATCTCATGGGACCAAATTTCCTTCTCAAGTCTTTGTGTGTATTAATGAAACAAATTTGTGTAACCGGAAATCAATTGATGACAACTGTACCAGGGAATGGTTGGGACCAACAGATACTTCAAGTTGAGCATAAATATTCAAGTCGCCAGCATTCGACCCGACAGGATTTGCCATAGGCAGTTTACTAAAAGCTCAAATATTACTCATTTTTCAAATTTAATAAAAAAAAAAGTAGATCAACTAAAATAATGTCTGATGTTCCAAAGTGAACTAAAGTATTAATAATAATATTTTTGTTGTGCTTAAATTGTGTGACAAAAATATGAAAACAAACATTGACTGTCGTTTTCTTTCACTTGTTAAACGTCTTGACACTATGCAATGAAAAAAAACTTGAAAATGTTTGGAATTGTTGTCATAATTGACTGTATGCACTTATACTGTCCATCTCATTTGTGGGTAGAGCCGCAGAGGCCACCAATCAGACAAGAATTCTGGGATACCATCAAGATACCCACAGGGGACACGGGTAAACAATGACCATAGCAACAGCCAGTAACAATAACAAAAGCCACAACCATTTCAGGTCTAGATCAATGTCCTTTAAATAGTAGTTCTTATCAAACATTCAACTCTCCATCACAAACAAATATTCAATCATTATCATATTACATTTATACTGTGGTGAATGTAATTCTGCCATCCTTTTGATTTTCTAAATAATTAACTTATTCAAAATGTCAATGTTGCTTGTTGCTGCATATGTCATCCCATGACAGGAATGCTCCTGAGGAGATGAAAAAACAAATACAAAGTAAACAATTATCAAAATGATTAAACAGCTTTTTCCCCTTGAAAATTAGTTTTCAAATGAGTAAAAAATAAGTGCATTTCAGTTTGTATCTTTTTATTGACCAGTGACGTCAAAGCTGTCATAGAATGTCTTTGACGACAGATTGGGGAGGAGACAGGCTCAAGCTATGATGGCATGTACTATCATGAGTTCATCACTACAGAACAGTCATACTTGCAGGACAGTAGCTGTGGATTGACTACTACATAGGCGTGAGTGCACCACATATCTTCCATGTTCTGATCATGTGGCACAGGCTCATCATAGAACAGGATTTTTATTCCTGCTTCTGAGGTCATGAACACTGCTGATGGACAATCACAAGATGGAATACTTTAACTAAAGCCTTTAAGTTATGAAGGCATTTTTACATTGAAAAAAATCTTGTCATTTCTTTACAGAGTCTTCTTGATAAATAATAATTGTCAAGGCCTAAGTTGCTGTGAACTAAAAAATACAAATATGCAAGTTTAATGTAATCCTGTATGAAATATTATCTGATGTTGCACAACAGTGTCAATTACACTTTGGTCAAAAACGGTCATGTGCCATACATATATTTTTTCTATGTTAAACTGGACCACACATCACGAGCAACAACATACTGTCAAGAGGTATCTCCCGTGTGTGCGTTGTTTGTAAACTAATGCTACATCAAAGGAATCGTGACAATGAAGCATTTCACATCTCATAGTGTCGAGGAAATTGATGAAAAGGCAAACAATCAGAGGTTATGACTTTTAAAGAAATATCTGAAAGAAAAGGGTGTGAATGAACATGTTGAAGATTTTGATCAAACCACTTTAAATGCTGTTCTTGTCAGGTTGTATTTAGGCATTACACAGACTGATGGATCGCAATACACAGTGAACTCTGTAGAGAGTATCAGAAATGGACTCAATCACTATTTGAAATCTCCCCTTTGTAAGAAGGAGTTTGATATTGTAAAGTATTGAGGTTTACGAAAGTGAATGACTCATTTCTGTCCGCAGTGGCCAAATAGAAGAGAAATGGAAACGGAGTAACAAATCACCATCCGTCAATCAGTGAGATGGACCTACAGAAACTGTATTCATCAACCTACATGAACCTAAACACACCAGTCAGTCTTCTAAACAAAATTCACTTTGACATTAAACTGAACTTTTTTCAAAGAGGTGCTGGAAGTATACATGTGATGACTAGGGATACATTCAAAATAATAGATTTTAATAGAAGAAACTGTGTGAAAAAAAAACATGTTGATGATCTCGCCAAAAATAACCATTAAAACGACAAGGAACTAAACGTATCCACAATCACGACCGAAAATCCCTATGATCCATCCTCCCCTGTCAAGTCATTTGCAAAATATCTATACAAGTAAAGGTAACAGTATGCTGACCAAACTTCAACACCCTAGTTGATAAAAGTTTCAGGTTAATAGAGTTGCAATTACTTATGTTGTTAAGTGTGTTTAAAGAGTTTTAGAAAATTTAAAAGTTTGACAGTGACTGACTGATTTCGGACGTTTTAAGGTGACTTTACTTTTTAAATGCAAATAACAAATCATTTTTTCAGCTACTTCTTTGCTTAATTTGTAGAAGTTCTTTATTTTAGTCTAGAACAGTTGCACGGTACTAGCACAGAAATTTCGTGCTGAATGCAATGGTGTGAACCCAAAAACTCAGCAGCATGCAATGTGGAGAAAGCTGACAGTGCAGCTTTAAGCAAATGGGTCACAATGCAAGGTGCTTCAGAGAAGCAGTTTCATGTAGGTATCACCCTTGAGTTTAGGACACCTTCAGCTCAGTCAGTCAACACAGTGTTAGGTAACGTCTGAAATGTTGTTGGAGAAAACAGAAGACCTAGTTGGTATTGCTGCACAACTATAAAATGTAGTCTGTCATTCTCATTCTGCAGTGTCACTCCAGGGCTCTTGCTAAAGCTGGTAAATCTCCATTTGCAATGTCTCTGTTGTGGTATCCGAATGCATTCAAATTACATTCAATCACAAACATTTAAGGCCTTCCTGAAGTTGTTGTTTGACCACAGATCACAAAGCCTTCATGAACATGCTTCATGTAACATTCACTGTTTGATGCCAGAAGGCATGTGTCCTGTCAAAGAAACCAAAAGGAAATGTGACTCACCTTTGAAGAGGACACTTCTATGCTGTGCATAAAAAAACAGTCGGATATGCTAGCATCAGGTCTATAGTGTATTTTAACATCACAATTACTTGTACCTTTGTGTAGATTTTATTACTGAAAGGTCATTGGTGCTATCAGCTATTTTATTGCCAAAAGGAAATAAAATAGCTCATTGGAATCAAGTATATCTGAATCTCATATCTTTAAAACATATCATGTGCTGCTGAAACCTTGTTTTATTGACTGGGAACCTTGTTTTATTGACTGGGAACCTTGTTTTATTGACTGGGAACCTTGTTTTATTGACAGGGACATACTGATTATTATTTATAGTGTTTGGGCTAAGAACATTCAGGTTCAGTAGTTACAAAGTGAATTGTATAACACAAACATTGCTCCATTTTCAATGATACAGTTTCTTCTGGTTGATTATCAGGTTACCTGCTCAGAAATAACAGTGTATGTTACACAGCATCACATTCACACATCTGAACTACTTCTAGGATGGGATTCAACCCAACAAAAGTACTAGAACCTGTGCTTTACTAGGAGCCTGTTGTTCCATATAACACGTATAACGATTAAGGTCAGTCAAAATATTCACCATCATCAGGATTGTGTCTGGAGTAGGGGGTGGGGGAAGTTCTACAATAAACAGGTTTATGACACTGAAATCTTGGATTAAGGGTGTGTATTTGTGATTGAAATGATTTTGAAGTGAGTTATATAAATTATGTGTGAACAGTAACAATGACATACACAAAGACTTCCTTGAACACTGCATTAGTTTCATGATATTCTACTTTGTGATCTTAGTGTGGTCTTGTTCTTAGACCTCTATTTGATTCATGTGGAGCAAATTAACTGAGTATGGTTTCCATTGTAGAGTTGATATACTTGGAGATCAAGACATTTATGTCAGTGGTGCTGCTACAGCCAGTATATGACAATTTGGGGCTTGCTCTTTGGATGTCAAAGCACATCACTGATATGGCTTTAATTTTGCTATGGGCAAGGCAGTTAAGTTGAGATAATTACTCTCCCCGGCAATCACTTTCCTAGGTTGGTTCATGAATATGGGTTGCCTATTTAGGGAACTGCTAACCTGTAGTAGGGTTGATTTGTTTTAGGTGGCAGAGAAGATGGTCTAGTTCAAATGATCAGCTTATGTTTTCTTGGGGGAATAGTGAAATATTTCTGAAGTCGGCTGTTCAATTTTCCTCAAAAGGAAACAATGCAGGGGAAAAAACATGTGCTATTTTGCTTCAAATAAGACAAGTGAACAATTAAACATATTACTCCTGCGAGTTTTGAGGATGTTGGGAACCCAAGAAACTTTCCCCTTGGCCAAACCTTCCCCAAGGCTTAAGACAAACTTTCCCTGGGAATACTTTGGCCTTGACCAAAAAGCTTCCTACCTTTGGCGCTCAGAGATACTACCTGTGAAGATGCGGGTTAGAACCTATGTTTGTTGTTGTGCTGTTAGTACCACAGATCAGTACTTCTGTTGTTGACCACTGGATTGTCTGGTCCAGACTGGATTATTTACAGACCACTGCAATATGGGTGGAATATTGTCAGGTGCTACGTAAAACTAAACTCACTCACATACTGGCATGTCAGCATTATCCCACAATGAAGCACATGTGACATATGTGGTCTCACCTCAGGCATGAGAGTTTGTTCATGAATTGCTTCTGTTCAGCCAGCAGAAAATGGGTACCTGATGGGATAAGTCATGTTACTACTAACCTTGTAGCACCTCACAGGCAGCTTGGGTTATCCAGGGTAATGATATTGTGTGCACTTAGAGCATGCCCATGCAGTATGGAGATTGGTGCTATATATGGCCTTCTATTAAAGCAGAGATTCCAAAGAGTTTTCTGCTCTGTAAACAGGGGCAATCTGGAACAAACTCACTTTTGTTAGGTGAGAACACTTGCTTCACATCTTCTTCGTTGTGGAACAGGCTGAAGTCATAGAATCTCTCAGGAATCAAGCTGCCAATCACGGTCACCAGTGAGATGAATATTTATGATTAGAATTTGATCAATCCGGCTACATTCATCATTTGTATGGTTTCTCAACTGCATGAAATGTTAGGTTGTTGGTTTTGTCCTCCACAAATCCCATCCAATGTTAAAAGTTTTTGCCAAAGATGTTGGAAGGATTTTCTTCCAGTTTTGCAGAATTTCTTAACTGAATGGATACTTTCTTCATTGCCAAACGTTCCATGAAGTGTACTCTGACTATGAAAATGCATTATTACACTCTTTCATTTACCAATCATTTTTCACCATTTCATTAACCCTCTGGAGTTGATTGCCATCTGGGACAAGACAGTCATGTCTGAATTGTCTTATTGCAGAGTTTAAAGTCTGTTGCCCATCTCTTTACCTAGGCGTAGGTTTCCATCCCTGCTGATGTATGCATATTTTCACAATAGCTTTAAGTAAATGCTTGGCCTTGAAATGTCACAACCTCCCTGCATAAATTAGTGGCTTATCAGTGAAAAGATCTCCTGAATGTACCTCTGACATGTACTGTCCTCAACAACATATCTCACTATTGTGGTATTTCTTCTATTAGAGTCTCAGAACTTATCAGAAAATATCAAATGAGAACGAGAACTCACGGACACATGGTAACAAATTTATCTCAACAAGCACCCTTGCTAAATGGTTTAAATTTGTACTGAAAGAATGTGACAATTAAAATGGCAGCCGATTGTGTCTGTATGCCTTTATTTGTGAACAGTGTTTTGGTTCATACCATATTGCATTCAGGACAAAAAGTTCAGTCTGGTACTGTACAACAGTTTGAGACTGAAATAACATATTTATGCAAATTATGGAAACGGTAGCTGAAACTGCGATTCCTTTCATGCATTTGAATGGTCATGTCAGCCAGGTGTGTCAGAAAGCATGGAGACGGCACATTACAGGTTAATGAATACATAACGTTCTTGGCACTTGTGCATGTGCTTCTTGAACACCTGGCTGTGCCTTTCTCTGCACTCCTCCCTTGTAATAAACAGTGAACTATGTCATTATTTTAATGACAGTTCTTTAAACAACTTTTTTATTATTAGGACAAACTTTCTGAAAAAGAGACTCACATAGTTGCTATGATGTTCAGCGTTTCATTGAGTATGTTATGCTTATTAGTTTTCAAGTTACATTGCAATTCATTAGTCTGCTTTTGAGCCAAATGTACTACAGATATTGACTACACCTTTGAAGAACATTGCAAGGGCATTTGTTGTGTTCCACTCCTGTATTACACAGAAGCATGAATGTATAGAGATTGTTACATTATGTGACGAGAATGAGGCTTGCATAGAGGCCCTGGATGTCCAGCACCTAGCACTTGTCAAATAGCAAACATTTCACATGTAGTTGTAGTTGTCAGTGAAGTTACCTTGAGGGATTATTTCATGTTTGTAAAATGTGGTACTCTGTTTACACCAGCACACAGAAAATATGATATTTATAACAAGAGGAAGCTGGTTGTTTTGATTGCTGAATATGGGAGCCCTGAAGCTTGGCACCCTGTTTTCCGTGGTTTCCATAATACACAGATTGTCAGTGTGGCTACTGGTATTGTCAGTGTATGCTTTTGACCTACAGTATGATGTGCCTGTACACATGTGAGTGGGCTTTCCTCAGTACATGCAAAACTGAGCTTACTTCTGCTACTGGGCTCCAATTAATGAATACTTGATCATTTACTGAAGCATTATTCCTATATTGTGGAAACAGCCCTGAGCTACTGCAATGTTGCACATGTATAATAGTGTACAATAGGCACTTGCGTATAATGTGTATCACCAATACAGGTATATTGGTTTGGAGGAAAGTTGCACCCTTATGTTCAATGTGTCTGATATTACATTGTTTCACTTCATGCACAGTTTGCAAACTCAGAATATGGAAGCATGCATGGAGATTTGCATGAACACAGTTTTGGATATATTAATGTTTGAAATTGTCAGTCGTATGTACTCACAACTAAGTGGCTGATTACAGTTTTAGAAGAAATGATAGGATTCAGACTATCTGTCACTGAGTACTAATTTCAAATAATGTACTTTTATACCCTATTTACTTTTTAAATGCACTCTTTCATTTGCAATAAAGGGGCCTATTTTTTCAGCATGTTTCTAGATAAGCCATAACCATGTTTGATAATGTGCAAATAAATAAACCCCCGATATCTCCAGGGTATACGTTCTGATAAGTCTCCACTATACCCTGAACGCATCTACGGCTCTGCACGATAAATTTATTACCTCCCCTTGCTGGCTCCGCCTTCTCACAGTAGCCGATCAGCTAGGCCCCGTTATATCCGAGCTTGCCAGTGTCAACAAGGGTATCTTTCGCAAGGGCGAAGGACTGCTTGCAGTGTGACTCAGATTTTAGGGAACTCACTCAAACAAATTGACAGGTCTGAATCTTTAAAACAGCATATGCAAGAACTCCTTCTATCTCTTCCAGAGAACCTCTGCATGATTTCTGTTGCCAAGTATAATCGGTTAGATAATTTAAAAACGAAAGTGAGTTGTGATTGGTTCGCTCAACTTCCCAGCATAGACACCTGATTGGATCAAAAGACAGCCAAGGGAGGTAATAAATTTATCGGGCAGAGCCGTAGATACGTCTGTGGTATAGTGGAAACTTATCGGAACGTATGACCTGGAGATATCGAGGATGTTATGAAGTAGGCATTATAAGGTTATAAATCATGGGCTGACACTTGGTAAACAATCAGTTATGTACATTGAAAAAAGTACTGATTATTAGATTTCATATGAAAAATTCAGCAATGGTTGCACATTGCCTTCCTGACATGCTGGACTGCAGTTCTATGATCTAGCAATACGTTTGTAACAGTGGTACATTCAATGACCTATGTTGATTGGAAAGACTCAGCAGGCATTAATATCAGGAGAGGAAAAAGAGTGACTAAATAAACATTGCTTGTGTCCTTTCAATAGAAGCGTATCTATTGTTGACTGTTTCCTGGCACTAGGAAGTGCCTGAAGGATATTGTTGACATTATCTGTATGTAACAGCTTGTCATCACCGATGCCTGCCTCATTGGTGCCAACTGTTCAAATGGCTGCAGTAGTGTAGCTGTATTTAACTGACATCATCATCATGTCTTAACTGGCATGATTGTTCTACCAACACCTAAAACATCAATGCTGCATGTGGACCCCATGTCCCCACATACACTACCAGAAGGTTGCCTGCGTGTGTGCGTACATGCGTGCTTGCAAATATATATTATATGAGTGCCATATTTTCTTGCAGGTAAGTCAGCTTGACATGTGAGTAAGAGGTGATCAGCTACAAGCCCTGTTCTGGGTAAGACAGAATTTTTTTGCCATATTCGTCTCCAATTAAACTTTCCAAGGCATTTTCAAAGCTAACACATCTAGATTTACTGCAGTGCCTCAGTGATAAACGTTGTGGTACCTTACTGCCATCAGTGGGGACACATACAATGTATCAGCAGTCTCTAGTTGTAGCATGTTATTGACTCTCAGCTTATCACCAGTCATTATCTGAGTGGAGGTGACAATTCGCTCCTCACAGAGATGCTTATTATCCTTATCAGTGCACCAGCCATGTAGATCCACAGCTGTGCCCTGTGATCAGAACTGGAGCATTCCCAAACATTGCACTATACTGACAGCAGCCAGCTTCTACAACATGTATCATCTATGTATCTATATGTATGTTAATTATCTCGCAGAATAGACAGCCATTAAACATAGCCCCTGACTCAGTCCCTCTACAAATGGACATGTCATTGCTATATAAATGTTCACACTTTCAACACAGTTTTTGTATCTTGCTTCCCAAGCCTCATGCAGGTATCAGGCAAACAACAGACTATGTTAGGGTTTGTTGTATTTGTTCATATAAGACATGAAATTGTGACAGTGTTGTTCTCTATGGGGAAGATGGTATCACCTAAGGTGTATGAGGCGTATGTTTGGGTTTATATGTCAGACAGCATACTGCAGGCTCACATTTGCAAGCTGTATCACAGTGTTAAGTAAGTTATCAAGTCTTTTTCAGACAATCCAGCAATTAACATAAAAAAACAGCAATCCACCTAACTGATAGTCACTTGAAACATGCATCAACCAAACCTGTCCTCTTGAAGGGGCACTGATCCAGAGCAACTGATGTTCCTCGCCAACAGTCTAATTACAAAACCATGCTCTGGGACACAGGGACTGGGCTATTGTCCACCTTGGCAGAATTTCTTCAGCCTAATCTGTCAGAAATAATGAGGGGTGTATGCCCATCAGATACCGTCATTTGAACATTAAAATCCCTGGCATTTCTTATCTGATTGTTATAAAGTATTCCAGCAGTACAGTTTTTTTCAGTTTTTCTAATGCCTGGATAGTATTATGAACATACTTTAGTGACTGATCCAATCTTATCCTATTTCTGTATTTTTTTCCTCAATATTTAGTCCTGCCATGTGAAAATACAGTGGAAGCTGTCTAATTCGAACTCGACTGGGACCGACTTTTGTGTCCGCATTACAAAGAGTCCGAATTGGACTGGTGAGAGTCAAGAGTTAGCTCCCTTGACCAGGAGATATGCATGCACGGTACTTTTACCATGGTGTAACATGTTTTCGGGGTAATAGCGCAAAAGATGATCATGGACATGATTGTGTATCAGTAGATTATCAAAACTCCATCAATAAATATCACCTCATCTTATATAAATAATTTATTGTTAGAAAGCTCTGTCGTCCGGTGGTTTCCAATGCAACACTCATTTCATGTCTTGTCCGTAAGCACAAGTGCTAGAAGTTACATACCATGTTTTCTTGTTACTCACTATTTCGCAGGGAAACGCCCTTGTATGGAAGCGCATGTGATTCAATCTTCTCTACAGAAATTAGCAAATACAACGTATCATTGGTTCAGGCATTTTGTCACTGATGAGAAATTACTGGAGTATCGTCTTTTTATAACAAAATCACATAACATCAAAATGACACTTAGTGAGTTGTGTCAGCTTGCTGAACTTCCTTGTTAATTCCTTTTGTTAATTGGTTATCATCACACCTGATAATCTGTTTAAAGTCGGTAACTTAGTTAACTTCTGCCGGGACCAACAATTTGGTCCGAATTATATGGAAAACCGAGTTACTTAGGGTCCGAAGAAGACAGCATGTAGCAAGCCATTCGTTTTGTATAAGTCCCATAGATTGCAAAACCTGTATATTCAGGTCGTACTGTGGTTTGGCCCAACTTTCAGTGGAAACATGTGTAAACTCACACTTTTTTTAAATAGTGGTAGCTACATACTGGTCTATTACCGGGGAATAATTAACACACAGGAAAGAGTTCCTTCGATTCCCCCAACCCTAAACCTATCCCTAACTTATACTTTGAACTTTTAGTCATTTCTGTGAGTTCCCTAGCAATTGTTGTGTTAATAATGAAGTTTGTTTTGTGAATAACTTCAGTATACACTAATTTATAAATATTATTTGTTATGGGGGAAAAGCAGGAACACACATTTGATTTATATGAATCTATAAACAGTTAACAAACACTTTGCCATTGATAGAAAAATCTGAAAATTTCTTAGGTTAAAAACTGATTATACCTATTTACCTAAGTACACAGCTAATGCTTATATGTATTTCTTATGTAACAATGAAATTCCATTCATATCCTCAACAATGTTGGCCCATAAGTGTTTTCTGTCAATTAAGTTGCATGCAACACAGTGATTGTTTCTCCCTTTCTGTAACCCATGTTTGCTGGTATAAGTCTACACATGTAATGTATTTGTCATCATTCACTTGATGGTCAGTTAATGAATTCAAAAGAGTGGTATAATTAGTGGTAAACACCACACAGATTATCATTTGGCTACTACAGTAAATACTCAGTATTATAAATCAAGGTCTGTTGTGGCAAATGTATTACATGATACAAACATTGATCAAAGGATTAACAGACAACCTGCTGATTAATTACAAACAGAGCGCATTTTAATACTTCCCACAAAACACACTAGACAATCCGGTGATCAACAGCATGAGCATCAATCTGCACAATTTTGAACCAATGACATGTATCTACCAAGTCAGTGAGTCTGACCAGCTGATCCCATTAGTCGCCTCATACGACAAGCATGGATTGCTGAAGATCTATCCCACACTGTATCTTCAACTGGTTGTATGAATGAAGACAAGCATGTGTTAATGAGGATCAGTTCTTATGCACATCTTCATAGGATGAAGACAAGTTTGTGTGAATGAAGATCTGTTCTTATCTGTATCTTCATGTGATGGAGAAAACCTTGTGTGAATGAAGACCTGTGATCTTGGTATAATAGAAACCAGTGTGTAAAATGGGATCCTCTGACGTCACATAGCATAGAAAGTCAAATAGTGCAATGATGGGAGACAACATTTCTGATCTCATTAGAATATATCAAAATTCATGTTCCGTCAGATTTCTAGAAAAAGATGATCATTACATGAAGAGCTTTCCAAACTAACTCCTGTTTTGTTTTGTTTTTATCCCCCCGGCATGTAATTCAGGGGGATATAGTCTACGCCTCGTCTGTTTGTCCGTCCGTCCATAATCATTTTGTTTCCGGAGCATAACTCAGAAACTGTTCAATATTTTTAGACCCAACTTGATAGATATAACAATTTCCTATGGTTGTACCTTTTGATATTTATAAATTTTTGGCATTTTTTTTTTTTTTTTTCTGTTTTTCCATGGAACATTTTGGTGTTAGTCTAATGGTGGGGTGGCTTTGTTTCCAGAGCAGAACTCAAAAAAACTTTCACTGTTTTTCTGCAAAACTTGGTAGATATATCAATTGGAACCTAAAGTGGTGCTTTTGCTACATACAGGTTTTTGTGATTTATTATTTTCTGAGTTTCCATGGAAACGTGTCAGACTTAGTCTGAAAAGTGAGAGGTGTGTTTCGTTTCCGGAGCAGAACTCAAAAACTTCTTAATATCTGTCAGTGAAACTTGGTAGATATGTGTGGCAGACCCCAAAGTGGTACCTTTTGGTATTTACAGGTTTTTGTGATTAATTATTTTCTCGGTTCAATGAACATGTTGCGGACTTCATTTCTGGAGCACAACTTGAAAACCATTTCACATCTTTCAGAAGATCTATGGCAGATCTATGAGACAGATCTTGAAATGGTGACTTTTTCTGATTACAGATACATGGCATTTATATTTTTCATGAATTCCATGGAAACGATTGAAACATGGTCTAAAAACACAATAAGTAACTGTCAGATGATTTGTCCTTTCAAATATGTGGGGGCTGTAATGTATGTTATCGACTAGTATGTGATCTCGCCAGTTACCATACAGCGCCATGTTATCGACGCAGACGACGCACAATAAACGTAATGACAACGTCTGCCGAGTCGTCTAGTATGTGACATGGTGTGTGTCAGAAGTGGGCAATTATAACTTTCAAACTAACAATTTGAAGTTTGACGACCCAGAAAAAGGAGTCTAGATCTCTAAAGAACAAAACGGCAAGTTGTTTATGAACTGTTATGCTCAGAAATCATAAATAGAAGCAAAAGTTCGCTCAACCGCATGTTCACGAAATTACCAGCCTGTGCTATATTGAGTGAGAAGAAGTGATTCTAGTGAAAATCTTCGAAGCTTACTTGTCTATGGACTGTAAACATGGCAACTAGTGAAAGCAATAGGCCTCAGATGAACTGGGAAGCTGTTGATTTAGAGCGTGAATGGAAAAGTTTCAAACAACAGTGTCAATTTACGTTCAACGGGCCTCTGTCAGGTAAAACTGAATTACAGAAAGTGAACTATTTAATGACTTATATCGGTGCCAGGGGAAGAGAAGTGTATGAAACATTTACATGAACCGCAGCTGAAGGTGATAATCCTGCAGAAAACGAAACTTTGAATGGTGTTTTTGGAAAGTATGACCAATATGTAGCACCTAAGAAGAATCAGATTAGGTCAACAGTGATATTCAACAGGCGTAAACAAGAACAGAATGAAAGGTTCGACAATTTTTTGACTGATTTGAAGCTTCTAGTAAAAGATTGTGGCTATACTGATTCAGATAGAATGCTTCGAGATGCCATTGTTCTTTGAGCTTATCATGATTCAGTTAGAGAGAAGTGTCTGGATAAAGGTGACGATCTCACTCTTGATGCTGCTATTCAGATAGGTCAGAATTATGAAGCATCACTACAAAGTATGGCAACCATTGGTGATGAAGACCCCAAGGTAAACAGAGTGTACATGAAGAAACAACCCAAAGCGGGTAGGAAACATGTAACAAGTCAGCCATATGCTCCTAAACATGACAGACATGGGACACAGAAACCCAAAACATGTGAAAGACATTCTAAATCGGACATTTGTAGCAGATGTGGGTATCAAGCTACTCACAAGAAATGTCCTGCTAAAAGTTCCAAATGTTCCAAGTGTGAGTTATTTGGTCACTTTGCTAAAATGTGCAAAACTAGACTTGATGAGGTAGACAATGTAGCATGTAGCAGTGAAGCCAGAAAATCATGTTCAGAAGTTGAAGAAAATGATGAATATGACTATTCTTCAGATGAATACTCACACTTAGTGCATGCTGTTGAGTCCAATGATTAGAAATGGTGGATAGATGTCAGTGTTTGTGGTAGAAACCTGGGTGTGCAGATTGACACAGGGGCAGATAAATCATTCATGCGATATCAAACTTATGTTGAAATGGGCCTAAAACTTCCACTAGTGAAGACTGACAAATGCTTCAAAAGTTACACACTTCATTCACTTGAAGTTGAAGGTAAGGTTACCTTGCATGTTGTGTACAAGGACAAAACAGTGAATGTTCCATTTTATGTCATTCACCTGGATCAGAAGCCACTATTGTCAGGAGATGTCTGTGAAGAGCTAGGTTTGATTAAGAGAACCTATGTTGTCACTCAAGAGATTGACAAATATCCTGAGTTGAAGTCTAACACAGGAACTCTTCCAGGAACCTATCACCTGAAGATTGATCCTACTGTACCCCCTGTAGTACATACACCGAGACGGCAACCAAAGGCCTTAGTGGAAAAAATCACGTCCAAGCTACATGAAATGGAAGCAAATGGACAAATAGCCAGAGTAACAGAGCCAACTGATTGGGTGAGCTCTATGGTCACAGTGGTCAAGGGTGACAAAGTGAGGATATGCCTTGACCCTAAGGACTTGAATGTGGCAATACGCAGAGAACACTATCCAATACCCAGAGTAGATCAAGTAGTGTCATCGTTTCCTGAATCCAGGATATTCTCTGTTCTTGATGCAAAGTCAGGATTTCTCCAGATTTGTCTCGACTATTAGTCCAGTCTCATAACCACATTCAACAGGCCTATCGGACGATTTAGATGGTTCAGATTGCCATTCGGAATCAAATCAGCGCCTGAAATATTTCAGCGTATTAAGGATACTATGCTGGACGGAATTGTAGGTGCAAGAGGTATCATGGATGACGTTTTCATCAGTGGAAAGACTGAGGCAGATCAAGAGTGAAATATGCTGGTCATATTGGTACACAAGATGGCTTGGAGGTTGATCCAAGTAAAGTGAGGGCTCTAAAAGAGATGCCTGTTCCAGTGTCAAAAGGTGACGTGAGACGTTTCCTTGGAATGAGTCAGTACCTGGGAAAGTTCCTGTATAGTCTCAGCGATGAAGATGCACCACTACGTGAGGTCATCAAGAAAGAAGTTGACTTCTTTTGGGAAAAGCCACAACAGAAATCCTTTGAAAAGCTCAAAGAACTGTGTAGTTCAGCTCCAGTGTTAGCTAGATTTGACCACAAGAAACCAGTTGTGATCCAGTGTGAAGCCTGTAGCTGTGTGGTGGGAACAGTGCTCCTGCAAGATGGGCATCCAGTTGCTTTCTCCTCAAGGGCACTCACCGACACAGAAAAACGCTATGCCCAAATTGAAAAGGAGATGCTTGCAATTGTTCACAGCTGCAGAAAATTCCATTACTACATCTTTGGCCGCCCAGTATCTGTAGAGACTGATCACAAGCCGCTACAGGCGATTTTCAGTAAGCCACTGCTTGCTGCGCCAGTGAGACTGCAGTCCATGTTGCTGAAGCTGCAGCCTTATGATCTGAATGTAATGTACAGACCTGGAAACGAAATTCCTGTTGGTGACGCTTTGAGCCGCGCAAATCTACCAGACCAGGAAGTTGACATTCAGCCAATATTAGTCAATATGGTTGACTACGCTGCAGTTGCGCCGACAAGGTACCAACAGTTTCAACTGATGCGTTGAACGAACTTCACTCAATCATTCAGAAAGGTTGGCCAGACAATAGGTATGAAGTACCTCATTGCCTAAGAGAGTACTGGAACCAGAGAGATGAACTCTCCATATCGGACGGAATTGTATACAAAGGTATGCACATTGTTGTTTCTCCCAGCATGAGAGCTGATATGATAATCAAATCCATGCTTCCCACCTTGGCATCAGCAAATACAAATAACGAGCTCGAGAAGCTTTGTTTTGGCCTGGAATGACTGCCCAAATAGAGAGTCTAGTCAAAGACTGTGTGAAGTGTAATGAGTTCCAGAACAAACAGAAGTCACAGACATTGATGCCTATCCTGCCTAAAACTCCTGCCTATCCATGGTGTGAAATCGCAAGTGACATCTTTGACTCTGAAGGCAAACCATACCTTCTTACAGTAGATTACTTCTCACGATTCACTGAAGTTGACAGACTTGCAGATATGAGCTGCAGAACTACCATAGAAACTCTCAAAAGTCAGATCTGCAGACATGGAATTCCTGAGAAGTTGAGGTCTGATAATGGTCCCCAATTCTCCTCCAGAGAATTTGCTCAGTTTTGTGAAGACTATAATATTCAACACGTGACGTCTTCACCCAATTACCCCCAGTCTAATGGTGAAGTTGAACGAGCAATCCAGACAGTGAAGAGACTTTGGATGAAATCAAGTGATAAA
The DNA here is from genome assembly GCF_037392515.1 of Haliotis asinina. Classification (NCBI taxonomy): domain Eukaryota; kingdom Metazoa; phylum Mollusca; class Gastropoda; order Lepetellida; family Haliotidae; genus Haliotis; species Haliotis asinina. The sequence goes on along the minus strand of NC_090291.1, from coordinate 22,254,788 downwards.
CAACTTGTTCTCCTAGACTATCGCTCGACACCACTGGAGTCATGTGGACTCTCACCTGCTCAACTGTCTATGGGAAGACGACCCAGGAACAAGATACCTGTGTTCAGAGAACTGCTACTACCAAAAGCCTATGACAGGAAGGATGTCACTCTTTGTCTGAACGGGGCGAAGGAGAGACAAAGTGGTATCACAATCAGAAGGCAAGTTTTGATCTCAAAGCTCTCTCTCCAGGTGATCCCGTTAGAATGGCTCCACGATCTTATGTCGTAGAGCACAACAACCGGAAGTACAGAAGAAACAGGAGTCATCTAAGACCCTCAACTGAGACAGCTCACACACAGGGCACCAAGCTCTGTAGACCACCCACTCATGAGCTCCTACCTCCACCCAATGCTCGGAGAAACTTGAATGTACATGTGTCCCCAGCAAAGAATGCTGTGACAACACAGACACGTCAGACTGATGTGTCAGATCAGACATATGTTAAAACCCCACTCAAATCCCCAGACACTGTGCCAGTAGTAGTCACTAGGAGTGGTAGAGTCAGCAAACCGCCAAATCGTTTGGACTTGTGAATTCTTTGATTGACTGACTCATTGTTGTAACTTCTCGTTGAAGTGACATTTGCAGTTGAGAAACTGCTTTTTGAATTTGTGTATTCCATAGGAGCCAAAGGAAAGTGACTCTTAATTTATTACGTTGGTAATATAACGTTTCAGGAAAGACTCTAAAATGCCTAAGTTTATTTTGAGTATTCCAGTTAGAGTTTTATGATGTTTTAGACATTTGCATGCAAGTTATACTGTTAAGTTATGTTGTCTACATGCTTTATCAGCTCCAATCAAAGAGGGATGTAAATTGTATGTTATCGACTAGTATGCGATCTCACCAGTTACCATACAGTGACATGTTATCGACTGCAGACGACGCACAATAAACGTAATGACGTCTGCTGAGTCGTCTAGTATGTGACAGGGGCCGGGGGGATATGTCATCTTCTGATGACTCTTGTTTTTTTAGCAAAATGTATTACAACAAGAACATGAAATTAGTTCTACAATAAACATAATCTTGTCTTCTCGATAATCCCTGTTCAACAGTCAATGAATCTGTACATAATTGGGTTACTTAATCAGACATGTAAACAATGCCTGGAAATTTTAGACAATGTACACAGTGCCAATGTACATACTGCCTGATTGCAGACACTGACTGTAACATACACACAGCAGAACAGTACAGTGTTTTGCACATCATTTTAAGAGCTCATTTTGTGATGTCGAAGGCCTTTCTGTGTCATATGTGTTGTCCAGTGATTGAAACTATATGTGAATCCTTACATCCCATTCCTGCTGAGGAAGGCACAGTTCACAAGCAAATAATTATTGAGAATAGTCTGAGAATCTGATAAACAGTTCTGAAGTGAAAATTAACCTAATTTGCACATCATTTTGAATACAATATTTGCATAATGATGTCACAGTCTATTACATTTTGCAAAGTTATACCCACCCTTGCTAACTTTGGAATTACTAGCTTTTGTACGCAGATTCTCCAAGTGATGCTTTCTGCCTGATTCTGTTGATCACAACTGATGAGAAAACTAAGCTATGATTCCATTTTCTTTTTTTACCTGAATGCTCTTTCAACATGTTTTTACTGGCATGTTTATGTGCACTGGTTCATGTTAGAAATGAGATATGATGCTGGTTTGTTGGATTGTGGAAAGACTTTGTTGCTACTCCTCCCCAGTATTCTGCCATATAGTAACCAAGAAATAAGATTGCAGATAATGAGAGGCTTCCACGTTGAGGCACCTCTGTGCTACCGGAGTCTTGTTGTTGGATTAGGCAAAGATGAGGATCTTCCAGTTGATGTTATTCTCGTCCTACTAGAGTATGCATGTTTCCTCATATCCCATCTGCATCATTCTCTCCATTAACCATGATTTATCTGGACCAAAGCAGATTTCACGGTAACAGGTAACTGATTAGCCAAATTTGGAGATGAAAGGTATGCCAGAACACATAATAACTGATCTGGGAACATTATTGTTTAGACATGTATTTAATTTGTTGCAGCAAAGTATCATGGCCTAAATTACTTTTATCAGGCTCACTTTATTTGGAAAGAAATGTTACAAAATATGAAATTGTGCACTTTGTCGTTGGATTCATTTTAATATTAGTGGCAGCAATGGCAGCGACACATATACAATACACATACTCTGCGTGTGTCTTCAACACTCATCTTTTCTATACTTTTAAAGTGACCTTTTTACTTCCACCAATTTTGCCTTGACTCTTGTATGCGCTGTGAGCATGCCCCAGTGGAGTTTAGCTCCATGTAATTAGGGGCACGAATGCACGCACGCACGCACGCACACTTGTCTTTGTAGCTGAGCTCATGCCCTGTATGTCTGGCTTTTCCTTTTTCAGTATCACAGGTCATCCAGCATCCAGGCATTAAAATTTCTCTCAGGATATTTAAATTATTGAATGACAACACCTGAATTTTTCAAAGCCAGCAGCAATATTTAAGAACCTATGAATGGTCACTAGTCAGGCATATATGTTAAATTAATGAACTTACAGTCAGAATTACTGAAGGCTGGACATTTCTGGGAGATTGATATGACACAGCTTCCATAATAATGGCAATTTTTAAACTTTTCCTATCTTACGTTATGTATCTCTCTTCCTCACTTCGACCATGTGTGCTATCAGCTACGTTGAATAATATTTTCCAGGCCTCTGACCACCCGACCTCTGCCCCCGCCATAGACACCTGTCAATCATCTTGCTGGTGCAGCTGTCTCAGCTGGTTACATGACGATTTGTACTTGTCATTCTCTTTCTTGTCGCACCACAGTGTGGACACGTGTTGTCGCTTTGATAGATACAAGTTGGAATTGTGAAACACATGGATGGATCTAAAGAGAAGGTATCTAAGAAGTGTAAACACTGCAGTCAATGTAATAGGAACTTCTCAGCGGCAGACCATCACAACTGATATGTGGATTGCATGAGCATTTGTGATACGTCTAACAGATGTATGTATTGCGAAGGGTTAGACGACGAGGAGTTTTCTGTGTATCGGCAGGTACCTAATAGACGGTCATCTGATAGAGATCGTCGGCAGACAGAAGATGGGCAATCTGCTCCTAAAAAGCCGAGGAAAGAATGACACAGATTAGTTGCTAGACAGTCATCTTCGAAATCAGCAGATGAAGCTTTTTTGAATGAGGCTTCGGACTCATACCTGAGTGAGAATTTGAGACGATTGTTTTGTCCTAGTAATTCTGAGACCTCGCGGGACATGGGTGAATCGTTGTCACCACCACCTCCATTGCGTCTGACATCTATTGTGACGATACCGCAGTGGTCATAAATTCACCCAACCGATCCACTGACTCACGAACTCTGTAGTGTGATTTGATCTACCACTCATGGCCACGATGTGGTTGCAGATCAGCTGATTTAGTCCGATTTCCCATCCACTTCATGCGAACACGTCGATTCACTCTGAAGTGATGCACTCTTAACAACAGCTTCGTTTCAATGTGGCACTCAATCAAACACTTATGGCGATTCACTCTAAAGCGTCACTTCCACAACAACAGGCTAGTCTCGCTCCAGTGCGGCGCTGTATTCTGAAGCGCCGCTCTCTCAACAGCAGTATAGGTTTCGATGCGGTGCTTACTCAGGGTGACTTCAGTTTGGTGTTTGATCACAGAGTGGTTATTTCCCATTTTGGTTCAAGCACTTAGTGCACATACAGTTGGCAGTGCGGTTGTTAGGAGTGTGCCCCTTGTGTCGATGGCTACTCCACATGTATTGACTGCAGCTGTCAGGGCACCGTTAGTTACTTGTTCTACGGGTTACTCAGGTGTGACTGGCTCGTTACGTAGCACTCCACAGTTTACATTGACGCTCTTATCAATAGGTTTCGAACAGATTTATTTCGCCAACCTTGGTCTGGTAGTTCACTTATCATGGGGCTATTAGAGAAGTGGCTAACAAGGTCAGTCAAGATGCGCATCTACAAGTTTCAGTTGAGCTCCTGAAGTATCAGAGATTACAGGTGGATGAATCTATGCGACAGTGGCGGCCGGCCCGTTATGAACCCACCAACCCAGACTTGCACTCAGGGACTGGATCCTCTTTTGGGGGAGAGGACGCAGAGGTCATGTCAGTTATCAGCATCACTCCAGCATCTCTGGTGCCTCGAGGCCATCAGGCATTTCCGAGCAGTCCTCCCACAGGGAGTTTGATAAGCAGTGACTGCATGACATAGAGCATGACTGGGTACTTCTGCCCAGTAATTTTAACAACTCTGTCCAAAGGTTTTCAACTCCCGGTTGTGCAGTATCCTCCCTTAACACGGTTACCAGAACACAGAACATATCCAGTTCAGCAACTGGATGCCTTGCAAACCACAATAGATACAATACTCCAGAAGCTTGTGATAGATTCCCTGGGACCGGCTCCTGTCAGTCCAGGATTTTATTCACCAATTTTTCTAGTCCCGGAGAAGGATTCGGACAAGTTGAGGCTAATTTTCAACTTGAAGGTATTCAACAAGAGGTATCTACAGGCTCCACCTCACTTCCGCATGGTGTCAGTTAGCTAGTAGCTCTTTTAAGAACAGTCATCAAGCTGGGGGATTACATGGTCAGTCTCGATCTGCAGGATGCATATCTGCACATCCCGATCTTCCCAGGCCATTACAAGTTTCTTTGGTTTGTTTTCGAGGGCACCCACTATCACACAGAGCTTCTGGAGTTGCTATTCACACTGGTCACGAAGCCAATCACCAGCTTTCTGCATCGCAAGGGGATAGTCTTTGAAGCGTTCATTGACGACTACATTCAAGCCCAGGCCGATTCTGCTCTTCTCCTGTGTCACATGGAATTCACAATGCAGCTACTTCACCAGTTAGGCTGGTTAGTGAATCGGCAGAAGTTGGATCTGATTCCTACTCGACGCCTTCAGTTCATCGGGGCAGTGTTCGACACTGAGGTCAGCAAACTGTTTGTTCCGAGGGAGCGGTTCAGCAAGATACAACGCTTAATTCCCCTTGCGTTAGCGCAACACAGGACACTATGCCAGTGGCAGGAACTCTTGGGTCTGTTGTCATCAGCTCAGGCTTTAACCCTCAGAGGTCAGCTTCAACTCTGGCCATTGCAAGTATTTCTAGCTCCACATATCAGGAGGGGCGTTCCATGTGCACTGATCACGCTACCCAAGGAGCTTCACTGTCAACTACTGTGGTGGATGCAAGAGTTGAATGTTTGCAGCGGAGTTTGTTTAGAGCCATTTGTCTCTACACGGGTGGGGAGCTCACCTTCTCAATCAGCAAGCAGCAGGGCAGTGGCCTCTCGCAGACCGCACCTGTCACATTAATGTATTAGAGCACAGGGCAGTAATCTTGGCCATCAGTTATTGGCAGGCACAACTGCGGGGGACGCCAGTGGTGTGGCACATCAGTTGGATGGGATCAACAGGGTCGCCTCAACTTCTGTGGTGGACGCAACAATTCTTCGACCTGGTAGACTCTCTCAAAATATCAGTTCGGGCCAATTATATTCCAGGGGGCAAGAATGTCATCGCAGACCCTCTGTCACGTCTGAAGCGTCCATCCCCGACGGAATGGAAGTTGCATCCAGAGGTGTTCAGGACTGTTTGTCTTCCATTGATGAAGCTGACAGTAGACCTGTTTGCCACCAGATTCAATCATCAGCTGCACTTGTTCGTGTGCTTCTCAAGCGGCGTACGACTCGGCAGATCATACTGCTTTTGGCCCTACTGGCCATTGAGGAGTTGGTTCGTAGATCTTCTAGAGCTAACCGAACCAGATCCAGTTCCACTTCCCGACCGATTCAACCTACTGGTTCATCCGCACTCTGATCAACGACATTGGTCTCCACTAAAGCTTCATCTGCACATTTGGTGCATTTACATTGGTCGCTAACTGCCAAGTGTTATTCTTCGCGGGTTGCAACTGCTATCACAACAGCGTGTCATACTTCTACGGGATCTGTCTTCAATGACAAGTGGAAGAAATTTGAATCATACTGCAGAATGAAAGGCATAATGTCTCCCACTACAACATCGCCTCAGGTATTTGCACAGTACCTTCAGTACCTTCCATCCTCTAGGAAGCTGAAGGGTTCTACACTATCTACTAACCTAGCCGTGCTCAACACAGTTATTGCGTTGACGTCGGGGGTGAAGATATCTACTGTTCCTGAGCCCCAGTCTCTCTTGAGAGTGTATAAACTGGCTAAGCAGTCACGGTAATTCCAACCTCCAGCTTGGGATCTTTCCATTGTACTTGCTCATCTCACATCCAGTGAGTATGAGCCCCTGAATGAGAAGGATTTTTAGCATGTCACATTGAAGACCTTAGCCTTGGCTACAACTGCACATATTTCCAAGTTACATGCTCTAGATGTCTCTAGCTTTGAGAGGTCTTGACATGCTAGAGTATTCCTTGGTTTGCAATGGGACTTTCTTGCCAAGAACCAACTGCCAGGACAACCGGATCATACCTTCCCCAGCTGAAACGGCACCATGGTTGACCATGGTCAACCACGGCTTACCACAGTAAACCATGGTATTACCATGGTTTACCGTGCTAAACCGTGGTCACCAACATTTCTAGACCATGGTAGACCATGGTCTAACATGGTCATCATGGCAGACCATGGTCATTATAGACCATGGTCACCAGTAACCATGGTAGACCATGGTCTTTTCCATTTTACCATGGTAGACCATGGTCATCACAACTCATGATCACCAGAAACCATGGTAGACCATGGTCATCGTCCTTTTGCCATGGCAGACCATGGTCATCCTAGACAAAACCATGGTAAAACATGGTGTTTTCGTTCAAAGCAGTGGTTGACCATGGTCATTTCATGAAAGTCCATGGTAGACCATGGTCATCACAGAAAAATTTTACATTTTAAACTGTGATAATTAAAAAATTTAAAAGGGGAAACCTGATGGTTTCATGACTCTGTGTTTCATTTATGAATAACAAATCTTGTAGGTCCTTGTTCTTACATTTGTGTGCATTAAACAACTAAATCTTAACACCTCAGTGAGTGTTAAAATGTAGTGTGATTTAATAAAAAAAAATAGAACAGGATGTCATAAAAATAATCATAAGCGGAACGAACTATTCACTGATTTTACTTACTAATAATTGCTGCAGAGATACACAAACAAAACAACTGACGTCTTATACTCTGGAAAAGCAAAACAAAAATAACCCTGTGTTCATCTGAAAATATAATAGGCATGGTTTATTTCTCCCGATCCCTTTGTTAAAGTTGTCCATTAAACTGTGTAAATCTCGTCTCTCTCTAATACTAGTTTTTGTGTGTGGGTGCCTTTTTCTTCTTGTTTTAAAATAAACACAACAAACATTGTACGACAGAAAAGCTAAACAATGTCTCAGCAATATAGACAGTTCAAAGAAAAACTCACCTTTTGTTAATAGCTACGCAACTAGTTGATACTGTAGAGGTTTTCTAATTGCCCTGAATATTGATATTTAATCCATAAAGTACAGACCCTGACGCAAATATATCCAAGAATACCAATGTAAGTCTAGAAAATATGGATTGTAGATTCCCTTAACTTCAGGCTGCAAATGAAGGAAGTCCGTTAAAAACCGTTATGACTTAAAAAATTGTGTAGCACAAGGTGTCAAAGTTCACGGTGCCTGTAAGGAAAGATTCCGTTTGTTCTCAGATTGTAGATTCCCTTAGCTTCTGCGAATGAAGAAAGTCTCAGCGCTCTATTTCATTGTATTATTATAGTATTATACTATAGTATTTTCAATATGAACTTTTTAAAGTAAAATATGTTCATTTCAGAGACTAGTTGTTAGTCTATCCATAAAGTAAAACTTTGAAGTACGCTGTCAAATTCGTCTCATTTCATTGAATTTCTCCCGTGATTTTCTCGATCGCAAGTGAGCAGATACTTATAAGAACGTCTTTCGCATTGTTTATGGTGAAGCAAAAACACAAAACAGTAAAAACAACAAACAATTCACTTGGTACTATAAACAGAAAGAAATGTTGAAAAGAATTTTGATATCGATGTTTTTGTTACAGCTTTCCAAACACGTACGTCGATCTACCCGTTGAAAAAAAAATCAGTGCTCTCCACTTTTGAACACATTTCACTGTCACATTCCGTTCACCACGTGCAAATACGACCATTAAAAAATTAGGTCAATTTTGACTAATGAAATTAAATTTATGGGCAGGGATATGTACATAAACTGTCCTTCCACAGATCGATCAAATCGATCAAGGGACGTGTGCACACAGAACATCAAGTTTTCGCAATTCCCACCGTTGAAAATAATACGACATATATATTTATTCAAATTTCGATGTTTATGCCGAAATACTGTAATTCTAGCCATTATTACAACGTAAGATTAGAAATTATCCACTGTTGTGAAGTAACACGAACGCGCGGTACATGGCTCCGATTTTCGCGCCAAACACGGCCACGCCCTTCGTTCTTCCGTAATCTATTGCGACTTCATGAGCGCTAACCGTACAGCTTATTTATTACATATGCAGTTACGACTATATTCCTGGTCGTAGTAGATCTATGTGTATATATCTATGAAAACGTATTGGCTTTAATTTTTTTCTTAAAAAATACGTTTCCACTTCTAACTCGCACCATTCCGGGACAAGCCGAATGGGGACGATCTCTTCGCGGCACGATGCCATTGCTGCTGGTGCTATGTGTCACGTAGACCTGTGTGAGCGCGCAAAGCGAGCGAGAGGCGCCAAACACAACTTTTGCCAACAGACAACGATCTAAGCGAAGAATAACCTAACGTATTAGCGATTCACGGATTTGGAGGATAATCCAATGTTGGATATGTGAAGAAGGAATAGACTAGATTTATGCCGATGGATACGTCTCAGGTTGATTTCCAATGGAGATGAGCACGAGCGGTAAGTAAACAACAGCAATATTGAAATCGTTTTGAGTGCCCCGATATTTAAATTGTTTTGAGTACCTTAAGGTTCGCATACGAACATAGGTAAAGGGGTTAGCATCACTCTTTGATTAGAATGACGTAAGACAATGTAACAATAACATATATAGCAATGTATGAAGTGTTTATGTCGCACATTCTCAGTGAATATCTCTCAAACGGAAGGAATAATGTGTGATGAACGTTAATTTGAGGTTTTATGTAATATGTTCCGTTCATTTATGTTAAGACACTATCAGTATCTAACGGTACTTTAAAAACCGTTATGACTTAAAAAATTGTGTAGCACAAGGTGTCAAAGTTCACGGTGCCTGTAAGGTCAGCCTGAAAGATTCCGTTTGTACTCAGATTACACACACAATAAAATACACTCAAATGATCATAAAAGGGAGGTAATTGCTATAGGCACGTTTATGGACATTCCATTTTCTTTCTATCGTATATATTTGTATTCAGCTTTGTAATAACTGCTGTTTGTAAACCAATACTGAATGTGTCAGTACATTTTGCCATTCATTTAACGTGGAAATAGGTTCAAATACTTTGAGATACGTTTTTATCAATATTATGATAGTGCTGATTATTATAAGTATTATGAAATTTTATGCATCATTTCAGAATATTGTATTTGGTTATGAATGTAGACAAGTGATTTGGAAGCCAGTTTGGTGTTTTGACTTCTATTGCATGTTTTGCTACTGATATACACTCTTCACATTAAAAGAAAGTGATTCAAAGTCATTAATGTATAGAAATGTTTTTAAATAACATGATTTAGTATAATACTCAGGTGAAAAAATATCCAAAGTATGGGAAAATACTTAACATTTTTTCAGCAGTTATAAATATACAATTAAACAACACAATTTCAATATTTGCTTAAGAACCTTTGAAATGGGGAAACACTGTTATTAAATGTTGTTTGTGTGTTTTTCAGATTTCCACTGGACAGTTCTGAAGAAATGGTACTAATGTTGAAACATTGAAGATTAAGTTATATTCCAGAGCCATTTGCTCTTCAAACTGAAGACTTAGATTCGATTCCTCTCCTGGGTACAGTGTGTGTAGCCCCTTTCTGGTGTCTGTCGCCGTGCTATTGCTGGAGCATTGCTAAAAGTGGAGCAAAACTAAACTCAGTCAGTCACTCACTCACGCACTATCCCTGAAGCAATGTGGGTATCTTCTGTGATGTCCCCACAGCTCTTCGTGAAGGTTCTTCCAACATGTGTGTATAATCCTGTCTCCTCTGAGAGAAATTGTGATGCCCCCTGTACAACTTCCAGGTAGATGATTTGGGGCACTCCTGTAAATTCTGTGTTGGTCGTGACTCTCATTGTGTCTACTTTTAAATCATATAGTCTAATGGGATTTCTGAAATTGTATATTACTGCATGAAATGTTGTCCCGAAAGAGTTCATTTTCCTGGATACAGACTGAAGGACATCCCATTTCTGTTTTGAAATAATAAATAATAATGTCTTCTGAAAAAAGATGAACATGTCCACATACCATTTTTCCTCAGCAGTGTAACTGGATTTATAATTCTAGCTGTACAGGATATCCCACAATCCCTGTGAGCTTTCCAACAGCTATCGTCAAATTGTCTTTCATTTAAATCTGAGGCAATGTTCGTAATAAACTTTGTCTTCGTAATGTAAACAGTTTGTTTTCAGTGCATGGGTCTTTTTTATGTTAATTCTTTAATATTTGATATTCTAATTGATTTCTATGCCATGGTGTTTGTGCTATATCAATTTTCTATGTAGGTTGTGGTTTGATATGGTTGGTTTTCAACATGGTCTCAATAACCAAAGGTTATTCTGATGGTAAACTGTTATGCAATCTAACGAACATGCTGTACTTACTATGGTCTCATTTTTTTCAGTAGTAATAAATGGTACACCATGGTCTCCTTTTACCATGGCAAACCATGGTACACCATGGTCTCTTTCTGCAATGGTAGACCATGGTTTTACTTAACCATGGTAAACTGTGGTGCCATTTACTACCACCATGATGTTTTGTTACCATGGTAGACCATGGCTTACCATGGTCTAATTCTGCCATGGATGACCATGGTCCACCATGGTCTTATTTTATTCTGGTTTACCATGGTAGACCATGGTATGCCATGGTTTTTCTTTTACCATGGTTTACCATGGTACACCATAGTCACTTTTTACCATGGTAGACCACGGTTTTATTTTACCATGGTAAACTGTGGTGCCATTTACCGCCACCATGGTCTTGCTACCATGGTAGACCATGGCTTACCATGGTCTAATTCTGCCATGGTTGACCATGGTAGACCATGGTCTTATTTTACCATGGTAAACTGTGGTGCCATTTACCGGATGTGGTAAGCCGTGCTAGACCATGGAAACCATGGTCTGTGAACCATGGTCTACCATGGTATACCATGGTATACCATGGTTTTTTCATGCTTATTTCAGCTGGGTCAGTATTCCTCCACTGTCATCCATATTGGGTCCAGAAGACACTGAAGATCTATCCAGGCTGTGTAAGAGACTGTTTATTCCACTTTCGACGACTTCCACTGCAGAAGTGTCTCGTACAACTCTAGCCTTTTGGTTGAGGTCCACGATTCTACAGGCATATAGCTTGCAAATCTTCCACCACCGTCATTGGCAAGGCCTCATGAGACGTGGGCGCTTGCTTTCACCATGGCGCTCCACATGAATTGTTCACTTCAAGCCATAATGGAAGGATGTTTCTGGTAGTCTGATACTGTGTTTGCAGCTCACTACCTTCAGGATATATCGGTCACGAAAGTGGAGGGTCTCCCTCAGTTTGGTCTTTTGGTCTTGGCGCAGCAGATGTCGTCGACCCATCTATGCAGATGAAGCAATTCCTCGTGTTTGGTTTTGCTATGTACATTATAAAGATATCGATGTTATCCATATCTTATGTATATTTTCATATGGGCGAGATCATTCTCACCTAGCGAACTAGGGCCTATTGCACTCTCATACTCATGGTTAGACAGACTGAACGGCGAGTCTTGTGCGCAGACAGAGATGATTGACACTCCGCTTACTGACCTCTACTCTCTGAGCAGTTACTTCAGTGAAGCAATGCATCCTCATATGTGGTGTGTGTCAGAGGTAATCTTCAGCCCTCCTGCCAACTGTGGGATAACACATAACGTGAGATGGGATAAGTTTAAAAATTTTGAAATTTTAACAATAAATTGTATATTTATGTACTTATCCTATCTCATGCAATGGATGCCCACTCAACCTGCCCCACTTCGCAGATTACGGGTAGCTCCAAGACGAGAATGACAAGTACAGGGCATCACGTGATCAGGTGAGATGGCTGCACGAGCAAGATGTTTGACAGATGTGTATGGTGGGTGCAGAGGTCGTGTGGTCAGAGGTCAGGAAGATTTGATTCAACTTAGCTGACATCACATTTCCACACATGGTCGAAGTGAGGAAGAGAGATGCGTAATGTAAGATAGGATAAGTATATAAATATACAGTTTATTGTTAAAATTTCCAATTATCACTTATTCATGAATTGAATTTAATTGCTCATTAAGGAAAACCAAATAAACAAAATTATAAGCAAGTAATCGCAAATATTCAAAGTGTAATGTTTTTAATTTTGGCAATCACACTAAAACTTGACTTTCTAATTTTCAGCATAAGTCAGTCAACTTAACATACAATACTAGTTCTACACCTGATTTACAGTTTTCTTCCAAATGATGCTTTAATACATGAGAAAGTTTTGAACAGTTGCCATTTTCAAATATGAACATCTTTGCACTAATAAAACTGCACAAATCTGCTGAAAACAGAATTTCATCTTAGATGACAAAATTTGTACAAGAACAACATAAATCATACATTTGAATCCCATATGTGTCAACCATTATCCTTTAGTTGATTTGATGACATTGATTGTCATAGTGATAGCAATTCTGTTTAAAATGATTTTAATCATTACTAAAGTTGTCTATCAACAAATGCATAGTATACTGCATAAATGTTTCTATGTTTTAGAAGATTTAAACCAAGCGATAAGAGTACTGTCTGCAAAATACAGTCGAACCCCGTTGTGTCGAACTCGTCGGGACCAAGGGAAAAGTTCGACTTATCCGAGTGTTCGACACATCCGTCAGCATTGAAAGGACCAAGAACCAACACAACCACGGTGCTTAACACATCGTTATTTCGCAGTAGGATACACATACGAACAATATATCTTTGCAATAAACGTTTACGACAGTATTGATCTTTAAATTACAACATATACAAATGTAAATCAATTCAATCACTTTATTCGTCATGGCAAATAAATACGCATACAAAAAGATAAGAACAAGAATAATTTAACAAACTCACAAGCGATCCCATTCAGTTGACAGCACTAATTCATTTTCAGTCAGTATAAAAAGTTGTATAGTTCACACAAACGGAATCGGAATGTACATACGTGTACATGTGGGGAATTTATCTCTTAAAAAAGTCCGAAATTACAGTCTGTTTGGCGTTCGGGCATGGCATCACAGCAGAATTGCTCAAAAAGTTTCTTTATGTACCAAGCTGGTTGGAAAAAGTGTCAGTGTCACGTGCTTCCACAAATCTGATAAGGGTGTCGAGAACGGTCCATGCTGCAGCTAGGGTAGGGGTGGGTGGTTCAATTTCATCAGATTCAGTGTCACTCTCGGGATCGCTGTCATTGTTAGGTTTCTCCGGTGCTGGGGCTGATCGGGTCCTTTGCTGAATTGCTCTGCCATGTTACTAACCGTACTGGTTAAAAAAATTGATCCTACACCTTAAATACTACACCAAAAACAAAACATCAATTTAGATAATCCAACTCCGTTTTCCTCACTTCTCATTTTGTATTTTCAAGGAAATCACATGACCGCTAACATAGACTGTCACATGACAACAACATGCGCCATTGTTTGTTTAGAGATATCCTGTCGGTCCGTGATCAACGTGTCACTGGTAACAACTTAATTATGGTTAATTGTTTGAGTAAAGTTCAGTTGGTAAGTGTGCTGACAATGTGTGTATAGATGCGTAGTTAAACATGACACTTGATTGTTGAGTCCGTTAATCGTTACTTTTGATCTTATGAGGATGACTTCCGATTGCGCGACTGCAGTTTTCAGTTGCAACAACCAGCTTTGACAGTTCGAGACAAAAGGGTAAATTTGTACTTGTTAGAGCCTTTGGGGACCCTAAAATGAGTTCGACACAACCGGGAATTCGACACATCTAGTTCGACACATCAGGGTAAAAATAATGATAAATATAAGGAAATCGGCAGGGACCGAGATGTCAGTTCGACACATCCGAGAATTCGTCTCAACAGAGTTCGAGACAATGGGGTTCGACTGTATGGAGTTTTACAAGATACTACTTTCCACATTACTAAACATTGATGTGTATCGTTGTGAGCTCAGAGTACACTTTTCCATGGCATTCTTTACTAAGATGAAGAAATGATAACTTTGTCCTATCAAGATAACCAAACTTGTTATTAGGAGAATAACTGAACAGCAGACCTGACCTCTCAGTTTATATAACAGTGCAGACTGCATGGTAAAGTTGTTGTCAGTAAGACAAGTGTGATTTAAAGCCAGCTTCTGCTTCAGAGTTCAGACATCAACCATTATTCACATTTGTTTCAACAGTGCTTGTGAACACTTTCCCTTTGGACATTTTTCATATTTAAGATGTATTTTTAGTCAGTGAAGCAGGATCGGAATACAAGCCAAGGATATTTAATAAAGAGACTCTTCTGTCATTGTTTGGTTCCCTTAGTGAGCTGAACTTGTGAGGTCATTCATCCACAAGGCTGGCAATGTAGCACTGTCCTCCCAAAAATCAGGTACAAGACATGTATTACCACACATATATCAGATCTCTTCATAAGAAGAACCCCATACAGGACCCACACAAGCGACGCAGACATCCTGTATGATACACATGTGTTACCTCAAAGCAAGTGAGTGAGAAATGTTTCAGACTGCTTTTAGCAATATTCCAGAACATCATGGCAAGGGACACCAGAAATAGGTTTCACACATTTTAAGCAAGTTGGGAATCAGACCTGGGTCTTCGTCATGACAAGTGGATACTTCAACCACTCAGCTAACCCACTTCCCCTGTAACCACAAAGACACCAGGTCTGACACAGTGTGACACATAGCACAAGTAATGTCTTAGTATGGTATGTCATGGTATTGCATTTGATTTCAGCATCTTAAACCGTCAGGGTGCTACCCATCATTAAGGCTGTTATCCTTAGTAAACAGATTTAGGGTGGCAACATATTGAAACAGATTTGTGCCTTTAATGCCCAAATGAAAAAAAAAACCTGCTGGTAATATCTCAGAATGTAACAATTCATGACTTTTTATGAGTATGAGGGTGGTTGTGTCTTGGTGTGAGAAAGTGTCATATCAGGTGAACAAACTGGATTAGTCTGACTTGACATTTCTCGAGACAGCACAAGTCGATGACATTTTATGTTGTCTTATTGTTCTGTTTGTTTAACTGTAGTGAACTGCAAGATGGCAAAGCCTGAGGTTACCTTGCTCAGGTCATTAGTAACTATTTTCCATGAGAAAGCATGTGGACATTGGATTGGCTCGCCAACCCTGCAGCTGTATCTCCATCTGTGGGATGAGAGAATGCCAGCACCTGCAGCCATTTTGGCCCAGCTGGTGGTAACAGAAAATATCAAATGCAGCCATTTGCTGGTTAGTAAACACCATGACATCTGTGTCCATGTCAATGTCGATGTGGGATAACTGTGTCCACGTCCATGTGGGATAACTGTGTCCATGTCCATGTGGGATAACTGTGTCCATGTGGGGTTGATGTGCCCATGTCCATGTGGGATAGCTGTGTCCGTGTCCATGTGGCATAACTGTGTCCATGTCCATGTGGGATAACTGTGTCCATGTGGCATAACTGTGCCCATGTCCATGTGGGATAGCTGTGTCCGTGTCCATGTGGCATAACTGTGTCCATGTCCATGTGGAGTTGATGTGAACATATCCAGGTGGGATAGCTGTGTCCATGTCCATGTGGCATAACTGTGTCCAATGTCCATGTGGAGTTGATGTGAACATATCCAGCTGGGGTAGCTGTGTCCGTGTCCATGTGGCATAACTGTGTCCAATGTCCATGTGGAGTTGATGTGAACATATCCAGCTGGGGTAGCTGTGTCCATGTCCATGTGGGATAACTGTGTCCAATGTCCATGTGGAGTTGATGTGAACATATCCAGCTGGGGTAGCTGTGTCCGTGTCCATGTGGCATAACTGTGCCAATGTCCATGTGGAGTTGATGTGAACATATCCAGCTGGGGTAGCTGTGTCCGTGTCCATGTGGCATAACTGTGCCAATGTCCATGTGGAGTTGATGTGAACATATCCAGCTGGGGTAGCTGTGTCCGTGTCCATGTGGCATAACTGTGTCCAATGTCCATGTGGAGTTGATGTGAACATATCCAGCTGGGGTAGCTGTGTCCGTGTCCATGTGGGATAACTGTGTCCAATGTCCATGTGGAGTTGATGTGAACATATCCAGCTGGGGTAGCTGTGTCCGTGTCCATGTGGCATAACTGTGCCAATGTCCATGTGGAGTTGATGTGAACATATCCAGCTGGGGTAGCTGTGTCCATGTCCATGTGGGATAACTGTGTCCAATGTCCATGTGGAGTTGATGTGAACATATCCAGCTGGGGTAGCTGTGTCCGTGTCCATGTGGCATAACTGTGCCAATGTCCATGTGGAGTTGATGTGAACATATCCAGCTGGGGTAGCTGTGTCCGTGTCCATGTGGCATAACTGTGTTCATGTCCTGTTGGGGTTTATGTGCCCATATCCAGGTGGTGTAACTGTGACCATATCCATGTGGGAGAACTCGGTACATGTCTATGTGGGGTTGATGTGCCCATATCCATGTGGGATAACTCGGTACATGTCTATGTGGGGTTGATGTACCCATATCCATGTGGGATAACTCGGTACATGTCTATGTGGGGTTGATGTACCCATATCCATGTGGGAGAACTCGGTACATGTCTATGTGGGGTTGATGTACTCATATCCATGTGGGAGAACTCGGTACATGTCTATGTGGGGTTGATGTACCCATATCCATGTGGGATAACTCGGTACATGTCTATGTGGGGTTGATGTGCCCATGTCCATGTGGGTTAACTGTGCCCATGTCCATGTGTGTTGATGTGCCCATGTCTATGTGGGATAACTGTGTCTGTGTCCATGCAGGATAGTTGTGTCCAGGAAGGGTAACTGTGTAAATGTCCATGTGAGGTTACTGTGTCAGTGTGGGACATCAGTGTCCATGTCCACATACGATAGCCATGTGCTAGCCCCTCTCCCAGCAAGGTGCAGTAAGAGGCTGTATCCAGTATGAGGAGAACAAGGCCTACATTATGTCTTGACACTTGTCTTCCACAATCATAGTGGCATTTGAAGCACAGATATTTTTAGAATGATGTGAAAAAGCACTTCACAAGTCGGACAAACTTCCGAGAAGTCACAGTAGATAACCACTAGTGACCTGTTGTAGTACCAGTTATAACATAATCATTAGAACCCCACCATCACAACTTATGTCAACATCCACAACCCCATTTAGGTCTTGTGTGATTGAAGGCTGACTGTTTCAGCAGCAATAGGATACTTCTGTTTTTAGCTCACTTTACACAATGGGTAAGTAAACTGAAATAGCAACTTTGTAGATTTTTAAATTGAGGGCAGCCCTGACATAAAAGATGTATGAAAACAGAAATAGTAATAACACAGATGATAATTCATGATGGCCTAAATCCTCACCCAAACCCAAAGCTGTTTGAAATGGGTTATAACAGGTTCCTTGGAATCATCTCCTCTAAAAATCAAAGATCAGTGATTACATTACCACCATTACTTTCACAAGAGATTCCTCATGTCGATTAAATACCTTGTAAGTCTTATTGGAAAATTAATTTATTGTGTTTAATTAGTCCATCATTTTTGTTCAGATGAATTGATGTTTCACATATGTAAAGTTTGACCTTGTTCAGATAATACTTTCCAAGCTCTGTCCAAGAAAATATTTTCCTGTGTCTGACATTCCATGTGCTCTCTTAATGTCATTGTCAAGATCACTAGAGTTTAGTATTTGTGCTGACATTCCATGTGTCTCTTAATGTCATTGTTAAGATCACTAGAGTTTAGTATGTGCTGACATTCCATGTGTTCTAGTTATGTCATTGTTAAGATCACTAGAGTTTAGTATTTGTGTTACTACATTCCATGTGTTATATTTGTGTCATTGATCAGATCACTGTACTTAAATATTGGTGCAGAAAATGATTCAGTATTCAGAAACTTTGAAGTCTTGCTGTTTTGTAGACATTTTAGACTGTTGACTTAGTGCAGCAAAACTGCTTTAAAACAAATAACAAAATATTGTCATAAGTAGATTTTAAAACTTCTGATACTAATGAATCTATTTTATATCTATGAATAAACATTTTATATAGCATATTGATTGCAAAGGTGTTGCCCAGTATTAAATATGTTAAGTTGTTGCCATAAGCTGCTACACTGTGCTCTTATCCATTTTTGACAGAAGATGTTTCAGAATGGCAGGTGTTGCAATGTTTATTATTCACAGAGATACATTTTTTGTCTAAGGATTTTTGTTTCCATTTATATGAGTCTTGCAGTTAAATCTGTGAGATATGACATGTTCAGCTCAGATTGACTCAAGAAGTAGGATCCTTTTATTGGCATTCCTCACATTTCTTTTCTCTCTAATTTTATCCGATTGAACTTTTCTGACATCCACAAATTGATTTAACACAGTAAAGCTGTTAGCAGCCTCTGAGTTGAGATCAATAGCCACTGAAGCTGACTGCACTTGTTTTTGCTTCTCACTGGAAATGCTGGAACTGTTTAAACTTTCACTGTGACTGCATTAACAGTTTAATTACAAACTGATGTATTTGCTGTTTGACCTGAGTTATCATTAACTGTGTTGACAATAACCTCTTTGATCTTATTACCTTGTTAGTTGGCCGTCCCACGTTATCTCTGTAAGTTTGCTTACGGATTGAGTCATTCTGCCAATCTGTAGCTCTGATGTATCATGAATGACTTCTTCATACAAGACCTCTCTCCTACATTTTGTCCTTATGTTGTGTTCAGGACAAAGATGTGGGATAGAGAAGTAGAGAGGAGTGTAAGTCTGTGTCGGGCGTTGGGTGCAAGTAAACAAACAAGAATCAAATGCTGGAGTCCATTGCATTGCCCAATGAACACGTCAGGTGAATCAAAACAGTGTATTTGTAGGATGCATTACTATTATCTACCCTAGAATTCTTTAGTATTTTGGGACCTATGACTAAGTTGACAAATCACATTTATGATGTGATGAAACCTTTATTTTTCCTGACACAGCATGATCAGCACCCTGCCATAGTAAACTTAATGTCTGTGACATCTTCTTGATCTTGACCGGGATAACTGTGTTGGCATTTCCATTACGATCATCTCAAGATAGGAGAATGATTGCACTTTAACTGGTGATCTTAACGCCCTTTCTTCTAACACTTTGTTCTTCAGAAGAGTGACACTTGATCTGGGCTTTTGAAGGATTCTGTTTTGGAGATAAAATTTTTTTTCACTGTGCAGCATGTTTTGTCATGTACATGATTTTATGATGAAAGAGTTTGTGTCCAACTGAGGAAGAGGTCATGTATGTTTTAAACCAATTTGTAGGCATTATTACCTTGGAACATAATGTATCTCTGCATGGAACCTGGAGAGTTGCCAGTGAACCTGTCACACTGTCCAGTCCCAGTGATGTTTTAACAAGGACAATGACCCCTTTCTGAAGGAAATGAAGGAAAATTTTTTGAATTTGAACATGACTTCCATTCTACTTACTGATTCACTGGGTTAAACATGCCACTATTAATCCAGTTATGTATGTGCAAGGGGGAAGCGAAGGAGTAGGAAGTCAGAGTCTTGCTTATCCACTTAGTTCTTGGCAAACAACTACCATTTTCACCAATGTAGTTAGTGCCATTTAAATGATCCTGTGTATTCACTGATGCCAGTGTGTGTTACTGACCCAGTTCAGGCTCTAGTCCAGTTCGAAGATCTCGTGACATTGTGGGGTTCAATCTCCCTGAACCTTTGCAACTGATGGGAAGAAACATATTTAAGCCTCTTGCCTGGTACATTTGTCTCTACTGTTATATAGGTTAATATACAGCAAAGACGTTATCATATATTTTTGCAAAAAGGAAGTTAATTTGATATGCTTAAAACTTAAAGACACTCTTTTTTAGGCAAATTTCACTTAATAAACCAAACACTACTTCCTTCTTCTCATCCTTGTTTCATAGATCAGTCAGGTTCTTATTTTCTTGTGTCTGACAGTAATTATTCAATCTAATATTGGGTAGTAAATTCATGACAGATGTGATACATGGACCTCACTTTTTGAGAAAGTAAACCAACCATGTGGTATTAGAATAGACAACATATGTTTAGTACTGGTAGATTACTGTATGCAGATGACATAGCTTTCCTTGCACAAGGCCAACTTTACACCAGTTGCAACTGCTGGATTGTTTGGTTGACTGGTGTTCTCGATGGAGACTGTGTGTAATTGTTGTTAAAACAACCTTTACAGGTCAAACTACTCAGATTTAAACAAAATAAGACCCCTTTGGAAGAATATATCTGTAGTTAATGTAACGGTAATGAAGTCGAGGTTTTATTCGGATATCAGATGTGACTTATGGAACACTCTCAAGGCAGCATACCCTTCCTTTATCCTGTTGACCAGGTCACTTTCATTATGCCAAATAGCCAGTTTATTAAACAAGCAACTGTCTTACTCTTACACATGTTTAGTTGTGGTCAACTCACAAATTAAACTCCCTTTTCACTATTTACCTTCATGTTGTTGTTCCTTCAACGTTTGGGACCAGGTTAGCAATCCTAGTGAGATGATACTATCTTACTACTTCACTGTTACACCAACTATAGCCATCATTGATTTATTATCAACATAACACTTTAATAAACAATCTTCTTATTATTATTCTTCATCTTCTGCACTGTTTGCAGTACTTTAATTTGCAAGTTGGCGTTGAGGCCTGATGCCTGCAGGCTATAAAATCTACAGGCCCTGAGTGAAATCTTCAGGCCCATTGTGTTTAAGCCAAACCAATGAAAACAAAATAGACTACGCTTTACACAGTTTCAGACTGTTTCTACAAATTAATGAGCAAACCCTATGGATAGATAGATAGATGTTTTCATTTGATAGAGACTGGTGTTGACATTCCTATGCACAATTTGAGCGCTGGAATACCAGGAATGGATCTAAGCAACATGATGGATGATTCCCCAACATTTATAAAGGAAAAAGAAACAAGGAAATGATTCCAGTTGTAATAAAAGAAAAATAATTTACTGAAGGCCATTAGGCCCTGCAGATATTTGAAACTGCCGGCCTGATACAATAGAACCAGCACTGCGCCTTCAGGCCAGCAAATATTTCAAACACTGTGCACAAGGCAGTTCAGCAAGACACTAGCTGTCATTCAAGTAGCAAAATACATCAATGAAAGGATTATGTGATAAGACTTTCAGTAATCACCTTTATCTTGCACAATGCATTTGTTCCATATGTGTGTATTGTCACACTGTGGACCTGGTTGCATGTGTAGTGTCACTTGCTGATGAGGGGAGAGGGCCAGTTGCTTTCAGCTTGAGAAAGCTGTTATCACTCATTGTTCTGTTGTCCCTTGATATTTATGTCTAACCAGGTTAAATGGATACAGCTGAAACTAACAGAGTTGGACCTAAACAGATTTAAGTGGGCATTTAGACAATAGACAAATAATAGACTTGTCAGGCCCAGACAGCAGAAAGTGTTATATGTCATCAAGCAACTGAAAGGACATTGCAAATATAAATGTTCACAATGTGTGTAGCTATGAGACCTGAGACTGTATCAGGATATACTAGACGAAAATGTCATTTGTCTTCTTGAAATGGAAGCCAGAAATTCTGAATGCAAAAGTTTCAAATAGCATCATCTTTGCAGAAAGCACAAAACTATTTTGAGGACATTTTTGGTATGAGGTTACACAGGTCTACTAATGAACAGAAACATTTTGACTTTGAACAGTTCCTGTGGACTTTTGGTGAGAATGTCAAAAGAGATCGAGCACATGCTTTGTGGACTGATATTGATACAGTTTGTAAATGGGAAAGCAAAATGTGAACCATGAAATGTGTTTTTCTTTGTGATAACCTGATAAAAGACAGCAGCCTGTATGAAAGCTGCTGAATGGGTCAGGTGAAGACTTTATGGCAGTGTAGATAAGATGCTGGACTGATTAGAGTTAAAGCTGCATCTTTGGAAAGATGTGAACATTAGATTGGACAGGAAATGAGACAGCCAAATACAATCTGTTTTGCCACTCTGACCTATTGCTGAATTTATCCCCAAATGAAGCAAGGTTAACAGAAGCACAAGTTAGTTATTTGCCAGACTGTAACATCTTCTTGATATATACGGGATTAAAAGATACTACAACTGACAGACAGTAAGCTATAGGAACTAAAGGTTATGTTCCAATGGAGACTATTAGTATCTATCTGGGCCTTCACTACTGAATAAAACCTGTCTGTCTGTATTAGTATTTTTGTTGTAAATGTAGATAAGAAATAAATGTTCAAATATATATATTGAAAACTCCAAATATGTCTATCACATGTGTTATGAGGGGATCTCTTCATAATATTTGTATTTCTCTCGGGACACTGTTGGTGACATTAATCTCAGGATAGGCTACTGGAGGTTCTCATGATAAAGTATTCTTGGTCTGTTGGTTCATGAATGTCTGCTCATCAGCTCTTGCTCACAGTTGTCAGTCATTCCTGCAGAAGTAAATTAGTGGTTTAGTAGTGTTTAGATGTCATCTAGTTTGAGCCTGTCTCAATGGGGGCTGCTAGATGTAATGAGGTTGGTGGTTATTGTCCCTGGTGCAGGGGATTTAGGGATAACTTGTCAGTGATCAGGCCAAACTGCTGTGTAGAGTACCCATACAATGTTTGGATCAATTTGCCATTGCTGATTATGAGTCCACCTATAATAGTCCGTTTACTATTAGTTTTATAGCTGTGAACTGACTGGCATTACAGATATCTGCAAGTGGCTTTCTGTGTTCACTGTGTAAACCTGTAGTTGTATATCTGCAATCTATAACAGTCAAGCAACTCAGGGTTTTCCATTATGTTGTGATCAAAGACAGGCGGCACATCAAATGTGTTCATTGATTGCTATGCAGATATGGGTCATAAGGGTTCATGTGCTTTCGAATTCACCTCATTTATCCTTGCACACTTCATTTGTAATGGTCTTTATTTTTTACACCCAACAATGGTGTTTGTGAAACTGATGACCAAATTCCAATCTGATTTTAAATATGGAAAAGTGACATTTCATTGAAGGAACTGTTTTAGACATCGCTATGTCTTGTTTATAACGTCAGTCATATCTTGTAGATCCAGTATTTACACTGGCTACCAAAGAGTTATCACCATATTTTAGCAGTATTTTCAGAATTACTCCACCATTCATTAAATTAATGAAACAAATCAATTATTATACTTAATTAGCTTTTCACCAATGTGTCCAACCTGTTCACTGCCGGGCTGATCATGTTCTTGTATAATACAATGGAAGGTAATAATAGCAGTATAAGCAGATGTTGTCTCACAACTAACTGTAACAGTTATCGCCATTCTGAATTTCTCATGCCATTTGTAATAAGCTATAGATATTTCATACAGTAACCTCGAATAATTGATAGTAGATTAATAGGGAATGAAACAATTGTGAACTTTGACTAGCTATTATATAGGTCTTGGGACATAGTCGATTATGTTAAATTGTTTTTAGAGGGTTCATATCTTTATCTTCAATTTGCTTCCTATGTTACTTACTGCAAAGAATTTTGTTTTTCTGTCATCAAAAGCCATGGGGAGAAGTACCAGAACTGTAACTGATTGGACCTGTAAATGTGTGATACTGATGCACTGGCAATAACAGCTATGTGGTGACAACTGTTTCCTAGATAGTAAAGCTATTGAATGTTATTCTGACAATACAGCTTGACTCACTCACCGAACCTGTAAAGTGTTAACACACTTTGCTAGATCAAGTTTGTTGCCAATTGTGCATGCCTCAACTTGAGTGGATGTATGTTAAGAGAGTGTGGGGCAAAGAAAATGCTGGATCATGTAATCAAAGATTATGTTGATAACATATTTGTCATAAGGAAAGTCAACTTCTGTTGTTAACCAAAATGTCACACTTACAATAAAGAAGTTGACTTTCCAAAGAACTTTTTTTCCCTTTTTCTTTACAACTTCTAAAATGCCCTTCAAAGAAAATATATATTTCTCATACTGTAGTAGCAGTGTTTCAGTCAGTCCTAATGCTTGTACCACTGTGTAACAAGGATACCCTTAATATAGGTGTACAGGTCTATTCATCAATATAAAAATGGAGTCATTATCCAGAACTATCTTTGTCTACTTTATCGACTATATACTTCTAAGCAATGCCTGTGAAACAGTTCAAAGGCTGGAAAAAAGCACTCTTAAATGGTTAGATAAGATGCAGACAGTGTGAGAACTTCCTTTACATTTATTGTTGTAACCGTAGTGAGAGCTAGTTTCCTAATTATATCATGTTGAAAAGTGGATTGTATATATTTCATCTAGTTTCTCAGCATTCTTTGAATTAGTGTTATGATTCTTATGAGGCTATTTAGTTCCAAGAGGCACACATTTCAAGAATGGTTTTAGTATGTTTATATGTATATGAAGTTTCATGACAAAGAACAGGCTTAATAGCTGCACTGTTCTTAATTCTAGTAGCAAGCATAAAAGGCTTGTTACAAAACTATCAGTTTTTTTACATGTGACAGCAAAATACAAGATCACTCATGATCAGTATGCATTATAGCCACTAGCCCCCTAGCCCATGTCTAGTAAAAATCCAGTTGGGCTAGTACCGGTAAATCTCCACTATCACTGTCTCGACTGGCTAGTAAATTTTCATGGGATCATTTTGTGAATATATCACTCTCTCCGGCTTGTTAGGTTGTAATGCATGGGAGGTTATGACCTGATATAAATGTTCATCATATTAGCAGCTCAGTGATGAAACAAGTCTCTGCATTCAGATGTGGGGCTAGTGAATTACTTTGTGGGCTTGTAACTCTCAGGCATAGTTTAGTTCAGTGGCAAGCAAGTTTTATTCGTCATGGAGGAAATTAAACTGTTATTTCATTTCATCATGCTTAAAACTTAAGGGAAAATTGAGTTTGACATTACTCTTCTGCCTTGGTGACTGCATGTTTGGAGATCTGGCTCAGCTACCTTTCTCTCTGTGCATGTTTAATGAGAACACAGTGCCTTATAGTCCCATCTCTTATCTACTTAATACCCACTGATAACAAATGTGCAGTTGATATCTTATAAATATCAAATGAGTAAATTTAATCTGTGAGTTATTATTATCCAATAAACTGACTATTTACTTGTCTATAGTATCTGTATAGCACTTCACCTGATCCAGCATAGACCAAATCAACTTACACATTATTTAAACAATCTGAATATGGTATTTCAACACTATACATACATGACTAAAACATTTATTATAATTTTATAGCTAATAATAATCATTATTATATGTACATGTATATGACTGAAGTATATTGATTGTTACTACACAAAATGATGCAAAATGGCCGACTGTTTTGAGTCATTTTATGAAATCTGACAATCTGACTGTAACATGTATACTCATGCAAAGCAGTGTCACTATCATTGTCTTCTCAGTACAATTGGCAGCAAATAGTTTTTTCCTTTACATGCACTGAATATGTGTCCAATTGAGATGTATTTCAGCCAGGAAAGAAATTGATTTAGACAGTTGTTTGTGTTGAGGACACTTTCACTTATATGTGATCTATCAGAAATCAGAGGAAACACACCTGTAAACATTGTTACATGTCTAGGAAGGAGGTTGAGTGGAAAGTCTGTCATCTTTGATCATCATGCTGAAATGATCACCGGGTACAAATTGCACCACTGGTCATCATGAGTGAATGCCAGTTGCCTGGCTATATAGGGTAGCCATGGTGTGTCACACAGCTGGTTCCGCCATTGTCCATGCTTTTCTGCCAGATGTAACGGGCAATTTGTCATTTCAACTGACATTACCATCATTTCGTATATATAAATGATTCAAGAACAAAATATCTCTTGTAATATAACTTCATAAAAGAGGCATTTTAGAATTCTTAAAGGTGAAGGAAACCCAAGTTCTGTGCATAGTCAACTTGATCATTGTGTTACGGTTAAGAATTTACCATGACAACAATGTAAGAAATACCCTTTGGAACCAGCAAAACAGAACAAGACATGTTTAAAATATTCAGATATTATTATTATGCAACGAGAGCAAGGTATACAAAGTCACAAGTCAATATAACAATGCAGATTTCAGGTACAATTCAAGAGAGACAAAATCTGAGTCAGTGGGTCACAAAATACAATATAGCAAACTCACCAAAGTCTTGGTGTGAGAGAGAATCAACTATGGCAGAATGTCAACACAGCGATCGGTGTGACAACAGATAATGTAGGTCTGGCGTTGACGGGTAAGCGTGGCAGTAACTCCAGCAAATATGAATGAGTGAGTATTGCCCTCAACACGACAACCAGCCTTTATATATATTTACTAAGTCATTCTCGAAAATTCGGGCACAAACGAACATTGTCAACACTGTAGAATGCCCTAGCATAAGTCTTCGGGAAGTAGACACATAGAAAACTAGGAGCAGGTAAATTCTGGAAAACCAGAATGCTAAAAGTGTTGACCAGCTATTAAAACGAAATGTGACCCGTCATATTTAATATTCAAAACGCTAAATGTTGTGACCCAACAATAATTATCACTGAATTAATAACAAAAACATACAGAAAATACACACTCGTAACAATTGTAATGAATGGATGACTTGCAAAGAAGTTGACTATCAATAGAACCAAGTTTTCCTTGGTAATAAAATTTGTCTCACTCACAGGTGGGCAACCTTCTTTATCATCCTTGACGCTCAATGTCTGGAAACATAACCTCTCTGTTTAGTGTGAAGTGAGAAATGTCTTTCGAAAATATAGAAAAATGTTGATTGATATCTGTCAGTGTTGTCATATCTTGTATCTGAATCTTGGCAAGCCTACCCCAGTGTCCCACCAGACAACAATTTCCCTTCCTCTCACTTACACCAGGGTCCTACCAGGCAACACTTTCCCCTCCTCTCACCTACACCAGGGTCCCACCAGGCAACAATCCCCTCCTCTCACCTATACCAGGGTCCCACCAGGCAACAATCCCCTCCTCTCACCTATACCAGGGTCCTACCAGGCAACACTTTCCCCTCCTCTCACCTACACCAGGGTCCTACCAGGCAACACTTTCCCCTCCTCTCACCCACACCAGTGTCCCACCAGGCTACACATTCCCTTCCCCACACCCACACCAGTGTCCTACATGGAAACACTTTCCCCTCTCCACACGTACACCAGTGTCCTACATGGAAACACTTTCCCCTCTCCACACCTACCCCAGTGTCTTACGTGGAAACACTGTCTCCTCTTCACACCATCTGTGCTTTAACAGTTTTGATGTAAATGTGTACTGATTAAATCAGTAGTTTCTCATATCAGTAAATTTGTATGGAATTCACACTCTTCATTAAAAAGTAGGGCATTTTAGATTTTTAGTGCTTGAGCAAGTGTTCCTCTGACACACATAGAAGCTTAAGTATGTGATACTATTTGCACTACCGCCATATGAATTAGTTTTTACTCACATTACCAGATGCAACAGTGCTTATTGATCGTTCCATGTCAGTCACACATTATAGGAATTACATTTAGTGCACCCTTTTGTGGACAAAACATGTCATAGAGGTATATCCAGAAAAACTTGAATGTGTTGAAAAACTTGTTTCTCCATGACAGGTACGGAAAATGTGGCTCAGTGATCTTTCAAAAATGGACAAACTTTCAGAACACCAATGAATACATCAATATTGAAGGTTAGGCCAAAATGGGGTGGACAGTAGAGTTTAAACTGGATGGGTACCATCCTCTACGATCTCCAGGGTACATGGTCCCATAAATCTCCACTAATACCCTGTCTATGGCTCAGCCCGACAGTTGTATTACCTACCTTACAGTAGCCAATCAGTAGTATAGGGAATGACAGTCCGAAAACACTTTTCAAAAACCCCTCTAAAAAGCCTCATTTACTAAATGAGGCTTTGGTGGGACTATTAGCTCTTGCTATTATTGCCCCTACTACAAAGCCACGCCATCACGTTTACCGTGACTTGGCAGGCGGTAACACTGTGCCGTACGGCACGATCAATAATTCTTCTCTTACAAACCCCCTACCCGGCCCATCCCTCAAGTAGTATAAGTTAGGTTCGTCGGCTTTCATATCCACTTTATCTATGTTGTAAGTTTTGACTGACCATATAGGATCGGTGGCTCGCTTACGGCTATCGCCCTCGTGTTCCCCCGGCTGGTATAGATACCTAACTAAGGCCCTATCTGGTATCTGTTTCTCCTTTCCACGCAATGGAGCAGACGACTCTGCTAACACTGATTTTAGTTTGATAGCGTCTGCCGGTTTCTTACCAGTGAGCCGGGTTACTTCATGGTTGATTGCCGACACCACCTCGGGTAACCTCGCTACCCATTCAGTCGATCGTTTTCCAGTGGTTGTCATTTCCCTAGCATATTGATGGCCGAACAAGCGCTCAGCCAAAGTCCTATTAAATCTCTCAACTATAGCTTGGCTGCGATGGGCTCCGGCCGTGCCACGTCTGACCTTTGTATCGTGTTTGGCTAGCAGTTGTGAAACGGCACCCATGAACTCCCGTCCGGGATCAACTTGCAGCTCTGTTGGCCAAGTCAGCGGGCTGCGTTTGTATATGCGTTCTAATCCTTTGGCTACTTTGGCCGAATCTTTCGTGGTCAAGGGTTCGGCTTCCTTGTAACGACTGGCTACATCCACTACGGTTAAGGCATACTTGTACCTCTTATCATGAGGTAGGAACAGTAGGTCTGCCTGGTGAATGCTATTAGGTATGTTAATTCCGAAACTCCTTCTAGGTACGTAGCGTGGCGCCGGCAAATAGATCTGCCACAGGGCTTGTTTTTCAAGCCACGCTTTGGCTTTCTCTGGTGATACTCGTGCCATTTTAGATAGCTTATCTACTGCGCTAGCTCCTTTCCAATATCCACGCGGGCTGTAATAAATAGCCTCAAATTTTTTCATGTCCATACGCGTATGTGTTTATACCATCAATAGCTATCCAACGTTTCGTGTCCATAGGCGATAGGGACGTCTTGTTTATAGTCAGTCCGTATATCTTATGTCCATCACTTCTAAGCGTGTTCATCTTATGCCTAAAGGTACGGGTCTTGAACAGGGCCTCCTTGAATCTAGCGTGTTTGATGTGTTGTTTCACCACATACTTCTTAACCCCTTTAGCTTTTCGGATCTCACTATTGTCGGCTTTCAATATGGAGTACATCTTAGGTCTCAAACCTATATACTCAGCTATTGGCGTGCCAGCACACTCGTCCTTCATCTTACCTAAGACCTTTTTATTTACCGTGCTGTGCATGGTATGGGTCTTAGGATAGTCGCTGGTGTCGTATAAATCGATGTGTTTTTTCATATCCTCGTATACATCCTCGGTTCGAATCTCCATCAGCAGGGAATCCGTGTCAGTGTACAGCACTTCGCACCTGTCGCCGTACTGTTTCTTAAGCTCGTTGTAGTAAAAGTCGTACATCAGGTGTTTGGATAAATCGAGGATACTCATCCCAACGTAAACAGGTCGGTTGAATTTTATGTGGCTTTTCTTCATGTGTATGGCAACTAGGTCGTCTGTGAATATTTTATTACGGTTGAATGCCGGACTGGCTATCAATTTCCTGAGCTTGTCTTCCTCATTAGATCTAACCAGTTTCACGGTTACGCGTTTCCTCAGGTTTTCCATAGTCTTACCAAACACCGAGTTGTTCATGAGCTTGTAGAGATTTTTCTCAAAATCACTGGTGGCTTTTTTTCGTAGGTCTGTGTTCATTCTGATGTAGGGCTCCATCCATGGGCTCTGGTCGAACATGAGCACCCTGTGTATTTTGGTCAACCTCATACCCAATGACAGGTACAGCTGTAGGTTGCGATAGTGAACTATGTACTTGGTCTTATTCATTAAGTTAGGCACGAGTTTCTCAACGTCCGCCACACGACCACCTGACAAGTTATGTTGGTACTCAGACATCCAGTCTGTGTTAACCTTCATACGTTCGGGTGCAAGGGGATAGCTGTTGTGCGATGCGTGTAATGCATTGGGATACTCTAAGTCAACTTCGAGGATATACCCTTTGTTCGAATCTGGTGCAATGCTCATAACATCAACGTTTGGTACCCATTCGAATCCTCCTGTAGGTAGATACTGGCTCATAGCCCAGCCGTACAGGTTATTTGCGTCGAGGTAGAGAATGTGATTGGTTGGTTTGTTAGGATCGTAACCTTTCACGTATTGATTATTTGCTTTCGCATATCGTTTGGATGCCATGGAAATCCCACCTCGCAAACCTTTCTCAATGAATAGGTGCATGTCGTAATCTGTAAGCAATTCCAAATTAACTCCGGTCTTTCTAAGCAAGGCGTCCCACGACAGACCTGGGCTGGTGTAATACCATGCGGGGTCGAGTTTATACTGCTTTAAACATGTTTGCCGAAACGTCTCGAACACGTCGGCTAACAGCAGTACATCTGTCCTCAAGTACAGGTCGTGATAATCGCCAAGGTTCTTACAACCAAGTTTATTCCATACGTTAATCGCGTGCGAGTAATCGTCTCGTGAGACGGACGCCTCATTCAGCTTGCTATAAAAACAGTCGATAGGAGGTAGTCTGGTCTCTGTGAACTTAGCCCAGCTATCCATGTACTCATATGGGTACACGCCCTTCCTCATGAGCAGGTGTCTAGTCTCGGCGTCTGTGTATCGATCTGTGATAGGGAAGGTATTGTTGGCCTTGACCAGACTGTCGAGTGACGACAGGAGGAACTGAAACGAGTCAATGAACCTAAGTCCGTTTAAACTGAAGGAGATGTATCTCTCCATGTTGTTGGGAATGCATGATATATTACCATCGATTTTCGCGATGGCCTGCATGATCAAGTGAGAGTCGTATCCTCTCAAGTTGTGAAAGACAACGGGGATGTTTATTGTCTTAGGATTGATTTTAAGCTTGAGGTTGCACGCGTTGTGAGCGGCGCCTCTATACTTACCAGTTATATGGCAGTGATCTCTCACCGAATCACCATTAAGTGGCGAGTCGCACACGTGGCAGTTAGTGCTACTGGCGTGAGCTAGCTTGTCGGCTCTGGTCATACGCATTGGAGCGATTTTATACAATGCATTCCTAATAATTTTTTCTTCCTCCTGCAAGCATTTTAGAAACCTTTCAGCCGCGTCAGGACCCCTATACACTACCGGAGCTTTCGTTTCCCCATCACAACGGACGACAATGTATCCAAACGAACAGGCTTTATGCTCTTGTGTTTTGTGTGTGAAACTCCCACTAGTGGGTGTGGGGGAATCCCCACCCACAACTAAGGCTTCGAAGTCGGCGTATATTATATAAGGCACAGACATTTGATTCTTGTGATTGTCGAATTTTAGGATATTTTCACCTTCCTTAGGCATGTCGACTCGTATGGCCGTCTGCCCAACACCTTGGCAATCCTCCAGGTGGGATTCTAATAAATCAGCCCGACTGAAACAGTGTAGGCATCGTACACAAAAGTGTTTTTCCCCATCGTGTTTCGACTGGTCGTGTAACAACCGGCTGAGATGTTTTATCCACGTGTAGTGATACTTTTCACCTTTTTGAATCATGAATAAATTAATAACTTGACAATCCTTCACCGGGCTGACCCTGTGTATTATTGTTGTATTACCTTCGTGACCAAAAACATTTATAGCCAGATTATTCTGTTTTTCTACTTTAGTAATCTGGGTTATTGGGGTTGGTTCATCTATACCATCCCAGTTGAGCCCATCATCCTGTGGATAATTAGAAGGCCTGTTCGGATTAGTGGCAGCTGGAAATATGGCTGACCTGAGAGATAACCTCAGGCAATCGTTTCCTCTATTCTTAATGTTTACTATGGCTTGTTTGTTCTTATAGTAGGGAGGCAAGTCTAGGTATGACCCACCTCTGAACGGCACGTATTTAGCTATGTCTAGATAGACGTTATCGATTTTATCTACAGCCCACCCGGACCCCATGTGTGTGTAGCGTTCTAGGTATTCTCGTATCTGCTGAAAACTATTATCGATTGATGTGTCAATGGTCTCTGCATGTGTGACGACCTCTTGTTTACCTCGGAAGTAAGGTTGAACATACTCAGTGGTACTCCCAACCTGCTTATCGAGTGACATTTTCACTGTGATCTGAAATTTGATACTTCCTAGATTATTTAGTTCCTGGTTGACCTTATCAGCTATCAGAGGTTTAATATCTGTAATGTCTATGTTTCTATCAATGTGCATGCGCCAACCTCTCAAATAATTGCCTACGGCGTGCTCAGTGCGCACAAACTGTAGGTCAATAGCTCTATTCTGTCGTAATAATTCTACAAGCTGTGGTTTTCTCATACGAGAATACCCGCCTAAACCCAAATCGTGTGCCTCGGTTTTCAGTTGTTTTACAGTTGGACGTGCTACTGGGGCATGTGATAACAATGTGGTTAACCCGGCTTTCCCCAGTTTTGAATAACCCGTGTATCCAAGCTGTTTCGCTTGAGCTTTTAACTGTTTTACCGTAGGAGGGACTTCTAAACCTAGTAATCTCAACAATGCTGGCTTCCGCATTCTAGAATACCCGATAACACCTCTCTGTTTTGCGACCCTCTTGAGCTCGCGCACAGTAGTCATTGTGTTTACACCTAAGAGAACTAATGTCTAATTGGTTCACAGTAAGGGGAGGTAACTCCTCCACTCTTGATAAAAAATATTTTATTTCTTGTAATCACTTATTAACCAAACTCGGTTTGTTGGCCACAATTCTCGTAAGTCTTCCAACAGCTTGTGTGAATCTATGTAGGCATCGATCAGTGTTTGGTTATTTGATAACAATTCGATTAACCCGGCTCTCCCCAGGTTTGAATAACGCCGGCATCCAAGCTGTTTTGCTATAGCTTTTAATTGTTTTACTGTAAGATAGGCTTCCATATTCAAGAATGTACAGTAGACATGTTTACACCTAAGAGAACCAATCTCTAATTGGATTTTACCTTGAGCAGTCGCCTACGTTCTTTTATGTAGTCTTTTTTATTCTCGTATATGAGTTGATGTCTGACTACGTTCGCTCCGTGAGTTTTACATAAACAGTAGTGTCCTTTAACCCCGATACCACACACAGAACACGTGTAGTTAGGACTTCCCATATGGAAACAACAGAACCCCTGATTCCTGCATTTCCTACCACAAGCCTCGGTCTTCCCCATAAGTATATATTCGCATCGGTATGGAGCGGGTCTCATGTTTACTTATATAGGTATTTTAGTTTAATTGCTTAGCAACCAACGCAGTAGCTGCTATACCAAACACTATGAAGCCCAGTTCACGATTCATTTGTCCCTTGGATGGTGTGTAGTACTGAGCGAGTGTGGGTTTATTGAGCGCTTCCAATCGTTTACCAGTTAGTAGGTAGTATTCTTTCATTCCTTCATCAACATCGTAGAATGTTTTAATGGCATGGTTTTCACGCTTGAGTTGTTCGTTAATAAAATCGATCCTCTGGAGGCGTTTTTTAACGTACTCGGCCTGTGCTCTTTGTAATTTCTCAGTAGCGAGATCGTGTCGCTTCCTTTCTTCCTGTATTTCAGCCGCGTGATCATCTCGTAGTTTCGAGAAGAGGAAATTACTCCCGGAAAATGCCAGGGCATTCACTAACGCCCCACCGACCATCATAGCTATCGTGGCCATCCCTATATTTATTTCATTATATTATCAGGTATTATTCCTTGTTTTACTAGGATGTCTTTTGTGGCCATCGCCATACCAAGGTTCATTATGAGCATACCCATATCCTGCAGGTTGAAATCTAGCTTGATAGTTGGTTGTTTAAGCACCATTTTAGTCAACCGAGCGTACCCTACTGCTAAACTGGCTACCACTGTGGCGTGGTATGCGTCGTTGACGAACGTTTTCCCCTCAGACATTATGTATATGATATAAAATATTTTAAATTATAACATGATATGCGGGTCTACCATGGGGGATACCCCCATACCCTCACTGTTCTCACTGTTGGGTTGTGGCTCACTGTGGGAGGTGTATAACCATGTTATAATCACGGCAGCAGTTACGCCTACAGCCAACAACAGTCGGGTTGGGTTGGTCACTTTATGTTGGTTACACCACCGTTTTTTACCGGCAGCTACTCTCTTAGGATTCTTCTGTCTGGTTACTGTTGGAGGTACCTCCACTGAAGGGGTCACTGTTGGGGGTGGGGTCTCCTCCATCACTGTTGGGGGTACCTCCACTGGGGTTTCCTGTGCAGCATCCATCTATACTATTATTATTATTCTTTCTCTCAAATTGACAATGTTTTGCCGTGATAATCGCCGCCGTCACTGGAGCCAACAACATACCATATTTGTGGTACAACCCGCAGCTGATAGAGCTCACGGCGTGTTCGATAAAAGGGTCTTTATCTAGGTCCTCCCACAGGTAAAGTCGGCGCTCTGGTGGAATGGGAAGGAATTGTGATACAATACCGGTGTATATCTGGGTCATAGCCGATCCTATTGTCTTTGTCATTTCTGCTCCGAGCCGGGCCTCGTATCTAGCGTACAGCTTATCGATTTCTTCGGCTGACATTTTGTTAATTTTATCTGGAGTGTAGTCTCCAAAGTAATGTTTGGCTTTGCCGCCAACAGCCAACGCCACCAGTTTCTCTCGCTTGGGGGAATCCCCAGTTGGGGAACCCTCCACAGACAATTGTTCGAGCAATTCCTCACACTCCATCTTATAATATAACAAGTAAGATTTAGTTTTAACTATATAATACCCGATATAAACAAAACACAGAGAAATGAAGGTTAAGTTGCACACGACAAATACTTCAAATATCATAGCTATATGCTTAGCTATATGCTTAGCTTTGCTTAGCTTTAGCTTAGCTTTAGCTTAGCTTTGCTTAGCTTTGCTTAGCTTTGCTTAGCAAACTATATATGCTACTGGTTGGTCGGTCTTTAGTACGAGCTTAGCGTGTTTAGTTTCAGCGAGCTGTTTCTTTACCCGTTCCCGTTCTAATTTACTCATCACATCGTTCTCTCTCAAACACTCCTCGAACGAATCCCTGTCCTTGCAGTGAAATAAGGCCACCCATCGCGTCTGCTCCCTGAGGTCTTTCAACACCGAGTTGAACTTCTGCGTTAGCACCCAGACGCTGTGATTTGCATGCCGGCCGGAGAAGGCCAGGTACGATAGCATGTCTCTCTTTTTTGTTATCTCGCGATTAGCGCTGCAGTCGTCCAGTATAAACAGCGTCGGTTCCCCTTTAAATTTCTCGTGAAGAGCTTTCAACCAGTCCTGCAGGCGTGTTCCAGGGTCGATTTTGTGTACGTCCGGGTCCGTCATCACCCAAGGTCGCGCGTACGTTTTATTCATGCCCAGAGTAGGGCACATGATAACGATGTTATCGAACACATCCTTGTAGTAACCCTCCAACATATCCAACACGAAAACGGTCTTCCCACAGCCAGTCTGCCCGCATATGATAGCACAGTGTGGGTCAGTGGGGAGGGGGAGACCCCCACTAGTAGATGGCTTGCACAAATCTCCCATTGTCTATATTAAGTTGCGCGTCCATAATTACGTACAGATATAATTTCAACTTACCAGCGGTTTGAGCCTTCTTATTAATCTGGATGGTTATCCCTTCGCTACCGTTATCTATACGGCGCCCGCTACCGTGCAGTTTATCATCATCCGTGGATCGCATGTCCAACCATAGGGCGTACTTGGTGGTCAGGTATTCACCGATCTGCACGGAGCCGAGGTCCAGGTCCTTTGTTATATAATCCCCCACTGGTAGCTTTTTTATCTCATCCCACTGCTGGTGTGGTCTCATACCATGACTGAACAGCTGGTTGGGCACGCCCTCGATAGTCACTTCCACCTTTTCAATCTCGGGGTTGAAAAACTTTTCGCTGTCCCTCCGGAATGGATCGTAATCCTCCACGGGGACGACCAGGATACCTTTCATCGATCGCGCCGGCACGTTCAGGTTGATATTCCACACAGTGTCGCTCTTATCTCGCACGACTGATCTATGCCTCAGTACGCGATCGTACAGGATAGCCATCTTCCCAGAGTACTGGCTTCGAACCTGCCTGGCCAGCTCCGGACTAGTGACCATGTCGAACTCCAGAGAGATGTTGTCTATGGCATAACTGGCCTCATCACCGTTCGGCGTACGCACTACTTTGCTATAGTCGTTAAACGTGAGCTCGTATTCGAGCCTATCACCCAGCGCGGCCTGGTAAAACGGCGCGTGTCCCGTGAGCAACTCGAAGTCGAGCGGCACGCAGAATCGATTCCCGTATGCTAGAGCGATGGCCTTTTCACCGTCCGATAGCTTGTCTTGCTGGTCTGTCGTGAAGACGTATCCTATGCGCGCCCGGGTTGATTTGCTGATACCCTGGTACACATCATTGACTCGTTCTCTCTCGCTTTTCCAGAGATCCTTGTAGCAGTGAAACACGTCGCTGTCGTCGATGCTCAGTACCTCGTTACCGCTGATCTTGACGGTCGTTTTCTTGATGATAGCTCGACCCACGTTCCGCACTAGCTCGCGTTTGTCGTTGTCGGAGGTCAACGTGATATTGAACGCCAGTCGAACAGTGCCTGGTACAATGAGGTCATTCTCACCAAGGTTTGGAAATCTAACCAGCAGAGTTTGGTTCTGGTCTATCTTACTGGGATTGTTGGTGATGGTCACCGACTGTCGCACGGCTCTGGCACCTAATGGCTCTCTTAATTTTCTGAAAGGATCTAATTTTCTACCGTACATTGTTATATATAAATAAAATATATTTAAATACTAATGGATGAAGACATACCTATGGATGATATGCGGGGCGCTAGTGCCCAGGTATACGATGATGAGCAGGAGACCTCATTTACTAGTTCACCATTGAGCCAAGAACTCTTGGAAACAACGGTAAATGATTATTACGAAGGATTAAAAAGTGATAAAAACTACGTTGAACCACAGGGTATATACCATAAGAATTTTTTTGTTGATACAAAGGGTGTTCTACGTCTTAAGTCTGCCCCAGGGGTTGACCTCTTTAACAAGATCACTAAAAAACCACTGGCCTTGTCAACTCTAGCCAGCCGCAATGGTGGTGCTGAATTTATCCGTGAACATCTAAACATGCGTGATTACGGTGGTGCAATACCTAAGACCGTTAAAGAAGATCTGCAAGCTACCAGATCCCACCTCACCACTATAGATGAAATGACGCCAGAGCGTGCTACAGAAGCCTCAGACAGCATAGAAAAACTGTTGAGCACCTACTGGGACAAACCGTTACCGGGGTTTGACTTTCCGGTAAGGGAACTGCGCGGCTTAGACGAAGCCGTGAAACGCGTGCGTGGAGAACTCGTGAACAACATGGGGAAACTGAACGAAATCGACGAGCACATCGCTAGGGAAAAAACCAAACTCACCGAAACTGACGACGATGATATGAAGAATCGTAT
Organism: Haliotis asinina; assembly: GCF_037392515.1. NCBI lineage: Eukaryota > Metazoa > Mollusca > Gastropoda > Lepetellida > Haliotidae > Haliotis > Haliotis asinina. The sequence goes on along the minus strand of NC_090291.1, from coordinate 22,216,754 downwards.
CAATGAACGACTACGCGATTTAGAAGACGAGAGACGTACACGATTGGAAGCCGCTTCCTCGAATCGTGAACATCTTCGATCCCAGATCAGTCGCATTCGGGAAACAATCGATAGAATACTGAACGAAGATACAACTTTAGCCAACAGGATTCGGATATTGTTCCGGGAGCAAGGGATCACCATCGCCAGCATTCTAACTGCATTGGGTTTCATCATATCAACCCTGGTGGTGTCACTGGTGGGGGGTGCCCCTGTGGGGCCTGCCGGCGGCGGTGGAACTCCAGGCGGTAGTGGTGGTGTTAAAGACTGGATCAAAAAACTCGGGGAAGGCCTAGCTAAACTGGCTGGTAAAGCCGCCGAAGCCCTTCCCGGCATCCTGGGTAGCATCGTCTCGTGGTTGTTGAGCGCTCTGTCTAAAACTGCCATGTGGCTCAGTCAAAACCTGTGGGCAGCCATCGTCGCCGTGGCGGGTCTGGTGTACGTAGCGGCTAAGAAATCTTTAACCAAATAAGTCCCAAAGTTACCCCACCAACCACTAGGGCTGTTTTATTATCAATATGCTGCTGATAGGTGGTGGAAACCCCCACACCCCCAGGGGGTACCTCCACATGAATTTTAGGCTCCGGAGGTGGCGCCACTATACCCTTTTCACGTGGTGGGATGTGTGGGATATGTGGGGTGTTAATATCGGGGTTGATACCCAACTTTTGGTCCGCCGTGGCTATAACTATTTTGTTGTTATAACCCACCACTTTTTTTATTCTCAGTTGCATATCACTCGGAGCCATGTATAACCCCACGCCGAACACGTAATTGACTTTCGATCTGGCGTATTCTAACACATTTTGGTAACGGTCGATGGCCCTCGGGAGATCAACTGGAGAATTGATAGCATCCTCAACGTTGGAAACGAATTGTGTCTGAGCGTCGTAAGCAGTTCCCTTACCGAGGATGTTAGAACGCGTCATCGACTGCGCACCCAACAGCGCCCACACGTACGTTCGAATCGAATCGTTCAAGCGTATTGTACCAGCACGAGTGAATCCTTTCGATGTTTTTGAGATCATTTTAGTCCAGGCTGTGGCTGCATCAGGACTGGTTTGCTTTATACAGCTGACATGGATCTTTTCATTCGTTGTGGGGCCTGTAAATGTATGCCGGTTTGGGTTGTATGAACCATCTTTAGAACCGGCATAATATTTTCCGGACCTGTAGAAGTACACGAGAACTATACCGAGACCATGGTTCACACCAGGAAGGCGAAAGTCTTTATTCGTTGGAATCTCAAACTCCCCACAAATACGTTCATAAGCGCGTCTATCATAGGGGTTATTCGTCATACTCCACGCTTTATCTTGGGGAAGAGGAGCACTTATTTCCTTCAATATTCGTCTCGTTTGATAATAAATATGAAACAAAACAACCGCCTTACTCAGTTCGTCTATACCATAGTCTGGTGTCACACCCGACCCTGTCGTCGCACACCACACAGCAAAGTTGAGTTGGTTCTGCCAAAACTGCATTGGGTTTTGATTCCAGTTTACCACCGCCTGCGCGTTATTAACGGACACGACATACTTTTCAAAGATATCAATAAAGGTTGTTTTAAACCCAGTACCATCTGCATTCACCACGATTTTCAAGTGTGCTAAATCCATATTATAATTTATAATTCATATATTATAATATGTACATAACACTTCCAGGAATAACGAGCGGTGAGGCCGTTCAGCTGACGCACGCGATCGATAACACGTCAGGTCAACTCGAAGTCGCACTCTGCGATATCACCTACCTACCGCAATGGACTAACATTAATATCAACAACAATAAGCTGTTCGTCAGTGGAACTCGCAGTCAGATAACTGACGGCTACTACAGCGTGTGCTCTCTAAACGACGAGGTCTTCAAACCCCTGGGAGCCGAACTCAAGATGAACGACTCGAACGGCACAGTGGTGTTAATCAACAATGGAATAAACCCTTTGAGGCTCGGCCGACCATTAGCAAGGATGCTCGGTATGTCTCCTGACGAGATAAAACCAACAACAACCGTCACAGGCACGAAGTTACCCGACCTAGTACCGTACCGAGAGCTGTACATTCATCTCGGTCAGGTGAGCACAACGTATAACATTCAAGGAGGTCACCCTTCCACTATATTGAGAGCAGTGCCGGTGAAAACTGAGAAATTCAACGACGGTAGAACCGAGTCGTTTTCACCACGGCAGTATAAGAGATTAACCCAGGGCAACATACCTGAGCTGACAATATCGGTGTTAGATATAAATCATAATCCTGTAAATATAGGATACCTCAGCTTAACACTTCATGTAACATGACCAGCGCACAAGGACCTGGAGTGAAAAAATGCGTTAATATCGGGATCTCCGACCTCGGAGACACACGCGGTTTCGACGCTCCCGGAGTAGATGGTAAATCGTATGCCTTGCAACTGAAAAACAACATTTACAAACGCGTTGAAATCCCCTCCGGTGGAGCCCTAAGTGATATGATAGATACCACAGGAGCAACAGCCAACACTAAGTACGCCCTCGTCAACACCGGTGATGACAACTGGAGAATATACCCATCATTCGGAGGTAAACTGTTCGACTTAGACGATGTTGAGAGCACTACCGTCGTCAAAAACAAACCATATATGCTCGTCTTCACCGAAGATGACAAGTGGGTGTTGTTACCCGATAACAAATGGTTTCTCAATATTAGACTCGTCTCCCCTTACGTGTTCACGGATAACAAAGACAACCACCTAAACAAAGTCGTGAACAATGGAACCCTGCTCGTGGCTTACGTCCCAACTCAGAGACGTAGCATAGTCGTCAGCCCAGTCAACACTATAGCAGCCCACATGCTATCGAGTAAACCGGCCATGCAAAACGTGAAATTGCAGTTGGTGTCTGAATTCGAAGGCGTGGTTAAGATACTAGAGAGTCTACCGGCAAACTCAACACTGTTCATCAAAGTCTACCTAGGGGAACCATCGGGGAATGATGTCGAGATCGTGAAGGGGATCAAACTCGGGTGGGTGAAACGACACCAGTTTCAAGTTTGCAACGTTTACGTGCGGGTGGGTGTCGACTCCAAGACCAGTCTGCAGGGGGTCAACGTGATCGTGGAAAATAAGATATCACTAATCAATATCTTCCTGCCTGACAACATACACTTCATGGGTATTAAGTTAACCCCTGAATTATTATCAGAAAACCAGTTGGAAATTATATCATAATAGTATAATAATGACTAGTCATCATCCCAACACTACACTTAACGACCTGGGAGATACGGAGGGATTCGATCAGCCTGGTGAGGAAGATGAATTATACATCCTACATTTCAAAGACAACGTGTACAGACGGGTGTCGTTATCAGATTTTAAAGAGCCTAAATGGTTGATCAACTTAACACTCACCTCACCTTATATCACAATAGAAGGAGATGAAGATCAATTAATCTCTAAGATTAGGAACAACGGCATCTGGGTCGGGGATTTCATTCCGGAGAGGGAATTAGCACACTTTCCACATGTTGGTCACAAAAAAGAAGGGTTATCAACTTTCTTCGAAAATAAATTAACATTTAGCGAATATCTTCCTAGCATATCATCCCCTTGCACACTCATCATAGAAGTCTTCTTTTATAAAAACACCCTACGAGTACACCAAATTTTACCCGGGGTGTCAATACAATGGTTTGACGAACATTTAGACCAATATTGCCGTATTGTTATACAATGGGATACCAACGGGGGTACTATAAACCACTTAATAAGCCTCCGTGGGGTTTCTATTACAACAGGAAATTTTATTTACCTCTCACCTATTACCCTGGGTAATCTAGATCTTGTAGACTTCAAATACATTAATAGAGTATTAACTGAAACCCAATTAAAATATCTTTCAAAATATATATTATAGGATGGGTCTGTACCCAGTCGTAGAGGAAGTAGCGAAGACGTTGGAAACCGTAGATGGGTTCCGCTTGAGGCAGTTATGTGATGTGAAACGTCAACTAGAACAAGACCGTGACACGCGGAAAGCACTATGTAAAAAATATAATAGAGCTTTCAATATCGTGGATGGGGCTGACACTACCCTTATGGCAACCAGCATGGGACTAGGGGCGGCAGGCGTTGGGTTGTTAACCACCATCGTGGCTGCACCTATAGTGCTAGGTATTGAAATAACGGCTGGGGTGGCAGGGTTGGTAGGGTTGGCGCTTAAGTTAGTATCACGCAGGCTTAATCGTAAGGCATTGAAACACGACGAGATCAGGGTTCTGGCTGAAGCAAAACTCAACACAGTGAGTGAGCGAATTTCCACGGCACTCTCTGACAGTAAGATCTCAGAAGAGGAGTTTAGTTCAATCCTCTCTGAACTCAAAAAATATAACGGAATGAAACAAGATATTCGATCCAAGTCTCGTAAGTCTGCTATCAGCGAGGACGAGAAAAAAAAGTACATAGAACAGGGGATACAAAAAGCCCAACAAGCCTTTATTACGAACACCAAAGAGATCATAGGCGGTTCACGTTAAACTGTTTCCTCGATATAAACATAACATAGGGGGCGATAGCCGTAAGCGAGCCACCGATCCTATATGGTCGGTCAAAACTTACAACATAGATAAAGTGGATATAAAAGCCGACGAACCTAACTTGTACTACTTGAGGGATGGGCCGGGTAGGGGGTTTGTAAGAGAAGAATTATTGATCGTGCCGTACGGCACAGTGTTACCGCCTGCCAAGTCACGGTAAACGTGATGGCGTGGCTTTGTAGTAGGGGCAATAATAGCAAGAGCTAATAGTCCCACCAAAGCCTCATTTAGTAAATGAGGCTTTTTAGAGGGGTTTTTGAAAAGTGTTTTCGGACTGTCATTCCCTATACTACTCAATCAGATTAGCCAACTCAACAAACTACCAAAAAAGATGGCAGCTGCAGCCTTGAAGGTTTGCTCACTGTCCGCCTCAGATTTAGGGGAAAATCCTACAGACAAGTTGACAGGTCTAAAACCTTAACAGAATATATGCAAGAACTCCTTTTACTTCTTTCAGGGTACCTCTGCAACAATTGTGTTGCCAAGTTTTGCGAAGCTTAATTGTTAGATAAAAAAACAAAAGTGAGTTACGACATCAGCCTTGTTATGGTACACTCATCTTCTCAGTATAGACACGGTTTAAGAGCCACCCAAGGTAGGTTATCTAACTGTGAGGCCAAGCCATTGAATGCATTCAGCGTACCAGTGAAGATTTATCAGAACATATACCCTGCAGATTAATGAGGATGAGCAGGGATAGTTTTGTAGACAACCTCTGTCCACAAAGGCCTATCATCTCAGCAACAGTAGAAATACTACTAGTTCAGTGGGCATTAGCCTGGAGAGAGTCTAATGAAACAGATTGACTGTCCCAACAGCTGGAAAGGTTATGGCTTCCCATGTTCTTGAACGCAAAGGGTACCATGATTGTTGAATCCACAGGTTTGAATAGAATCCAAGGTTTTGTGTTATTTTTCTTCCTTGTGTTTCTTTTAAGAGCTATCCGTTGGAGTTATCTACTAACAGAAGTGAGACAAACATGCATTGTCTAGAGGCTTATATATTTGTTCTCTGAAAAAGTTTCCCAACAGTTTCTAAGGTTTGACTTTCTCTTTTGGTGTAAACATGGGAAGAGCATTGATTGTTGTAAATGTGTTAAAATTCCATGCTTCTTAATCTCCAGCTGCAAGGTATGTCAGCCCTTATCACCTATACCTTTTGAAAAATATGCTCTCAATATCAATGATTTTTCAAGCAGGAGTTTACAACCAGAGGCCATCTTCATCGCAACTACATTCATTATTGGACCAATCAGCCTAAAGGCATACAGCTGCAGGTGTCATAACACTTATGGGGCTTGTGTTCAACGAGCTTTTCATGGTTGATTAATCCCATAGTTATCCATTGGACTCCAATCAGGATTCGCCACCTCTTGACAGACGCATCACTAACAGGATGAGATGCTGATCTCTAAAACAAGACAGCATCGGGTTTCTGTATGTTAGGTTCTCCGGTCCACATCCACATTATGGACATAAAAGCAGTTCTCCTTGCTATACAGCATTGGGGGCCACACCAAGGGATCTTTTCCATATTGGTCACTGCAGACAATTCCAGGGTAGTAGCTTACAAAAAGAAGTTTAGGGGAAACTCACAGTGAGTTCAATTCCTTGTGTATCTCATTTGAGCCCTTTTTGACCAAATGGATAATCTAGATTGCAGTATTACTGCCAGACACATACCAGGTAAGATCAATGACATTGCAGATAGAGCAGAATTAATCCAGATCCCTTCAGGAAAACAGCGAAGCATCAGCTTTGACCACTAACCAACTTCATCAGTTCAGTTCAGGTTCATTTACTCATCTGAGTTCCCTGATGGAGGAGACATTGTATCCCAACTGTGTAGATTCATTATCCCCTGCCATGCGTTTAGTGTGAAGCGGGGGATACAGTACTAGACTTTGTCCGTATGTATGTACATATGGATTGGAATATCTTAAGAACTGTTGACACAGTAAAAAAAAGGTCTCAGTCCGGTTTGGTGACCTTGACTTTTGTCTCAAGGTCACAAGGAGACATTAGCATTTTACTTTGTCAGCGAGATATCTCAAGAACCCAAATGAAAGAATGAAGAATACTTCAAGTGAGAAACAGTTTATTTTGTTTATTTTCTAAAGGTGGTTACTAAGCAATGTATTTCTGACAAATAGTAATTGTAAGTGGTAACATTTCAACAGAACAAAATTGTTTATATAGGTCTTTATTTGAAATAAATGGAAATGAATAACTTCCACAGATCAGCCTACCCATTTATCTAAACTAGATATGATTGGCATAGGGAATGCTTTTAGCCAATGGACAGTGATGATCTTTTCTGATAGTCTGTCACAATCACACATCAGCTTGTTAATTATATTATTGTAACATCTTATATCAGTTTCCTATTTTCCGTATAGGGCTGGTTACATGTTGCAGGGCCAGCAACATGTTAAGGTTATCTGTCTTTTTGAGGCGTTTCATACACTGGTTAAAGTGACTCTTCAAAACATTTTTGTGTTTGAACAACTGCAGTTTGAGAGTAATGTTTTTGTTGACATTTGACTTCTTCTTAAACTACCACCTTTACTTTCATTTCCTTTTGATTTGATGTGTGGTGGGGGATTATGTCACCATAGTGACAATGCTTGTTTTCTTGATGTCAATCACTGGTTGGTCTAGTCCAGATTTGATTATTTACTGACCGCCATCATACAGCTGGAATATTGCTGAGTGCAGCATTATTGAAAAAACAAGGGTTGGTTGACATGAACCGGGAAACATGTGTTGCGTTTAGTGTCTCTAATGCCTCAAGTGGTACTATAAGTACCATGTTGTATCTAGTAAGGGATCTGACTGTTTTACAAATGTGTGGTAAAGATGTAAACAGGAAGTGATGTCCTTATGACTTCAATATAACATCATTATGATGTCATCAGAAGTTCCAATAACCAGAAAGTCATAATTATTAGTACATGAACAAGAGGGTTGGTTTCTAGAGTACTATTTCAACAATCAACGGGAGGGCTCTTTTTTTTTTTTTGGTCTTTAACATTTAGATTTTGTGTCATTTATGGTTGTCTTACTCAATTAGATTGGGGGCAGTACCAGTCTGGGAAATTTCAATAATTCCTATTTTCGATAAAGTGAAAACTAAAGTTGTGCTAGAAGTGCCACGAAAGCTAATTGCTAAAAAAACATCTTATTACCGTACTTCAGATTAGCACACATCTGAGAGCCTTTCAAAGGACACTGATGCTGAGCAAATAATGTTTCTTGCCAACAGTCAAATTACGAAACCAAGCTGCAAATCGGTCTGCACCCATTCCCTCGACCGTGAAGGACATGGGGACTTGGCTCCTGTCCACATTAGCAGAATTTCTTCACCCTAAACAGTGAGGATGACCATCACATGCCGTTTTTTGAAAATATCCCTGGTACTCCTTGTCTGTTTGTAATATAATATCCCAGCAGTATAGTTTTTTCTGATCCTTTGAGGGTGTATTCAGGCCCCCCTAAGTAATTGAAGGAATTACAGCAAATTTGAAGGAATTGCATCTCAAATGTAAACAGACGCAGCCCACTCGCGAAACAATTGCAGCGATATCGGTAATTTAGCGGTAATAACAGAAACACATCGGCCCTATCGGAAGCAATGTCGGTAATACTGGAAACACGCTTGGCCATCTTCGGAGATTTTTCGGTCGCGAGCAGAAACTAGACGAGTGTCACAAGTCATGCCCCTGTAGTTTGTTTACACCTGAACATCGAAGTCGTGCCGATGATTACGAACATGCGCTAGATATAACATCATTTTTTTGTAAAATATGTTTACATTTGTCAATTGCACTTCATAGAAAGAAACAATATGGTTCATAAACTTCTTCATCACGCATGTTCATGATGTTCGTAATCATCGGCACGACTTCGATGTTCAGGTGTAAACAATCTCCAGTGGCATGACTTGTGACACTGTTCTGCAGTGACAATCTTTTTCTAAAAACATAAGCTATTGTCCCGACAACACCTCATACCTAAATGCATTCAACACGGGTGGTCAAAGATGGATAAGTATAAAAATGTAATAGTAGGAACTAAAAACACAACTCACCGAGACGGGTGTTTCTTCCAACGATGCCATGTTTTGCTGCATGAGTTTCCGCTCACGACCGAAAAATCTCCGAAGATGGCCGAGCGTGTTTCCAGTATTACCGACATTGCTTCCGATAGGGCCGATGTGTTTCTGTTATTACCGCTAAATTACCGATATCGCTGCAATTGTTTCATGAGTGGGCTGCGTTTGTTTACATTTGAGATGCAATTCCTTCAAATTTGCTGTAATTCCTTCAATTACTTAGGGGGGCCTGATATTGACTGATCCAATTTGATCCGATTTCTGTGTTTTTGACCTCGATATTTAATCATGTCATGTAAACATATGATGTCTACAGGCACGTAGCAAGCAAGTCATTAGTTTCATATAAGTCTGATAGATTGCCTAGCTTTATATGGCCCACCTGTCATGGCAAAAATCATATGTAAATTTTGGTAGCTACGCCCCTGGTTTATCATCTATGATAATAAAAACACACTATTGATTTATTTGAATTCGGAAACCAATGACAATGACTTTGCCATTGGTTGAGAAATCTGAATTTTTTTACAAAAAATGTTTATACCTATTTACCCAGTTACACAGCAAATGCCTATATGTATTTCTTATGTACAATGAAGTTCCATTGGTACCCTCAAGTTTTGGCCCATAAGTGTTTTCAGGCTGCATGCGACACAGGGATTACATCTTCCTTGCTGTAACTCACATTTGATGGCATAAACCTACATATGTTACTTGTGATCATTCACTTGATGGTCAGTTGATGAATTTATGACAGGCATAATTAGTGGTAACACCACTAACATTACTCAACAAAGGTTCGTATTTGGCATTTCTCCAGTCTGTAGTAAATATTCAACATCATAAATTAAGACAAATATTAATGTATTGCATGTTATGTAATATGTGCATGTAAGTGATGCAAGAGGGTTTATCAGATGAGTTAAACATCGATCAAAGGATTAACCGATAACACAGTGATCGATTTATTACTTCCACAGCAGATTTGTCAAAAGGCATTGTTTAAGTGTGTGGATTTTCTAATCTATACTGACTACACCCTGTCGTAAAGTGCGAGTGTGAAAACAACATCCTTCCTTCAAAGAATTGACTGCCAACACGCTGATGAATTGATTGCTCATTATTGGCTAACTAATGGCGGACATCTTACAATTAGTTGACAGGTATGCTATCTTAGGGTGACCAATGTGATTATAGTGTGAAAAATTCTGAAATGGTGTGTCACTTTTTCGCATATTACACAGTTGAAAGACACAAGACATAGAGCAGGATTATTTACCACCTGCAGATGAATTGAATATCGTGTGGATATTGATGGATACATTTCTGAACAAGGTAATGGCCTGACATTGTTTTAATTCATTTCTTGTAGCATTTGGCAGAATCCGTATTACAGTAAACATGCACTAGGTGTGATAGGGTGTGTGTGAAATATGATTCACGTTTGCAATCAAGTACAATGTTTGATGTTACAGTTATGAATTCACTATAAGTATAAGCAGACTGTGTGGAGTTTTTTACTAACTTTCAAAATACATTAAAATGTATGAAGAAACTAATTATGGTTATAAGACAAACTGTAAATACATACACCGACTTCTTTATTTTTCAGTCCTAACCGTTTTTTTTTTCACCAAGAGTGAAACAGAGGCGTGTTCAGAACCGCGAGCGCCTGCGCAATTGCCTCCCGTGATTCCTCACAGAGGTCCTAAATGGACGCGAGTGCTTGGTTACATTAAACTGTTCGTGACCAACTCGTGTTATTACGGGAAAAGCCGAATAGCTTTTCGTTTCATGTTGGATTTTACAGAAAGGGGCGAGTGGTGACGAATGACATTGAACATGTATAAGACAAAATGTTATGGATGTCAACTTGTTCTTCTGTATGCTTTACACAACATTTCATGGCTATTCCTTGCCCATTCGTACGGTGAATGCAAATTAATGATAATGGTTTGAATGGGGTTTTTTTCTGTTAAACATTTTTTTCTATTAAATCATAAGCGAGGTCGGCGTTGAAGTGGAAATACTATGCGATAAATTTCTTCACTTGCTAAATTTACTTGGTTTGTAACGTTCACTCACCAGTATGTGGACACTTGTCAATATACATCTTAATATTTGGTCTCATAATCCTGATTACTTTATAATCATACTTGTATGCATTTTGAAACTTAATAAAAAGAAGCGATCTGCGAATGTATTACAGGAATGTAGTATCTAGACATTTTATAGTTTGCCTATATGAATCATAATTCACACGCACGCCCTAGTGTATGTCGTCTGCATTATTACATGTCACGATGAAAACAATGATTCTGTTGAAAGCAGCGACAACTTAATAAAAACAAATGCAAATATTAAAATTAAAGTTATAGGAGCAATGTCAGACTATCACCTTGTTCGAGGAATGTTTCTATCAATATCCTCAAAAACAAGTGATATATAATTCATCTGCAGATTTCCCAAATGATGTGTCTTTTAAAAGTCTAATATACGAAAACATGATGTATCGTTTCAGGTTTTTCACATTGCTGTATAGTCTCATTGGTCACCCAAGATAGCACACCTGGCAACTAATTGCATAATATGCGTCATTCTTTTAAAAAAAAAATTTAGTTAGCCAATAATGAGCAATCAATCAGTGTATTGGTGGTTAATACTTTGAAAGAGGGGTGTTGTTTTACATAGACACACATGATAGAGTGTATTCAGTATAGATTAGTGAATGTACATACATAAACCTTTTGATAAATCCCCATTTAAATCCACATAAAAGTAATTACTCAATCAGTATGTTATCAGTTAATCCTTTGATCGATCCAGACAAATGTCAAATGTGGGCTTTTGTCGGGTAATCTAAGTGACGTTACCACTAATCATACCTGTTATAAATTCATTAACTGAGCATCAAGTGAATGATGACAAATAACATGTAGATATGTACCCCCTGACATGGATTACAACCTAGCAACACCAAGTGATTTTGACAGAATGGTCTATGCAAACAAGGGTTGTAACTCGAAAACTAGGCAAAGCTGGAGACAAAACTAAATGATAGTAGATTGTGAGAACATATAGCTTTCATTTGTCACAAAAGCTGTTGCGATTTAAGGTTTGTACAAACCTGTAAACAAAATAGTTTACCCCCTGAAATGTAGATGAATTCTGCATAGACCCTCATATCTATACCTACTATTACGTCACGGAGACGTGCCGCTCTGATTGGTTGAAATTTCATTTGCGGCTGAGAATTGTGCACTGTTGACAAAAAGGTTGATTTAAGGTAATTAAAGATCAAAATGAGCAGTATTAATGATGAGGTTTTATTTATATCAATGTCAATGAGTGATTTATGCATTTGCACCCCCTAGAGTATATGTGATCTTTATTGTGATTAAATGTTAAATATATTAACTGAGAATAACTGAGACTGAAATGCCCTTTATAAAGAGCTCACTGAATTTTTGCCCTGTCAAAATGACAAATGTGCAGGTCAGGTTTACGTTTATTGACACAATGAGAGGAGACTAGCACTTGTTCAAAGACAAGTTTCAGTGTTGGAAAACCCTCTGAGAGAAGAATTAATAGAACTGAGTAGTCGCCAGATGATAACCATCTCCTCAGCACCCAAAGTTGTTCAAGTAGGTCTACATACTGCATGCTGAGCATCAGAAGTTTGAAACCACTTCAGCAATCCCGGACACTGAACCAACAGCAACACTGAGGGAAGGAACCGCAATATGAACAAGCTTGCCAAGGAGAGTCATCCAAACAGTTTTGAGGTAGTTTAACTGTTCCAACAAGAATCCAACATCCAATGGACCAGAGCACACTGAACAGCCCTACCCAGGAAGAGAAATACAGCATTATTGACACCCACCTACAATCACTGAAAGATGACCTCATGAACAACATCATAGGCGTCATGGACTACACTGATCACATTGCTGACGTGATCCACCCACACAGACTCCATCAATGTGACTTACTGGTGAACAGTCTGTTACTCAATCATTTACTGTTGTTTGTCTATTAAATATCTGCCATACTAGGGTATCAGATGACAACTCACATTTCTTTGATTTTCTTGTTTACTGAGAGTCTTGAGAACATGAAATTCTGTGTTCACTGTTGCTTGACTATTCCAGCAAAATCAAACCTGGTCAAGATTTTGCTTTCACAGGCCATAACCGATTTGGGGTACTTTGTACCACTCAAGCCCTATGTGGGATTCGTCAGTCAAGTGTTAAAAGACGTATTTGTAAGAATTTTTATAATTATTGTCAACCATGATGATAATTTCTAAAACACTAACGCTTAGACACTTAAGATGAAAGCCAGCCAATTTATCCCCCTGAAATCTTAGAGTACCTTCCTTAATGTATAGTAGGAAAAATTATGTTGTTTCCTGCACTCGTGTTAAGGAGATAATGCCTACAGAGTAAGACACACAACACAAAGTTAGCGACTGTTATTAAAACCAAACCTTTCAATTCAGAACAATATGTTTCCGGGAAAAGGCACTGAAGAAAGTGTTAGAGGTGATAGTCTAGAATTGTCTCTGATCATGTCCAATAATTTGTTCAAATTATTTCTGATTACTGTGTCAGTATCAGTCTACAAACATTTGTTTGTATTTCTCATTGAGGCAAAAACTGACTGACATTTAGCACATGACAGTATGACTGAGATCACATTCAGGTCGTTGTTTATGAGTCCTAGTTTATCACATGTCTTTGCTTTTGCAGAACTTCAACTGGAAAAAAGCATCATAAATTCTCGTGAACACTTCCACTTCACTGACCTGTCTGTTTGAAATGTAAGAACACCTGAATAATGAAACTGCTGTGCTGACACAAAGAATCTCAGTACCATATAAATAACAGTTTCTTTCAAGTTCATTAAATTTAACAGTTATTAACTCCATTAACCTTTCAAGTCTACCTGGAGGAGTACAAAATGTACAGTTTGTTCATTTGTAAATAACTCTTTCTGACATGTGTGTCATTCTGTTTCAAATGGTATTTCTTTAGATAGTGGTGCCACAGAACATTCCTATCAGAGTATTTCCCTTTTGCAGACTCCTGCAGGAACACTTCTGCTCATTAACTTTGGAAACAATTGCAAGGAGACCAACCTCCTTAAGCTAAAGACTGGGAAGAAAATGGCATATAGATATGTCTTTACTCTGTCATTATAGCAGGGTTGCCAGAGAAAATGAGGCAAATTCTACCATCAGTGTACATTGTCAAGACATTGTATACTGCTTATCAGACATGTGAAAAGTTAGTTCAAGTTAGGCTTGGAATGTGTTATCCTTGGTGATGGGAGACAAGATTGTCTTCCATATGATAAATGTAGTTATGAAACACAAGACAATGAATTGGGTCTGTACAGACAGATTTTGGTCAGAATCTAGTATGAACAGACTAACAATTTTTCTGAGCAAAGCAAACATTGATACATACAGATACAGAAGTTGTCATGCCAGTGTGTTTTGAAAGGGTAACTATTTCTTATTAGGAATAAACATTGTGTTTATTGAAGCCTGGCTAAACATAACTTTCTAATCCACCGGTTTTATCTTCATGAGAAACATCCCCATGATCATATATGTCTACAATGAGTTTTGTTGCTTTTATTTGATCATTTTTCCCAGAAGTATGCAGTACAATCCTGCTAATCGTTCAGATTTTGTCTGATTATCACAAAATCATGTTTACAATCACGTAAGAGGCACAGCTGTTCCATCAGTTGACAACCCTTGTGTAAATCTGTTCGATATGCAAATCAAAACAATTGTCTTTCAGACAGTAAGATATCATTACTCACTTTTCTATAAAAGACAGGACCACAGTTCTTTAAAAATTGGTGTCTACTTATGTTTCTTAAATATTGACTACAAAATAACATCTAAAACTATTTGCAATAAAAACTGAAACTGGATGTATGCAAGGTTAATATTCCGTAGACTATTCCAGATTTCTGCTTGATCCAATAGGCCATTGCTAAGTGAAGAGTTTGCCAGGACTATGGTAACTATGGAAATTGAAAAGACAATTTGATTTATAAGATTTGAAAACATCAGTTGCATACAGCCATTAATTCTAGATATATCCCTGATTTCTTTTATATGTTTTTCTTTATTTATCATGTTGAACAACCTAGCTGACACCTCCATTGCTGAACAGGAATTAACATGAAAGATATGGAATTTAGTATTTCCAGTTTGCCGATCATACAAGTTTTTCACTGAGCCAAGCTTCAGTACTCAGAAGGGACTTGTGAGTACTCTCATGGGCTTATTTAGTTTTACTGCATCACCACAAGATCAGGGTCCTCAGAACATTTGTGCAGCTCATTGCTATTTCAGGCTTAGTGGGCAGGAAGATACATGTGGTAATTATAATCACAGCAATGTTTATAAATACATGGCACAACAAGAAATAAGTATAAAGGAAATTCATCATGTCAAGTGATGTCTTGTGACATGATCATATTTTAGTTGATCATGTGTGTTAGCATGTGCTAGCTTTCCTGCATTTGTGCTTGGACATCTTTTTCTCTTCAAAATACATGCATCCTCGGAGAATTCATAGTGCTATTTTCACTTAACATTTAATCATTTTCTGTTGATGTTCTATTTTGATCACTGATGTCTTCACCTGTTGACAAAAACTCTGTAACTGAAGAAAACAAGATAAATGTAAAAGATGTTATTACCATAACTTTGTATGTGGCATTGTGCAAAACATACAGAAAAAAATATATTGTTTTCAATTGAACTGTTTTCAGTCTGAAAACTGTGGATTCAGACCTTTCGGGAGAATGTCAGTTGCTTCAGTTGTCCATGTTGTTAGGTTAGGCCACATGATTCCACTTTAGCAGACGACACTTCAGTTCAGTAGTTGCCATTCCAAAGAAGATCATCTGAGTCAGCATTATCATGTACATAATGATGGAATACTACCGGGAAGTTGTTTATTTCATAGGTATATCGATATCAACAAATTTATGATAATCAGAAGAAATCATAGGACTGGTGGTTTTGAATATGGTGCAGTATGTTGGCCAATTTTTTATGTAAACTTCCTGCATTAGAGCCCACAGCTTCCAACTTGTTCCAACTTGTTTCAACTTGGTCATCTTATGCAATTTTGTTTGTGGAGAGAGGAGGGGGCCTTTTCACATCACAGTGGGCAATGAGCAGGTCCATTTGCCTCCGTTGGAAATATGTTCAGTGAATGCTCCCACTCATGACTGATTCACACATGAAATACATGCTAACTTACATGTAAACAGGTCAGCTCAACCAGCTACAAAATGGAATGATAAAAATGTTTATCTGTGCAGTTACCACACCAAGAATCTTTTGATTTAATCCATGACATTGCCAGACATTGTCAACAAAAGTGTCTTTTAAAAAGTTATTGTTCAAGGGGTTTTTTCTTTAAATATCATTGAGGAAATATTGACACTGTTTATAAGTAAACAATTAAACACAACTCTGAGGTTTTGGTAGCGAAAGTAAATCTGCAGAGGAGGGAAAATCCAGAGGGCTTTTCCTGACTCCAAGAGTTTACATTTGCTACTAAAACCTAGGAGAGGTGTTTTATCTTATTTATGAACCGTAGCACAAATATGGTTTGTGTACATGTACATAGCAGAACAACATTGATGGGACAGCCCACAAATGATGGGACAGCAGGTGTCAACTGGGATGTGACTGGCAGCAAACACCTTGTCTTGCACACCCAGTGCATGTGCTACCCATACAATTCTTGTGAGGAACGCATGGATCGTACTGACAATCTTATTCTTCACAGCGATCCTTCTCAGCCTGGTGGATAAACCACCAAGTTAGAGAGGAAAGGGTTGCAGGCTCGAAACCAGTTACTGCCACTATATATTGGAAGTTTTCAATAATGTGATATTTTGCAATCCGCGACAGCAAGACAAAATTGCATCAATCATAAATAGTGGTTTTTTCCAAACCTCATATCTTTATGAAATGGTTGAAATGTAACATGATATGAGGTTAAGAAATGTGTCCTTCAAAATCATGGTTTACAAATGATCAGTGACATTTCCCATCTACAGTAGATTTGGCTAAGAAGTGTTGTAAGTGAAGGGTTCCCAGTATTGAAAGTATTAAAGAGAGAGCGAAAGAAGTTATGCCACTGAGTGACAAAGATAGCTGAAAGCCAGTGTGAAACCATTAGAATGGCAGCCTGCATGTACCTGCACTTGGTCATGCGTCTCTCTCTGTTAGTTCCTCAGATGAATCAAAATTAGGTAATTTACACTGTAACATCATTTCCATTCAAAGGCTGAGGACATCATGTCGAGTTTTTGCATGAAGTCAAATTTTTCATTTCGGCTATTTACAGGAAGGCGAAAAGCGGTACTCTTTGATGATTGATGATGTTTTACAGTGCTTGCACAAGGGATTATGAAAGGATTATTGAAATACCCACCTGAACATTTTGGTGAACATTTCTCATCTTGTCATGTTGGTGAACAGTGCAGTTCAAGTTTCCTAAAAATGGGTTGGTTTGCAGCTTTAACTTTGTGGCTCCAGACCTTAGCTGATATGCCACAAGACAACTGATGTCATCAATTGGGTGAATACATCACCACCACCTGGATCGAAGGTGTCCCCGATGACATCATGGAACCTTCGCCTGACCCTCGGCCCAAGAACCAACAAAAATTTTAGAGGGTTGGCATGGGCAAGTTAAGAAACTTGTTGGGAAAGTCCACCCTAATGTATTCAAGCTGATTCCCTTTTTGTTGGCCGAACATAAGACGACAGAAGTGCACTTGGTTCAGTATATGGCAGGGCAACGCCTCCCACCCAAAACTAAATGGTACCAGGACCTGCAAAGAAAACTAGATGACCTGAAAACCAGGCTGGACCTCCAAGACCTTGCCGTCTACGGCTATGCTGTTAGGGCATCTTATGCCCTTAAACTTGCTAAAATATTGTGATTTGTACGTTGTTAAATGAGCATATGGTTAGAATATTGTCCATTTAGCATTTCCAATCTATAAAGTTAATCTAGTCATCTGTATATATGTGTAATAAGAAAGAATATTTTGTCCATTTTATAATCAGTGTAACATAATGTATATCAAATATATGAAACTATAAAAATAGATCTGTGAGTGTGTGCTTGTATAGGTATGTTGTTTAATTTGTACAATATGTGAACAAATGAATAACTGTAACCTTGAATAAAATATCTTAACGTAACAGTAGTTTGTTTTTTAACCTGTTCGAATTGTCCCTTTGCCCTCATCGAGGGAGCTTAAACAAACACTCCGTCCCCTGTTGTTCTTGTTAACAGGGAAAGGACCACTATTCGCATGAAGACGAAAACAAAATTCGCTCAATGTTTACACACGCAGAAAAAATTTGACTGCGTGTGAATGAACCCATCATGTGTATGCATCAAGCTTCCTATATTTATGGTGTTTTGTTCTCTAAGAACTTTTCATATTTATCTTGAATCAGAAAACTTGCATGAAGAGTAAGAAAGCTGAATTGTGTTATTCATGCAATGCTCATTCTCAGATGAAACTGATGAACACTTAAGACTAAAAACATTTTACTGATGTGAATGGCTCTTTCAAATTAATCTCTTGAATTAAGTTCCGCTATTGTTGTTACACATTCCACCTCCTTCTGACATTCTTGAAGCCTGCTCGAGTAATGACCTTGTAGCTGCTCAGTTTTGAGGGTTCTAGAGTGTCACCGGTTTGAATAAGAAGCAAGAACTGCCCATTCACAAGAGTCATTTTGAGCCTACCCAGAGAGACACTAAGATGCTGAAACCATGAAACTAATAAATTTGCATTATATTACGATGTAAGATTTCTATGAAATCTTTTGAGAACATTTAAGAACTGCTTTCTTTATTGATAGATTGCACAATGAAAGCATTTGGCTGTGATGGGCTTTAGTGTGATTGTGGCAAAATGCATTCTACTGAGGTGATTTGAGGACATATCTTCTCCAGAAAGACTTCAGATTATGTAAACACTCCACTTCATTGGACTGGATTAATTAGACTGTTACAGAGCAAATCATGCCTTCTATCAACACAATCTGCTCAGGTTGTTTGGGGCACTGCTTTTGTTGGTAATTATCCTTGATACAGTTGTTGGTTCAAAGAATCATTGATGCTGCATGTTTATATTTTAATATATTGTCAATTGATTTTTCTTCAAACAGTAAGAGAAAAAATAATACACAAGTTGCATATTGTCTTGAGATATAATAAATAATACAAGCCAACAGAACCATTACACTGTGTATAGATAGAGGTGTTACAGCTCCAATGAAGCCCTCAGCCAATGGATCATGGTAACCAGTTGACGGTTGAACATGAATGCAGAGGAAGTTAGCTTACATCACACTGTCTCTGATGACCATGTACTTTGAAGTTGTTGTTTTTTTTTATTATTCAATGTAAAATGTTGTTTTAAATTAGGTGTCTTTTAAGCCTTATGAGGCCAGGTTGTTACATGTGTTGTACTTTATCTGATGACATTTTTAAAGTAAAAGGAAAATAGCATAGTTTGTGGTGTTTTTCACTGGTTAACACATGAGGCCTAATCATTTCATCCTGATATCTCAGACCTCAAAGATTGCTCTGACAAGTTGTATCAGACTATGAAATGTGATGTCTCCCCATACCAAAATGCTGCTTCCACCAAACTGTCGACATAGAACTATGTACACGTGTGTACAGTATGCTCTCCAATCTGATCTGTACAGATGCAGTCTTGACTTGCTATTGAATAAAACACCATCCCAATCTTGTCTCCTGTACCGTAGATACTGTCTACACCATCCAAGATGTGCCTGTCATTGGACCAAAATTTGAGCAAAATAAACTTGTTTCTGGCCAGTCAGTTCAGTACAGTCCAGGAACTGATTTGACATAATCCTGGAATGGTCTGAGTAATCAAACTGTCAGTCAGGATTCTATTCCTTACATGGGTCAGAAAAATTTAGTTGTCTGGAACTTGTTGATGGGACATGACATGTGGACAGCCAGTCCGAGGTAAACCTTTTGTGTTAATTCCCATTATGTTGACACTGCCTTCATACAGATGAGATCGTGTTTTGATGGACACCAAAATATCACATTGGGCAACTCCAGTCTCCAGTATACCCTTAGCACTGAGACACTGATGTTCTGTGGTACGTCATGTGCACAGTGTACATGCAGAAGCCAGAGAAAAATCAACTGTTCTTCAATTTTGGGTATGAAAAAGCATGCAAAAGAGAGTAAGTTTACTGAATATATAGTGCATATGCCACATCCAATACATGACATCAAATTTCATGCAAAGTGCTAAGCTACATGTTTCAAATAACCATTTTTATGCAATGTTATGTTACGCAAAGTTATTTATTTCTGTTAGCATTGTTTCTGATAAAAATAAGTTTCAGATTACGATCCTTGCCATTTAATTGTTGGGTGTTTTATTGCTTGATATTTCTTAGTGAGTCACCAGTGGAAAATGTCACAGGAGATACTTCCAGCATAGTTGGCAAGCACACAGTGAACTCTCTGTATAACAAAGAATGCCTAGAAGAACATAAAACATAATCTAAAAGCCACCATGTCTAGTAATATGTTGCCTCATCTTTACTGACCAAATGTTTAAAGTAATAAACAATGCAAGTACATGTCAGTTTGGTTGCACCTCTTTGGTTTAACTCATTAAGGCCGAGAGACGCATATGCGGGTCAAATTAATTAGCTTCTCACAGCGAGAGTCGCGTATTGGGGGTTATAAAAAGCACCTCTTATTCAGCGAGAGCCGCGTATTGGGGGTGATAAAAAGCACCTCCCATTCAGCGAGATCAGCATATTGGGGGTTTTAAATTTTAAATTCGTATTGTACCTATTATTTCATTCAATTTAGCAGTAATGATCAAAGATTAGCTTTTCTTACGAGAGAGGTTACTTTCTGTGGTAATCAGAAGAACTATTAATGTGCTTGCAATGTCGGGGGCTTATACAAGCAAATGAACACGTCTGCAAGAAAGGGGATTATGAGATGTTGTTACAGGAGGTAAGTGTTTGTTACTCGTCATTGGGCGTGAATACTAAGATACTCTGTTTGCATATTTATTGAATTAACGGTGACAAGGTTACAAAACCTTCTTCTAAATTAAATCATTCATTCATTCATTTTGTGGAGTCCATTGTCAATCTTCTGAAATTCGTTTGCTTTCAAAACAAATATAAGTATGCCCATTTTCATAGATATTTGGGTAGATTCAAGTGCAAGTGTATACATCACAATAAATCAGTATCGTGTAACTTATTTTAATTCTATAATACATCTACTTGAATTGTGATATTTATTCGTAACAGTGTGCAGATTATATTGAAATGTTCAGCAAGCCATTATGTTTGATGTACAAGTAGTGTGCGCAAAATGTATATGCAAATAAATACTCTCTCTACTCAGTGGTTGGATTGGGTTATCCGGGGTAAAAATAATCTGACTGTAGCGATTTGAGCTATTTAAAGAAAAATAAACTCAAAGTGCTTGTTAGTCCTACATGTACATTTGAGGCATCCTTACGATTATGTATGTTCACGATACACAAACTTTTTCATGATAGCTAGAGTTGATAAAACCGAAATCCAGCATATCGATTGGTCAACGATCAAACCAATAGTCAGTCTGTATCCAAGCTGTCTAGTGACCAAACATGCTCTTCAGAAATTTAGCCCACGCCCCATCACCTGTCATTTCCTCTGTGACAGGTATCTCATGATACGATTGGTCACAGATAAGTAATCAGCCACTATATTGAACAGTTGAGATACAAAACTTCCTGTTCGGGAACATTGATGACACCCATCCCATGACCCTTTGTCTTATGTATGTGCAAGGAAAAGCATTATACAATATGCATACATGTATGTTTCTGTGATAACGTATATTTTCTGCATTAAATCTGGATGAACCAAAGTGACAAACTGTGCATCTGTTCCATGTAAGTTACACATTACTTTCATCGAAGATTATTAGGCATGAGCGTAAATTCTTCTTTACTGCCATTGACATAGATGTTTTGAACAATTTAACCTCACACAATGATATGAGAGGGACAATTTCTTTAAGTATGTCTTACATACAAAGAATACAAACATGTGTTAAGAAAATACATATGCTCACGCCGCCAAAAGTCTATAAGAGAAAGTGTAATAAAATTACGTAAAACGTTACGTATATGACATGTATTCACTCCTGCTTTCTTTCAGCATATACCTTTACAACGCAATTAAACAATTAAACAATCAGGACTTGCTCTAATGACAAGACAGTTTCCTGTAATCTACGAAACCAGCCAGGGATATCAGGAGTGATTAGCCCCAATTAGTCTCGCCACAACCAGCCAGGCGGTTACAGCCCGGGAAAGCCACATTTCGAGAATTAGTAGCTGATTTTGGTGTGGCTCTCGCGGTAATAGTTACGGTCAAGTGATTACAGAATTTGGCTTTCGCGGGGTATGTTGTCAAAACAAACCGGACGGTGCTTATAACTACCGTAGTAAACACAACAAATATCGTGGTCTCATTCTCTTTCTTTATTTAGATCACAGTGTTTGGGGTCATTTGAAATAATAATGAAATAATAATGAAATAATAATGAAATAATAATGAAATAATAAAATAAATACTAATAAATAAACAAATAATTATGATTTGATCAGCTGTGTGCTTATAGCCACTGTAATAGTCACTTCACTTCACTGAAATCACTTCATTGCAGATACAGAAGGTCTCCCACATGGTCTACATACGTTATCTCATTGAGACTCTGGTTTAATAGCTGCTGCTTCAAAGATGCTATACGTGCATCTATTGCATGATATCTCCTTCGATGTGAAGGTTCTTTGGGCTGATGTGAAAGTCTGAGTATGGTGACCTCTGTGAGGGACTGTTCCCGTTGGAAGAGCTGGATTACTTCGAAAATGTTCGGATGGGACTTTTTCAAAAGTTTCTTGATTTTGTTGTGCCATCCTTCCAAATGATTATTCGTTCGGTGCCCTTGATTTTCAAAGTGATTCCAGATTTCTGGAATGAAAGCCTGGCCTTCAACCCAGCTTGTGGTTACGTAGTCCATGAAGGCAGTGACCTTAGGACTGGCAGGAGATTCCGCAATGGCATCGAGCCACACGTCTTCTATCTTGACACAGGGCACCAGGGGCAAGGCAGCAGCTCGTCGCACCAACTTCTTGACTTCCCCATCTTCTTTGTAGTCACTAACCAGGCCTTCTTTCTGTACCCTCCTCCATATGCATTGCGTATAGTGAAAGAAGCACCCTCTCACAGAAGCATCTGGAAATACACCTCTCACTGCATTGTGAGCTGCACGTTCAAAGTCCAGTTGTACAGTATGCGGGGCAAACTGCAAGCCTTGTCTTCCAGCAAGATCACACAGATACTCAAACATCTGAGTGTAGCATTCTGCGCTTCTGTTGGACAGTAAACAGTACACTAGTGGAACCATGTGACAAAACACCTCAGCATGTACACAATATATCTGATCAAACAATTTAGGACATGTATAGAACGTACCATCACAAAATACGGTGCTTGCAGTACACAGATGTTTGATGTTCTTGTCTGTAGTGAAGATCAGAATGTTGGCGTTGACACGATGAAGGAACTGATCGCCCCCTTCCGTCTTTGCGTACTTGTCTTCAAGGTTGATTTCGGGTCGACTCTCAGGAAGGCGGGGCAAGGTCTTGTGTCTCTGACGATACAGAATGGTGTTCAGTGACTTGAATGATGGGATCTGCTTCAGCATGTCGTCTGAGATGATGTTGTGGTTCTGACACAGTCTTGAGATCTCCTCGCCGTAAATAGTAGGTATGGGAGTCGTCTCTGTCCTTGCTGTCTCCATCAGTCTTGCTTTGAAGGCGTCGACTTGAAACTCGAAGGGAAGTGGGTCGTGGGAGTGTCCTAAAATCTCTATGGCATAGAGTATCTCGCCCTCAGTTGTGAGCCTGGCAGTACATTCTCTAACAACGCAAGACCAGTACCTTTTCCCCTGGCGACTACTTCTGCACCGAAACTTGAAGCTGTCATAGTACAAATGTACACCACCTCTAACACTCTCGATGAATTTGATCACAACTTGTGCATTTGCCATGATTGTGACACTTAGTGAGCGCAATGTCACTTATATATCTTATTTCTAACAGGATATTCTCAATGTCAATTAAGAACACGTTTGATCTCTAACTCGTTACTTACTTTCAGTGGGATGTTTTCATTTGAAATCACCCATGACTCAATGTCAATTAAGAAAATGTTTGATCTCTAACTCATTACTTACTCCCAACAGGATATTTACATTTGAAATCACCCATACCGAGACGCTCTAAAAAAAAAAATGACGGGACGCTCTTTTACAGGTAACGGTAATCGGATTAGGTAATTAAGGTCCAGAGTAGGTGAAATGCAATCAACCGTAAATGTGGCTCTCGCGGTATATGTCATTTTTAAAATGTGGCTTTCCCGGGGTGACACCAGCCAGGCAATCAGCACAGGGTTCCAGGTGTTGAGCAGTGAAGCGGCTCTCGGGCTTAATGAGTTAATACCTCATCTCTCATCCCTCCATCTTCCAAAAGTTAGAGTAAGGCAGGAAGTCGGTGAAACACAAACTTTGAATCTGCAAAGAATAAAGACCATCATTATTTTGCTGCTTCAAAGTTTGTTGTTTTAAAGGTGCCTTGAAATCTTCAGACCATTATAACATAATAGCTCACATTTTCCATACTATCAGCAGGTATATATTCTACAGTTATGTAATCACAAGGGCATCACATTTCTTGTGACATTGTCCCATTTCACGTTCTGTGATTCAGTCAGTAATCAGTCAATTAAATCTTGTGTTTTAATTGTGATGCAGACACTACCCTTATGCTAAAGCCCTTATTATAAAATAGGTCATATTGGACCAAATGGTCTACGTAATGTTTACATACATCCTAAACCTTATGGAACTTTGGAGATATGTGACAAATTTTTGCGGGTCCAACTCAGTTCTTATTTATACTAAGTTTGGGCTGGCGCTTTACATTCCAGTAACTGATGAGCAGTGTAATAACTTCTGACACCTCATGCACACTGACATTAACCTACATGTATAGATGTTATACCATTGATTTGGGTAACTTCGCCAAGTACAACAAGTTTACTTTATGTACACCCGCTATATTTGGGATTAACATTTATGTGAATGTTATTGTAACAGTTCCGATTTGCAGCTTTAACATGTCTGTCCTTTGACACTATCTTCCAAGTGACATCTATGTTTAGATGATCAGCTCTAGGAAATTAGAATGGTGTGTAGAATTACACAGGTAAATAAGTAGGGTTAACAATGTTAGTTTAGGTTTAGGTTTTTATCATTCGCTTAACAAAACTAAACAGTTTTTTACCCAAGTTAACATTCGGCAAGATTTGTAGTATCAAGTATGAAGCATTGTTACCAAACATTTATAAGTTTTTAATGAGGTCCCATGATGGTTCTATCTGCTCCAAACATGAAAACTGAAGCAGAACCCTTGTAAGCCCAATTATATTATGGACACAATGTGAAGAATCTTCTGGACATCCAAGATGGGTATTATGTATGAAAAATCATTTAGTGCTTCCAGGTCAGGTGTGTCTTTGTGAAGCCCATCCTGTATCATTCAACTCGGTGACTATCAGGAAAAGCTATCAAGGAACAGTCTTCTTTGGTTTTAAGACCTACATTTGTCCAGGCTGGCATTATCACCAGGGAAACCATTCTAGCCACTGAAAAATAACTCATTACATGTACCTGTGCTACAAGTTCATAGTGTACATATAGTGTCAATCAATATGTGGAGTTAGCCTAGTGGCTAAAGCATTCACTTGTCACGTCAAACACCCAGGTTCGATTCCCCATATGGGTACAATGTGTGAAGCTCATTTTCTGGTGTCCCCGCCATGATATTGCTGGAATATTGCTAAAAAGCAGCATAAAACTAAACTCACCCACTGCAATGTGTGGATGCATTTTGGATGATTATTTGGTATGATTTACTTTTAGTTTCATGATAGCCATGGCTAACTCTTTATGTGTATGGAGATCAGTCCATTGATAGCCAGAGACCAGTTTCCTCCTCAGCTGGTGTCAGGCCAGTCATATATCAAAACTGAAAACATTAGATAGTTGAGAGCAATGAGTTGCCTTCATCTTTTTTTCAGAGGCCAATCATGTGTAAAAGCATCATCAATGAAACATGTCCAAAGGATTAAATCTTCATCAGCTGAAAGTAGAATTAAACAACTTACTTAACTTTGCACACACAATGAATTTATCCCATAGTTGTAGCAGCTGATGAGCTCAAGCTGACTACATCCTGGGAGTTGAAACATTTCTTATCAGCAAGATTGGTCATGGCCACATGGCATCAAATCCTGTTTGGTATTGTATCCAGGGAATTTTGATGGTGGGAAGTTCACTCTGGAAACCATGGGAGTTTAAAGGTATATCAAGGGCATTATAACCCGGTAGGTTGTGTAAATTTCAGTTGTCACTAACTCCTGTGGTGTGTCTTCGTTTTCTGACTGACCTTGGATAAATGGTTTGCGTGGCTGGCCTCTGTCACAGATCCACTGTGTTGTGCTTGGACCTAAACACTTTCTTCAAGCTTATTGTTCTCATAAGAAAATGTGTTTTAAGCTATTAAGTTCATTTTCCTTCTATTGCTTGCAATAGCTCTGTAGTGTATGATTGTGTTTAGCCTTTTTGCATCATTTTACACAAAATCAATTTGGTTCTTCCTTTAAAATTTTATAGTGTTGAAAGATAATGACTCTAGAATGCTTTTTAGACATGAAACCTCATGACAGATGACATTTTTCACACCAGGAGGAAGCTGCTGATGAAACATAACTTGTGGGCTTCAGCTGCCAACCCCCTATTTTTGTGACTGTAATTGTATATGTCTGACAGCAACTGTCATTCCTTACATGTGGAACACATCAACACTGGCTTTTGAAAGAAACACAAAAGGAATGATCTGTCATTTTTATTTTTTTTCTAGAGCAGGTGTTTTGGTCTTTTCCCAAAAGACATAAAACCTGTATAAGTGGAAGCTGAACAGTCTTTCTGATGAGGAGTAATAAGCAGCATGCCAAAAGGTTATTTTCAAAGTTAAGGCCTGCACTGAATGACCTTTCACTAACACTGTCCCACAACAAGGAGTACTGGCCTGTATTTACAGAGTACAAATTGAAATTTGAAATATTAATTCCTCTCTATAAGGGCAATTCAAATGGAGTGCTAGAAAACTGCAGCCGCTAAATGTGCATGATTAGCTGTTAAGATAAGTTCCAATGGGAACAAACCCAGTATACATGGTTGTTTATCCAAAAGGGGGAAATGGATAGATACTCACTTTAAATGCATTCTTTGCACGCATGTTCAAACAGAGTTACTAGACAGGAGGGCAACAAGTTAAATAGATAACTGACCACCTACCACACCCCAGGATATGTTGTACTGGTTCGGAACCCTTATTCTCCAAATATTCATAGCCCTAAGAATTCTTCCTTAAACTTTGATTGTAGCAAATGTGCTAAGAATGGCTTAAGAAGTTTGTAGAGTTAAGAATGTTTTGAAAATAGCTAGCCTGGATATTTATGGGATTATTGCAATATCGGAGTGTAATATTGTTTCTGTTTAGATCAGAGGGCGTTGAAATGGGAGGTGGATAGGATCATGCCCCAGTGAACTAATTATGAAAAAGTCATAACAGCAGTCATCTGAAAAATTATTTGATATTGTCCAACATGAAGACAAACACGTGTCTGCAGACGTATTTAATATTGATGTAACTGGACACTTTTAGTGTTGTTTATTGAAAGATGAATACATTGTTTTCGATTGTACTCCTAATGTCATCAAGTATACTTGCTAAATTCATATGCAATGGCCAGGGGTGTGAGCTGATCACCCTGTGTATGCATTGACCTGCACTGACTTGAGGTCTAAAGATGACTGACTGCATTATGCCACCACGTCTGATATTACCAGTTTGTCTCTCTAGCTTGTAAAGCTTCATTGCTGCTTTCTTTTACCTGGTGGTTTGCAGTGGTTATGCTGTTTACTACCTTCATTTTCTTTAGGGTGTATTGGCCATTCCATGCTGCTCCCTTGTTTGTCCTCTACATTACACACTTCTCTATGAGGTTCTGGTGCATTAAGTCCTGCAGAAGTACATCTGTGTCAAGGACTTCTGTCACACCCAGAGTGAGGTGCTTTGGGGCCATCTCAGTGTTGTTCTCAGACCTTGATGTTTTGGAAACACTTATGTTTCACCCAGAACCTTTTTCCATCCTTCATTCATCAAGGTGACCTGTACTATATGGATATGACACAATGAGTATTTCTTGTTGATTAGATATAAGTTTGGTAGCGAACATATGCAGTGTCCTGGTTTGTCAGCATATGCATGTGTGTAAACTGTTCCACTGTTCTCATCATGCTGATGGCATGTGTTTGATTCCAAATAACGTTTCAATGTGTGAAGAACATTTATACAGTACTCTGCTTTGTTAATGATGCGATATTACTAAATTCTGTGTTCAAATAATACTTAGTAAATTTTTGGTCATTTTTTTGTATGTGCACCTAGTGTAATGCATGTTGTTGTGTGTTGTAGAGACGCTATCAGAGGCTGTGAAGATCTTGAAAGGAGAGTACTGTATCCGGGCCCTGGAGGAGCACAAGATGGATAAGGCTCTAATATTCTGTCGAACCAAGCTTGACTGTGACAACTTGGAAGTTTATCTCAACCAGATGGGTGTTGGTCAGTACTTTTTAATAGTCAAGCACACCTTCAGTGGCTGCTGGCAAGTACAGGATAGGATTTGATTCTGGGCAATAAAACATCACAGCTGATTATATTGTGAAAATGTTCCATCCAGCATTTCAATATGTGGAATAAACTATATTGCTTAAACATGATTCCAACACGGGCTAAAATCTTTCATAAATGTGACATAGAAGTAATCAGAAACACTTAAGACAGTCTGCCTGATTATAATTTCTTCTCGTTATCATTGCAGTCATGGCAACATGCTTGATGGAAATTCAAAGATTGTGTTAATTGTGCCAAATGATCTATTACTGTTTCTCTGATTCTTGATATGATATATATTCTTCCAAGACATGTTCTAAAATTTATGAATCAGTGTATGCAATGAGAAGCAAACAGATCTTTCACAATGTGAGAAAATTACACACAGTGCTAAGTCTTAACTTGTATTGTTTACATTTCAAAACAATTGTTCATACTATAATAATTTGCTTGATTTACAAAGATTTTTGGTACTGGTGTCAAAGGTTATGTCATTTTATTGTAAAATGTATGAGGAATCTTGAGATGTGTTCAGAACTGTGGGTGCCCGCACTATTGCCATTTTGGTTCACTTGGCAAGGCAGCTTTTAGAATGGCTCATGAGCATGTGCGGACACGCTGTATATACACCATGTGTGATCAATGGGCTCCCGTAAAGTTGTATTGCAAGGAACATAGGTCATGGTGTGTTTATTAAGAACTATCAGCAAATATGCAAAATATGAATCTTTAAATTGAAAAATTAGTCGCTGGTGATATCCTTTTGGCTATGAAATAACTTGTTAAACACTTTTCATGTTGAAAAGTGCAAGACAAAAGTAATCCTTTTTTTTTCATGTAAACTTGCCCTTTATTTTCAATCCATTTCATTTTTTGGGGTGCTGTGCAAATCGATATGCAGGAATTGTACAATTTTTGTTTTAAGTAAGCAACCACAAAGTTTATCAGAGCAGTAGTAGGTTTTCCAAATGTGTTTTCTGAATTAATCCCTACAGTTAGAGGGCCTTCGCTTTATATGTGATCTATCATCCCTACATTGTGGAAAGGTGTTGATCTAAGATGGTCAGTGTAACTTTGGTTTTTTTTCGAGAAAGAAATAGAAGATCTTGTCACACACAAAACTAAAGGTTTGCAGCACAAGTGAACAAATCATATCTGTCAGTTATGTGTGTATTTGGTATACCTGTATTGTTGGTCATGGAAAGCCCATATTTTTCATTGTCAGTCAAATGTATGCATTAACAATCTTTATCTGCTCACTCAAATTAGCACTTTGCTAAACCAAACGGAATGTGTCACACAATTATTCATATCTGAATGTCTATGTTTTGAAAGATCAACATATGAAAACCATACACATGTTAACCAAATGAATATAACTCACTGAAAACAAATCACAAGAGAAGCAGGTTGTTGCCAGGATACATAATACACCCGTTACATATATTGCACATAATAGTTTGCATGCAGTCAACATGCATTTGAAACAATGAAACAAACATGCATCTTGTTTATGCAGGCATGAATGTAACTAGGTATTGGGCAAAATTGACTATTCTGTCATTAAATAGTTGCCATTTTCGGGTGGTAAAGACCTAATTGGCCTCAACTATGGAATTAACTGTTAAAACTGGTACTGACTGGTATTTTACTCCAAGTCATTTTCTTCTGTTGAAGAAGGTCTTCAGCGAGGCTGTTCTATGCTTCCTCATTACCCACCTTACACTGAATATGTTGTCTATTAATGGTATGTACAAGTTTGTCTATAGTGTGTCAAGATCACAATTTTGCACATTATCATGAATAGGTTATTGCTAATGAGAGAAATGTCCCATCTGCTCTCTGCAACCCTTATCTCTGTCCTCTATCAAGTGTGGCCATATAAAGGGTCATCACCAATTGACCTTGCTACAAGCAGGAGGGGACATGAAGACATGACCACAGGTTATTGGTAAAATATGGCAAACTGTCATGGTTTTCAGAAATGAATGTTGTCCCCTGCTGCAACACGAAATGGGGAACAATGTATTCAGCAGCTTAATTTCAAGGTCACTACAACACTTTGAACACCTTTCAATCTGTTGTGAACTTGATATATTATGCACTGTTGTACCCATTTGATGTCAACCTACATTGGGGGATTACACAGACACCTGTCCATTTGAGTGACCTTGACCTTACCTTCAAGGTCATCACATCACTTGGACCCTTTATCAACCTCATGTGTGTAAATCCTGTAACACATAAATCATTTCACCAAATGTCTTCAGTCATGTTGACTCATTACTTTTGATGATTATTCAGACACCAGTCATTTTAGCCATATTGCATGTGACCATAAAATAAGAATTAGAAAATATGTTTTAAATATTTCATTCTTCTCTAGCGACTGGGAACATTGCCATTTTGGTGGCAAACACTTGAAAACCTCCAAGTATGTCAGGTTGGGGAGGTGTTAGCTGTAATGGTGAATGTAGCTCTCCAAGTATGTCAGGGTGGGGAGGTGTTAGCTGTAATGATGAATGCAGTCTCCAAGTGTGACAGGTTGGGGTGGTGTTAGTTGTAATGGAATGGGTTGCTCTCCAAGTGTGACAGGTTGGGGAGGTGTTAGCTGTAATGGTGAATCCTGATTTCCAAATGAGTCGGGATGGGAGGGCGTTAGCTGTAATGGTGAATGCTGTTCTCCAAGTTGGTCACAGCATGACAGATGTTAGTTGTAATGGAACGGACTGTTCTCCTAGTGGGTTATAGCGGGACAAATGTTAGTTGTAATGGAACGGGCTGCTCTCCAAGTGTGTCAGGGTGGGGAGGTGTTAGTTGTAATGGAACGGACTGCTCTTCAAGCATGCTCTTGTAACGGAACGGACCGCTCTCCAACTGTGTCAGTGTGGGGAGGTGTTACTTGTAACGGAACGGACCGCTCTCCAAGTGTGTCAGTGTGGGGAGGTGTTACTTGTAACGGAACGGACCGCTCTCCAAGTGTGTCAGTGTGGGGAGGTGTTACTTGTAATGGAACGGGCTACTCTCCAAGTGTGTCAGTGTGGGGAGGTGTTACTTGTAATGGAACGGACTGCTCTCCAAGTGTGTCAGTGTGGGGAGGTGTTACTTGTAACGGAACGGACCGCTCTCCAAGTGTGTCAGTGTTGGGAGGTGTTACTTGTAACGGAACGGACTGATCTCCAAGTGTGTCAGTGTGGGGAGGTGTTACTTGTAACGGAACGGACCGCTCTCCAAGTGTGTCAGTGTGGGGAGGTGTTACTTGTAATGGAACGGGCTGTTCTCCAAGTGGGTTATAGCGGGACAAATGTTAGTTGTAATGGAACGGGCTGCTCTCCAAGTGTGTCAGGGTGGGGAGGTGTTAGTTGTAATGGAACGGACTGCTCTTCAAGCATGTCAGGGTTGGGAGGTCTTACTTGTAACGGAACGGACCGCTCTCCAAGTGTGTCAGTGTGGGGAGGTGTTACTTGTAATGGAACGGACTGCTCTCCAAGTGTGTCAGTGTGGGGAGGTGTTACTGTAACGGAACGGACCGCTCTCCAAGTGTGTCAGTGTGGGGAGGTGTTACTTGTAACGGAACGGACTGCTCTCCAAGTGTGTCAGTGTGGGGAGGTGTTACTTGTAACGGAACGGACCGCTCTCCAAGTGTGTCAGTGTGGGGAGGTGTTACTTGTAATGGAACGGGCTACTCTCCAAGTGGGTTATAGCGGGACAAATGTTAGTTGTAATGGAACGGACCGCTCTCCAAGTGTGTCAGTGTGGGGAGGTGTTACTTGTAATGGAACGGGCTGTTCTCCAAGTGGGTTATAGCGGGACAAATGTTAGTTGTAATGGAACGGACTGCTCTCCAAGTGTGTCAGTGTGGGGAGGTGTTACTTGTAATGGAACGGGCTACTCTCCAAGTGTGTCAGTGTTGGGAGGTCTTACTTGTAATGGAACGGGCTGCTCTCCAAGTGTGTCAGTGTGGGGAGGTGTTACTTGTAATGGAACGGACTGTTCTCCAAGTGGGTTATAGCGGGACAAATGTTAGTTGTAATGGAACGGGCTGCTCTCCAAGTGTGTCAGTGTGGGGAGGTGTTACTTGTAATGGAACGGGCTACTCTCCAAGTGTGTCAGTGTGGGGAGGTGTTACTTGTAATGGAACGGACTGTTCTCCAAGTGGGTTATAGCGGGACAAATGTTAGTTGTAATGGAACGGGCTACTCTCCAAGTGTGTCAGTGTTGGGAGGTGTTACTTGTAATGGAACGGGCTACTCTCCAAGTGTGTCAGTGTGGGGAGGTGTTACTTGTAATGGAACGGGCTGCTCTCCAAGTGTGTCAGTGTTGGGAGGTGTTACTTTTAATGGAACGGGCTACTCTCCAAGTGTGTCAGTGTTGGGAGGTGTTACTTGTAATGGAACGGACTACTCTCCAAGTGTGTCAGTGTTGGGAGGTGTTAGTTGTAACGGAACGGAACGGACCGCTCTCCAAGTGTGTCAGTGTGGGGAGGTGTTACTTGTAATGGAACGGACTGCTCTCGAAGTGTGTCAGTGTGGGGAGGTCTTACTTGTAATGGAACGGGCTGCTCTCCAAGTGTGTCAGTGTTGGGAGGTCTTACTTGTAATGGAACGGGCTGCTCTCCAAGTGTGTCAGTGTGGGGAGGTGTTACTTGTAATGGAACGGGCTGCTCTCCAAGTGTGTCAGTGTTGGGAGGTCTTACTTGTAATGAAACGGGCTACTCTCCAAGTGTGTCAGTGTTGGGAGGTGTTACTTGTAATGGAACGGGCTACTCTCCAAGTGTGTCAGTGTGGGGAGGTGTTACTTGTAATGGAACGGACTGCTCTCCAAGTGTGTCAGTGTGGGGAGGTGTTACTTGTAATGGAACGGGCTACTCTCCAAGTGTGTCAGTGTGGGGAGGTGTTACTTGTAATGGAACGGGCTACTCTCCAAGTGTGTCAGTGTTGGGAGGTCTTACTTGTAATGGAACGGACTGTTCTCCAAGTGGGTTATAGCGGGACAAATGTTACTTGTAATGGAACGGGCTGCTCTCCAAGTGTGTCAGTGTTGGGAGGTCTTACTTGTAATGGAACGGACTGTTCTCCAAGTGGGTTATAGCGGGACAAATGTTAGTTGTAATGGAACGGGCTACTCTCCAAGTGTGTCAGTGTTGGGAGGTCTTACTTGTAATGGAACGGGCTGCTCTCCAAGTGTGTCAGTGTTGGGAGGTGTTACTTGTAATGGAACGGGCTGCTCTCCAAGTGTGTCAGTGTTGGGAGATCTTACTTGTAATGGAACGGGCTACTCTCCAAGTGTGTCAGTGTGGGGAGGTGTTACTTGTAATGGAACGGACTACTCTCCAAGTGTGTCAGTGTGGGGAGGTGTTACTTGTAATGGAACGGGCTGCTCTCCAAGTGTGTCAGTGTGGGGAGGTGTTACTTGTAGTGGAACGAACTGCTCTCCAAATGTGTCAGTGTGGGGAGGTGTTACTTGTAATGGAACGGGCTGTTCTCCAAGTGTGTCAGTGTGGGGAGGTGTTACTTGTAATGGAACGGACTACTCTCCAAGTGTGTCAGTGTGGGGAGGTGTTACTTGTAATGGAACGGACCGCTCTCCAAGTGTGTCAGTGTTGGGAGGTGTTACTTGTAATGGAACGGACCGCTCTCCAAGTGTGTCAGTGTGGGGAGGTCTTACTTGTAATGGAACGGGCTGCTCTCCAAGTGTGTCAGTGTGGGGAGGTCTTACTTGTAATGGAACGGACTACTCTCCAAGTGTGTCAGTGTGGGGAGGTGTTACTTGTAATGGAACGGACTACTCTCCAAGTGTGTCAGTGTGGGGAGGTGTTACTTGTAATGGAACGGACTACTCTCCAAGTGTGTCAGTGTGGGGAGGTGTTACTTGTAATGGAACGGACTACTCTCCAAGTGTGTCAGTGTGGGGAGGTGTTACTTGTAATGGAACGGGCTGCTCTCCAAGTGTGTCAGTGTTGGGAGGTCTTACTTGTAACGGAACGGACTGCTCTCCAAGTGTGTCAGTGTGGGGAGGTGTTACTTGTAATGGAACGGACTACTCTCCAAGTGTGTCAGTGTGGAAAGGTGTTAGCTATATTGGTGAATGCTACTCTCCAAGGGAGTCAGGGCTTAAGAAAAAAGTGGAGCTCAAGCATGAAGAGAATTCCCAGTATGCAGAAACATTTGTGACCAAAAACAAACAAAAAACTGTTCTGAATAATGAGAAACAAGGATGATTGCAACTTCAGGGTTTAAGTTTGCATGGAACCAGCCAAAAGTTTGGACTTGTTTTTATGTTATGTCAGGTTTTTCATGGAGTGCCACCCTGGGATATGTCACAAAATATAATCTAGTGAGATAGTTTATAGAGAAGCACAGAAGTATCTGTTATGTTATGTTGCTTCCATTTCCTTTAGACTAAGGGTATCAAGCAACATTAATTCAGAACAGTGTCCACTTACCCATAATATTCCCCGAATTAATTCAGTTGTTATGGTAACCATATCTATTAGGCCCTGTGTAGTCAATCAGCAGACATAATGCTTAATCTTCTTCATCTCTAAAACATGCTGTTTGTTTTATCTTTAGAATGAATTCAGTTTCAGAGGACTATCATGTTTAATTTGTTGTGTTTTTGATTATGGCACAGTAGAACAAGTAACCTATGAGGCAGAGTTGTTTGAATTTGATTTTAAACTCCTGACATGTCTTTTATTCAAGTTCTA
This sequence comes from Haliotis asinina, assembly GCF_037392515.1. Classification (NCBI taxonomy): domain Eukaryota; kingdom Metazoa; phylum Mollusca; class Gastropoda; order Lepetellida; family Haliotidae; genus Haliotis; species Haliotis asinina. Next base: position 22,181,369 of record NC_090291.1, on the reverse strand, counting down.
ATGCCTGTCGTTACACATGTACTGGTATGTCAGAGAGCCTAACGTGTCACAAAACATCATGAAATCATTCATCACTCAATGTGTGCTAACATGCTAAAGTCGAGACACTTTGCATGCCTATATTTTTCAGTGTCCTTTTCCATCCTATCTGTTTGCTTTCATAATATCTTTGGATTTACAAGATACAGTTTACCTGTGTGGACATAGATGACTGTTAGCTGTCACACTCAGGAATTATCCAGTTACCTCAGAGTCCAGCATTAATTTCCTAATGTCATAGAAAGTGATTTTATCTGTATTGACTATACTGGTCTGGTCAAGACCTGACTGAGTATAGACACCTATCACATTGCAGACTGCAGCATTAAACAGGATATCAACAAACGTTTCCTGTCCCCCAGAGAGCTAAAGTCGTTGCAAAGCAAAATGTTCACCCAAATGTGATTAGATATGAATTGGATTAATAGCACAGGGTTATTCCCCCCTAATATTTAACCATGAGAGTCATAATAAGTAATTGTAAACATTCAAGGTAACTAAGCAAGAACTAGTGTTGATCTTTATCAGCCTTTTTGAAAATGCTTTTTAATAATGAGTTATATATAGTGTATCTAGTTGTTAGACTGATGTAAGTCAAAGGGAACTGTTACATGATAAGTGGAGAGATTCATTATTTTTGAGATGGATGACTAAATGATTTTAAAGAGGAATACCAAAAAAAACCACTGAGGAAATATTTAAAAATGACCAGATTTGACCAGAACAAAGCATGCTCCTCTGTGCAAACTCAATTATTCTTAATGGGTTTTGCCCAGCCATTGTGCATGATTAAGTCACAGTCTGTGTACATCCTTTGTTCCAGTGTCATTTAGGCATGTTATGATGTACCTTTGTTGTTTGCAGGCAAATACTCCTGCGTGTGCCTCCATGGTGATAGAAAACCTGCCGAGAGGAAAGCCAACCTTCAGAAATTCAAGGTAAATTGATGCAGTCAGTGATTAAACAGACTTTTCTTTCTGGTTTGTGAATTCAGTTCTCATTAATAGGTTATTTTATTCCTCCATTTAGGTTCTATATGCATTCATTTGAATTTTGAAATGGGAAAGTTTCATGTGGCAATCCTAGTCCTCCAGACTGTTGTGGATGGTCAACTTCCTTTGACTGGATAGAATAGAGAAAAGCACAGCTACAGGAAGTATAGAATCAATAATGCCATGGCTGGCACATTAGCGAACACAGCCAGCTACCTGGGCATTATCAGTTTCATTATGTACATCATCAGTCAACACTGACATGTTGTGTAGAATGGTGACATGTTTGTCCATGGACAATGACAGTTTTAGCTCACCTGGGTAAAATGATTTCATCTCAATGAGCTGTCATTATGGTCCATAACTGATTTTAAATTTTGAACTCTGAAATATCATGATGGATTCTGCTCAGATATTATGGGGATGTTTGTTGCTTTAAGGGAGGTTTGTGAACAAAATTGTTCCAATTTTTTGTTGAAAAAACCCCATGAAGCATCAAAATGTGTCCTCCAATATTTACAGGCCACATTCCTGGAACTTGGTGTGTTACATGGTTACCATATGTACACTGGAAGCCCTCTAAACCAGCAGCCTTCCAATCCGGGATTCTCTCAATGTCAGAACTAGGATTTGGTCTTGGCAGAAGCTACTTAATTTATGATCAGTTTCACGTCCTCTAATTCAGTGTCAGGCTATTCCGTATTTCAGCCAAACAAAGACTGCCCAAGTGACTGTGGAGTAATTAACTCTCTCTAAGCTTGACCTGTGAAGGTACAGTGTAGAATAAGCCTTCAGCAACCCATGCTTGCCACAAAAGCTGGTCGTAAGAGGCAACGAGTGGGATTGGGTGCTCTGGCTTGCTTACTAGACTTACTTGACACATGTCAGTTCCCAACTGCACAGACCGATGCTCATGCTGTTGATCACTGGATTGTCTGGTCTAGACTTGATTATTTACAGACCGCTGCCATATAGCTGGAATATTGCTGACTGTGGCATAAATCTAAAGTCAGTCACTCACTCATTTTCTCTCTGAACTGGCATCCGATATCTTGACTATCCTGTTGATTGGCTGATTAGCTGAAAATGTAATGACATCACAGTTAGTAGTTGACTCCTCATTAACTACCTGTGAGGGGATTTGTGGCAGAAGTCCATTAACTAACTACTGCATTTAGTTTGTTGATGTTGCCTGATAAAAGGAGTGTGGATACGGATTAGGCAAACTGGTGAGTGATACATGTCACTTGTGTTACAGATTTTTTGCCAGTCCCAATAAATGCTGGTTTAGACGGCTTCCACTGTAGTTACAAGTTTGTTCAATGCAACTTGTGAGGCAGTGGTGTAGACTAAGGCTTGTCCCCCCTCAAAACCCAAGTTCAGTCCCCCACATTTGTTCAGTGTGTGAAGCCTATCTAGTGTCCTTTGCCATGAAATTGCTGATTATTGTAAAACTCGCTGACTTACTCAATGTGACAAGAGAGAAGAAGGCTGTATAGGAAAGTACTGATAAAATATCATATATCTGTTGGCTTTTGTTTCACCTTCTCCGACTCAGAGTGAGAAGCTGAACTGTAAAATGTATTTTTCTCTGTACATCGTAAACATTTTCATTTTGAAATTCCCCTCTCAAAATATACTCTCACATGTCCCATGACAGTTATATTTTAATTACATGTATTGCATTCTTGGCTCCTTTTCAAAGGGCCGTGACATTTGACCTTCATTCAAATGTTGCTTTTCATGTACGTTGGGTTGTTTTCTGTTTCATTTTGCTTGGATCATTATGTGTATGTTAACCCTTCGATGGTGTCTCTGAATAGTTCTTTCAAAGTCCCATCCAGAAAATGACATGCCAATGTGTTCCCATTATACATACAACATGTATCAGATGTTATGCATTATCTTATTCACACTTCAACTTTTTGAGTCATTTGTCTGTATCATACATGTACCCTGAGATCCAAATATTGTTGTAATGTTGCTGTCTGTAAGTTGTGATATTAGTTTCTCCTTAGGTTGAGTATCACAGACTAAAACTATACATCCTCTGCACTAGGATAATATAAGTTATCACATCGTGTCAAGGGAAATACGAGGTTTTATCAGTCCCGAGTGAGGTTGTATTCCCTGAGCCTCCGGCACGATGTGATAACACATTTATCTAGCTGAATGTTTCCACTAAATCAAAACAAAATAACACATATCGAATCGACTTGCTGCCATGTTGACACCAGCTGATCGTTTGACCTCAATGCACCGCACGTTACTAAAGGCTTGTGGAAGCACATTTTTCTCACTTCTCGCATCGTCACCGAGGCGTAGCGGGAGGATATGACTTTCGCAGCGGGAGTACACGATTTTTATACTCCCGCTAGCTGATCGTGATGGATGTACATGGTATTTTATCAGAGTCACTTGGACCAATCAAAACTCGACATTCTTACATGAGGCTAGATAATCAAGGTTGGAGATTTGGTTCATAGTCTGAGATCACTGGATCATGTGGTCCAAGCTTGATTATGTAGCCTGCCTTCATACCACTGGAATATTGTCACGTTTTGTGTTAAACGGGAAGTATTACATAAAACTGTTGTTCACTGCTCACGATGGACACATAGGTTGAAGCACCCTGAATGTTTTTTATGTTCCCTGAGCCCAAAGGTACACCAACTCATGGGCCCAGTGAACAATGTATTTATCTTACCAAACATCTCAATCTTAATTTTAAACTGTTTGAAGCAAGGGTATTGGATTGTATACTTCAGCCAACCTGTGTGAATCAAACAATTCGATTCTTGCATTTTGCTCTTTTTCACGCAGCTATTGTCTAAGTATGGTCACTTCGGTGTAATTACCCTTGTTAATATTCACAGGGACTATATTTGAATGTTTTGTCAAAATTTATGAATTGGAATGCGAGTCATGTTTTCATAGTCATCACTAGATTTTGCGGAGAGGCCAAGAAAAACAGATTTAGGGTTATCTCCCTTCCATTGATTTGCATTTGCAAAACATCGATAATTTCCATCCATCATGCGTGATTCAATGTTATTTGAGATAAATAGGTAACTACCACGAAGTACCAAATAAGTTGCTATTGGCAGTGGTGTACTTAAAGTTGTTCATTGGTCATGAAGGAACCATGGGTTGAGGCACCCTTGATGTTTGTTTAGGTTCCCTGAGCCAAAAGGGCAAGGGGAACGTAAACAAACAAAGAGGGTACCTCAACCCATGGTCCCCAAGGGACCAGTGAACAACATATTTATCTTACCGAATACCTCAATGTTAATTTTGAACTGTTTGAAGTATGAGTATCGGATCTTATATTTAAGCCAACCTGTGTGAATCAAGCGAATCTTGCATCTTGCTGTTTTTCCCCATAGGTATTGTCTTAGTAAAGTTGTCATGATGTAATTCCCCTTCTTAATATTCACATGGGCTACGTTAGAGAGTCAAATGTTTTTGTAGCCATCACTAGATTTTTCGGACGTCACCAGAAAAACAGATTTAGAGTTATCTCCCTTCTGTCAATTTCGTTTCAAAAAACATTGGTCATTTAATGATATTCAAGAAAACATTTAACTACCACAAAGTACCAAGTTGCTAAGTTGCTAATGGGAGCAGGGTGTATTGCAATGCACTTCGCTTGTACACAAGGTGCATTGAAAATAATAGAAGGGCACTCAGTCAGTCAGAACACTACACTTATGTGTGAAGTAAGATAAATGAAATTATAGCCTTTTATTTACATGTTTGCCAGTTGTTTGATCATGAGATCTATTGATGCCATCCGTGATAGTTGTTTCTGTGCTCCAGGATGGTAAGGTGCGCTTCCTGATCTGCACAGATGTAGCAGCCAGGGGAATAGATGTCCGAGGATTGCCTTATGGTGAGAGCACTTTCATTTTTTTCTGGTTCATTATGTTTAGACCATGTAATAAAATCAATATGATATGCAGTTCTGGGCGTTCAAAGGTCACATCCTTGATCTTCAGTACAATCATGGTTACTAGACTCAATTTACATTAAGTCTGTTTGGTTCATATTGTGGAATAGATCTTTCTTTTATTTTTTGTTTTACATGTTTGATGTTTTATTGTTTTTCCAGATTATATTAATACTTTTTGATAAAGACTTCAGCATGTAACAAGATGAGATCAATTAGAGTTATTTAACCTTATTCCCCCTGATTCAAGCGAAGCATCGAAATGGATATTGAGCACATGCGTCTGACTCATGTAGTAATGCGCGGAATAGGCAAGAATTTGTTTGTAATTGAAGCTGCAACCAGAAGACAGTTTCACTGACCTATATCTATGTTTAATGTAATTATATGTGAGCTTCATATTTCATTGGTAATATAGACATGATATGCCTTTATTTGAAACTTACCCATTATGTAATAAATTCAGTCAGGAATTTACCATTTCATTTTTGTCGTACCAAAAGAAGAGGCAATATATGTACTAGTTCAAAAAGTAATTGTGACACTGCCTTTATCATAGGTGACCAGCTGAACTTCATGGTAACCAGTCACATCCTGGAAACTTTAAACTCTTACTTCAGGTGGTCCATAAACATTTTTCATATTCCTCATAAATATCAAATGCAGCACAGCTAGAAAATAGAAAATGAAAACTCATTATAGGTTATAGAAAGTTGTAAGTGAACCTTGTGATGTAAGTGAACACGATGCATGTTACATTAATATCTAAGTAATTACATGAAATGTGGAAATGCACCCATTTGCTTTTCACTTAAACAAACAAGTAATGTTATTCCTGCTTCAACATTACAAATTAGTTTTATTTCAGCCATGCTATACGATCATGTCCCATATTGGGACTATATAATGGTGTTTGTTACTGGCCATCCGTCAGGCAGGAAGAATGTACACAAAGCTTTCCCAACAATGTCTGATGTGACACATTGATGAGGACATTACATTTGTCACTTCCCAGTGTTTTGGTCACTGTCACTGCTTCAGGGTCAGACAGTTTCTGGATATTATGTTCAATACTTTCACAAACTTATGTCAAAGACAAACACATTAAGTTCTTGATGGCAGAATTTGAAATATATGTCTTATGACAGTGATGGGAAGTTGCTTTTTCCCTTGGCTAATTAATTGTCTGAAACATCAACATCTTTGACATGATGAAGTTCACATTACTTGGTATAAACGTACAAATGAAGTTAATATTCTTATCTAACACAGGACTCTTTTCATCTGATTCCATAAAGGATAGTGAATCTATATTTACAAGAGTTTTTGTTTTGAAATAATGATCACCACATTCCAAGAAATAGAGAAATCCTTTTCCAAGTGAACTACCACATAAACATCTGACTAAAATCACTAAATTAATCTCCTTTCAAATTACATCCTTTCAGTCTAAGTATTTTTCTGTAAAATGATATTGTTTCACTGACCATAGCTGAAGCAGTCTGGAGTTGGTACACCTGATACGTGTTGTTAACATTTGAAAGTGAAAAGAGTTAGCTGGTTCTTCAGGTAGTCATGTAAGTTTAACATGTAATTTGTGCCTACAGAAATATCTCATTGTTCAGTAAGACCAGTTGGGTTGCCAGTTTCATCAGCAGGATAGTATATCAGATATATAGCTATTAATGGCAGGATTTGTTTCTCCATGTTTGTCATAAGGTGGCAGAAAAGTGTTCCTTAATTGGCTGGTTCTTCGTCATATTTCCTTGTTTTGATGTGTTACAAATCACACAGGTTAAATGTGTTTCTTAGCTGTTTCCAAATCTGATTGTGGATCTCTATGGAGCTATGGATTGTCACCTGGCTTAGTTGGGGCATGTAACTGTTATTAAATAAATTATTGCACAGCAAAACCTCCACAAAACTATATCTTGCCCAGTTAAATAGTTTTTAACATTTTATCACCTTAGTCGATGGACTGGTTAGAGTCCTTCAGTAACATGTTTGCAATCTAAATTCAAGATACTTTCAGCTGTCCTAGTTAACTTATTCCTTTGGCTTCATGTGTTCATTTGAAAGCTGGATAGACAAACATTCATATGCTGGTTCATACTACAGTGAAGCACATAAAGTGAAGGTCAAATGCTGTACAGTAGCAAACTGTTGCTTGAGACTTCAGGGAAAGGAAAGGTGTCATCAGCATTTATCATACATCACACATAAAAGCTGACTCCTTGTTAACAATGTTCTGTGACATCTCATCAAGCTAAGTACACATGAATTGCTTACATAGCAAGTACGTTCTACTCTGTTTTAACCCTATTTCCTATTTGTTTCAGTCATCAATGTTACACTTCCTGATGAGAAACAGAACTACATTCATCGCATTGGCCGTGTTGGCCGAGCAGAAAGGTAAACTACAACTTCAATATGGGAATCCGAGTGTACCTGTACAGTGGGGACACAGTCTTGAAGTAGAAGACACTCAGTCTGTATCATCATGCTGCTGTGGTCTTGTAACATGAATGGTCTTGTGTGTATAATTGAAAGTCCCTTAGAACATGGGATTTGTTTTACTAAGTTCATATCATACTCATCAGTTTTCTCTTACAGGCAGCATATTTTCTGCTGCTCCTTTATGGTTTTGATAAGACCCCCTGATAAACTGACATGTTGTGGTGGCAGAACAATATATCTGAGACCTGCACTGGGACTGTGTGCTGTATACAGTCGTGCCCCGTGTAATTCCGGATATCTGAAAAACGGACCATATGTACATGTGCAACGAAATGTACAAAGAACAAACATAATAGGCCTTGGACATATTTTTATTGATTGATAACACATCAACACTCACATCAACAATCACCTTGCTGATTCACCTTCATATTTCCTGCTCAATACACTCCTGCTCGATACACTATGTCTAGACTTAAACTCTGTTAAACAGCCACAAGAATACACAAATTCTGTGATACCTGTGCTATCACCAAATGTGTGTGCATTTGGCTGAGGTTTCAAGCTCCAATTTATTATCTGTTGTTGGTTCATTGTTACCATTCAGTATATGCTTTGTGCACACTCAACTGGTTGTTCTGCCACACACTTCTGTCAAACAAACTATTGTTGATAGTTGAACTTAAATGTTTGGTGAAATATACTCCAAAATAACTAAAGCTGACAATTAATCTTTAGTTAAATGTTACAGAATCAATTTTTTTTATAAGTATGATGTTGAGTGGAATCCCAGCCAGACATACACCCACTTAGTATATGTAATATGTCTATGGAATTCCAGCCAGACATACGCCCACTTAGTAAATATAATATGTCTATGGAATTCCAGCCAGACATACACCCACTTAGTATATGTAATATGTCTATGGAATTCCAGCCAGACATACGCCCACTTAGTAAATATAATATGTCTATGGAATTCCAGCCAGACATACGCCCACTTAGTAAATATAATGTGTCTATGGAATTCCAGCCAGACATACACCCACTTAGTAAATACAATATATCTATGGATTTCCAGCCAGACATACACCCACTTAGTAAATAAAATATGTCTATGGAATTCCAGCCAGACATACGCCCACTTAGTAAATATAATATGTCTATGGAATTCCAGCCAGACATACGCCCACTTAGTAAATATAATATGTCTATGGAATTCCAGCCAGACATACACCCACTTAGTAAATACAATATATCTATGGATTTCCAGCCAGACATACGCCCACTTAGTAAATATAATATGTCTATGGAATCCCAGCCAGACATACGCCCACTTAGTAAATATAATATGTCTATGGAATTCCAGCCAGACATACACCCACTTAGTATATGTAATATGTCTATGGAATTCCAGCCAGACATACGCCCACTTAGTAAATACAATATATCTATGGATTTCCAGCCAGACATACGCCCACTTAGTAAATATAATATGTCTATGGAATCCCAGCCAGACATACGCCCACTTAGTAAATATAATATGTCTATGGAATCCCAGCCAGACATACGCCCACTTAGTAAATATAATATGTCTATGGAATTCCAGCCAGACATACGCCCACTTAGTAAATACAATATATCTATGGAATCCCAGCCAGACATACACCCACTTAGTAAATATAATATGTCTATGGAATCCCAGCCAGACATACGCCCACTTAGTAAATACAATATATCTATGGATTTCCAGCCAGACATACGCCCACTTAGTAAATGTAATATGTCTATGGAATTCCAGCCAGACATACGCCCACTTAGTAAATGTAATATGTCTATGAAATTCCAGCCAGACATATGCCCACTTAGTAAATATAATATGTCTATGCAATTCCAGCCATACATACGCCCACTTAGTAAATATAATATGTCTATGGAATTCCAGCCAGACATACGCCCACTTAGTAAATGTAATATGTCTATGGATTTCCAGCCAGACATACGCCCACATAGTAAATATAATATGTCTATGGAATCCCAGCCAGACATACGCCCTCTTAGTAAATGTAATATGTCTATGGAATCCCAGCCAACCATACGCCCTCTTAGTAAATGTAATATGTCTATGAAATCCCAGCCAGACATACGCCCAGTTAGTAAATATAATATGTCTATGGAATCCCAGCCAGACATACGCCCTCTTAGTAAATATCATATGTATATGGAATTCCAGCCAGACATACGGCCTCTTAGTAAATATAATATGTCTATGGATTTCCAGCCAGACATACGCCCACATAGTAAATATAATATGTCTATGGAATCCCAGCCAGACATACGCCCTCTTAGTAAATGTAATATGTCTATGGAATTCCAGCCAGACATACGCCCACTTAGTAAATGTAATATGTCTATGAAATCCCAGCCAGACATACGCCCACTTAGTAAATATAATATGTCTATGGAATCCCAGCCAGACATACGCCCTCTTAGTAAATATCATATGTATATGGAATTCCAGCCAGACATACGGCCTCTTAGTAAATATAATATGTCTATGGATTTCCAGCCAGACATACGCCCACTTAGTAAATATAATATGTCTATGGAATTCCAGCCAGATATACGCCCACTTAGTAAATAAAATATGTCTATGGAATTCCAGCCAGACATACGCCCACTTAGTAAATGTAATATGTCTATGAAATCCCAGCCAGACATACGCCCACTTAGTAAATATAATATGTCTATGGATTTCCAGCCAGACATACGCCCACTTAGTAAATATAATATGTCTATGGAATTCCAGCCAGAGATACGCCCACTTAGTAAATATAATATGTCTATGGAATCCCAGCCAGACATACGCCCACTTAGTAAATATAATATGTCTATGGAATTCCAGCCAGACATACGCCCACTTAGTAAATATAATATGTCTATGGAATTCCAGCCAGACATACGCCCACTTAGTAAATGTAATATGTCTATGGAATTCCAGCCAGACATACGCCCACTTAGTAAATATAATATGTCTATGGAATTCCAGCCAGACATACGCCCACTTAGTAAATGTAATATGTCTATGGAATTCCAGCCAGACATACGCCCACTTAGTAAATATAATATGTCTATGGATTTCCAGCCAGACATACGCCCACTTGGTAAATATAATATGTCTATGGAATTCCAGCCAGACATACGCCCACTTAGTAAATGTAATATGTCTATGGAATTCCAGCCAGACATACGCCCACTTAGTAAATATAATATGTCTATGGAATCCCAGCCAGACATACGCCCACCTAGTAAATATAATATGTCTATGGAATTCCAGCCAGACATACACCCACTTAGTAAATACAATATATCTATGGAATCCCAGCCAGACATACACCCACTTAGTTAATATAATATGTCTATGGAATCCCAGCCAGACATACGCCCACTTAGTAAATACAATATATCTATGGATTTCCAGCCAGACATACGCCCACTTAGTAAATGTAGTATGTCTATGGAATTCCAGCCAGACATACGCCCACTTAGTAAATGTAAAATGTCTATGAAATTCCAGCCAGACATACGCCCACTTAGTAAATATAATATGTCTATGGAATTCCAGCCAGACATACGCCCACTTAGTAAATATAATATGTCTATGGAATTCCAGCCAGACATACGCCCACTTAGTAAATGTAATATGTCTATGGATTTCCAGCCAGACATACGCCCACTTAGTAAATATAATATGTCTATGGAATCCCAGCCAGACATACGCCCTCTTAGTAAATGTAATATGTCTATGGAATTCCAGCCAGACATACGCCCTCTTAGTAAATATAATATGTCTATGGAATCCCAGCCAGAGATACGCCCTCTTAGTAAATGTAATATGTCTATGGAATTCCAGCCAGACATACGCCCACTTAGTAAATATAATATGTCTATGGAATTCCAGCCAGACATACGCCCACTTAGTAAATGTAATATGTCTATGGATTTCCAGCCAGACATACGCCCACATAGTAAATATAATATGTCTATGGAATCCCAGCCAGACATACGCCCTCGTAGTAAATGTAATATGTCTATGGAATCCCAGCCAACCATCCGCCCTCTTAGTAAATGTAATATGTCTATGAAATCCCAGCCAGACATACGCCCAGTTAGTAAATATAATATGTCTATGGAATCCCAGCTAGACATACGCCCTCTTAGTAAATATCATATGTCTATGGAATTCCAGCCAGACATACGGCCTCTTAGTAAATATAATATGTCTATGGATTTCCAGCCAGACATACGCCCACTTAGTAAATATAGTATGTCTATGGAATTCCAGCCAGATATACGCCCACTTAGTAAATATAATATGTCTATGGAATTCCAGCCAGACATACGCCCACTTAGTAAATGTAATATGTCTATGGAATTCCAGCCAGACATACGCCCACTTAGTAAATATAATATGTCTATGGAATTCCAGCCAGACATACGCCCACTTAGTAAATGTAATATGTCTATGGAATTCCAGCCAGAGATACGCCCACTTAGTAAATATAATATGTCTATGGAATTCCAGCCAGACATACGCCCACTTAGTAAATGTAATATGTCTATGGAATTCCAGCCAGACATACGCCCACTTAGTAAATATAATATGTCTATGGAATTCCAGCCAGACATACGCCCACATAGTAAATATAGTATGTCTATGGAATTCCAGCCAGACATACGCCCACTTAGTAAATGTAATATGTCTATGGAATTCCAGCCAGACATACGCCCACTTAGTAAATATAATATGTCTATGGAATCCCAGCCAGACATACGGCCTCTTAGTAAATATAATATGTCTATGGAATTCCAGCCAGACATACGCCCACTTAGTAAATGTAATATGTCTATGGAATTCCAGCCAGACATACGGCCTCTTAGTAAATATAATATGTCTATGGATTTCCAGCCAGACATACGCCCACTTAGTAAATATAGTATGTCTATGGAATTCCAGCCAGATATACGCCCACTTAGTAAATATAATATGTCTATGGAATTCCAGCCAGACATACGCCCACTTAGTAAATGTAATATGTCTATGGAATTCCAGCCAGACATACGCCCACTTAGTAAATATAATATGTCTATGGAATTCCAGCCAGACATACGCCCACTTAGTAAATGTAATATGTCTATGGAATTCCAGCCAGATATACGCCCACTTAGTAAATATAATATGTCTATGGAATTCCAGCCAGACATACGCCCACTTAGTAAATGTAATATGTCTATGGAATTCCAGCCAGACATACGCCCACTTAGTAAATGTAATATGTCTATGGAATTCCAGCCATACATACGCCCACTTAGTAAATATAATATGTCTATGGAATTCCAGCCAGACATACGCCCACTTAGTAAATATAATATGTCTATGGAATTCCAGCCAGACATACGCCCACTTAGTAAATGTAATATGTCTATGGATTTCCAGCCAGACATACGCCCACATAGTAAATATAATATGTCTATGGAATCCCAGCCAGACATACGCCCTCTTAGTAAATGTAATATGTCTATGGAATCCCAGCCAACCATGCGCCCTCTTAGTAAATGTAATATGTCTATGAAATCCCAGCCAGACATACGCCCAGTTAGTAAATATAATATGTCTATGGAATCCCAGCTAGACATACGCCCTCTTAGTAAATATCATATGTCTATGGAATTCCAGCCAGACATACGGCCTCTTAGTAAATATAATGTGTCTATGGATTTCCAGCCAGACATACGCCCACTTAGTAAATGTAATATGTCTATGGAATTCCAGCCAGACATACGCCCACTTAGTAAATATAATATGTCTATGGAATTCCAGCCAGACATACGCCCACTTAGTAAATGTAATATGTCTATGGAATTCCAGCCAGATATACGCCCACTTAGTAAATATAATATGTCTATGGAATTCCAGCCAGACATACGCCCACTTAGTAAATGTAATATGTCTATGGAATTCCAGCCAGACATACGCCCACTTAGTAAATGTAATATGTCTATGGAATTCCAGCCATACATACGCCCACTTAGTAAATATAATATGTCTATGGAATTCCAGCCAGACATACGCCCACTTAGTAAATATAATATGTCTATGGAATTCCAGCCAGACATACGCCCACTTAGTAAATGTAATATGTCTATGGATTTCCAGCCAGACATACGCCCACATAGTAAATATAATATGTCTATGGAATCCCAGCCAGACATACGCCCTCTTAGTAAATGTAATATGTCTATGGAATCCCAGCCAACCATGCGCCCTCTTAGTAAATGTAATATGTCTATGAAATCCCAGCCAGACATACGCCCAGTTAGTAAATATAATATGTCTATGGAATCCCAGCTAGACATACGCCCTCTTAGTAAATATCATATGTCTATGGAATTCCAGCCAGACATACGGCCTCTTAGTAAATATAATGTGTCTATGGATTTCCAGCCAGACATACGCCCACTTAGTAAATATAGTATGTCTATGGAATTCCAGCCAGAGATACGCCCACTTAGTAAATATAATATGTCTATGGAATTCCAGCCAGACATACGCCCACTTAGTAAATGTAATATGTCTATGGAATCCCAGCCAGACATACGCCCACTTAGTAAATATAATATGTCTATGGAATTCCAGCCAGACATACGCCCACTTAGTAAATATAATATGTCTATGGAATCCCAGCAAGACATACGCCCACTTAGTAAATATAGTATGTCTATGGAATTCCAGCCAGACATACGCCCACTTAGTAAATGTAATATGTCTATGGAATTCCAGCCAGACATACGCCCACTTAGTAAATATAATATGTCTATGGAATTCCAGCCAGACATACGCCCACTTAGTAAATATAATATGTCTATGGATTTCCAGCCAGACATACGCCCACTTAGTAAATGTAGTATGTCTATGGAATTCCAGCCAGACATACGCCCACTTAGTAAATGTAATGTGTCTATGAAATTCCAGCCAGACATACGCCCACTTAGTAAATATAATATGTCTATGGAATTCCAGCCAGACATACGCCCACTTAGTAAATATAATATGTCTATGGAATCCCAGCCAGACATACGCCCACTTAGTAAATATAATATGTCTATGGAATTCCAGCCAGACATACGCCCACTTAGTAAATATAATATGTCTATGGGATCCCAGCCAGACATACGCCCACTTAGTAAATGTAATATGTCTATGAAATTCCAGCCAGACATACGCCCACTTAGTAAATATAATATGTCTATGGAATTCCAGCCAGACATACGCCCACTTAGTAAATGTAATATGTCTATTGATTTCCAGCCAGACATACGCCCACTTAGTAAATATAATATGTCTATGGAATCCCAGCCAGACATACGCCCACTTAGTAAATGTAATATGTCTATGGAATTCCAGCCAGATATACGCCCACTTAGTAAATATAATGTGTCTATGGAATTCCAGCCAGACATACGCCCACTTAGTAAATGTAATATGTCTATGGAATTCCAGCCAGACATACGCCCACTTAGTAAATATAATATGTCTATGGAATTCCAGCCAGACATACGCCCACATAGTAAATATAGTATGTCTATGGAATTCCAGCCAGACATACGCCCACTTAGTAAATGTAATATGTCTATGGAATTCCAGCCAGACATACGCCCACTTAGTAAATATAATATGTCTATGGAATTCCAGCCAGACATACGCCCACTTAGTAAATATAATATGTCTATGGAATTCCAGCAAGACATACGCCCACTTAGTAAATGTAATGTGTCTATGGAATCCCAGCCAGACATACGCCCACTTAGTAAATATAATATGTCTATGGATTTCCAGCCAGACATACGCCCACTTAGTAAATATAATATGTCTATGGAATTCCAGCCAGACATACGCCCACTTAGTAAATATAATATGTCTATGGAATCCCAGCCAGACATACGCCCACTTAGTAAATATAATATGTCTATGGAATTCCAGCCAGACATACGCCCACTTAGTAAATATAATATGTCTATGGGATCCCAGCCAGACATACGCCCTCTTAGTAAATATAATGTGTCTATGGAATCCCAGCCAGACATACGCCCTCTTAGTAAATATAATATGTCTATGGAATTCCAGCCAGACATACGCCCACTTAGTAAATATAATATGTCTATGGAATTCCAGCCAGACATACGCCCACTTAGTAAATATAATATGTCTATGGAATCCCAGCAAGACATACGCCCACTTAGTAAATATAATATGTCTATGGAATCCCAGCCAGACATACGCCCACTTAGTAAATATAATATGTCTATGGAATTCCAGCCAGACATACGCCCACTTAGTAAATATAATATGTCTATGGAATCCCAGCCAGACATACGCCCACTTAGTAAATATAATATGTCTATGGATTTCCAGCCAGACATACGCCCACTTAGTAAATGTAGTATGTCTATGGAATTCCAGCCAGACATACGCCCACTTAGTAAATGTAATATGTCTATGAAATTCCAGCCAGACATACGCCCACTTAGTAAATATAATGTGTCTATGGAATTCCAGCCAGACATACGCCCACTTAGTAAATATAATATGTCTATGGAATTCCAGCCAGACATACGCCCACTTAGTAAATGTAATATGTCTATTGATTTCCAGCCAGACATACGCCCACTTAGTAAATGTAATATGTCTATGGAATTCCAGCCAGACATACGCCCACTTAGTAAATATAATATGTCTATGGAATCCCAGCCAGACATACGCCCTCTTAGTAAATGTAATATGTCTATGGAATCCCAGCCAACCATGCGCCCTCTTAGTAAATGTAATATGTCTATGAAATCCCAGCCAGACATACGCCCAGTTAGTAAATATAATATGTCTATGGAATCCCAGCTAGACATACGCCCTCTTAGTAAATATCATATGTCTATGGAATTCCAGCCAGACATACGGCCTCTTAGTAAATATAATATGTCTATGGATTTCCAGCCAGACATACGCCCACTTAGTAAATATAGTATGTCTATGGAATTCCAGCCAGAGATACGCCCACTTAGTAAATATAATATGTCTATGGAATTCCAGCCAGACATACGCCCACTTAGTAAATGTAATATGTCTATGGAATCCCAGCCAGACATACGCCCACTTAGTAAATATAATATGTCTATGGAATTCCAGCCAGACATACGCCCACTTAGTAAATATAATATGTCTATGGAATCCCAGCCAGACATACGCCCACTTAGTAAATATAGTATGTCTATGGAATTCCAGCCAGACATACGCCCACTTAGTAAATGTAATATGTCTATGGAATTCCAGCCAGACATACGCCCACTTAGTAAATATAATATGTCTATGGAATTCCAGCCAGACATACGCCCACTTAGTAAATATAATATGTCTATGGATTTCCAGCCAGACATACGCCCACTTAGTAAATGTAGTATGTCTATGGAATTCCAGCCAGACATACGCCCACTTAGTAAATGTAATATGTCTATGAAATTCCAGCCAGACATACGCCCACTTAGTAAATATAATATGTCTATGGAATTCCAGCCAGACATACGCCCACTTAGTAAATATAATATGTCTATGGAATCCCAGCCAGACATACGCCCACTTAGTAAATATAATATGTCTATGGAATTCCAGCCAGACATACGCCCACTTAGTAAATATAATATGTCTATGGGATCCCAGCCAGACATACGCCCACTTAGTAAATGTAATATGTCTATGAAATTCCAGCCAGACATACGCCCACTTAGTAAATATAATATGTCTATGGAATTCCAGCCAGACATACGCCCACTTAGTAAATATAATATGTCTATGGAATTCCAGCCAGACATACGCCCACTTAGTAAATGTAATATGTCTATTGATTTCCAGCCAGACATACGCCCACTTAGTAAATATAATATGTCTATGGAATCCCAGCCAGACATACGCCCTCTTAGTAAATGTAATATGTCTATGGAATTCCAGCCAGACATACGCCCTCTTAGTAAATATAATATGTCTATGGAATCCCAGCCAGACATACGCCCTCTTAGTAAATGTAATATGTCTATGGATTTCCAGCCAGACATACGCCCACTTAGTAAATATAATATGTCTATGGAATTCCAGCCAGACATACGCCCTCTTAGTAAATGTAATATGTCTATGGATTTCCAGCCAGACATACGCCCACATAGTAAATATAATATGTCTGTGGAATCCCAGCCAGACATACGCCCTCTTAGTAAATGTAATATGTCTATGGAATCCCAGCCAACCATGCGCCCTCTTAGTAAATGTAATATGTCTATGAAATCCCAGCCAGACATACGCCCAGTTAGTAAATATAATATGTCTATGGAATCCCAGCTAGACATACGCCCTCTTAGTAAATATCATATGTCTATGGAATTCCAGCCAGACATACGGCCTCTTAGTAAATATAATATGTCTATGGATTTCCAGCCAGACATACGCCCACTTAGTAAATATAGTATGTCTATGGAATTCCAGCCAGAGATACGCCCACTTAGTAAATATAATATGTCTATGGAATTCCAGCCAGACATACGCCCACTTAGTAAATATAATATGTCTATGGAATCCCAGCAAGACATACGCCCACTTAGTAAATATAATATGTCTATGGAATCCCAGCCAGACATACGCCCACTTAGTAAATATAATATGTCTATGGAATTCCAGCCAGACATACGCCCACTTAGTAAATATAATATGTCTATGGAATCCCAGCCAGACATACGCCCACTTAGTAAATATAATATGTCTATGGATTTCCAGCCAGACATACGCCCACTTAGTAAATGTAGTATGTCTATGGAATTCCAGCCAGACATACGCCCACTTAGTAAATGTAATATGTCTATGAAATTCCAGCCAGACATACGCCCACTTAGTAAATATAATGTGTCTATGGAATTCCAGCCAGACATACGCCCACTTAGTAAATATAATATGTCTATGGAATTCCAGCCAGACATACGCCCACTTAGTAAATGTAATATGTCTATTGATTTCCAGCCAGACATACGCCCACTTAGTAAATATAATATGTCTATGGAATCCCAGCCAGACATACGCCCTCTTAGTAAATGTAATATGTCTATGGAATTCCAGCCAGACATACGCCCTCTTAGTAAATATAATATGTCTGTGGAATCCCAGCCAGACATACGCCCTCTTAGTAAATGTAATATGTCTATGGAATTCCAGCCAGACATACGCCCACTTAGTAAATATAATATGTCTATGGAATTCCAGCCAGACATACGCCCACTTAGTAAATGTAATATGTCTATGGATTTCCAGCCAGACATACGCCCACATAGTAAATATAATATGTCTGTGGAATCCCAGCCAGACATACGCCCACTTAGTAAATACAATATATCTATGGATTTCCAGCCAGACATACGCCCACTTAGTAAATGTAGTATGTCTATGGAATTCCAGCCAGACATACGCCCACTTAGTAAATGTAATATGTCTATGAAATTCCAGCCAGACATACGCCCACTTAGTAAATATAATATGTCTATGGAATTCCAGCCAGACATACGCCCACTTAGTAAATATAATATGTCTATGGAATTCCAGCCAGACATACGCCCACTTAGTAAATGTAATATGTCTATGGATTTCCAGCCAGACATACGCCCACTTAGTAAATATAATATGTCTATGGAATCCCAGCCAGACATACGCCCTCTTAGTAAATGTAATATGTCTATGGAATTCCAGCCAGACATACGCCCTCTTAGTAAATATAATATGTCTATGGAATCCCAGCCAGACATACGCCCTCTTAGTAAATGTGATATGTCTATGGAATTCCAGCCAGACATACGCCCACTTAGTAAATATAATATGTCTATGGAATTCCAGCCAGACATACGCCCACTTAGTAAATGTAATATGTCTATGGATTTCCAGCCAGACATACGCCCACATAGTAAATATAATATGTCTATGGAATCCCAGCCAGACATACGCCCTCTTAGTAAATGTAATATGTCTATGGAATCCCAGCCAACCATGCGCCCTCTTAGTAAATGTAATATGTCTATGAAATCCCAGCCAGACATACGCCCAGTTAGTAAATATAATATGTCTATGGAATCCCAGCTAGACATACGCCCTCTTAGTAAATATCATATGTCTATGGAATTCCAGCCAGACATACGGCCTCTTAGTAAATATAATATGTCTATGGATTTCCAGCCAGACATACGCCCACTTAGTAAATATAGTATGTCTATGGAATTCCAGCCAGAGATACGCCCACTTAGTAAATATAATATGTCTATGGAATTCCAGCCAGACATACGCCCACTTAGTAAATGTAATATGTCTATGGAATCCCAGCCAGACATACGCCCACTTAGTAAATATAATATGTCTATGGAATTCCAGCCAGACATACGCCCACTTAGTAAATATAATATGTCTATGGAATCCCAGCAAGACATACGCCCACTTAGTAAATATAGTATGTCTATGGAATTCCAGCCAGACATACGCCCACTTAGTAAATGTAATATGTCTATGGAATTCCAGCCAGACATACGCCCACTTAGTAAATATAATATGTCTATGGAATTCCAGCCAGACATACGCCCACTTAGTAAATATAATATGTCTATGGATTTCCAGCCAGACATACGCCCACTTAGTAAATGTAGTATGTCTATGGAATTCCAGCCAGACATACGCCCACTTAGTAAATGTAATATGTCTATGAAATTCCAGCCAGACATACGCCCACTTAGTAAATATAATATGTCTATGGAATTCCAGCCAGACATACGCCCACTTAGTAAATATAATATGTCTATGGAATCCCAGCCAGACATACGCCCACTTAGTAAATATAATATGTCTATGGAATTCCAGCCAGACATACGCCCACTTAGTAAATATAATATGTCTATGGGATCCCAGCCAGACATACGCCCACTTAGTAAATGTAATATGTCTATGAAATTCCAGCCAGACATACGCCCACTTAGTAAATATAATATGTCTATGGAATTCCAGCCAGACATACGCCCACTTAGTAAATATAATATGTCTATGGAATTCCAGCCAGACATACGCCCACTTAGTAAATGTAATATGTCTATTGATTTCCAGCCAGACATACGCCCACTTAGTAAATATAATATGTCTATGGAATCCCAGCCAGACATACGCCCTCTTAGTAAATGTAATATGTCTATGGAATTCCAGCCAGACATACGCCCTCTTAGTAAATATAATATGTCTATGGAATCCCAGCCAGACATACGCCCTCTTAGTAAATGTAATATGTCTATGGATTTCCAGCCAGACATACGCCCACTTAGTAAATATAATATGTCTATGGAATTCCAGCCAGACATACGCCCTCTTAGTAAATGTAATATGTCTATGGATTTCCAGCCAGACATACGCCCACATAGTAAATATAATATGTCTATGGAATCCCAGCCAGACATACGCCCTCTTAGTAAATGTAATATGTCTATGGAATCCCAGCCAACCATGCGCCCTCTTAGTAAATGTAATATGTCTATGAAATCCCAGCCAGACATACGCCCAGTTAGTAAATATAATATGTCTATGGAATCCCAGCTAGACATACGCCCTCTTAGTAAATATCATATGTCTATGGAATTCCAGCCAGACATACGGCCTCTTAGTAAATATAATATGTCTATGGATTTCCAGCCAGACATACGCCCACTTAGTAAATATAGTATGTCTATGGAATTCCAGCCAGAGATACGCCCACTTAGTAAATATAATATGTCTATGGAATTCCAGCCAGACATACGCCCACTTAGTAAATGTAATATGTCTATGGAATCCCAGCCAGACATACGCCCACTTAGTAAATATAATATGTCTATGGAATTCCAGCCAGACATACGCCCACTTAGTAAATATAATATGTCTATGGAATTCCAGCCAGACATACGCCCACTTAGTAAATGTAATATGTCTATGGAATTCCAGCCAGATATACGCCCACTTAGTAAATATAATATGTCTATGAAATTCCAGCCAGACATACGCCCACTTAGTAAATGTAATATGTCTATGGAATTCCAGCCAGACATATGCCCACTTAGTAAATATAATATGTCTATGGAATTCCAGCCAGACATGCGCCCACTTAGTAAATATAATATGTCTATGGAATTCCAGCCAGACATACGCCCACTTAGTAAATATAGTATGTCTATGGAATTCCAGCCAGAGATACGCCCACTTAGTAAATGTAGTATGTCTATGGAATTCCAGCCAGACATACGCCCACTTAGTAAATGTAATATGTCTATGGAATCCCAGCCAGACATACGCCCACTTAGTAAATATAATATGTCTATGGATTTCCAGCCAGACATACGCCCACTTAGTAAATATAATATGTCTATGGATTTCCAGCCAGAGATACGCCCACTTAGTAAATATAATATGTCTATGGAATCCCAGCCAGACATACGCCCACTTAGTAAATATAATATGTCTATGGAATCCCAGCCAGACATACGCCCACTTAGTAAATGTAATATGTCTATGGATTTCCAGCCAGACATACGCCCACTTAGTAAATATAATATGTCTATGGAATTCCAGCCAGACATACGCCCACTTAGTAAATGTAATATGTCTATGGAATCCCAGCCAGACATACGCCCACTTAGTAAATATAATATGTCTATGGAATTCCAGCCAGACATACGCCCACTTAGTAAATATAATATGTCTATGGAATTCCAGCCAGACATACGCCCACTTAGTAAATGTAATATGTCTATGGAATTCCAGCCAGATATACGCCCACTTAGTAAATATAATATGTCTATGGAATTCCAGCCAGACATACGCCCACTTAGTAAATGTAATATGTCTATGGAATTCCAGCCACACATACGCCCACTTAGTAAATATAATATGTCTATGGAATTCCAGCCAGACATACGCCCACTTAGTAAATATAGTATGTCTATGGAATTCCAGCCAGACATACGCCCACTTAGTAAATGTAATATGTCTATGGAATTCCAGCCAGACATACGCCCACTTAGTAAATATAATATGTCTATGGAATTCCAGCCAGACATACGCCCACTTAGTAAATATAATATGTCTATGGAATTCCAGCAAGACATACGCCCACTTAGTAAATGTAATATGTCTATGGAATCCCAGCCAGACATACGCCCACTTAGTAAATATAATATGTCTATGGATTTCCAGCCAGACATACGCCCACTTAGTAAATATAATATGTCTATGGAATTCCAGCCAGACATACGCCCACTTAGTAAATATAATATGTCTATGGAATCCCAGCCAGACATACGCCCACTTAGTAAATATAATATGTCTATGGAATTCCAGCCAGACATACGCCCACTTAGTAAATATAATATGTCTATGGGATCCCAGCCAGACATACGCCCTCTTAGTAAATATAATATGTCTATGGAATCCCAGCCAGACATACGCCCTCTTAGTAAATATAATATGTCTATGGAATTCCAGCCAGACATACGCCCACTTAGTAAATATAATATGTCTATGGAATTCCAGCCAGACATACGCCCACTTAGTAAATATAATATGTCTATGGAATCCCAGCCAGACATACGCCCACTTAGTAAATATAATATGTCTATGGAATCCCAGCCAGACATACGCCCACTTAGTAAATATAATATGTCTATGGATTTCCAGCCAGACATACGTCCACTTAGTAAATATAATATGTCTATGGGATCCCAGCCAGACATACGCCCACTTAGTAAATATAATATGTCTATGGAATCCCAGCCAGACATACGCCCTCTTAGTAAATATAATATGTCTATGGAATTCCAGCCAGACATACGCCCACTTAGTAAATATAATATGTCTATGGATTTCCAGCCAGACATACGCCCTCTTAGTAAATGTAATATGTCTATGGAATTCCAGCCAAACATACGCCCTCTTAGTAAATGTAATATGTCTATGGAATTCCAGCCAGACATACACCCTCTTAGTAAATATAATGTGTGTATGGAATTCCAGCCAGACATACGGCCTCTTAGTAAATACAATATATCTATGGATTTCCAGCCAGACATACGCCCTCTTAGTAAATATAATATGTCTATGGAATCCCAGCCAGACATACGCCCTCTTAGTAAATATAATATGTCTATGGAATTCCAGCCAGACATACGCCCACTTAGTAAGTGTAATATGTCTATGGATTTCCAGCCAGACATACGCCCACTTAGTAAATACAATATGTCTATGGATTTCCAGCCAGACATACGCCCTCTTAGTAAATGTAATATGTCTATGGAATTCCAGCCAGACATACACCCTCTTAGTAAATATAATATGTGTATGGAATTCCAGCCAGACATACGGCCTCTTAGTAAATACAATATATCTATGGATTTCCAGCCAGACATACGCCCACTTAGTAAATATCATATGTCTATGGATTTCCAGCCAGACATACGCCCACTTAGTAAATGTAATATGTCTATGGAATTCCAGCCAGACATACGCCCACTTAGTAAATATAATATGTCTATGGAATTCCAGCCATACATACGCCCACTTAGTAAATATAATACGTCTATGGAATTCCAGCCAGACATACGCCCACTTAGTAAATATGTATATGGAATCCTGGTAAGAACCACACCCTCTTAGCAAACATAGTATGTCTATGCAGTCCCAGTCAGGAACACACCCTCTCATCAAATACAGTGTCTGTGGAATCCCAGTCAGTAATACACCCTCTCATCAAATACAGTGTCTGTGGAATCCCAGTCAGTAATACACCCTCTCATCAAATACAGTGTCTGTGGAATCCCAGTCAGTAATACACCCTCTCATCAAATACAGTGTCTGTGGAATCCCAGTCAGGAACACACCCTCTCATCAAATACAGTGTCTGTGGAATCCCAGTCAGTAATACACCCTCTCATGAAATACAGTGTCTGTGGAATCCCAGTCAGTAATACACCCTCTCATCAAATGCAGTGTCTGTGGAATCCCAGTCAGAAATACACCCTCTCATCAAATGCAGTGTCTGTGGAATCCCAGTCAGAAATACACCCTCTCATCATATACAGTGTCTGTGGAATCCCAGTCAGAAATACACCCTCTCATCAAATACAGTGTCTGTGGAATCCCAGTCAGTAATGCACCCTCTCATCAAATACAGTGTCTGTGGAATCCCAGTCAGTAATACACCCTCTCATCAAATACAGTGTCTGTGGAATCCCAGTCAGAAATACACCGTCTCATCAAATACAGTGTCTGTGGAATCCCAGTCAGAAATACACCCTCTCATCAAATACAGTGTCTGTGGAATCCCAGTCAGAAATACACCCTCTCATCAAATACAGTGTCTGTGGAATCCCAGTCAGAAATACACCCTCTCATCAAATACAGTGTCTGTGGAATCCCAGTCAGAAATACACCCTCTCATGAAATACAGTGTCTGTGGAATCCCAGTCAGTAATACACCCTCTCATCAAATACAGTGTCTGTGGAATCCCAGTCAGAAATACACCCTCTCATCAAATACAGTGTCTGTGGAATCCCAGTCAGAAATGCACCCTCTCATGAAATACAGTGTCTGTGGAATCCCAGTCAGTAATGCACCCTCTCATCAAATACAGTGTCTGTGGAATCCCAGTCAGTAATACACCCTCTCATGAAATACAGTGTCTGTGGAATCCCAGTCAGGAATACACCCTCTTGGCAAATACAGTATGTCTTTGGAATCCTATTGCATCAGACATATATTCAGCAAGAGGTAGCTAATGTGTTGAACATGTTTGTTTCTGATTTGCAGACTTTGGAAATGTTCTGCTCATACAAAATGTTAATGATTAGCCCTATGGCACATAAGGTCAGCAATGTAAAAACATAATCAATTAATGAAAAAACATTCTTTTTTACATGGAGTCCATCAAGACAATTTCATCCCCGTCCACTTGTGGCATTCCACCAGAGTTTAAGTTACTGGCCAGACAATAAGAATTGTCTGCATGCTCAGGAACCACGTATTAAATCACCATATATCAGCACATTGCAACCAGGCACAGTGATGCTTGGGGAGGAGAAATTGGAGTAATCACCAATGATCTGATCTGCTGATTTCACATTTTGTCGTGATACAATCAGGATGACTACTATGACTACCAGACACCACTGTGGGTTGTCTGCGTTTGTTGGACAGTTCTACAGAAGCAACATACAGATTAACATTTTGTCCTTTTGTAACATTTGTGCCCACAACCACACAGTTCATTTCACTGTCATGTTACACTTTGCCACATATTTTTTACATATTCCTTCACTTTCTTTTGATAACCTATTGTGTCTCTGTGATCATCTTTTTTTTGTTAGTGTTGACTACTTTGATTGGGAGAGCATGTATTTGACCTGGACATTGTTTCCTTCAGAATGTTTTGTGTAGGTTTTGTCGCCTTTTGACATTCAATGTCTTTAGGCTTTGTCACCTTTTGACATTCAATGTCTTTAGGCTTTGTCAACACTGATATAATGGTATCTTGATGTATTTGTATGCCCAATACATTTCAAAGACTCTTTTGTATTTATTTGCTGTTTCTCAGTATATAAAACTGAAAACTAGAGACTTCTGGCAAAATTTATTGTTTTCATTTCCTCATGAGCTTTTGTTTGAAAACATCACCAATTCTTTTCTAGGATGGGTCTTGCTGTAAGTCTGGTGTCCAGTGTAAAGGAAAAGGTAAGACGAAGGGTTGTCTCCTCTCCTTCAAAAACCTTTTCTCACCGGTGTTTCCCTTGATGTGAATGACTTCTAGTAGTTTTCTGATCACCTTGCTCTCATTTGTATACCAAACTCTGGCATGTTTGAGTAACAAGTGAACAAGCAGATGAAGGTGTAGTATTTGCATGCTTTGTGCTTTTCAACATAATGCTCTTACCATGCAAAATTAAAGAAATATGTATGTGCATATATGGTCAGAAGCTGTGGAAATAGTTTTTAGATGTGATTTCTGGGTCAGAAACAAACATTGATGATTAACAACACTATGTCCAGAAAAGCAGTGTGACAAAACTGGCAATGTCACACTCTGTCCTCGATGAATACAATAAAATACACAGTCAATCCTTGTTTTTGAATATGATAATGAAAACTAGTGTTGTTTCCGATAGTTGAGTAAAGAACAAGGACATAAATCAAAGCAGATAAAAATTTTAGTGAACAAAGCAAAAAGTAGTTATTGAATTGTGAAACCTTGAGAGTGATCCATAAAATTCATGTCATTAGCATTCCAACATTGTTATCACAAATTATCATCAATACAGGAGCATTCACTGTGTTGCCTCTCAAGATGCCGAAGGGAGGGAGCAGATGTTGAGTTTCTGCAGTTGTAGGGATGTTCTTCAGTGTGATATTTCTTCCATCAACCAATTCCAGCAAACTGCGCACCAGTTTGGTAGCGGTAACAAACCATCATGTGGTAATGATCTAGAAATTACAATCAAAATGAAAGTACATTTAGCTTGAACTTTACAGGTAAGAGTCAGTAATCTAGCTCTACAAGATTGAGATTCGATTCCGTTGATGCATGCTGAAAATACGTACAAAACACATCCTTGCCAAAGATGAATCTGTATCTAAGGACAGTTCTAATTTTCCTTCATTGTGCATTAACTTCTCAATATGAACAACAATGAGAATTCTGTGGACTTACACAACATCTTTAGCATAATATGTGCAAGATTTCAGTGTAGCTTCGAACACCGTTACCAAGCAAGTGATGTACAATACCAAGGTCAGGGTTATCTATATACATGGTATGGTTTGTACATTAAGTGATTGATGTTTGCACAATAAATGAGGTTGATGTACAAGGTTGTTGGGGGATGTTTACACTGAGAGGCAATTGTTACACAGAATAAGCTGTTGGGGGATCATAAGGTGGAAGCCAGTGATATGGCTGACTGGAGAATAAATTGGGATCAAGATCCAGGCCCCCTTAAGTAATTGAAGGAATTACAGCAAATTTGAAGGAATTGCATCTCAAATATAAACAAACGCAGCCCACTCGAGAAACAGTTGCAGCGATATTGATATCAGCGATATCTTTCGTTGGAAGAAGCACCCGTCTCAGTGAGTTTTGTTTTCAGTTCCTACTATTACATTTTTATACTTATCCATCCTTGACCACCCGTATTGAATGCGTTTAGCTATGAGGTGTTGTCGGGACAATAGCTTATGTTTTTAGGAAAAGATTGTCACTACAGAAGAGTGTCACAAGTTATGCCCCTGGAGGTTGTTTACATCTGAACATGGATGTTGTGCTGATGTTTGGCTGCGTGAGTTTCCGCTCACAACCGAAAAATCTCTGAAGATGGCCAAGCGTGTTTCCAGTATTACCAACATTGCTTCCGATAGGGGTGATGTGTTTCTGTTAGTACCCCTAAACTACCCATATCGTTGCAGTTGGGCTGCGTTTTTTTTACATTTGAGATGCAATGCCTTCAAATTCGCTGTAATTTCTTCAATTACTTAGGGGGGGCTGAGATTGCTTTGTGATGATTTGGTTGCTGACAGTTGGGATGTAATATCCTTGGTCTCTGTTCATGGCTGGTTGGAGTCTCTTGATGTGAATGGCTTCTAGTAGTTTTCTGATGTTGTAGTGGTTGTAATTACTGCAGAGTATGTTGATGCTGTTCCAAAGGATGTTGTGATCTAGATTACCTTGGGTGATGTGTTGTCAGGACAATAGCTTATGTTTTTAGGAAAAGATTGTCACTGCAGAAGAGTGTCACAAGTTATGCCCCTGGAGGTTGGAGTCTCTTGATGTGAATGGCTTCTAGTAGTTTTCTGATGTTGTAGTGGTTGTAATTACTGCAGAGTATGTTGATGCTGTTCCAAAGGATGTTGTGATCTAGATTACCTTGGGTGTGGTGAGAGATGGCGGATTTGGAGTCTCTCTTCTTCACTGATGTTTGGTGTTCTTTGATTCTAGCAGGAAGGGGTCTTGAGGTTTTGCCAATGTATAAGTCTTCATAGTTTATGTGATAAACTGTGTCTGAGGGGACTTCTGTGGTTGTGGTGGCTCGTCTGCCATTTGCTTTTAGAATGTTTTGTATGTTCTGAAATGCAAAACTTAAAGCAGTTGACATTTTTGTTTCCAATAAGTCATTTTTGTAACTGTTTCTTTGCACTTAATGGCTCTACAGACAACAAAGATTGCTTTATTTCTTACAATGGTTTTTAGTTTATCAAATAGAAAAGATGGTTGACTCTAACTGCTAGTTATGTTTATTGATTTCTGTGTATTCATTTCTGGAATTTATAGCACTGAAATTCAAGTATGAAAACTTGATTATTAATTTTTTTAAGAGGAATAGGTGTTTCTGGTGTAATATTGTATGTGTTTCCCAGCTGGAAATAATGATTCTAGAGCTGAAATGATGTCAGTTTAGATTAACTTCTGTGTACTGTTTATAGGGAATCACTTGCAGTATATTTATTCAAATTGACATTTATATATGCTCCTATTTGGCTCAATAAGGGTGTAGAAAAATACAAAGCTAATGGTCAATATCCGCTGTGAAATACATCGTGGCATATCAATTTTTCAAGTGCCGTCTAAATATGCCTGTGGGCTGCTAATACATTTTCTAGTTGTTTGTTATGTACAGGTGTGGTACCACTCCAACTGCAGCAACCGGGGACGAGGCTGCTACAACACCCGTCTGACAGATGAGGGTGGGTGCTGTATCTGGTACAATGAACCTCAGGTAGGACACAAGGCTGTACGTTGTCATAGATGTGTCTCTCGTGCGTAAGTGTGTATGCTGCCATCCTACACGCCATTTACAACAGCTACATGTAGAGTACATTTCTGTACTTCATTGTTCCATTCACTCTTTAATCTTCATGCATGCCATTGTGGAAACCTCTATAATCAGCTTCAACAGGTCACTGTTTTGACTAGAGTTCATGCTGATGAAATTGATGATGTTTCCAGCTGAAGAATGATGTGGAAGAACACCTTGATATAACCATTGACCATGTGGAGCCTGACCTCAAAGTCCCAATCAACGAATTTGACGGCAAAGTTGTATATGGTCAGAGGAAGAAAGCCTCAGGTTAGTGGTGAAACTATAAACACAAAAGTGGCTTCTTGCATCTTCCTCACAATTTTAGTCATTTATTCTCAAGTAGCCTTGTTTCCTTTTTCTGTTTCATCGCTCTTGAATAGTGGATCATCACAAAATTTGAGAATCTGGGATTCCAATCTGCCACCATGGATTTGTTTATTATGCTAAATGTCAACATTTGATTGCCCAAATGTACAGTGACACCTGTTTACTCTCTGGTGCATACTTTGATATATTAGGTGGTCAGGCTGGGTGACTTCTAAGTTAACTTGCTCAGCAGTATTGTCTGCATCTCTTTGAAGCGCTTTTCCTTAAACATGTGTGCAACCCATTTCTGGTGTCCCCTGCCATGATAGTGCTGGAATATTGCTAAAAGTGGCAGAAAACTGATTCACTTAAGCATTCACTCCTTTAGAAAAACGATGCTCTCCATGTTCTAGTTGTTGAAGGTCTTAGGGTTGAAGGTTGTTTGGTTCAATCCTCTGGCAGTGTCATACCAATAGAGGTTAAAAGATGGTACCTTCCCTGGCATTTGTCTTCAGAGATAGAAACAAGGACTGTTGAGTTATTGTATTGTGTCTGAGTGAGTGAGTTCAAATTTAACATCACCTCATCAATGTTTCATTCATAAGTATCATGTCTAAGGGTGTGTTAGCAGCATCACAGTGGCATAGCACTATAAACTGGTGTGACTATTACCAGCAGTCCCACACAAGTGCACAGTGTGCAACAATTGCACTGACATGAAGCACTCATGTGCAATAATTACACCGACATGGAACAGAGTGCAATAATTACACTGACATGGCAAACACACATGTACACACAGAGTGCAATAATTACACCGATGTGGAACACAGAGTTGAATAATAACACCATGGAACACTCACATGTACATACAGGGTGCAATAATTACACTGACATGGAACACAGAATGCAGAAATTACACTGACATGGAACACACACATGTACACACAGAGTGCAATATTTACACCGATGTGGAACACAGAGTTGAATAATTACACCATGGAACACTCACATGTACATACAGGGTGCAATAATTACACTGACATGGAACACAGAATGCAGAAATTACACTGACATGGAACACACACATGTACACACAGAGTGCAATAATTACGCCAACATGGAACACAGAATGCAAAAATTACACCGACATGGAACACACACACACATACATACAGGGTGCAATAATTACACTGACATGGAACATAGAGTGCAATAGTTACACCAACATGGAACACACACATGTACACACAGAATGCAGTAATTACAATGACATGGAACACACACATGTACATACA
The DNA here is from genome assembly GCF_037392515.1 of Haliotis asinina. Classification (NCBI taxonomy): domain Eukaryota; kingdom Metazoa; phylum Mollusca; class Gastropoda; order Lepetellida; family Haliotidae; genus Haliotis; species Haliotis asinina. The sequence continues at coordinate 22,150,346 of NC_090291.1, read as the reverse complement.
GGGTGCAATAATTACACCAACACGGAACACAAACATGTACACACAAAGTGCAATAATGACACCAACATGGAACACACACATCTACATGCAGGAAGCAATAATTACACCAACATGGAACACACACATGTACACGCAGCCTGCAGTAATTACACCAACATGGAACACACACATGTACACGCAGCCTGCAGTAATTACACCAACATGGAACACACACATGTACACGCAGCCTGCAGTAATTACACCAACATGGAACACACACATGTACACGCAGCCTGCAGTAATTACACCAACATGGAACACACACATGTACACGCAGCCTGCAGTAATTACACCAACATGGAACACACACACACATACATACAGGGTGCAATAATTACACTGACATGGAACTCATAATGGAGTAATTACAACAACACAGAACATTCACTTTTGAACACAGAATGCAAAAATTACGCCAACATGGAACACACACATGTACATATAGGATGCAACAATTACACCAACATGGAACACACACATGTACATAAAGGGTGCAATAATTACACCGACATGGAACACACAGATGTACGTACAGGGTGCAACAATTACACCAACATGGAACACACACACACACACACACACACACACACACACACACACACACACACACACACACACACGTAGATACAGGATGCAACAACTACACCAGCATGGAACACACACAGGGTTTAAGTAGGATGGACTTTGTTATTATGTGAAACATTTATCTCACAACTAAAGATTTCAAATGTCTGACAGTGAGAATGTCTGAATCCTCAAGTGATATATGAGTGTAATACAAGCACAGTCTGTGTTATCCTGAACTGTAAATAACACAGAATTAGAATTTAGTAGAACCTTTTTTGCTCCCCACAACACATTTTGCAGGGAGTTTTCAAATGTGTTTTGTGCATCCGTCCGTACACATTTATCTTTTCCAGAGCAGAACTTAAATACCATTCAATATTTCTTCATCAAGCGTGGTACATACATAGATCTAGTGATGTACTGGTGCCTTTTGGTAGTTTGGATATTCTGAAGAAAATATTTTTGCCATTTCCGGGGAAACAAGTTTGACTTCGACAGAAATTGGTGGTAGTGTGTTTTTTCCAGAGTAGAATTCTAAAACTGTTCCCTATTTCTTCACCAAACTTGACTCATAAATTGGTCTAGTGGTGTTCTGGTGCCTTTTGATTGTTTTAGGATTCTGAATAAAATATTTTTGCATTTTCATGGCAACAAGTATGAATTCAACTGAAATTGTGGGGTTATGCTGCTTTCAGGAGCAGAACTTTTAAAATCTTTCATTAATCTCCTTTCTGTTTTCTATATACACACCAAAACATTTGGCATAATCACATCTCATAGCAAGTTTGACTTCAACTAAAATTGGTCATAGTGCTCTTTTCTGGAGCAGAGTTCCAAAACCATTCAATGTTTTTTCATTAAACTGGGCACATAGATAGATCTGGTGGTGCCTTTTGGTAATTTTGGAATTCTGATTAAAATATTTTGGCATTTCCATGGCAGCAAGTTTGACATAGACTGAAATTGGGGGGTTGAATCTTTCATTACTCTGTTTCCTTTTTTCTATGTACACACCAAAACATTTGGCATAATCATAACTTGCAGACATATTGACGAAGGATATGTGCTGTTGTGGGCGATATTGATGACTTTGTCTTCTTGTTAAGTCCATCATGAGCATGATAAAAAACATGTTTGCTATGTGCATACTAGTAATGTAGAATTACTTGTCACTGTGTGGCATTGTATGTCCAAAAGACTTAGATAACTAGTAAATCTTTGAAGCTGAAGTTATGGTTGTAGCTGTGTAAATGACACTAGTATATATTTTAGACTCCACTCATAAGACATCTAAGTCTTCTAGAGACTTAATCAACATTTTCATGATGAATTGTATCATACCTGATGTGTTTTTCTCAGCTGATGAGAATATTTTTGAGGAGATAATTAATGACACATGTCCTTGCTTTCATGTTGTGTGTCTACATGAGATAATGAATTTCACCCATTTTGTAAGCCAGCAGTTGTACTTTACTTTCTTCTAATACCAACTCGGCAAGCTGTCTTGATTAATGTATTCAAAAGAAAACCTTTACCAAGCTGGCTTATTATGTGTGTAATGTGCAGTGAAGACATCTCATCACAAGCATTCAATACTCAGTTAGTCATCACACTTATCAATACCAATTTATATCAAAGATCATTCTTGCAGTTTAGCAGGAACTCCTAAGTCAGTTAAAATAGTTCATGAACATTCTTTTCAAGGCCATTTAAGCTATGTAGATCTCTCCAGTAATTATTGTCCTCCATATTATTGTGGCTTGTAAACATAGAGGATACTACCTAAACGTCAGTGTAGTACCATTTTTGTTAAAGGAGTTAATGATTTGGCATCACAAACGGAAAATAAAGTTTGAAACTAAATCTTACAGGAGTTCAGTAAATGGTATTTTACTGAATCTATTTCTTACTGTCCAACATGAATTGAGAGAAACTGTGTGATGACACTAAACTTTCCGTGATTCCAACAAGGTGACTAATACTTCTGTGAAAGAGTATTGTGACATCATACATCTACCAGTATTTCACAAGTGTAATGTTGCCATAAAAATATTACACAGCAGTATCAGCAATGGCAAGTAATAATGTTAAAAGTGGTGTTTACCACACTGCTGCAACCACTTTGAATTTGCTCTTGTATTTCCACATGGAAGTCTTGCCCAAACCATACTTAGACAGTAACTAGAGAGTGAGGTGCAATCATAGATCATCTTTCCCTGGTTTTATTTATTATGCAAAGGCTCCAGAATTACATAATTGACGTAAAATAATTTTTCATTCTCCATCAAAAGCTGGTTGTTGTTTTTACTACTAATATCAGTTTTCAATCTAAAAAACACTAAAATGCAAACATCAGTTTGTGTATGGGGAAACCTGTGAGGTGGGGAATGCCTATAGCCCTTGGGTGGAATCCTGGAATCAGCCTATCAACATTCACCTCCTTTGTAACCTCCCAAGGGAATTACAGTAAAAATACTACCCTCCTCCTCCTCATGTGGACTGCCTCCTTCCTATATTGGTAATAGTACAAAGGGTCTAGCTCAAGGAGTGGGCCAGAACAGTTGAAACTGCTCAGTCGAACACTGGTGTGATATTGTGGGAGCTCCGCTTGGGCAGCTGATTGTTAAAAGCAAGAATGTATAGACAGGTATTGAGGAAGAGTAATCCCAGAACATTTGGATTGGGTAACCTTGGTATAAAAAAACATAATGGAAGATATTTTCATTTTTTATTTTTAAAGTAAGTCATTCATATATACTTCACAACAATACTCAGGGATATTTGTAATCTTTTAAATTATGAATGTTGATGTATATATTTACTGACACACTGATGAAATATCAGGCATAAGTATGCCAATATCCCTAACACATTTTGTCCAGTGTAGTATTAGTTTTCTTTTTTGCATGATTTTATTTGGTTGTCTTGTCTCCTCACACTCTTTTAGTCCATTTATGAAACTGGAATGTTGAATGCAAGTGTTTATGTTGAGGATAGCTCTATACAAGGAACCTCCACATTGTTACAACAGCAACAGTTACTATTTGATAAATGCTACAGATGGTCAAGTCTATTTATGGAGATACTATTTGTGTGCCAATGCTTGTGTTATTATAAACTCAGACAGTCTTCAGGGCTACTGTGCTATGGCACTATTTTCTGTTGGTTTGTTTTCAGCGCCCTTTACATATTGGGTACAGTTGGCTACTGATGTTAGCATGTTGTAATGAGGCAATTACCAGGACACTTCTCAGTTTGCAACAAAGCATTTGAAAAGCTGGTCATGTTTTTATCCTAATTATTCCTCTAACTGAGACAAGTTGGCGTAGTTCTTACGTGAAGCACGGATCATGTGTTTGTAAACATTGCCTGTTGCAGGGTCTGCCTACCACGGACATGTTCAGTTCCTGGCTCCAACTGTAGCAGAGTTGGCTCAGCTGGAGAAGAGAGCTCAATCATCTTTCATTGATATGAAGTTCAAGAAGAAGTTTGCCACTCGTTGAAATGTTGATGAAATACAAGATATGGGTGCAGAAACCTTGGAATTTATTTAAATTGTTCATCCTAAAGATTGGAATACACTTAGCTGCATTTACTGTTCTGATTTGTCTTATCTTCCTCTCAATGTGCTTTGTGCCTGTGAGGCCAGAAGTGTTTACTTCCTTTATGAGTCTTTAACTGGGAAATCCTTTTTGGTACATTTGGGTTACAATCTTATTTCTTAGTTTTCTCATACATGATTGGTTGTTACAAATAAATATAAATGCAAACCTGCTGAAGGAAGCAGGAACACCATTGTACATCTGTGCATTTAGTCAGTTTAACTTTAATTCCATCTACTGCAATACGCATGACTGTGCATGTTTAATGTAGGTCACTTTCAGTATCAGTGTAGTACAAATTATCATACAAGAACTTAATAAGTGAGATAGAGTTGATGTGACCCTGAATGAATTGACACAAATATTGCATATTCTGATTGCTTATTACATCCAACTATTCTGAAAGAGGACACAATCATCTTCACAAACATGAAATGAAAGCACATCAGGGCAGCTGTCAGTTGCAGATCCATACACGCAATGCCTTTGTTTAAATCAAACAGGCTCTCCATGATATCAGTTAACTGCTGATAATATTTTCATTTTAAGAACTCTAAATAGAAATCTTACAAGAGGGATTGTATTCTTGCTTTGTAGACCTACGCAAAAACCTATAGATCACAAGCAACATGTACACATCTCTCATGTCTTGCAAACCCTTGAATGTTTCCACTGTTTATATCAATTGAATTCAAAATCTATTCCTAGAAGGACTGACTAACATACCTGTTGTCTCTGCTAGCACTTCACCTCAGTATATTATGGTACTTTCAGGTTGAAGCTCTTGTTAAAATTATTTTTATGAAGTTTTATGGCTTTGTCAGTATCTTAAGACAATGGAATGAAAATTACAGACTTGAAGGGTGAAAAGACCTAAGCTAGAACAGTCAAGTTTTTTGCACCTGTACTTTGTGGTAGGATATCTGTCATAGTTAAAAGCTGTAATGGACTGTTTCAGACAATGTTAGGTGACAACTACTTTAACAGTGTAGTGTTTTCAGTGTACTACTTAGTCACCCATGGCTTCTGCCTGACTGTTCTGTTATCAACCCACAAATAAAGTGCTTCCTGTATCCACTTTCCTTGTTGTCTGCACTCATTAGACTCACCAGCAATGGCTGACAGCATCATTCACTGCTGTACACATTATGTCACCACTTTCAGTTAAACCTCATTTGTTTCTTGCTGAATTATGTGTAAAAGGTTATGTTCATAATCTGCTGACACAGAAGACAAGCCTTTCATGATACAGTACCTGGGGGTACTGACCATATTCAACATCTGGGGAGCACTGCTCACATACAACATCTGGGGAGCACTGCCCAGATACAACATCTGGGGAGCACTGCCCAGATACAACATCTGGAAGGTATTGCCCATATACAAAATCTGGGGAACACTGCTCACCTACAACATCTGGAGGATACTGACCATATTCAACATCTGGGGAGCACTTCTCACATACAACATCTGGGGAGCACTGCCCAGATACAACATCTGGAAGGTATTGCCCATATACAAAATCTGGGGAACACTGCTCACCTACAACATCTGGAGGATACTGACCATATTCAACATCTGGGGAGCACTTCTCACATACAACATCTAGGGAGCACTGCCCATATTCAACATCTGGGGAGCTCTGCCCATGTTAAACATTTGGAAAGTACTGTCCATATACAAGATCTGAGGACACTGCCCATGTACAACATCTTGGGAGTCTTGGATTAACTTGACTTAATGAAAAATTTGGTCAGTCAGTTCGGTCAATAATTGTTCATCAGATACCATCTTAAAGTAACTTTGGCTTTTATGAGTTTATTTAACAAACGCCACCTGACATCAGACTTGCCAAAATATAGAAGACTTTAATTGCTTTAACTCTCTTTCATATCAGTATGACAGATAACAAAGTTTAACAGTATGTTTCAAATCCTGCTCTACCGCTTTATCTTGAATTCCGATTTCGCAGAATGTTGTAAGACAGGTTGGTGTCTATCTGACCACCATTAAGCTCTATAGGCATGCTGGTAATGCAAGAAGTGTCTAGATACATTCAGTCCAGCTGTCACGGGTGCATGTCAAAACAAGTACCAAGTCTTGCAACACTGTCATTGAGTGATGGCTGAACGTGAATGCCATGCTGCATTGTCATGTGTATTTGATAAATAATGCTGTTGCTATTGTCCAAGGAGTTGTGCTCATTCCCTCACATCTAAAAGCAGACTCTTTATGCAAGGTACCCAGATCATAATTGGTCAGCTGATTGTGAGTGGGAGGACAATGCTTGCAATGAAAATCTTAGATTTGCATTATTTTGAAATCTCCGAAATTATGTTATTCAAATACTGCATTGTGTGTGGAGTTTGCACTCACACACTCACTCACTCTCTCACTCACTCACTCACTCGCTCACTCACCAAGAATATTAATATTCCTCTCTCCTGGCGCCAGTGATCAGTTGTTTTCTCAACCAACAGTGTCAAGTAATTAAGAAACATCTCTGAAACATACCGTAGAGTGTCAGTAAGTCAGAACTGACACAGCTTGACATAAGCTTGATGAGGGATGAGAACCTGGGGTGATGCAGATCTTAGATGTTAACCGCCCAGGTGTCAGCCAAGAGCATCAATATGGTGATGGAGGAGTTTGTCATTCTAGACACAATGCGCCTGTAAGAAACCCCGCTGCAACTCGTGTGACTCTCCAAAGTGAAATAGTATGATTTTTATATTGCTAAAATGCACCTTTGCTGACACGATGTATTAAGCCTTATCACATTCACCACGGACTGTGGTAAAGCCAACATTCACACCGTCACGTCACTGTAGGAAAGTAGAGTTTTGTATTTTCACTAACTCGGAATACTTGCCTAGGTGAACTGTACCCGGTCGCTGTACCAGTTGGTTCTGCCTGAAAACCTAAACGTGCTCATATCACAATAAGTCTATGCTATCTCTTACAGGACAAATATTTAAATTCTGCAAGTGTGTTTTGTTTTGAAGTATTCTCTGTTGTTTTTATCCACTGGATGGTAACTGAAATAAGACTTGTTCCCGCATGTCAGTTCTCAGGTTTTCTCAGATGTCCTAAATCTACATGGGTGTTATCGCCCCTACTCCTGGCTGTCACTGACACATATAGACCGTGCCTTCACAATAGTTTTATGTTACAACTATGTCTTGATACTGGGAGGACATTTGTAGTGTTTAATCATAGTCATCCCAGATTGTTAGTAAGAGCCTGAAAATGTGAGTATCTCTGGTTGCCAAAAGTTGTTACTGGCATCAGAACAAATCATGGGTGTTTATACACACATATCAGTTTTCCGCAAAGACATCTTAAATAAATCCCCGTTCCTGACTGAATGTACACGTGTGCTCTTGTAATATGTGAGAAGACAGTGATCGAAGTAACCCCTGTAGAATTTCACGCAGTGATCAAGACAGAGCTGTGGGAATCTGTGGCAGTAGGTATCAAAATAGACCAGTGTGAATCTGTGACAATTATCAAGATAGAGCTGTGTGAATCTGTGACAATTATTGTCAATATAGAGCCATGTGAATCTGTGACAGTTGTCAATATACGGCTGTGGCAATCTGTGACAGTTAAAGGAATCTTTGACAGCAGTGATCAAGATAGAGCTGTGGAAATTTGTAGCAATAGTTAATCAAGATAGAGCTGTGGAAATCTGGCATTACTGATGAAGAGTTCTGATTGATATGAAAAAGCTGGCTATGTTAATTTAAATGGTGCGACATCTCACGATGAGCTACTGACAGTCACTAGAACGAATGGCACCCTGGGAATAACATCTAGATTGATTTCGTTCCACAACTGATGATGACCATGCAGGTTATAATGAAGACAGAAATGTCAGTTCTTCATTGACAATACACCTGGTGATTAGCCTGATTAACTGAAAGTGATGGGACTGAAGCAATGGCGGATGGAATCTAGAACGTAACAGCTCCATGACGGGGACAGAAAACAAGAGGAAGCCAATTTGCACGCATAGAAGTATTGCAATGAATAGGGAGAGGTTATCTTTCATGTGCGTCGAGGGAGGGAAGGTAAATATCCAGTACTGTGTTCAATGGGCTGCTGGGATATAGCTTCTGTGTGAAACAAACAAAGAATGAGTTCGGTTTTATGAAGGGATTAAATGTCTTATTATATACAGATGGGAAGAAATGCATTTGGTTTTTAAACGGTTATTCTGTTTACCCATTAAGATCAAGGTTAGAAATGATCCTCTGCAAATACATGTTTGTCCACGCGACTAACTGGATTTGCTGCTCACGGACTTGGAGGATTCGAGTCATTGTTTCCCAACTGTGCACATCAGTGCTCCTATTGTCAGTAATTGGATTGTCTGATATAAAAAGTATTATCATCAAGAAAACAAACAACACATCTGTTCCGTTTGGATCAGGTTTTCAGTTTAGCCCATGATCGCCCCCAAACATTTCTTTGCAGAGTAAGCATCATCTCTTCTGATAGAGGAGCGGTGGGGTATTGGTTAGAGTGTTCGTTCGTCACGCTAGAGGCGCGGGTTCGATTCCCCACATGGGTATAATGTGTGAAGCCCATTTCTGGTGTTCCCCGCCGCGATATTGCTGAATATTGCTAAAAGCGGAGTGAAACTAAACTCACTCACTCACTCTCCTGACACAGCAATGTGCAGTAAACTTGGACAAAGTACTGTGACTACGTGTCCCTGTCCACCCAGCTGCGATGATTATGTTACACTTTTTCATTTCTTTGGCTTGTATTTCTCTCAAAATGCATCTCGGGCTCTGAAAACATCAAATTCAAGACCGAGGCAGTGGGTTTTTGGCATGTGTGATTCTTGTGACCTTTGTCATTTAGTGTCTTGCAACATGCAATATTCAAGGAGAATATATTTTAATATCACTGGCAACAGCTTTTGTGAATGTGGAAACTTTGACATTTTAACTGTTAACTACACATATGGGTTACCACATCTTTGTTAATCCTTAAGGTTGCATACATGATCGAAGAATTTCATATCAAAAGTATACACATTAAACTTAATAAAGCACCCCCAATATGTTTCGTGATGTAGTTATTGATGACGATAATATGTCAGTGATGCCCTAGTTCAGTAACAATTTTTAGGTTTGAAAGGATTTCAAATTTCAATTTCATTTGCAAGGATTTGCCAAAGGTTGTATGCCATATGTTTCAGCTATACACGTTAACATGGCGAGAAGACTTTCACTGCTGCCGAGATGACAAATAGTGTGTATACATTTAGCTGTATCATTCAAGGCCATCGGGCGTCAGCTTGGTTATTGCCGCTCTCAGTAGGTTTTTATGAAACCCACGAAACTGTCTTGAAGCACTTGTTTGAAGCATCTCTGCGTGACCAACAGATGTATTTCAACCAAGACCATGGGTAACCTTCTCATTACTCTTAGTTTGAGTTCCCGAAGAAGTTTCATCATGTGTCTAACTTTGACTCATGACCATGAAAGGCAATGTATACAGTGGAATCTTTGGACCTGGGTCCGACTTTTCGAAACAAACTTAAGTTTTTACTAAAATGTCAAACTGAGTTTCACAATTCGAAACAGCTGAATTTTTAACTCAACTGTATTTTTTCAGTATAAAAGCCCCCCAAAATGAAGCATTCTCTCTCCACCAACCTCAAATTGCCTCCTATAGTTTGAGTTTTATACCGATGTCATTTCGTTCTGTGAAATGCGTTTTCTCACATTTGAGTAAAACCTCCAACTGAAATCAAAACTCATACCTAACTTTGTTTCCAGAAATCGGGACCTGGAGGTGTATCCACTGGTCAGGCGAAATCAACTTCAGGCTTCATTATACGGATGGACGTCTGAGAGTTTGGAGACTCATTAACACATTAACACTACTTTTGTGCCGAGGAACATTAATCATGCTGGTCATGTACCATTTGATGGGTGCTCAGTTCCCATGTCCTATTTAGGTTCCCCGTCTATATGTCCATGTCACTCTTCAGAAACAAGGAGGTACCTAGTTACGTTCCCCGTCTATCTGTCCATGCCACTCTTCTAAAAAAGGAGGTATCTAATTAAGTTCCCTGTCTACATGTCCATGTCAGTATTTGCCATGTGTTTGAGAAACGAATAATGACTAAGTATGTTTGTGTCAGCGGAAGTAAATGGTGTTCAGTAGATATTGTATACTGATGTCATAGAAGGACTGAACAGAGACTAGATTTAACGAATTTCATATGTAGTCTTTAAAACGACTTAGCAGTATTCGTTAAACGCTGGAAGTTGTTCTTACACATCAAAGGTAGAGTGATGTGTCCAAACACACAACGCCAGAGGCTGCGGTTGATATGATGTAATTGAGGTGGGTGACCGAGTGTCTTGCACGCAAGTCCTCTGAATGACTAAATCCCTGTCTTGGGATTTATACTTCATAAATAGATGTCGATTTTGAGTACGAAACATTTTATTCAAAATGCTGTTATTCACCTTCAGTGGTACTTGTTTTAGCAAACACGACGACACTGAAAATACTGAAAACTACTAATTGTAAAAGGTCCAAGTTATTTGGTTTAATCGTTTTTGCTACATTATTTTACGTAGTGTAGATACGAGTGTAGAAATGAGGCTAATGGCATTAAACGACTACCCAACACGCATGGTGTAGAATAATCTGATAAGTTTCAATAAACCAAATAACATTCCTCATGGTTCCATTGGAAGGTTCTTTAGTCATGTCAGAAACAACAGCGAATTGGGTCCCAATCCGGTTTGTTCCAAACATGTTTGTTTGTTTGCAACAGTGTCAAATCCATTGACCTCACCATAGTGGTTTGAATGTATAACGGCCGTACCAGAGAATACCCGATCTGGAGTATCCAACGAATACATCGGGTGTAAAGGAGAAATACAGTGACAATTGCATAGATTGGAAAAGACTGATTATAATTATGTGTGTGTTGCTGTCAGTGTGTTCTCCGACACTGCACACCAGCCGTGTGAGGGGAATACAGTCAGACCATATTACATCTACGAAGTTTGCTGAAACTAAAACGACGTATTAAGTTTGTATCATTCTCCTCACACATCAAGTTTACACGTTCATCCAAACATCACTGGCAACTCTGATGTCGTGAACTTAATGGTTCAGATGCTGAGGGTTGTGTCCTCGTTTGAAGAGCTGTCGCACTTCATCACCCCTCTAGACATGAAAATAAAGTGTAATTGTACTCGGACTCCTGTCAAATTAGTTAATATTGATTGCCTGTCATCTATTTAAAACTTCCTTCAGTGATTGGGGAGAATATTTAGAAATCACCTCTCCGAGGTGACACAGGGCAAGACTTAGAGTTTACGAGATCAAGTGAGAGCGGTGGTGGCGTGATACTCTGACTCAGTTCGTCGACCACGCCAAGACGGTACTGGACATTAATTAACTGAACACCTTCCATAGAAGTTGTACAGACCTGGCTAGATTCCCTTTGCTTCATATGTACAAGTGGCAGTGAAACAGAGCTGCATATAAATGAACCTCTGAGAATGTGATATATGCTGTGCCTAGAATACTGTTATCTCGGTGCTAGTCTATTGCAACATGTGTAGCTAACTGAGGGCTCCCCAAATAGGAAAACGTCAATATCAGTTGTTTTGGAATATATACATCTAAATGCCATTCAAAGACAGTAGGGGCTATCTGTTGAGGGTGTGCATACTGCATGCAGTTATGAATAATTATGCTTTATGTCCATAGAAACGCGTCAATCTGATGTATATTGTTCTGTTATACGAAGCTCAAAGGAATAGCACGCAACTGAGCTTTTCCACATCATAAGAATAGACTTAATATCGTTTCTTTTATGAAACATGTCATCTTTGAAAAATGCAGACAAAGTAGACATAATGTCCTCTAATAGGTCTGTAACGTGTAACTTTCTTTCGCATCCGTCTAATTCTTGCCAGCTGCTCTCCATCCACTGATCATTACCTCATACGATGTCTCTTTTACTTGTAAATTTCCTAAACTGTCATTCTTACATACGTGGTGAAGATTTCAACACTTCATCAGCACCATGACGTTTAACTTCTAACAGTGATACGTTCTCCTGGACAATGGTGCCGTTCTTTTTTTCTGTGGGAAGACGGACATTCGACGGAAACGACCATATGAGCTGTTCCTGTATGGAAATATTTTTTATATCTTAAGTAAACAGATACGTTTTATTAACATGGTACTTATAATTACTAAATAAAGGTTCTCGAATCCCAGACCTTTTTAACAATTACTCTTGACATCACAATACCGAATTAAAGTTAAAGCCATTGGAATCATTCCAGCTTGAGTCTGGTTTACTATTTTCGCACATGTTGTTCACCTAATGTTCGATAAACAGTGTACACACAGGTGGGTGTAAGGTGGGGGCTGGGCGGCAAACAGATCGCTGGTAACCTCTTAATGACTTATGGCGAATCAGATTAAACCTAACTTAACAGAATCAATATCCTTGTCATATTACAAAGATTTTTGAAATCATGTTGTGATTTTACTCTAAGCTTCATCGTGTGTTTGATGAAGGTGTTGTCCCTGACCAGTGGCTCGCGGCAATCATTAGTGTTATCTTGCAGGAGAAAGCATCCTTTGAACACAGAAAACAATCGTCTAATGAACCTAATCAAATCCTCTTTGTGAATTTGATGTTTTTTAACCAGTTATCTAGAAAAATGAAATATATTTCTAGAAATTTGCAACATGCAGCCTGAAAAAGTACGTTTCATGAAAGGTCGAAGTTACTGCATGTATTATGAATACATATTTGAATGTAACTGCTGGAAAGGTTGATTTGTTTTGTTGAATTTGTTCCATTTCTGTATGAGGCGACCCGTGCAGGTCCGAGTTAGAATAGATCTTCAGCAGCCCATGCTTGTCGTAAGGAACGACTAATGAGATCCGATGGTCAGGCAGATGCAAGCGTATCTCAGTTCCGTAAATCGATGCTTATGCTATAGGTCACTGGATTGTCTAGACTCGATTATTTAAAGACCGCTGGCATATATTCTACAAACAAAACAATGGGCACACCCTCATATTTCATAGTTATATATAAACTGAATCGTGGTGAGGTCATTTATACTCTGAGGTAAATGTAACTTTAAACGACATGTTAGATCTTGTGTAAAGCAACAGATTCAGTATTCGTCGGGTTTGAGTGAAATGAGTTTGTCAAAAACAGCGAAAAACAAGGGTGTTGAAAGACAAAGAGCGCCATGTTTGATTCAAACGCCTAAACATAACAGCCAAGTGTCTTCTCTTGTATCCTGGGTCTTGTGCATGTACCATCCGTTTACACACAGGAATGTGGATATGTCCACCCTCACTTTACTTTGGCACTGTACTGTCTACACTACTGAATGAAGATGTGTTGTATCTGCCTGTGGTTTGCTGAATGTACTTATTGTATCAGTGTTTCCAGTCCGCGAGAACCGTTTCCTGTCCACGAGAACTGGGGATTGTTGGATTGTCCGAAACGGAAACCGTTGCTTTGAAAGAAACGTAACCATTACTTCACAATAACTCATCTTTCCACTTTTTGACTTGCCATAAGTTCATAATATGTTGTGTTGCTGATTTTACCCCGCCGTTATCTGACATTAGATCCTGCTTCGCTTCAACCTCTACTAGTCTTAATCGTAATCCTCTTAATGCTATTGATGCTTTCATGTATTTCTTTCCCAAGAGATGACACTCAAAGAGGTTCTAATCTCTTGTTGAGAAGCATGACCACTTTGCAATTTACGGGGTGGGTTTTTTTTCAAAAAGAGTAGCTTCAAAGTGACATATATCCCGAAGTAAATGTGAAATTCACACTGTGTAAGTCGTTAGAGATTTTTTTCATGTCACGCATATTGTGAATATCATAGACCAGAACGTGGGTTAAATGTGCACTGCTGTGCCAGTGACATGTGTTGTATCAAGCTTGTACATGTCGTATACATACAGTTACAGGAGACATCAATCACACGTGGAAAACTCTCTCTGCATCTCCTTTCATTTTGCCATGCATTGCTCTTGGATACCTCTTGTCAAAGGGGAGCAGATTTTTCTCTTTACGCTAAGACAAAAAACAAGCGATCAAACATTTATGATACGGGAATGATGATGTACGCCTCTCCGTGGTGGGCCTAGATAGGGGAATGTTTATATTCCCTGAACTAAACGTACGTCACTCAGTTAGGGCTGAACCGGGTTTACACTTGGTTACAGACCGAAAAGGAGCCAAACGTAACTGAACTCGACAGCCCACAGAGACAGACCACACATACTGGACATGAGTCCTGCCCTGTCCTTAGGACAGGAATAGCTTGGTTAAACCAGTTTAAAGCAACGCAACTCCAGATTGTGAAACCAACATATAGTAACCACATTAGTTTCAAGCAGTGGCAATGGGAAGTGCCATGCCAGTATATGCTTACGTGACCGAGAAAATTCTTCGATACCAACTCCAGTGCCTTGAACTTGACATGTGCCGTGAGCCCGATGAACCACAACTGGATGCAGTCAGGAACTTTGCATGAGCAAACTGAGCGAGTGACAGCAGACCCCAACCTTTAAATGGATGTCTGCGTCAGTGTCTTTCCTCTTCCAAATAAAATCTCACGTGGCTTAGAGCCAGATGGCCCCGACTTTTCTTAAGCTCATTCATCTTTTTCTTCTGTTTCTGATCTCTCCTGTTTACGTTTTGCTTTTTGTAGATTTGTGATACAATGTTGTATTTATCTATAGAAAAACTGAGACCAATTAAACAGCTAAATGGGCATTTCCCGAAGCATGGAATTAATTTACCAATTGATTTTTTTTTCTTTTGAAACTTTCTACGGACTGTTCGTTACATGAAGTTAATTATTGTGTATATGCCGCCGCTCGAAGGAACTCTGGACGAACATCCAAAGAAAATCCATCTAATGATATGAAAAATAAAAACCGGTTTCAGGAAAAACTAACTGAAACAAGAAAACACATTTCCTGGATTGAGATGTGCCTTAAACTAAGATCATTAGAATCTTCCGACTCATGAGTCAGTCTCACGAGAATCGCCCATGAGAAGCCGTAGAGATCCGGGTTTGAGCTGTTTTTCAGCAACCCATGCTTAGAAAAGGCCACACAAGGGATCAGGTGGTCAGGTTCGTTGACTGTTACATGTCCTCGTATCCCATCTGCGCGATCCTCATTAATTTGATCACGAGAGTGTCTGGTCCAGAATCTATTATTTTTGGTCTGCATCCACATTGTTGGAAGATGGCTGATAGTGGTAACACTATGTGTTAGTTAAAAGGCAAGCATATTTTGGCACTGTTACAGGTATAGACAAAAGCGTCCCTTAATGTGAAACAACACGGGTAAATGTAGTTAAAGCCAAAACTGGGAATGACATTGATTTCTGTCACCGATTTGAAAATATCCTCCACATGTCTATCGTACTTTAAAAATATTTTCTAAGGCCTTGACAACCATAACCCTTATTTATCAATATCTTGTGGTGTGAAATGTTCATGTTCGACTGTACCTGCAGGTTCTGAATGTTGGCACCGAATGCTGGAGCTGCTTGCCGACTTCTGGATAGGGAAAGGGAAATAATTGGTTTGTGTTACTTTCAACACACATGGGTAAACCAATGGGACGGTAGTGGCTGTTTGACCATTCTCGGACAATATATCTCGATATATCTGAACCTTAACATAAACCTCTGGACAAAAGTCGGTTCTTTTGAATTTTCCAGTCCGAAGAGAAATGCATTCTTTCCTCTATAAAGACAGAGGAAAGAAGGGGGCATAGTTAGGTCCACTTGGGGTGCCGTCCCTTTGCCTACATGACCTTTTCACAATGGAAGTCCAGAATTGACGTAGTGTCCTTATTTCAGTTCGGGTTTAACTGTTTAGGTTTCAGTCTTGACAAAGTTTCCTAAACACACTGAGTGACACGTCCCATAGATAAAGAAATGTTTTAATTTCATGCATTTGCCATTTGTGATAGAGATGCACAAATCTTTAAAAACACACATATTTTGAGTTGAGTTGAGTTGTTCACTTGAGTTGTAATTTATCTTTGAGACAGGGATTTTCTGTTCACAGCAGTATATTTCTGTCGGTTTCAGCTTTCGAATACAGGGCGGGAGCGGAATTGACCTGCCTGATGGTTTTAGAGGCCACAATGTTTCTAAATCATCTTTTGAAAACATACTCACAATGCAACTTTCTTGGAACCGTAACATATGATAGAACCTCCTGACAGGTGAAACATGAAGTTGGAATGACATATCATGTTTCCAAGCGTCACTTCACTGGCCATTGACCTTCTGAGTCGGGAAATGCCCACTGAGGAAGGCGAGATTGGTTTATCATTGGTTTTCCCATGCATGGGTTTGAATTTTAATCCTTATGGAGACGTTATTAATTTATGAATTACATTTTTTTCTATACATACATCAAACACGTACCGTTGGAAACAGAAAGCCAAGGTTATTTGTACTGCCCCATGGTCACCTGTACCAAGTGTACTGCTCAAGGTCATCGTCATTACGCATGTTCAAAGAGGACCAGGAACAGCAAGCACGATAACAGCACTTGCTACAACTGTGGCCGAACGAAGTTCATGTCTGTTGCATCTGTCCACATCCCTGTCGTCACTGTGGCAAAGAGGATGATAGGAGCATGAACTGCCCGAACAAGACCCAGAAATGTTCCACCAACCGCGAAGTCAACCGCCGACAAAAATGAGTGAACACGAAGAAGTGTCGTCTGCTGTCTCAGCTCCATGACAAGATCATTCTAGATAAGAAATGCATAGACGCCATGTACAACCTAATTCAACACATCTTGGAGTTTGTTGAACCCATGGACGAATCCCACACCAGTAGTGAACCACTGGAAGTGACGTCATCTTGCGCATGCACATGGGAGGGCGCCAGAGTCAGGGTATCAAGGTGCACTACTGAGCTTAAAGTCAAACAATGCAGCTGGATTTGACGGCATCACCCACGAACACTTGACGTACGGAGGAGATCAGTTGTATAGATGTCTAACAGCACTATTCAACGCCATCTTGATGTCAGAAGTTATCCCAACAGATTGGTCAAAGGGACTTACAATACCGATCTTCAAAGGTGAACAGAATTCGAGGACCATCCCAGATTCATCTCAGGGAATCACACTTTTACCTGTCGTCTTTAAACTCTTTGAGTCCTTTCTCTCCAAAAGCATAACTGCATTTACAGTCCCATCATCTTAGCAATCGGCAATATGGAGTCCAACAACAACATGTAAAAATCCTATGACAACTTGTGTAGGTACCAACAATGTTTCCAACTCCACAGAGGGGTGACACAAGTAAGTGTGATGTCTGCCAAATTTTATTAGCTCTTTATAGATGGACTGCGTCGGCCCCTGGACCATGGTATGAACGGGACTATGGATCTTCACGTCATAGTACGTCTGCACAAGCAGACGATATTGCCGTCCTGAGCCCAATCAAGGAGAGCCTACAGCATATGGTCGACATTTGTCGAGAATACAGCTCCCTGTGGAGGTTTACCTTCTCTCTAACCAAGTTATAGTTCCTGCAGTTTGGAAAGAAAGACAAATTAATCCAGAGATAAATCTCTAACATGAAGCTGTGCCCCTGGCTACAGAGATTAAACGTGTTGAAGTCACTGTTGACGCCCATTTCAACTCCTTGGAGAGAACATTAGACAGACGCTTCATGCAAAAGGCCTAAATCCTTTGACATCATCTAAATTCCTACGCTCAGAATGCCTCCCAAGAGCTCTATTTGGATACGAATGGACTGGCTTTAAAACTGGTCCAAGGGTTACCACGACACACAAGAAAGGACATATCAGTGCTTTTCTAAGGTGGTCATCGCCAGAGTCGCACATTGATAAGAAGAGGCTGCTCTTCATGGACATACAGTACAGGCTTTATTCCAGACCTCTGCAGAATTCTCTCTGATGGGATACCTAGACAGTTTCAGCAACAGTGCCTCCTTTGTGACACAAACGAAGTGGAAGAGAGATGCAGTAGCACGAACTGAGGCTGGAAGTTGGAAGGAAAGAATCAGAACCGACCCAGACTTGCAGCATTTCCAGGATATCCATTCCACTTTGCGACCTCATACATCGTGGTTGATAGCGAGAGACAATCCCATCCTGAAAACAGCGACGACATCCCTCATCCAGTGCGCCATGGAAGCGCCATTTGGTGTATGTCGCAAGTGTGAATGTGTGTGTGTGCAGATCAGCTCACCCATGTGATATGTGAATGCGAACTGACGTGCAGAATACGAGATGAACTGTAGTGCAACATCAGTGTAGGGCCATTTGAGCTAAGGATCAGGCTCCATGAGAACCAGGATTGTAAATGTTGTAGCGTACCTGCTGTCCTGTACACAATCAATCACACCAGACCAAGTGACATGCGGAATGCATGCTTGTATACCAAGGCTTTTGAGATTTAAAAAAAAAAAATACCTAAACGTCATATTACGTATATACCAAACTCTCCCTTGGAGGATCAAATGTATGTATATGATAGCGGAGAGTCTTGGATGGGGACCGTGTTTGACAGGATGACCTCTGAGAATTCCTACGGCATCTGCCCTGTCCCCATAACAAAGCCCACATGTGGAGTTTATAAACAAAATTGCCTCTGCCACCAAGCAGAAATTGGGTACCAAGTGGGATAAGTCATATTACTAATATTAACCTTCTAGTGCCCCCAGGGCTGCCGTGGTTATAAATACGTTAATCACCCTTACATCAACAAAGCCCTCGCAGAGTTTTTTTAAATAACTACCGTAGTGAGGGTGATTAAACGGCTTACACCATGAGGGCATACGCGTGTGATGTATTAGACATGATGAAGATTATCAAAATACGTACTACAATTTTATATATTTAAATAGAAATAATTACCCTAGGTCAGTCAATCAGTGCCCTTGGTAAGTTAATCAGTTATGCTAATAAAACACTTCTAAGAACAATAGACATAACTGTCCCTAGTGGTTTACCGGAAGTATAACGTCATGTAGGCGCTCAGAGTATGTCCATGCGAAGTTCAGCGCTATATAGATGGTCATATTATCAGTGTATGACATCTAGGACAGTAAATTACCGACCGGTCACTGGTTTGGTGAACGTCGATGGTACGTACGACGTATGGTGTGGTCTTACCGAGGCAGTTCACCACGAGATGATCCATTCAGTTTTTAAGTGAGCGATGGTGTTGCATTTCGTATGACTCATTACACAACACAGGACTCTCAATGCTCAACGTTATCAATGAGAACAACTGGATACCGCCCAGGTGCTTGCATTTTGATAGCCACCCATTTGCCAGTTGTGCCAGATGACAAAAAGTTTGGTCTCCCCGTTCTTGACTCTTCACGACCCATTTGTGTGTTGAACGTCATCGAAACATTACTATTTACCATCACCTGCAGGAACCCATTGAAAATCTTTGAGATTACCTTGGGCAAAGGTGATAGAAGATACTGATGCTGATTCGACGCTCATTTACCCGTAGGAGGAGGAGGAGACTATCAGATGTTATGCAAACTGTGTAATAGTCAGATTCGTGCCGTAGTCATTGCTGATATTTACGATTTTTCTGTGTATCCCTCTCAGATTGCAGGCAAATTGTAACCAGTTGCCATTTCAGCTTTATATGGATTTCAAGGCATATAAAGCAACATGTAGTACTTTCGTATTGTTACTGAAACAAGTGGGTAGTGCTTGATTACTTCCCATATGTATACATGGACGTCTGGCAGTATAGCCTCTCCACAAAGTTTGGTGTCGACCAGGGAAGACGAAGTGTTAGTTTGGTCGGATGTTGTTTAAAAGGCCTGATATATGACTGCCTATGAGTTCTGTTTAGCGGATACTGGAGCTTACTGGGGGATTATAGGATTGTTTGAGGTTTTGTTTTACATGCCGATACCAAAACCAGTATTACCAGTTTGGTCTTTGAATCTGCCACTATAAATATGAAGATTATCTTGTGGATTGTAATTTAAGTATATATTTCAGGGATGTGTAGTGGTTTTCAGTTCATCACCACGTGTAGGAGTGCTCCATTATATGCGTATGAGTAGTCAAACTGGGAGTAGTCAAACTGGGAGTAGTCATAAGGGAAGATATCCTAAGTAATGCTAGAAGTGCCGCACAAGCGAATTGCTGTGAAAAGATCGATTTGCCTTACTTCAGATTTTCTTTAGTTTTGTTTCGTATTGAAAGTTTCGGGAACGCTACATTCTGTGTCGCTTGACTTCAAACTTGAGCGTAACCCGATACTTATCTGTGCCTCTTAACTGAGATGAAGTTTCCCGTTACACGAGTAAGCTGAGTGTTGAGGCCTATCTGGATGGGAGTTGTTCCTCATAAATACAATAAATGAGGAAGCCGGGCTCTTTTACATGTCTAACAAAGGAGAAACAAATAAGCCTATTAAATATTTTAATCAAGTCTTGGCAGAAATGATCTGACATATGTCTACATTTAACTGATGACACTAATAAATTTCATCAGGGTGAGCTATCGGTTAACAGTCTGTGACTGAAAACATTTATGGTTATATATTTATTAAATTTCTATCAGACGACGACTCACATTTTTTTGTTTTCGTTTTGTATTGAGAGTTCCGGGAACGCAAAATTATGTGTAGCTTGACTTCAGATTTGAGCGTAACCCAATACTTATCTGTAACTCTCAACTGAGATGAAGTTTCCCGTTACCCAAGTAAGATGAGTTGAGTGAATGGGAGTTGTTCCTCATAAATACAATAAATGAATAAGCTAGGTTTCTTCACATGTCTAACATGTATGCAAAGGCAAGAAAATCTGGAATTCAGATTGCCATTTTAAACTTGATACTTAAAATTTGTAAGACAGTTTGAAAAACATTTAAATATATGTCTCATGCTGTTGTCGTTACCACTACACAAAGATCTTATGACACTGCATTACGGGTCAGGTCAGAAAGACCTTTCATCTCACCAAAGCAACAAATCTATAACATTCCCAATTCCATTCCATCACGTCTGGAATGCGTATGTAATCCTATTATTTATTCTACTTCCTAACTAACAAGGAAACAGTTGGGACACAGATTTTTATGAGTCCTTCAATTTCAAATATGAATAAAAGTGATCACATCAGATTCATTGATATTGAGCGCATGATTAGGAATGCATGGAAATATTGATTTTTTTTCATATTATTATTATTATCCATGCCTACAAAGACAGCTGAATATGACAATGCCACTTTCCAGAGGGAATGTTGTAATATGCAAAGACTACAACAATGTCTAGTCGTACTCAAACATGGAGAACTGTTGTACAGTAACATTTCTGTCAGACTGATCTTCTGTTGGTGTTGGAAACGGGATAAATGATCCAAGTCTCAATAGCTAAATATACGCAAATAACAAACAGAATCAATGTTGAACGTTTACTGCCGGCAATAGAATGTGTGTAACATGGAAAGGGTTACAGGTTACAATAACCTTCAGAGCATCGCATCTGTCGTATGCAAATAACACACAACCCAAGAGAGGTTCACTAGCAACCATACACGGGTGTGTCCATCTGTCATCTTCGTCTCATTGAGGACACTAAACCTCTGTCAGAGTTCGGGGGCAGACCATTCAGTGTCCGAGGAAGGGTCTGGCGGAGTTCTTGCAACGTTGCTGGAGGACTGGCATGATATCGTAAACACAGCTCCAGGCCATTCCCGACTTGATCAATTTTGATCAATGGGACCCTGTGGGTCAGGGTAGCATATTAATATTGTTCTGATTCAGATATTGCTGTACACCTGGAGCAACGCGTGGTCTGGCTTTATCGTGTTGGGATATCACTCAGTGGGCCTTTACATGAAGATGCATGTTTCGAAATCTCATCTCAGTAACGAAAAACATTCCCCTTATCACAATCATTGGTGTTCTTTTTAGTAGCGACCATTCACCCCCGATCATAACACCATCACCTCCTACACGACCTTTCCTAAACCTTCCAGACCACAACTCTTGATTAAATGTTTACCTCGCAGACAAACGTCATGCAGTCAGCTCTGTGAAGCAGGAATCGTTTCTCTTGGGTATAGAGAAGTCTTCTCCACTAATGTGTTCCATATCGCAAGTATGATCTACTCCACCGAGACGTCGATGTTCTGATGTCACAACTGTCCGTCAACTGGACGTCTTGTACAAATCGCGTAGACCCATCGACGTTGGTGAGCTGTACTCGTAGATACATTTCGTTTATGCGTACTCGTAGACATGACTACAAAGGTAGGAACCTGTATTGGAGGTGCGTGGTTCTAATCCACCGTTATTGACGTGGGGTCGTTATTGGTGGGTGGTAACTTGGTCGACGGCCAAAAACTTCATTGGATTGCTGATAACGTCACCATAAGTACAATAATTGGACGTTGAATCAACGAGCAACGCCACACTGCCACGTACCAGGCTGTCACTTTCACTGAGGCGTTACATGTCAAACCGTTTCCAGAATGATGGAAACACTCCTGCACTTTTTGTGACTGCATTGATTGGACATAACAAACGTCTAGTTGTCTGGAGGCTACTAGTGATTATTGCTGGCCATTTCTTCTCGGATATGTCACACTTTTCATAATTTTCGAGCGATTCGAACAACTGTTTGGTTGTGTTTCTTCGACCATTCAACACTCATCTTTAAGTCAAACTGCAATGAAGAAGTTGACTATTCACAGTACTTGGTTTTCCCGGTTTAGTTTAGTTTGTGTGTCTTATGTTCCAGATACTAACTTCTGCTGAACTGCAAAGGTTACTGCCACCACCTTTATAGAAATGTATTTTTGTAGCGTTCACCAGTCAGTCATCTACAAGGACGTGGTCAAACTCGCGCAACACGATTCGTCGACTATTTCCCCCGCGAATCCGTTTCTTTGCATATGTTAATGCAGTATGTGACAGTGATGTAAAGAGCTATAGCGTGATGTTATAACAAGAAACAGAGAAGCGCCATCGTGACCCTGATTGAGTGGTTGCTGTATTGAAGTGAAAACATCCCAGTGCGACATGAGCTTGACGTACGTATCAAAGCCCCTTCTTACATGGTTGCCATACACCGCCTCACGCAGCTCGTGTAGGGCGGGGAGACAAGGAATTATCAGAGGATTGTATATCTGCAAAGTGCACAGGCCAGCATGTCATGATCTTCGAAGAAACGATTAGTCTTTATGTCGGATAACAATAGTTAGAGAATTCTAATGCATTTGTAGTCCATCTGATGAAGGGCGCTCACAGCGCTAATTCCGTTATCATCCCGATCTGTGGATCAGTATGCACGCGTTTTTCGTGCCCTGCTCCCTGGGGAGTTTACCACCCACGCTGACCGAGAAGCTCAGTGTTAACAGTCACATTGCCATCTCATTCCACCAGTGATGTGTAAAGCAGACACTTGACACTGACGATATACCTCCTGATCGTGGTTGCTCACAACGTGTCCATGTATCGTTTGTGTGTGGTATTATAGGTGACGGTACACAATACACTTGGTGCAGGAAGATTTGATGAACAATATCCCTCTCTTAGTATACACAAATAACTTGGTTAAGCATCCCCTGACATACCTCACGATTGAATGAGCCACGATCTTACAACACTTTGAAGTATTTCTGGGACATGATTGGTCGTCGTGTGCAACAAAGGGATCCTCCTGTACAGAACCTGGTCCAGTTGGACGCTGATTTACACAAAGAATGGCGTAGACTGTCCCTTCAAAGGATCAGGAGGCTAACAAGGGGTATGAGGAGGAGAGTGCTTGCTGTCGCACAGTCACATTGAGGTTACACTCGGTACTCACCTTGAATTGTGTAAGACACGCAAAATGACATTTTGAATGTTCACATTCACCAATAAATATACCATTAAACACTCCAGGGCCATATTTGTGCAGACAAGGTTTTGTTTGAAAATCAGTGTGTTTTCTTTTTCAGTCAAATGAGCAATTATCATTATAAAATCAACATGGATTCCAGTCATTTTGGTTGTTTTTTACGAGTCAAAGGATCGTAAGGGTCAGAAAAAGTGATTTCCACTGTGGTCACCACGAGACGTTTTATGTACATGTTGAAAACCTATAATTGCAAAGATACAGGAGGTGTTTATATTTTAAATGCAAACTTATATGGTTCAGATATCCAGTTTACTATATAAACTGATCAAAAGCGCTGAAGGCTAGGTGCAAAACATCAGATGTCAATAAATATTTGGGACTTATGGATGCTGTCCTAACTACATAAGTCAGAGTTAAGTCTGTCAGGTTCTGTTAGTGTTCTAATCCCAGATGGAACTATATTCCTTAGGAATGGTCCAGCAACCTGAGAGGGTCGTCTGCCGATCATCTTATTCCGTGTTTAACCGCCCTAGCCGTACAGCGATCTGATGGTGGGGTACATTTTGTTGTGTATATGTCAGGGTCAGATCTGATGAGTAGACTGGGGCTGTGTTGGGTCTTGAACATCAACATGAGTAGTTTGCTCCGGATTCCTTGTCATATAGGAAACAACATAAATGTGTGCACATGAGACTCTGAAAGTGCGAAAAGCAAAAACATTGTAGTTAAGTCAGGATGCAACATTATTATTTTTTATTATTGGATATTTATATAGCGCACACATCCATGCAACTATTGCTTGCTCAAGGCGCTGATATTTGTTTTCCCCCGATCATTGGATGTCGGTCTCAGCGTTACATCGTATTATCAATCTCAACTCCCTGGGGAGTATACAACTCTTGCTGCCACTAGGCGCATTTATTTTATTGTGGCTCTTTCATCATAACGATGTACCCAATTGACAGCTGGGTGGACTGGGGCACATAGTCACAGTATATTGTCCAAGTTTACCGCACGTTGCTGTACGCGTACTGGATGTATGCACGTGTTCATGTGGCCACCATCTGGTCATCTACATGAGGATTCGTGGGTTCTTTTAAGTGCACAGGGTTGTGTACTGCACACTAGGGGTTGTGATAACACTGAAAGAGTCTGCACACAAAGTTGACTCTAAGGTTTTTACACCCGGTCACAGGTGGGCTCGATCCCGACACCTTAACCTCGCTGGATCACTTAGCCAGCTGGAGTAACTTTGGGTATCACCCGCGTCCAGATTAAATTAGAGATTGCGGTGTAGTTATCGCTGTATTTATTATATGTAACATGCTGTCTGTATTCACTCGTTTTTAATTTAACCCGAAAAGAGTATTTCAAATATGGATGTGATTTAGAGCTCTGAAAACCTGTGATAGAGCCATAATGTAGATGCTTCATCACAGCGGATGTATAATCACAACCGTCATCACTGAATCCAGACAGTGTTAGGCGTTGTGGTCATTACTCTTGACACTCAACTACATGTCTCAAACAATGGCGTTGAAAATATCAGATGGCGGAACCACGCACAAGTGCAGACACCTAGATTCAGGTATAGTAACGTGCGGTATCAGTGGATACAACACTGTCCCTACCCTACCCTACCCTACCCTACCCTACCATACCCTACCATACCCTATGATTTACACCGTCATACAACATCACTCATTACTATTAACAGCCCAACCTGATCTAAGCGAACCACCTCGTTTAAACACAGGATTCTGTTTGACAGTCACCGCAGGCTTTGGTTTATATTCCATTAGATCATATTCCAGGTTCAGGAAATCCAAGAAATCAAGTATGAAATGTGCGTCACTTGGTGTCAATGGCTTAAGTTTCAGACAGAGATTGGAAAATAATTGATACAGTTTGATGCCACATGAAGAAAGGAAAGAGTCTGTCTAAAACCGGTGCATGAAAAGTATATCAAGACAAACTTTTCCACGTATAACCCCAGGCCCCACTAAGTAATTGAAGGAATTACAGCAAATTTGGAGGAATTGCAGCCATATCGGCAATTTAGCGGTAATAACAGAAACACATCGGCCATATCGGCGGCAATGTCGGTAATACTTGAAACACACTCGGCCGTCGTCGGAGATTTTTCGGCTCACATCCGTGCTTTGACGGTTGCGAACGGAAACTCACGCAGCAAAACATGGTGTCGTTGCAAGAAGCACCCGTCTCGGTGAGTTTTGTTTTTAGTTCCTGCTATTACATTTTTACACTTATCCATCTTTGACCACCCGTATTGAATGCGTTTAGGTATGAGGTGTTGTCGGGGCAATAGCTTATGTTTTAGGAAAAGATTGTCACTGCAGAAGAGTGTCACAAGTCATGCCCCTGTAGGTTCAGATGTAAACAACCTCCATGACTTGTGACACTCTTCTGCAGTGACAGTCTTTTCCTTAAAAATAAGCTATAACCCCAACAACACCTCATACCTAAACGCATTCAACACGGGTGGTCAAAGATGGATAAGTGTAAAAATGTAATAGTAGGAACTAAAAACAAAACTCACTGAGACGGGTGCTTCTTCAAACAACGCCATGTTTTGTTGCGTGAGTTTCCGTTCGCAACCGACAAAGCACGGATGTGAGCCGAAAAATCTCCGACGACGGCCAAGTGTGTTTCAAGTATTACCGACATTGCTTCTGATATGGCCGATGTGTTTCACTTATTACCGCTAAATTGCCGATATGGCTGCAATTGTTTCGCAAGTGGGCTGCGTTTGTTTACATTTGAGATGCAATTCCTTCAAATTTGCTGTAATTTCTTCAATTACTTAGGGGGGCCTGTAACCCGTTTGCAGGGAACGCGTACCGGGGAATTTAACTTTACACGGAACAGTAAATCAAACAAAGTGAGATTAAGATTCGGAATCCTCATAATTTTACCTTGCCATTTGAACCTTTGAATCTCAGAATTTTATTCAATTTAGAATACAAGGTATTTAACAAACGATCCTAGCTTCAAATCGCTGTTATTGGTTTGTATTACAAGGGGGTATGCACATTAAATGAAACACCGAAAACATGTAGGGTCCGTCTAAGTTAACGTTCATCACGTACCGCACGTGCATTTGTTTCATTGTTCCAATTACTGCGCGTACCCCCATGTAATACACTGAAATCGGACTATAATTGCACGTGTAGTGTGACGGAAACATGAGAAGAGATCTCGAACATAAAAGGCTAAACCATATTCAAGATACAATTATGACATAAACGAAGATGAAAAAAATTCCAACATTCCTGACTGAAATATCGCCACTGGACACTTGGAAGCATGGGAGTTCCAGTCTGGCTTTGCAAGACACTGCAATGTGCACCACAGCATCATATCTCGATCATGGCATTGATATTATTTCACCTTCATCACCTATTTGGTATAGCAACGGACACTGCATTACAGGTGTCTGGTCTTCGAAGAATTTCTGAGCACATCATCATAAATCGTCTGAGAGAAGCGGGAATTCGAAATTGTGTGTCCTCTTGCAACAACGGAGTGGGAATGGACTTGCCCATCGACGCCAACATGACAAGTTTTTTCCGAACTGGACTCGAAAGATTTGGTAAAGAAAGCGTCATGGTGTGTCCTACAAGGTTGATGAGACCTTGTATTTGATTCAAGACATCTTACAACAAACTGCTACATCGAACCAAATCCTGCGACCTCACCTCCTCCCACATTTTAAGGGAGGTGTTTCAACACGACAACACTCGATCCCTCACAGCTCGTGTTAAAGGTCCTTCGCAGCTCTTCCAAACTGCCAAATCTGAATCAGATTCCCTTTCTCTATCGCGTGTTGAAGAGTAATACATCACTGCACGTCATAGTAGACATTCGGTGCGTCATTCTCATTATTCCATGTTTGAAGTAATCGAGGAGCAAGTAATCATTAGGCAGTCAGGACCTCTCATCTTACCATAACAAACTCGATTGTTCTTTTCAGTGTTTGTATAGGTGTCAGTATACAAATTAGTACAAAAACAGGCATGGGGTGATATACTATTGCCTTCTTAATGCCAGATACAGGTAGCATTTTGTCATAATGTGTCCAAAGTTGTGTGCATATCAAAATAGATTCTCGCGGATCACGCTAGGGCGAAGTACCCGTGAAAATCCGGGTTAGAATTGATATACAGTAACCCATGCTTGTCGTAATGCTGGGAGACTTAATCGACATATGCCATTTATCCCAAATCGATGCTCATGATACTGATCACTGTGAAATCTGGTCCAGATTCGATTATTTACAGTCGGTGCTATATAGCTGGAATATTGTTGAATGCTGCGTCAGCCAACCAACCAGCTAACCAACCAACGCAAAGAGAAACTATGGTGTTTTGACATTCACTTTGTTCCATGTGCTTTGGGACTGCTCTGTCCTGACTTTGTCTTGCCACGCGACTTTTTATGTCTGTTGATCATAACATCCACCTTGTTCTACAAAGGCTTGTCTTTGTCTCGCCATGTGTTTAGTCATGTCTGTCTATGGTGGCATCCACCTTGTTCTACAAAGGCTTGTCTTTGTCTCGCCATGTGTTTAGTCATGTCTGTCTATGGTGGCATCCACCTTGTTCTACAAAGGCTTGTCTTTGTCTCGCCATGTGTTTAGTCACGTCTGTCTATGGTGGCATCCACCTTGTTCTACAAAGGCTTGTCTTTGTCTCGCCATGTGTTTTGTCACGTCTGTCTAAGGTGGCATCCACCTTGTTCTACAAAGGCTTGTCTTTGTCTCGCCATGTGTTTAGTCACGTCTGTCTATGGTGGCATCCACCTTGTTCTACAAAGGCTTGTCTTTGTCTCGCCATGTGTTTAGTCACGTCTGTCTATGGTGGCATCCACCTTGTTCTACAAAGGCTTGTCTTTGTCTCGCCATGTGTTTAGTCACGTCTGTCTATGGTGGCATCCACCTTGTTCTACAAAGGCTTGTCTTTGTCTCGCCATGTGTTTAGTCATGTCTGTCTATGGTGGCATCCACCTTGTTCTACAAAGGCTTGTCTTTGTCTCGCCATGTGTTTTGTCATGTCTGTCTATGGTGGCATCCACCTTGTTCTACAAAGGCTTGTCTTTGTCTCGCCATGTGTTTAGTCACGTCTGTCTATGGTGGCATCCACCTTGTTCTACAAAGGCTTGTCTTTGTCTCGCCATGTGTTTAGTCACGTCTGTCTATGGTGGCATCCACCTTGTTCTACAAAGGCTTGTCTTTGTCTCGCCATGTGTTTTGTCATGTCTGTCTATGGTGGCATCCACCTTGTTCTACAAAGGCTTGTCTTTGTCTCGCCATGTGTTTTGTCACGTCTGTCTATGGTGGCATCCACCTTGTTCTACAAAGGCTTGTCTTTGTCTCGCCATGTGTTTAGTCACGTCTGTCTATGGTGGCATCCACCTTGTTCTACAAAGGCTTGTCTTTGTCTCGCCATGTGTTTTGTCACGTCTGTCTAAGGTGGCATCCACCTTGTTCTACAAAGGCTTGTCTTTGTCTCGCCATGTGTTTAGTCACGTCTGTCTATGGTGGCATCCACCTTGTTCTACAAAGGCTTGTCTTTGTCTCGCCATGTGTTTAGTCACGTCTGTCTATGGTGGCATCCACCTTGTTCTACAAAGGCTTGTCTTTGTCTCGCCATGTGTTTAGTCACGTCTGTCTATGGTGGCATCCACCTTGTTCTACAAAGGCTTGTCTTTGTCTCGCCATGTGTTTAGTCACGTCTGTCTATGGTGGCATCCACCTTGTTCTACAAAGGCTTGTCTTTGTCTCGCCATGTGTTTTGTCACGTCTGTCTAAGGTGGCATCCACCTTGTTCTACAAAGGCTTGTCTTTGTCTCGCCATGTGTTTAGTCACGTCTGTCTATGGTGGCATCCACCTTGTTCTACAAAGGCTTGTCTTTGTCTCGCCATGTGTTTAGTCATGTCTGTCTATGGTGGCATCCACCTTGTTCTACAAAGGCTTGTCTTTGTCTCGCCATGTGTTTAGTCACGTCTGTCTATGGTGGCATCCACCTTGTTCTACAAAGGCTTGTCTTTGTCTCGCCATGTGTTTTGTCACGTCTGTCTAAGGTGGCATCCACCTTGTTCTACAAAGGCTTGTCTTTGTCTCGCCATGTGTTTAGTCACGTCTGTCTATGGTGGCATCCACCTTGTTCTACAAAGGCTTGTCTTTGTCTCGCCATGTGTTTAGTCATGTCTGTCTATGGTGGCATCCACCTTGTTCTACAAAGGCTTGTCTTTGTCTCGCCATGTGTTTAGTCATGTCTGTCTATGGTGGCATCCACCTTGTTCTACAAAGGCTTGTCTTTGTCTCGCCATGTGTTTAGTCATGTCTGTCTATGGTGGCATCCACCTTGTTCTACAAAGGCTTGTCTTTGTCTCGCCATGTGTTTAGTCACGTCTGTCTATGGTGGCATCCACCTTGTTCTACAAAGGCTTGTCTTTGTCTCGCCATGTGTTTTGTCACGTCTGTCTAAGGTGGCATCCACCTTGTTCTACAAAGGCTTGTCTTTGTCTCGCCATGTGTTTAGTCACGTCTGTCTATGGTGGCATCCACCTTGTTCTACAAAGGCTTGTCTTTGTCTCGCCATGTGTTTAGTCACGTCTGTCTATGGTGGCATCCACCTTGTTCTACAAAGGCTTGTCTTTGTCTCGCCATGTGTTTAGTCACGTCTGTCTATGGTGGCATCCACCTTGTTCTACAAAGGCTTGTCTTTGTCTCGCCATGTGTTTAGTCACGTCTGTCTATGGTGGCATCCACCTTGTTCTACAAAGGCTTGTCTTTGTCTCGCCATGTGTTTAGTCATGTCTGTCTATGGTGGCATCCACCTTGTTCTACAAAGGCTTGTCTTTGTCTCGCCATGTGTTTTGTCATGTCTGTCTATGGTGGCATCCACCTTGTTCTACAAAGGCTTGTCTTTGTCTCGCCATGTGTTTAGTCACGTCTGTCTATGGTGGCATCCACCTTGTTCTACAAAGGCTTGTCTTTGTCTCGCCATGTGTTTAGTCACGTCTGTCTATGGTGGCATCCACCTTGTTCTACAAAGGCTTGTCTTTGTCTCGCCATGTGTTTTGTCATGTCTGTCTATGGTGGCATCCACCTTGTTCTACAAAGGCTTGTCTTTGTCTCGCCATGTGTTTTGTCATGTCTGTCTATGGTGGCATCCACCTTGTTCTACAAAGGCTTGTCTTTGTCTCGCCATGTGTTTAGTCACGTCTGTCTATGGTGGCATCCACCTTGTTCTACAAAGGCTTGTCTTTGTCTCGCCATGTGTTTTGTCACGTCTGTCTAAGGTGGCATCCACCTTGTTCTACAAAGGCTTGTCTTTGTCTCGCCATGTGTTTAGTCACGTCTGTCTATGGTGGCATCCACCTTGTTCTACAAAGGCTTGTCTTTGTCTCGCCATGTGTTTAGTCACGTCTGTCTATGGTGGCATCCACCTTGTTCTACAAAGGCTTGTCTTTGTCTCGCCATGTGTTTAGTCACGTCTGTCTATGGTGGCATCCACCTTGTTCTACAAAGGCTTGTCTTTGTCTCGCCATGTGTTTAGTCACGTCTGTCTATGGTGGCATCCACCTTGTTCTACAAAGGCTTGTCTTTGTCTCGCCATGTGTTTTGTCACGTCTGTCTAAGGTGGCATCCACCTTGTTCTACAAAGGCTTGTCTTTGTCTCGCCATGTGTTTAGTCACGTCTGTCTATGGTGGCATCCACCTTGTTCTACAAAGGCTTGTCTTTGTCTCGCCATGTGTTTTGTCATGTCTGTCTATGGTGGCATCCACCTTGTTCTACAAAGGCTTGTCTTTGTCTCGCCATGTGTTTAGTCACGTCTGTCTATGGTGGCATCCACCTTGTTCTACAAAGGCTTGTCTTTGTCTCGCCATGTGTTTTGTCATGTCTGTCTATGGTGGCATCCACCTTGTTCTACAAAGGCTTGTCTTTGTCTCGCCATGTGTTTAGTCACGTCTGTCTAAGGTGGCATCCACCTTGTTCTACAAAGGCTTGTCTTTGTCTCGCCATGTGTTTAGTCACGTCTGTCTATGGTGGCATCCACCTTGTTCTACAAAGGCTTGTCTTTGTCTCGCCATGTGTTTTGTCATGTCTGTCTATGGTGGCATCCACCTTGTTCTACAAAGGCTTGTCTTTGTCTCGCCATGTGTTTAGTCACGTCTGTCTATGGTGGCATCCACCTTGTTCTACAAAGGCTTGTCTTTGTCTCGCCATGTGTTTTGTCATGTCTGTCTATGGTGGCATCCACCTTGTTCTACAAAGGCTTGTCTTTGTCTCGCCATGTGTTTAGTCACGTCTGTCTATGGTGGCATCCACCTTGTTCTACAAAGGCTTGTCTTTGTCTCGCCATGTGTTTTGTCATGTCTGTCTATGGTGGCATCCACCTTGTTCTACAAAGGCTTGTCTTTGTCTCGCCATGTGTTTAGTCACGTCTGTCTAAGGTGGCATCCACCTTGTTCTACAAAGGCTTGTCTTTGTCTCGCCATGTGTTTAGTCACGTCTGTCTATGGTGGCATCCACCTTGTTCTACAAAGGCTTGTCTTTGTCTCGCCATGTGTTTAGTCACGTCTGTCTATGGTGGCATCCACCTTGTTCTACAAAGGCTTGTCTTTGTCTCGCCATGTGTTTAGTCACGTCTGTCTATGGTGGCATCCACCTTGTTCTACAAAGGCTTGTCTTTGTCTCGCCATGTGTTTTGTCATGTCTGTCTCTGGTGGCATCCACCTTGTTCTACAAAGGCTTGTCTTTGTCTCGCCATGTGTTTAGTCACGTCTGTCTATGGTGGCATCCACCTTGTTCTACAAAGGCTTGTCTTTGTCTCGCCATGTGTTTTGTCATGTCTGTCTATGGTGGCATCCACCTTGTTCTACAAAGGCTTGTCTTTGTCTCGCCATGTGTTTAGTCACGTCTGTCTATGGTGGCATCCACCTTGTTCTACAAAGGCTTGTCTTTGTCTCGCCATGTGTTTTGTCATGTCTGTCTCTGGTGGCATCCACCTTGTTCTACAAAGGCTTGTCTTTGTCTCGCCATGTGTTTAGTCACGTCTGTCTATGGTGGCATCCACCTTGTTCTACAAAGGCTTGTCTTTGTCTCGCCATGTGTTTTGTCATGTCTGTCTATGGTGGCATCCACCTTGTTCTACAAAGGCTTGTCTTTGTCTCGCCATGTGTTTAGTCACGTCTGTCTATGGTGGCATCCACCTTGTTCTACAAAGGCTTGTCTTTGTCTCGCCATGTGTTTTGTCATGTCTGTCTATGGTGGCATCCACCTTGTTCTACAAAGGCTTGTCTTTGTCTCGCCATGTGTTTAGTCACGTCTGTCTATGGTGGCATCCACCTTGTTCTACAAAGGCTTGTCTTTGTCTCGCCATGTGTTTTGTCATGTCTGTCTATGGTGGCATCCACCTTGTTCTACAAAGGCTTGTCTTTGTCTCGCCATGTGTTTAGTCACGTCTGTCTAAGGTGGCATCCACCTTGTTCTACAAAGGCTTGTCTTTGTCTCGCCATGTGTTTAGTCACGTCTGTCTATGGTGGCATCCACCTTGTTCTACAAAGGCTTGTCTTTGTCTCGCCATGTGTTTAGTCACGTCTGTCTATGGTGGCATCCACCTTGTTCTACAAAGGCTTGTCTTTGTCTCGCCATGTGTTTAGTCACGTCTGTCTATGGTGGCATCCACCTTGTTCTACAAAGGCTTGTCTTTGTCTCGCCATGTGTTTAGTCATGTCTGTCTCTGGTGGCATCCACCTTGTTCCACATGGCTTGTGCCTATCCTCTCGTTGTTGTCTCGCCATAAGGGCAGCCCTGTCTGTGTATGATGAAACCCACCTTTTTTCCCAAAGCCTTCTGCCTGCCCTGCCCTGCTTTGTCCTTGGCCTTTCATGTCCTTTTATGAAGACATCCACAATGTTCCACAAAACCTGGTCTTGTCTCGCCATGTGTCCAGTCCTGTCATTCCATGAAGACATCCACGATGTTCCACAAATCCTTGTTTCTGGTCTGTCCTGGTCTTGTATCGCCATGTGTCCAGTCCTGTCGTTCCATGAAGACATCCATGGTGCACAAAGCCTTGTACCTCGCCTGTCCTGGTCTTGTATCGCCGTGTGTCAAGTCTTGTAGTCCCATGAGGACATGCACGGTGTTCCACAAAACCCTCTACCTGGTCTGTCCCGGTCCTGTCTCTCCATGTGTCCAGTCCTGTCATTCCATGAAGCATGAAGACATGCACAGTGTTCCACAAAACCTTGGATCTGGTCTGTCCTGGTCTTGTCTCGCCATGTGTCCAGTCCTGTCATTCCATGAAGACATGCACAGTGTTCCACAAAACCTTGTGTCTGGTCTGTCCTGGTCTTGTCTCGCCGTGTGTCTAGTCCTGTCATTCCATGAAGACATGCACAGTGTTCCACAAAACCTTGGATCTGGTCTGTCCCGGTTCTGTCTCGCCATGTGTCCAGTCCTGTCATTCCATGAAGCATGAAGACATGCACAGTGTTCCACAAAACCTTGGATCTGGTTTGTCCTGGTCTTGTCTCGCCATGTGTCCAGTCCTGTCATTCCATGAAGACATGCACAGTGTTCCACAAAACCTTGTGTCTGGTCTGTCCTGGTCTTGTCTCGCCGTGTGTCCAGTCCTGTCGTTCTATGAAGATATCCACGGTGTTCCACAAAAGCTTGTATCTGGTCTTGTCTCGCCATGTGTGCAGTCCTGTCATTCCATGAAGACATCCACGATGTTCCACAAATCCTTGTATCTGGTCTGTCCTGGTGTTGTCGCGCCATGTGCCCAGTCCTATCATTCCATGGAAGACATCCACGGTGCACAAAACCTTGTACCTGGTCTGTCCTGGTCTTGTATCGCCATGTGTCCAGTCCTGTAGTCCCATGAAGACATGCACGGTGTTCCACAAGACCTTGTATCTGGTCTGTCCTGGTGTTGTCTCGCCATGTGTCCAGTCCTGTCATTCCATGGAAGACATCCACGGTGTCGAAAACCTTGTACCTGGTCTGTCCTGGTGTTGTCTCTCCATGTGTCCAGTCCTGTCATTCCATGAAGACATGCACGGTGTTCCACAAAACCTTGGATCTGGTTTGTCCTGGTCTTGTCTCGCCGTGTGTCCAGTCCTGTCATTCCATGAAGACACGCACATTGTTCCACTAAACATTACTGACTGGGTCAACACCCGTGACTTTAGAAAACGTAAAATCGATCACATACAGGAGAAACCTAAAGTACTGAATCTGGTCGTATGTAGATGTTCCAGCTATACTGAGGTTGCATGATATACAGGGAAGACTTACCCAGCCGTCACATGTCCAGAATAACGTTGAAAGCAACTTACGGCCACCCTTACTCACTGCTTGTGGGAATGATACAGTTTACTCCTTCGTGATAATAATTTAAGCAACAAGTATCGTTTTAGTTCACTTTGTCATTATCTCGAAGCAGCTGACACCTCAAATTGATGGCATTTTCTTTGTTAATCTGAATCGTCTATATAATGGATGTCCATGTCAGGGCTAGCTAATGCAATGTGCCATCGGTTGATTTATCATTTAGAAATAATTATGT
The DNA here is from genome assembly GCF_037392515.1 of Haliotis asinina. NCBI lineage: Eukaryota > Metazoa > Mollusca > Gastropoda > Lepetellida > Haliotidae > Haliotis > Haliotis asinina. The sequence continues at coordinate 22,114,596 of NC_090291.1, read as the reverse complement.
ATTACATTTCATCGTGCAGAGGGAGTTATGTGGTACGCAATCACTAAAGTGCTCCAAACTAACAATGCAATTATGTCTTTGCACAGCCTATCCTGATGTATGATTGCCCTGCCCTAGTGTCAATTTATCATTTACCAAATTTGCAAATACTTAATGACAAGGCACAGAGACGACTACTTGGGCCTTGGTGTCGTCAGACCCCACAACTCAGTGTACCTACAACCTGGAAGGTACCAATAAGGATATGTACCCTTCAAACAATATATATGTTTAAAGCACTTCAAGTCAGGATCGGTGGGAAAATGTTTTGCAGCCCGCTAGTACTCCAGGATCGTGAAACATGTGATACTTGACGGGTTCCTCTCGGTGTGGTGTAAACGAGCATGTGACACTGATCAGCCAACACCATGTATTTTATTGAGTACTTGACTGTACCACATTCAGCACTGATAGGAATTAGTAGAACTTATTCCAGATTTTGTAGTGCCTTAAGAGAAACCGAAAGATTTTAGCATCTTTGGGATAATGTTATCAGCAGCAGAACCCAAACATGATGCACGATTCATATAACAATCTGATTTATAAAGAGGGCCATCGTCCAGGGACTGCTTTAAAATGTCACGCACTGGTGTAGCGCTTCGTGCTCACAGAACTACTGACCGATGTTCCCATGTCTAGAGGTGTGGGGAAAATGTCATTTATTGCACTCTTTATAACGACTTACGAGTGTGTCTCGCTACACGTACCTGACTAACTAGAGCTACACCAGTACTAGACCATTGCCATACCCTGTGACACTTGAACGTGGATACACCATACACACGTCTCTTTCCAATTTCAAACTTAAAGGTCATGGGTGACAGGTGTGATAACTCGATCGGATAACCGGGTATTTCAAGAAAACTGGATGGGAAAAATTATCAGTACGTAGGGAAAAAAGAAAGTCACCATAATAATATACAATGACTCTCTGACAGACTTTCTTTCTCAGACTGTTGTGACTCTTCAACTTTTGACCTTAGAAACTCTGTAACATTTGTAACATCTTGGCGGACGCCCTCTCTCATCCGGACAGCCCTCTCTCCATGGAGTGGCAACTGCACCCTCGGACCTTCCAAATGCTGTGCCTTCAGTTCGGCATGCCACTGGTGGACCTGTTTGCCACCAGACTCAACCACCAACACCCCCCGTAACTGTCCCCTGTGCCAGATCCAAAGGCCTGGGCCTTAGATGCTCTGTCCTTAAACTGGGAAGGGATGGGCACCTACGCTTTTCCTCCCTCAGCGGTACTAAAACGGATAATAACCAACTACAAGAGACAAAGAATCTCAAACTTCTGCTAGTAGCCCCTAAGTGGCCGCCTTGGTATGTACCCCTCTGCAGACTTTGCAGTAAGGAGCCCCTACAGATACCTCTCCGGAGGGATCTTCACCTAAGTCGCCAAGCGGACGGATACACAAGAACCCTCAGGTACTCAGTCTGCACGCTTGGCTAGTATACAAAGGAGTCTGGGTACTCCAACCGGATCGCTTCTGCTATAGCAGGCCCGCTGAGGGTGACAACTAGGAAACTGTATGATTTCCAGTGGGAAGCATTTGTTTCCTTTTGCGAGGGTCAGGGATTTTGTGCTGATACTGCTTTCCTTCCCCAGATAACGGAGTATCTGGTCCACCTACGCACCGCAAAAGGCCTCAAGGCCTCTTCCATCAAACCAACCTGGCGAGCATCATGTCCGTCATCAGGAAACGGTCCCTAGGGTTGGATATGTCGGTACTCAAGCAGCTCATTAAGAGCTTCAGGCAAGCAGATGGCAGATGCAAACCCAGGGCCCCCGAGTGGGACCTGTGCATAGTCCGGAACCACCTTAAGTTGGACTTTTATGAGCCACTAAAGGAAGCCCTCGTCCTCAGGCTGACGGTCAAGACGGCGTTTCTGGTAGCTATGGCTTCAGCCACTAGGATCCGCGAGATCCACGCACTTCATGCGGACCTCTTGAGGTTTGAACTGGCGGGTCTAAGGTTCGATCCCACTTTCATGTGTAAAAATCAAGAGGCGGACGAACTCGGCCGCACTTTCCACATCCCCTCTTAGACTCCACTGGTAGACCCCAATGAAGATGGGGCGCTTGCATTGTGTCTGGTCAGGGCGCTGCGGATATACACGGACTGCACCCACACCCTGAGACGGGGCCGACGCAGGTTGTTTCTTCCTCATTCCCAACGGAGCACGAGGGAAATTGACAAAAGGGCACTGGGAGTCTACCTCCGCTCAGCGGTGATAGAAGCCTACAAGGCTGCTGACCTCCCAGCACCCACGAAAACCAACCCACGTACAATCAGGGTGGCATCGGCTACCTTGGCATACCACAGCAATAATGTACGAGAATTTAATTACGATTTATTTAATGTTGGAATTAGGTCAGATTCAAATTGCGAGTGTGGTTATTTATGTGAAAATGTTTATGACTACGTGCTTGAGTGTTTCCTATATAATGGACACAGAACGAAAATGTATATATTATGATGGTGATTTATATTTAGATTTTTGTTATTAAGTGGCAGCAAGAGCTTAACATATGCTGAAAAGCATGCAATATTTAAAGCAGTTCATCAGTACATATTAAGTAGCAGGCGTTTTCCGTGAAGGCTGCCAATATAGATGTAAATGTTTCTGTACATGGGTCTCTGGCATTTCTGCACTATATTGTTTCGATATGACAAGTATGTTGTTGTATATCTAACATGCTGTAAATGGTCGGGTTATGGTTATCCAAGTTGGATAACTTGTTTCTAATCTCCATCGCTGACAAAAATAACAAATTGTTGGAGAAACACGGGGACGATGAACGATGAGAACGAACAGAGCGTTGAGAACGAACACAGCAAGAGTAAGTGAGTGTGGGTTTTCGTTACTTTTAGCAATATTCCAACTCTACCACGGCTGGAGAACACCAGACATGGGCTTCATACATTGTAACCATGTGGAGAGTCGAAACTGAGGCTTCTTCGTGATGAGTGCTCGCTTTATCTACTAGGCTACCCCACCGCCCCGGGTTAGCAACAGACCAGCGTTGTACAGTATATCTCCCTCATGTATGAATATCATGGTAAGTGGTGCCGAATAATTTACTGTATGAGATATATCGTAAACAATACAAGTAGAGTTGAATATACTGTGTGACGCCCACGTCACGATATATCATCAGTAATACATGGTGTTGAATCTGCTGTCTGATCAACACATCTCGATAAACGTTAAAAGGTGTTCATCTGCTTTCCTCTACCACGTTATCAATATTCTTTGCTGCCCAAAGCACTTAACTGTTTTCATCAAAACACTTTATTTTCTGAAAACAAATACATTTTCTCTATCTATATGTACAGCCTCCTGGTCGTACTTTCACGGTTCCCGGTCTTACTGCCATAAAAAGGACAAGAGGACTCTGCGCTAAATAAATATACATAAATACTATCGAACCATGAGATGAATAAAACACGAAAATACGACGAAAAGCTCTATGAAATATAGAGATTATCACCTTCTTTTACCTGTTGCATAAATTCGACGATATCTAGGCAGCAGCTGCCTCATTGATCTTGAATCATTCAGTGTGGCACACAGTCCCTTCTCTCAACTCGCACGTTTACAGCGACAAAACAAACACAGCATGTTGTAGTTGCTGAACTGGATCTCCACATGACTGCATGAACCATCCTTGTCCAAACAGTAGTCGATGAACACATCTGACAGACAATGAATGCTATGTCGTCAGTTTATTCACCCATGAACATATTGAAGAAACATACTTTTGCTGTTATCACACTTAACGATACATTGCACACCTATAGCGTGCGATGTGGAGTTGTATTTCAAATGTGTCTTGATGGCGTGTTTCATGGTCCGTGTAATACATACTGGAGCACATCGTTTAAGAGTGGTTTCAATGACTGCTTGCATTTTTGCTTACAATCAATAAACTCAGAAACGTGATTGGTCATGGGAATATCGGGTTAATTGATCACTCCTTATGTTTTGAAGTTAACCATGGTATGACGCACATAGTCACTCTCAAATCAAATCTTTACGTCTGACGCATTCATAGTGAGCCAGGCAAACGCTGGGCAAAAGTTAACCGCCTGATTAAATGGAGGTGCGCGGTTGGAAAGGGTTTTCTGACACAATTCGATTTGTTTCTGTTACTGTAGCTTTCACAGTAACCCGTTTGGGTCTAGATGCACGGAATGACATAACGACCCGAACGATGCACTATATATCAATAGTCGCCGGCTTTTTGTCCTGGTGTTTTCGGAACACGCAGATGAAATTCGGGATACAGAAACAAGTTATGTTTGTTTGAATTCGTCCGCTTATATCGAGTATTTAGACACATGAAAGCTGATTTCTTTATTAGAAAATGATGGGACCTGGGATGTTAAGGCTGATAAGAACGCTACCGGAGTTCCAGATCGGATTGTAATGATTTGGGATGTAGTCACAATGAAATAAGCAGGCAACTGACATCAGTTCCCATGAATACGTCTTTTGTCACATCCCACTTGTCCTCAAGAAATAACAATGTGTTGTGGAATGAGTTTTAATACTGTAACATAATCACTTCAACATACCGATTAACAACGTGTCGGTCGAGATCAAGTTTTTCAAATCTAATGGAATGAGGCCGCAAGGAATATTGACGTTTACCCTTTTGTTCAGAAGTACGATTGACACAAATTGCCACAACCTAATAGGATTTTCTCTTTCCTGTAAAGGAAAAAAACATGCGGTTTAAACTTTTGGAAAAATCATCCTCATAATGTTTTCAGCATGTATTTCGGTTAATTATCAGTTGCTTGTGTTTTAAAACATTGTAATTCACAGTGGCATTTTTGAACTCTGCTTTCCGATTGGTCTGTCATCAATATGAAATCTATGTTAGACCATTAATTGGTAGATAACCACAACGAAAGAAATGTGATTAAGGACCGAAAATGTGTGGTAAAAATTCCAAATGAGTTCACTACATAATTCAGTAACCGTTAACACAGAAAACTACTATATCACGTATTACAACGTCTCCTTTCCCGAAACAGTGGCTGGCATAGTAATGTAGGATATCTGTGGAGATTTATAAAGAACCACACTGAAAAAGTTAATTATTATTGTATGTGAAAATATGAAGGTAGCATAGAGGTAGAAAATCGATCACTTCTACATTTACACAATCAAAATTGGAGCTCAAATATTCATTTCTAACGCCGCCTGTTATCAAAACATAACTGAAATTCTTGAAATTATCACAAACTTTATCGTCAACTTCAATATGATATATCTGACATTGTGTCTGATTTCGGGGATGCCTCCCTGGTTGTATCTTAACTCTCGTTTGTCACCCTGATGTGTTTGATCAGGGAGACTATATCTAGAAAGAAAGATATGTTATCTCTGGTTTGATCCAGGGGATGTTTCCTTGGTTGTGTTTGATCCAGGGGATGTCACCCGGGCTGTGTTTGATCCAGGGGATGTCACCCGGGCTGTGTTTGATCCAGGGGGTGTCACCCGGGCTGTGTTTGATCCAGGGGATGTCACCCGGGCTGTGTCTGATCCAGGGGATGTTTCCTTGGTTGTGTCTGATCCAGGGGGTGTCACCCTGGCTGTGTCTGATCTCGGGGATGTCTCCTCGGTTGTGTCTGATCCAGGGGTGTCACCCGGGCTGTGACTGATCTCGGGGGTGCCACCCGGGCTGTTTGATCCAGGGGATGTCACCTGGGCTGTGTTTGATCCAGGAGATGTCACCCTGGCTGTGTCTGATCTCGGGGGTGTCACCCGGGCTGTGTTTGATCCAGGGGATGTCACCCAGGCTGTGTCTGATCCAGGGGTGTCACCCGGGCTGTGTCTGATCTCGGGGGTGTCACCCGGGCTGTTTGATCCAGGGGATGTCACCTGGGCTGTGTTTGATCCAGGAGATGTCACCCGGGCTGTGTCTGATCTCGGGGGTGTCACCCGGGCTGTTTGATCCAGGGGATGTCACCCAGGCTGTGTTTGATCCAGGGTGTGTCACCCGGGCTGTGTTTGATCCAGGGGACGTCACCCAGGCTGTGTTTGATCCAGGGGATGTCACCTGGACTGTGTTTGATCCAGGGGACGTCACCCAGGCTGTGTTTGATCCAGGGGGTGTCACCCGGGCTGTGTTTGATCCAGGGGGTGTCACCCGGGCTGCGTTTGATCCAGGGGATGTCACCCGGGCTGTGTTTGATCCAGGGGATGTTTCCTTGGTTGTGTTTGATCCAGGGATGTCACCCGGGCTGTGTCTGATCGTGGGGACGTCTCCTTGGTTGTGTCTGATCCAGGGGATGTTTCCTTGGTTGTGTCTGATCCAGGGGGTGTCACCCTGGCTGTGCCTGATCTCGGGGATGTCTCCTCGGTTGTGTCTGATCCAGGGGTGTCACCCTGGTTGTGTCTGAACTCTGGGGTGTCACCCTGGCTGTGTTTGATGAAATGAATGTCACCCTGGACGTGTTTGATCTCTGGAATGCCATCCAGGTTGTGTACAGCCTCCGGAATGTTCCTGTGGTGTTACGGTGAATAATTTGTCATGACAAAAGGTATAAGAAGTCCCCTCAAAATCAGCAAAATACAACACAGAAGTCGGAAATTTTCAGTTATTTTGTATTAAACTCAAAGCAAATACAATGATTCACAATAGAGGTTTAATGTACAATGTAACTTCGTCAGATTTAAAGTAATGGGTCACAAACATAATGTCAGCTCACCGAAGTCTTGGTGTAAGAGTGAGAAACAATTTTACCGAATGTAACACAGCGAGCGGTCATGCATCGGTTATGTAGGTCAAGTGTTGACGGAGTCAGGCAGATTTATGTACTCCAGTTAACTTCTGTGTGTCCGTGCCGTCAAGACTCAAGAACATTCGAGCACTTTGCGACCATCACCATCAACGTGCAATCTTCTAGTAGTGTCCCGGAAGTACGCACAACTAATCAAAACACTTACTCAAGAGGAGGTAACTCTAAAGCGCTACCGTGAAGCATGCTGCCAAAGTACGGCAAGCACTGAACATTTATGATACGAAATGTGACCCATAATAACAATCACCCAAAACTTTCCACATAGTGACCCAAATAAAATTATTACTTAATCAATAATAAAATTTACAGAAAATACACTCTAGTAACACTCTCCCCCTTATAGGAAAACAAAGTTTCGCAGAAACGTTCTATTAGAAGCATAGCAAGATAACCAACATTAGAACATGACATGTAATAATATGAAGATCATAAGAAACGTCTTGCAGAATTACTAAGATGTCATGCAAGTACATGCATACAGCATCATCAAGTCATAATACATTTAAAGCATGAAAAGTGAATCAGCACAAACATCGTCTTGTAATGTGTTTGATGACAAGATTGAACCCTTGCAAGGTCAGACTCCACCTCATATGTTTCTAACATGCCTGGATATTCTGAGTTCTGGACAGTTTAGTGGTATCTGGATGTCCTGACTTCTGGAGAATGGATGGTTTATTGCAAGGTTTAATACACGGGGTTTTAAGCATTGTTTAGTACAACAATGAGTTGGCTCATACAATTCTGTTTTGAATAAACTGACTTAAATTTTAAGATCCTTGGAAGAAAATTAGTTCCAAAGTTTAGATTTACCTAAACAGAATTACTACGGTATCAGTGGACGATCGGATACTTAGCTGAGCAGTGGAACGAGAGAAAGAGAGAGAGACAGAGAAAGAGAGAGAAGAGAGATACAGAAAGAGAGAGAAAGCGAGAGAAAGCAAGAGAGAATGTTTCATTTTGAAAATAGTCATAAGCGAGGGTGACAGTATTGAAGTGGATTCTGTCAGAGATATGGAATAAGGACTAAAGAACTGGAATGATGTCATCACATATAGCACGAAGATATACTCAACAGACAAACGCATTGGTATATTTTCATGAATGTAGTCTGCTAACTTTAAAGTGAGATAACACATGTAGCACTAAACCGGTTGCAGCCATATTTCACAATACAAAAGTTAAAAATCTACGTTAACATACGAAGCTCATACATAACAAGCTCAATAAGCGAAGGTCCTCGCTGTCTTCAGTTGTGTGTTGTGACGACCATCAGCCCCCAAAACTGATCTTCGCCATCTCGGCATGGACTGAACAAGGCTTTGAATTCAATAATTGCATTGACGTTCACGCATGCACCGAGGTCATCCAACAAGTGTCCGATATGGTTGAAGTTGGGCGATTAGGAAGGCCATGGATGCATGGTAATGTTTTCATTCTGTAGATACTGAATAGTGGCATTTGCTGTGTGAGGGATGGCCTTATCTTGCCGGAGCAACTCCCTCTCGCAGTCAGTGATTTCGTCTCTGTACCTAACAGCAGTCGTTGTCGTGGCAGCACAGGACCAAACAGGGTCTTAGCTTCTCGTAAAATGGTCTGCGTCTCCTCAAACCATGTACTGCACTTACCGTTACAGTTGATGCAACCTGAAGCACCCGGATGTACCTATCCTTCACTGGAGTGTTAATCAGAGGTTTACCAAGATGACGCCGATCTTGCGGAGGAGTTAAAACAGATCTTGAGCATTAAAGTCTCTGCAGATGCTGTTTTGTTTCGCTTTGCATTCGTTCCACTAGACTAACATAATTTACTGAAAAAACGCTCATAGTGAAAAACAAATAATACGATGAAATGGAGCCTTGAGACTGTCTTCATTTTCAGCAGCTATGGAAATCTAGACTTGCCACATTTTCTAGACTTGCGTGGGATTACTTGGATATATGTACTTCAGGGTCTCTACGACAGACTATCGTTCCACGTACACAAAACAGCATAACAATGACGAAAGTATAACAAAGGCATACATCGGCTTCACCTTTGTGTTCATTTTTTAGAGAGAGTATAAACCGGTCGCCGCGTATTTTATTCTCCGAAGGTGTTGAATGGATTTGTATGTAAGGCTTCCATAAAGAGAGGTACACTAGTCCTGGTATACACCCCTGGAAGAGAAGCAGCGAGGGAATGAAGTCTTTTTCGGTTTCAAAGCGGTAGACACATGAAATATAGCACATATTATACATTGGGAACTTAAAACGAGCACTCTAACCACTAGGCTAATGGCCCGTGAAGATCCGGAGTGGAATAGGTCATAAGCAATCCATGCTTGCCGCAAAAGTCGTAAGAGACGAGATCGGGTGGTCAGACTCGCTGACTTGGTTGACACATCGGTCATCGGATCCCAGTTGTTTGTCCGGCCATTGTTTGTCACTTGCCTTCGCTGTGTGTACAAACTATGAAGTCAGACATTCTTTGCATATTGTGAGAGTTCAAATCAGTGAAGGCATGAAAAAGCACTCTGTTGACGTTATTACACAGAGTTCAAATTTGAAAAGTTAAACATTTTTATAATTAAATATGACATGGACAATAGTTTGAAGGGGACACTTTGTATGAGAGGAATGACCACCTCGAGTATGTCCCGGAAGAGTCGACATTAGTTCAGCTGACATAACAATGTTTTTCATGTTCAAAACGGCAGAATAATGCATTGAAAGAGCGGAATGTACTTCGTAAGTCTGACAGCACGACATCAAAAGATTAACTACGGCGTGCAACGTCGTAGACTTGGCGGGCTGAAAAAAGTATGCTGCCATTATTTTAAAAGAATGCCAAAAATAGGAAAAGAGATGCGGTTAAGGAGACTGCTGACTGACCTGATACACCGCAATGCCAATGTCAAGTACAGCCAGTAGACTCCTAGAGAGCATTTCCAGAAATGATTGAGAAAGTTGTATTGGCACATATCAAATGCATGTATCCAAACTAGAAGTTATACTTAACAAAATATATTAAGATATTATTCTCTAAGAGTGAAAGGCCTGCAATACTCGACTGAATGTGTCTAGGTACACCACCTATGAAATTTTGTAGGAAACCGTGTACCTCAATTATTTCACTTTACGACCACTTCTTTCTTCATATCCTCAATATTTCTAAATTGTCTTTTATTTATTCTGTCATTCATAAGTCCCCACACATTCTAAGTAGGGTTGAGATTTGTCTTGTACCTTGGCCAGTGAAAAACTTCATATTTTCGTCCGACAACAACTGTTTCGTGCATCCCGATATTTTGGGTCGTCATCATGTTGGAAAATCCAGTTATCTTCATGTTTTGATCGTTTGACATATCGTTCCCTTGTCAGCGAAAATACACAACGGCGTCACTCCAGGTGATGATATCCGAACCCACATGTGGAATATCTGGCTATGTTTAGGGAGTTGGTAGGTAAGTTTCACGGTATCATTTCTTCAAAAGTTTCACACGGTTGGGAAAAAGACAGAACTTTCGTTAGGAAAAAACAACAACATCATCCCAATCTTGATTATTGTAAGCCCTACACGGATAAAACATCTTTCTTTTGTACATCTTTCATCAGCGGTGAGGGAATTAAGCTAAGCCTTTGTAGTTCATGTCTAGGGGTTTCATTACATACCTGAGGACTTCCACTATCAATCGTCTTATTTCTGATATTCTCAAAGCTTTCAAATTTCCCTTACTCACAATCTGACCAAGTCGTCGGCGACTCGTATACCTGAACTTCTTTGGTCTTCCTGTCCGTATCTTGTGTTCAAATTCCTACTACAGGCTGAATATTCGTCAAAGTTCTGTACCCTGTAGACAGAGGAATGACGTGCCTACCAGCTAACCCACTTGCATTAGTCACACCACGTTCAAAACCATCTGGAATCAGTTTTCTTTCCTCTTCTGTTCTCAAATCTGCCATGTCAACAAAGGTAGCCGTCTGCTACATCAGGGGAGATGACACTTGATGTAGTAAGGTTCATTCTGAAGTCTGCATGACTTGCCTCCCACATTGAGTACCATATTACATAATGTAACACCTATTTTAAACTTGTATTATCGGTACTGGAGAAAAATAATTTCTCAATAATTTCCGGGAAAACTGTAACAACAGACAAAACCCTAAACGACGTATGATCCTATGCTTAAATCTGAGGCCAATAAAACAAAACCACAACACTATTTCCGTTGCTTCCGTTTGGACTACTGAATCTACGTTCTAATGTGCTAATGTGCTAATGCCGAAAACGATTAGACCAAGGGCAAGTTCGTATTGCAAAATTCAGTGTGCCCAATTACATCAAGTACTGCCCATTCCAACCATTACGTTTGAATTAGCAAGTCCCCAGCACCCTGTGTTCAAGAGCAGACGGCTATGACCCTTCTCGTAACTGCGCCGCACTCATTGCCAGTTCCACATAATGTCGGTGTTCGGTGACTATTGGAGCAATGAAAATATATCTTGTTTTTAATAGCTGATATTTGAGCATTTGCTAAAAGGAGTTTCCTTGAAGAGAAATGATACAATTATATTTAGTGATGATATAAGGGTGACCTCAATTGGACACGCATGGAACCTGTGTTTGTGGGGATGTACCCGAGACTTCCGGATTATTCCATGATTATGTTTCCAGCCTTGCTTGTCACCATAACAGTGGGCTGAACACACACACACACACACACACACACACACACACACACACACACACACACACACACACACACACACACACACACACACACACACACACACACACACACACACACACACACACACACACACACACACACACACACACACACACACACACACACACACACACACACACACACTTTCTCTCTCCCTCTCTCTTGTTTGTCCTTCCTTCTTATTTTGAATTTTATCAGTTTTAACTTCACTACTAACCTTGGAACTAAATTCACTGACTTTCACTTTCCAGTTGATCGATGAGCTGTTTCCACTGAAAAAAGTTAATTCACCACGTTTCCGTCCGTTCCCATTACCATATAAAGTGTTCAGGTGATACGTTAAAAGTAAAAGAGTTTCTCGCTAACTCTTCCTTTTTCCGTGAATGAAATTATGTTGGGTATATTAGATGTAATGAACTAAAAAACTCAAAAATGAAATCTGAATTGAAGATTGAGTCACTTGATTAAAATTCTCTCATTCCTCTAACAGTGAAGAAAACAGTAACACATCTGAAAATATTCATTTGGATAATCAAGGATATTAAATAATTTTGTGCTCGCATTTCAAGATGCGGTACCCTCAATGGTTTTCTTCAAACTGTCCGAGCCATACAAAGCAGTTAAACATCCCGACCAAAAGAACAGTCATCAGGGAGGTCACCTAGAAGCAATGTCGGGAAATGAAAACAGGATGTGAGCAAATTAAATCATTCTTTCTGGAATCGAATTTTATTAAGTCTACTTAGCAAATGGTCATGCTATTTCTACGGACAGCGGTGGGACAAGAAGTTAGATTCTGTGAGTCATCTAAGTCTGGCATCAATGTTAAAAACTGCACCATATGCAAAAATAACCAGTGGAACGAGAACTGTGTTATAAACTAACAGGTAGCCCATGATACATAGTCAACTAAAGTCACCGATACAACTGCGGAACTTAGAATATTTAAAAGTTCAAGGATCCAGGTTGTATGACACGCTCCATGGGACTCATACATTCTAGGAATATGACACAGGTTATTTCCTCTGAGATTGTATCTCTCGACGAAAGTAATCAGTTCTCTTAAGATCGGTTATAGACACAATCACACACTACAGGATCACTGTCTATATTCTGAAAATATACAAACCAATCGTCAACCATGATTGAGGGAAATGTGTTCTTGAATAATGCAGGGTTCCGGAAATATAGTTTTCTAAATATAAATGACTATGTATAGTTATATCACGGACGTAGCTTTGATCAAGCACTTTATATCTTATTCATGAACGTTGCAAAATGGGAAGCTAGAACATATCTTCGTGATGTTTTACTGAGTATGAATACTTTCAAAGGAAACTAATACGATATTAATGTACCGCATATTTTTTTGGTCTTGTTGTTAAACGATTATTTAAATGGATGTTTCTTCAGAAATATGCCCCCCCAAAAAACAATCGTTGGCTATGCATAAAGCAGTGAACAGTTTATTTTGTGGAAAATATGCCCAAAGTGTTTAACTGAACATAAATTGGTTTATGGTGCTTAGTAAATAACTTTGTTGGGTATAGGTTGGATGGAACGAGATGGATCTCGTCAAGCCATATGATGTCACGCGTGCACTTCACAGAGGAGCCGATACAGAGGAATACAGGATCACCGTCGATTATTTGATAAAACAGATATATTAAACTAATTTTGGATTGAGGAGAAATGACTTATAGAAGATACAGAGATGAGCGAACAGGAGTCCAGCACATGGGTTGGAGCATTTGCAGATGAGTGATGTGGTGGAATTGCTCATGAACTGTTTCCCCTAACCGGTATGGGTGTTATGGAACACTCCAATTATGCATTTTCTGCTCAAAGTATGCAAAGGATCAAGTTGCAACTTTATCAAAAGAAACCTTAACAATTAAACATTGAAATACCCCGGTATACAATGACCCTTAAAGGACCTCCATTTCATAATGCGGTCAGTAGCACGATGTGGACGAGGTACTTGAAGAAGTGGATCTGTAGGTCGTGCAAGAGTCGTTGTTCATCCACGATAACGACAGTGCTCTTGGGTCACCTCAGCTTAAAAGATTCCTTTGACGAAGAACTAGAAAGATCCAAGTGGGTCAAGACTACGTTATGTTGCAGACATCTTTGGTGTCAGCCTGGAATCGATTCCAGACGTTTTGTTCAGCTACCCAACGACATACAATTGGTCTACTGAGTTTGACTATTCAGCGGGAAGATAGGTTTCTCATGATTGCTGCCACACGTCAGCACTTCGTGACTTGCACCCAATGACTTTTGGAATGCCAGTGCCGTTAACATTTCCACTCAGACCACGTGTAATGTGGAGTTCTCCGGTCATGGAGGGCACACATTCACATCCCTGCAACCGGACCTCACCGCTGGAGATCACGTCAGTGGGGCGGACCAGGACGGGTCTAGAGCACATTTCAATGATGAATCGAGATACTGTGCAGACCCTGGAGACTGTCGTGTACACAAGTGTGGCGCAGACGACGAGAACGCGACAGGGGTGGCAAACTTTGCTTGATAAAGTGGGATTACAAGCCCTACTTACTTTAATCCGTCCATCCCAAAGCACCTACGCACCTACCTACTTGCCTGCCTACCTACCTACCTACCTACCTACCTACCCACACACGCGCGTGCGTGCGTGCGTCCGTCCGTCCATACATACATTGTGTCGTATTAACACATAGGCGTATCACATGTTTATCTCAAATACAAATTTTCACGTTATATTCATGGACTTTTGTTCTAGAGAGTTTTACAGTGTCTGAGGGCACTGTGTGTCCAGAAGCGATGACTTCATCTACCAAGTAAAGAAAGCCCTGCCTCAAATATCCGAAATGATTTCCGTCAAGTGTTGTACAAGCACAGGTCGATATTTAATTACATCTTCTGTAATATCTCGCACGATTGAATTTAGGCTGGCTCTTTGCTCCGTGCTGATTTTTATTCTGATAGTTTTTCAGCGATGTTAACGTCTGTCTGAATCTTGCCAACTCCTAAATACCAGTCACCTCCTCGCTGCACTCCACGCGTTGAAACCTAGAGACATCTGTTTTCTACAGTCAATGGTTCATCCTGAAAAGATAAGTCTCCTGGTTCCAGCAATCTGAAACACTTTCTCATCACTTGTAACGTATATACGGTTCTAAGGAGCATTAAATCAAAACTACTGGACTCAAAATATTGAGGCATTAAGCATTTTCTTTTTGATCTTTTATAAACTGTACATGAAAATAAGAAGCGGTGACTGGCTACTGCTGTATGAACTTTAAGGCACTATAAGAACAGTTTTACATATACTTTCCAAGAAACGTATTGTATATTGTTAAAGAACACTCACGCGTCTGTAATGGCCAGACATGTCAGGCATCCCACGTGTCATCTCCCCTCCCACCCACACCCACACACCCCACACACAGCCCTCCAAAATAGTCTTAAAAAATACAATCTTGAGAAATACAGTCGACAAGATCGACTCTACGTCTTTCCTCTAAATCAATAGTGAGTTCATATTTTCATTGTTTGGTTTTAAACTTTACGGATTATAATAGAAAAAGCCGCTTAACACATCAAATAAATGGGATAACAACATAGTTCGAATTTCATCCTTATTTAAGTTAAAACAATTAAAGTCTATATGCTAAAGGGACTTTTCAAACATCAGTACTATACGAAGGCAGCCCTGTGACATCTTAGAGAGGTCAACGGTCAACATACGAATCGATGTTCTTAAAATGTTGTAAAAATGTAGATTTTTCTTCCACATCAATGTGTTTCAGGCGGACATATACTTTTCAACATAACTTGTATGTCAAGTCTCCAGCAGCTGACGAGACTCTAGTGTTCACAAGATCGTGCAGGTTAATATCTTGTATGAAAGTATGTGGCTCCAGTAGTTCCAGTTCCTTCTACGACTCATATCCGCCCTTGTTTCCTTGCTACGTCGTCCAACCAAGGCCTGTTTTGTGACGTACGGCAGTATCCCTTCCCAGTGTCCGTGAACAGCCAAGTTGGCAGGATACACATGTAGTTCCTGCAACAGAAAGAAATATTCCAATCCTCTGAGGGACGGAGTTAATACAAAATGTTCCCTTGTTCCACATATTCGTGTCTCGAAGCCATCACCGGACACATGATTGAGTTTTGTATCGATAATGAAGTGAAGTTCACCCAAGCTTTCGTATTTTTGTATTAAAAAGTGCACGTGTTTTACCAGTGGCTACTTAAGCCCTTATGTGAGAAGTTCAGTTAAAAGCTCTCCCACATAAAAAAACGATTGTCTGCTGCGTCCAAATTAGTCTCTCGAAATGTGAAAACGTATTGATCTTTGGAACTGACGGTCCTCAGAAGTGACTCGAATTGGTATTTTTCGCACCTCCAGTAGAATGCTTCGAGTGAAACTCAAGTGCGCTCAATTTCTGAGATACATTCCTTGAACCATGGTATAAGTGGATTTTAGTCGTTTCTTAACTGCGAGATAGTAACTTCTTTGAGAGGCATTTCGAAGTTAGAGCAGAGAAGGGATGGAATTTAAGAAATTATTGCTGGTGTACTTGATGGTAATGTGTCATGTCTAGAGGCAAAACACACGAATCCTCACGTTTGCAATTTGTGCTCGTGCAAAATTTCTTTATTTAGTCTGCATGGGTTTGCATAGTTTAGAATGTTCTATCATCTTTCTCCCACTATGACTCTGAGACAATTACTGGTATGCATAACTACGGTATGTGGTTCAAAGCATTCGGGAACATCAACTACACTGTTGGTCAGACTGCAATGGAACTACCAAGGTTCACTGTGGCGACAACCATTCGCCAAAAGTACTTTCTGAAGCACCACCGATTACCATTTCTCATGTTCTCTTCGAGAACATTCTCTAAAAGGGTTATGAAACGTTCTCCACTGAGAGACCACCACGAGCAAGCACCCTATTCACGTCAACGCTTGAACCTGAGGACTTGTTGAAGAATACTCTGGTCTGACGAAAACCGATTCCTACTTCACGTGACTGATGGACGTTTGGGAGTTTGAGAGTTTACAGGCAGTGACAAACAACATTTGAAGCATTCAACCAACTGTTGCCTTTGGTGAGGGTTCGGCCCTGGTGTGAGGGTGTGTCTCTCATGACTGTAAACCGTACTTGATGACTGTGCACGGGAATCAGACAGGTCATAGTTTATTCAGACAGTGTTGCTTCCCAGTTCTAATAATCACCCCCTTGTAGCAATACCTGTATTTATGAATGACAACGCGAAGCAACACCGTCCTCATACAGTGACAGCTTACATTAATGCAGAATAATGTAGCTGCTCAGCCCCGAAGGTCCGCCATATGCCCCGACCTGAACCTCTTGGAACTCTTTTCGGATTTTATCGGCTTCCCTCTGCAACTGATACGACATATGGGGCGGTTATAAACACGCCATGTTGACTGATCTACTCTCGAGCTCCATGTGGCAGGTATCATTCTCAGCCAAAACCGATGTTTATGATTTTTGCCATTTCCATTGCTGAAACATTGATGGGAACCGTCCTATTTGTGTGTGTGTTTGTTGTAAAGACAATTTTGCAGAAACAAAAATGATGCAGCTTTGTAAAAAAATACCGGGATGCTTAAGTTTTTCCAGGTGTATAAACCAATCCACCTGAAGCCGCTTATGAAACAGTCGTTTCTAAAACTTCATACGCCTAAAACACAAAGAATCTTCCATTTCCTGAAATGTTTTCATACGAACAGTAAGATCTCTGCGAAGACACGGAAATTGGTATCGTTATTCGTGTTGAGAAGTACTTTGATATAAAACATCAGAAAATAACTAGTCTCAATGGTCTGCCGAAATAGATACCATTATGTGTAAGAGGCAGAACATCGGTGAAGTATATCTCATGTCTGAGCAACAGGAGCAATAGCACAGGCAATCCAGGGGTATGACATTGGTAACTGAGACGAGGTGTACTGTTGGTGATTGAAAACGAGGTATATGGTTGGTGTTTGAGACGGGGTATACCATTGGTGACTGAGACGAGTGTACCATTGGTGATCGAAACGAGATGTACTGTTAGTAACTGAGACGAGGTATAATGTAGTGATGTAGACGTTGGTGACTGAGACTAGTGTACAATTAGTGATCGAAACGAGATGTACTGTTAGTGATTGAGACGAGGTATAATGTTTTTGATAGGAGGTATAATGTTTTTGATAGGAGGTATAATATTGGTGATGAAGACGAGGTGTACTGTTGTTGATTGAGATGTGGTGTACTGTTAGTGGTTTAGACGTGGTGTACTGTTAGTGGTTTAAACTTGGCGTACTGTTAGTGATGTAGACGTGGTGTACTGTTAGTGGTTTAGACGTGGTATACTGTTAGTGGTTTAAACTTGGCGTACTGTTAGTGATGTAGACGTGGTGTACTGTTAGTGATGTAGACGTGATGTACTGTTAGTGGTTTAGATTTGGTGTACTGTTAGTGATGTAGACGTGGTGTACTGTTAGTGACTTAGACGTGGTGTACTGTTAGTGGTTTAGATTTGGTGTACTGTTAGTGATGTAGACGTGGTGTACTGTTAGTGGTTTAGATTTGGTGTACTGTTAGTGATGTAGACGTGGTGTACTGTTAGTGATGTAGACGTGGTGTACTGTTAGTGGTTTAGATTTGGTGTACTGTTAGTGATGTAGACGTGGTGTACTGTTAGTGGTTTAGATTTGGTGTACTGTTAGTGATGTAGACGTGGTGTACTGTTAGTGGTTTAGATTTGGTGTACTGTTAGTGATGTAGACGTGGTGTACTGTTAGTGGTTTAGATTTGGTGTACTGTTAGTGATGTAGACGTGGTGTACTGTTAGTGATGTAGACGTGGTGTACTGTTAGTGATGTAGACGTGGTGTACTGTTAGTGGTTTAGATTTGGTGTACTGTTAGTGATGTAGACGTGGTGTACTGTTAGTGGTTTAGATTTGGTGTACTGTTAGTGATGTAGACGTGGTGTACTGTTAGTGGTTTAGATTTGGTGTACTGTTAGTGATGTAGACGTGGTGTACTGTTAGTGATGTAGACGTGATGTATAGTGATGTAGACGTAGTGTACTGTTGATGAATGAGACGAGATACAATGTTGATGATAAATGTAGGTGACTGAGATGTGGTCTATTGTAGACTGCTGCAACGAGGTGTATTGGTCGTGATTGAGACTTGGTATAATTTAGGTGACTACTATTATGGTCATGTAATTACGCAAATGACATACGATGGAATGCTAAAATCTCCTCAGCGGATCTGAACATACCCATGGGTCACCGAACGCTTACCTTGTATGAAAATAGTTTCCGTTCAACAAATTTTGAGCTGTTGTTGCACAGGTTTCTAAATATTTTATACACTGTGAGATTTTACATGATGGCTTTTAACGAAGTGGAGGAAACCGGATTTCACATGAACAAGTGTTGTTGTGAATGTCATCAGCATGAGACAAACACCGTCCTGCATTAGTCAAATTGTCAAATACACTAGTCACATTGTTGGAATTCAATGTGTATGTGTAAATCGATTCACAAATTGTTTGTTGTTTGTGTATTCTCACTCACTTATTTAGCCGATAGCACTTTTATACGGCTTCACGCTTAAAAGCAGTGCGCCAACAGCGCTGAGTCCAGTATATAAGCAGTGATCAGAGCATTGAAACTGTACATTAATAATGATCAGAGCACATAAGCAATGCACCAGCAGTGATCACACCACTATGTAAAACAGTGATCAGAGCACTTAAGCAGTGGTAAGAATATCAGAGCATTTAAGCAGTGCATCAGCGGTCATCATAGAACTAAAACAGTGCATTACCGATGTCATGAGCACTAAACCAATGCATTCACAGCGATAAGAGCACTGAAGCAGTGCACTAACATTGATGAGCACTAAACCAATGCATTCACAGCGATAAGAGCACTGAAGCAGTGCACTAACATTGATGAGCACTAAAGCAATGTATTCACAGCGATAAGAGCACTGAAGCAGTGCACTAACATTGATGAGCACTAAACCAATGTATTCACAGCGATAAGAGCACTGAAGCAGTGCACTAACATTGATGAGCACTAAACCAATGTATAAACAATCATCAGAGTACCCTAGCAGGGTACTCACAGTCATCAGAGCACTGTAGCAGCACCAACAGTGATCAGGGAACTAAAGCAAGTAGTGCGCCAACAGTAATCAGAACACTACAGCATTCCATCAACAGTGATTAGAGCACTAAAAAACTAAAGTAGTGCATTCACAGTGAAAAGAGCAATAAATCAATGATCAGAGCACTAAATGATACATTGCATCAACAGTGATCAGAGAACTAGAGCAGTGCATCCACAGTAACGTAGTGCATTAACAGTGAGCAGAGCACTAAAGCAGTGATGAGAATATCGGAGATCTAAAGCAGTGCAACAACAGTGATCAGAGCGCTAAAGGAGGTAGTGCACCAACAGTACTAAAGCAATGCAACAACATTGACCAGAGCACTAAAACGGTGCACAAACAGTGATAAGGGCTCTAAAACAGTGCACTCATGGCGATATGAGCAGTAGACCAGAGCACTAACAGTGATCAGAGCACTAAAGCAGGTAATGCTCCAACAGTGATCAGAACACTAAAGCTCGCAAAGTGACCAAAGCACTAATGCAGTGCACCAACAGTGATCAGAACACTAAAGTAGGTAATGCTCCAACAGTGATCAGAACACTAAAGCAGTGCACCAACAGTGATTAGAACACTAAAACAGTGCATTAAAAATGATGTGAGCACCGAAGCAGTTCATTCGCAGTGATGAGAGAAAAAGACCAGTTCATTGACAAAAAGTATAAGAAGACCCCTTTGAACCAGCAAAATTTAACACAGACAATTCTAAAATATTCAATAATATACTGAGCAAACAATGAGCAACTTACAATGAATCACAACACAGGTTTCTGGTACAATGCATTTGAGCCACAAATCTAAAGTAATGTGTCATAAATATCAAAATATTAACTCACCAGAGTCTAGGCATTTACAATGAGACCTGATATACTAAATGGAGCTTGATTCCACCGAGAGCAGGTAGGCACAAAGTGTCAATCTTGACTGTAGATTGTTGGTCAGATGATGTTGGCAAACAGGAGGTAGAGACACACAACTCCAGTATAATTCCAAGTGTAAGTCCGTGTGTGCCCGTCGGCACAACAACCAGCCTTTATATATACGGACCCAGCCTCTTGAACATTCCAACAAAGTGTGCCCGTATCAGAATTCACTCAGAAGTTTCTCGACTGTCTCGTGTATACTTCCAGTCAAAACAGTTTCATATACTAATGTTGGTTCAAGGGAGGCAACTCTAAAGCGCTATCTTAAACGGCGTGCCCCTAAAATACTGTTTCCATTGAACATAAATCATGCGTAATGTGACCGATAATAACTATCACCTAATCAATGATAATACAAATTACGAAAGACACACTCTCACCAAAGCAGTGCACCAACAGTGATCAGAGCACTAAAGCAGTGCATCAACAATCATCAAAGCACAGAAGCAGTGCACAACACTGATCAGAGAACTAAAGCAGAAAGTGCGCCAATAGTGATCACAACACTGAAAGCGTGCACCGACTGTGATCAGAGGACTATAGTACACCATCAGTAATCAAAGCAGGGTCTACTTTAAGATTCACCGCCATATTTATAAAGATAGTTTACTGATAAATGTTTTGAAAAAGGGTGGATTTTTTCTTCTATTTTTGCGACGATAATGAACTAGTGAAATGACATTTGAGAATCGAGGACATTGTAAGCTATCATTTATCCTTTTTTTCACAAAGAACGAATTCTACAAATGAAGGATGCAATCGTTTGATCTTATTTTATTTAAAGCTGAACCATTAGAAGAAACCATTACGGCAATCGGTATTTTGCGATGTTATTCAATGACAGCTCAAACTTTGCCTCACTCTGACACAAAGGAATGAAAGGCACCATTGGCTGTCTGTTCTTGTGATACCATAGTGTCAACACAAGATTAGACGCACGGACATATAATATCCACAGTCAAACTTTACTAATCCTCTAGTGACAAGGGTATAACGTTTGTTTTGTAACAACAATGATTGTTTGTTTGATTTCATGTTACAAGAACAGTGTCGCTGATACATATGACACACAAGACATATTGTAAACGTTGAACACTGCGTTTTCGTGACACATGGGACGTTGCTGAGACATCTGGATTCCCACAGATGTATGGGATACAATAGATCAATCAGAATCAATGGACAATGCTGACTGGCACTTGCTTGGTAACAGCTACACCGAAACGTTGCTTACAATAATTATAAAGAAGTTATACACTAGACATGAAAGAATGGCGTAAAGGAGGTCAGACAGACGAGACATGAGTGGCTGAGACAGCTGAGATCAGACACATGAGACAAGAGTGATTGAAGTAGCGGAGGCCAGACACACGAGACATGAGTGATTGAAGTAGCGGAGGTCAGACACACGAGACAAGAGTGATTGAAGTAGCGGAGGTCAGTCGAGACATGAGTGATTGAAGTAGCGGAGGTCAGACACACGAGACATGAGTGACTGAGACAGCAGAGGTCTGAGACATGAGGCTGAAACGTCAAGAGTAGGACTTCTAAATACTGGGCATTCTATTTGAGCCACCATCAGCAAGGTGCTGTATTCCTACAACAGCGTGGATACAGCTGGACACAATGTAGAGCAGTACAACAGCAGTCAATTAAGTTTGAAGTTAGACAGTTGATGCATAATATCATCCAACACAACGCATTCAGTTTGTCAACAGTTGGAGTGTAACACCTACCCCTGACAAGATTCAGCTGCAGAGGGATTTATGACGTTATTCGTTATGACGTTATTCGTTATGACGTTATTCGTTATGACGTTATTCACTTGTAACGTTCTCGTAAAGACGTCATGCGAGTCTGCAAAAAGTTATGGTGTAATTTTATTTTAACGATCTTTCGTAAGTTCGTAACAGTGTGGAGAATAAACTATTTATACTAATTAAATATTCATCGCGTTTATTTTGAAGTTCCGAAAGATATTCATCATTGAATGGTCATGTTTATCCATAACCGATTCATTCCCGTTCATACATGGTTTAGACATTCCACAGATTAGATTTATTCTAATGAATGATCTTCTTCAGTGTTTGTGGTTCTTTGACGAATGACAAAGGGATTCAGGAAATAGAAACACCTTGTTCATTTGTGGGCCTTGAAGATGCAGAGTTTCCGTTCACAGCGATGTTTCCATTGGGAAAAGCGGAGAGAGATCCTTTATGTTTCTCTCTGAAAAACATTCTCTAATTTTGGATGAAATGTCAGATCTAAGAATCAACGCTTGTAAGGCTGGTAACACCTAGTACACACTGAAAGTCGTGTCCCTGGAATACATTTATTGATTGTTAATATGAACGCCGCCACGTTGAGGCAAATGGGCGTACACTATCCAAAGATGCTTGCAAGTTCCTCGTTATGCGCTAACAAGTGACACAGCGGCTATTTCGGGACAGCCATAATCCAAAACAACTATGTGGCCAAGCCACATGAGACTTAATCGTCATTATTTAATCTGTGTTCTTAATTTTTTCACTACCACAGTGTACATTGGCTTGTCAGCCATCCTGTTGCTTCCAGTAATTAATATTTGTGTATGTGCGTGAGTGCGCATGAGAAAGAGAGAGAGAGAGAGAGAGAGAGTGTGTGTGTATGGGTGTGTGTGTGTCTGTGTGTATATATGCTGATATCTATAAACACCTATCAACGCGTTGGCAACTGGTGGATCCCCAGTCTCCATATTATCTACGTGCTGACACAAGCACGCACGCACACACCAGGTAAAATGTCACACTGTGCTTGTCTGACGGATTAAATATGATAGCAATAAGAAAAGAAATTACTCTTGCCTTGTCTAACGCCCATATTCATCTGTCTGACTGTTCACCATCGCAGGAAATGAAGGCTGCATCATTTATACAACAGCGATGTAGTAATTTCCCGTATTACCTCTAGTGCTCAGTTCTTGCAGGGTTATTTTTCAATAGTCAATCGGGCCATTTTCTGTCAGATGCTATTTCATTACCTTAGTGTTAATTGTATGTACCTTTGGTTCATGAGTGAGTGAATGGGCCACTTTTAGCAATGCTCCTGCAACGTCGTGGCTGGGACACCAGAAATGGACTTCACGCATTGTGCCCATGTGAAGAATCGAACCCAGTTCTCCAGCGTGAGGAGGGGACAGTTTAGCCACTGGACTACCCCTAGCGCACCTTTGGATCTTGAAAGTAAATAAAGGTATGTTGTTCTTTTCGGAGCCCATGCGGGAAAACACGGGTTGAGCCGACACGCTTCCGTACCTGCACACAGCATCTTGACCAAGAGACATGCCATCATAGCTGTGAGGATAATATTTATTATGCTTTCCTTGTTGTGTTGGTACGACCATGTCAGTCTACAGACATTGGGTGGAAAGTGTAGTTTCCTTATATGATGAAACAAATGATCGACTCTGGGCAGACTTGGTGAATAACTTCACCTGGTTTACTCATATCACTGTATCGCCCGGCGGTACATATCCATCATCAACATCATCCTCAGTTTTCAGATTCTGTCCAACTGACAGAACGCACTCTTTTGTCGGAATTAGAAGGAATGCTCTTACAGCTTAGGTAATGCCTAATAACGAACAGAAAATGTTAATGTCATTCAGATAACATTGGACTGATCGGCCAAGAATAATGCAGGATTACGGTTACATTTTGACCTCTTCGTATCTGAAATGACATTCCATAAAAATGCATGAGACACAGAAAATGCAGAGACAAGGTTTAACGTCAAAGGACAACATATGTAAATATTAGCCTTCTAAAGTACAGATGTTCGTGGTCTAATGTGGACGTGGAAAGACAGTGTTGTCGCAAGCATCTATACCAATATTCGATCCGGTTCCACGGTTTACATTCAGACCAAGGACCTGTTACTTGCAAGAATTGGCTTTGATCGCTTCTAGCAGCAAATATTCTGATAATGTAAACCTATTGCTGGCGTTGTCACAGTATGAGTCACATGTAAATATACTGTTGTTATTGGAATAATGTTATATGGTAACTGAGGGGAACTGAACGACTGACTTACTGTCTCACATATTATCATACTAGTACATCATCATCAAATATCACCATGACTAGTTGTGCATAAGGAGACACACGCGATTACTGTTAGGATTCTTTATAAACATACTTTAGTTTGTATGTATATATATGATGGATGTTAAAGGACTAAAGCCCAGACAGACAGCATAGGTTTGCCATTAAGACATGATACATGTGCTTCAGAGAATGACACACAACGTGAAATATTGCTATGTCAGAGGACACACGTGAACCGAACAGCAAAACACACTGACCTTTATGTTCATCTTTGCCTTTGGAAGATTTTCACTCCATTCATCTGATACACGACTGTGACTAATGTCCCAAAGTAATCAGATTTTTTTCTTTGTGTAAAAATAAACAAACTACAAGAGACAAATGAAATCATCTTTCATATCCACACCCGATTTGACAGATCGTTTCATAATACATTTGAAGATTACTGATATGTTCGAGACTGACAAGGTGAATCCCATATGGAGGGACGTTAGTGGAGGCATGAGTTTATCATTTTACATATACCCTCACTTGGCCCGTTTATAACGAGTTAACTTGTCACCTATGTGGTTCGCAGTGTTTGGGGTTTTTTTTATATGCTCCGAATATGAAAAATGTACCTTAATAAACCAATCGTTTTGTCGCTTAACATATCCTGATCAATTTCTAGGAGAACCTAGAAGCACAAAAGGAAAGAGGTGTTCTAAAAGAATGTCAGCAACTGCAACATGGTGTTGAATCAGAATATCTTGATGAGAAATGGTGTTTCTTCGACGTTAGAATGTAGTTTAGTTACGTTTGAATAATTTTATAGACCACTCTTCCAAAGGTTCGTCAGTTTTAGTAATATTACCTTTCAGCTTACAAACTGTCCTAAGACATGGCCGTAGATCCTGGTGATGATTCTTACAAGCACCAACGCCCGCAACTGAGCGACAGCCTAACGTATGCGTGTGCTGGAATGTTGTGTGATTACCGACTAACCTTGTAGTCGCTCACCAAATGTATTGCCTGTAAAAATTAAGTCGAAATCCTTTTTACTTGCATCAAATGAGTCTATGGAACCTGACCCCCTTTACAACCAGGAATGTTATCTACACAGAGCAGGATATTTATGGTGCTTGCAATTCCACCAGAAATAAATACCATTCATCCTCTTTTTTACAAAAGAATAATAATCCACATTCATTTCACAAATCATGTATTGCCTTTTAACACAACAGCGACTGCAGTACCAGCGATGTGCATATATATATTTGGCAGGGCATGAACTTGTAGTAAAGCCATCGTCATAAGAACCAACGAAACTCTGTCAGAACTTTAAATTGTCCAAATTAACCTGAAATCATGCAGATCTTTTAAAATGTTTGGTATTCAAATCTCAGAAATCGATACTGCTCGGCCTATATTTACAATGATATTTAAGACACGATTCTAACTGTATTAGATGGTCGATGACACCTTTATTTGGACAGAAACCGATTTGAATGTTACCAAGTACCACATCATTGGCTTATTGACCTTGCACTTCATGGTTTGTCAAACACAGTTGGCTTGAGATTTTGGTCGGTGTATAGGATCAGCTCTGACAGCTTGAAGATTGGCATGGAGTGAACCGAGGCGGTACATCTAACCCAGTCACCAAAACTGAACATTCTGTAGCTGTTATACAACATGGTGGAGAAAAAGAAAAGAAAACACCAGTTTGACGTAATTCAAAATAGTCGAACAGTTTCAGATCCTGTAATGATGTATCAATAAGTGGAACTCGTGTATATTGGTCTCCAGACATCTCCTATACATACCGGCTAGTAGGGGCGTCTTGTACATACCGGTTAGCGAGGTGACAGCCAGCCAGGATAGGGTCCCTGTAATACCGGTTAGCGAGGTGACAACCAGCCAGGATAGGGTCCCTGTAATACCGGTTAGCGAGGTGACAACCAGCCAGTATGGGAACCCTGTAATACCGGTTAGCGAGATGACAACCAGCCTGTATAGGGAACCTGTAATACCGGTTAGCGAGGTGACAGCCAGCCAGGATAGGGTCCCTGTAATACCGGTTAGCGAGGTGACAACCAGCCAGTATGGGAACCCTGTAATACCGATTAGCGAGATGACAACCAGCCAGTATGGGGGCCCTGTAATACCGGTTAGCGAGGTCACAACCTGCCAGTATGGGAACCCTGTAATACCGGTTAGCGAGATGACAACCAGCCTGTATGGGGGCCCTGTAATACCGGTTAGCGAGGTGACAACCAGCCTGTATGGGGACCCTGTAATACCGGTTAGCGAGGTGACAACCAGCCAGTATGGGGACCCTGTAATACCGGTTAGCGAGGTGACAACCAGCCAGTATAGGAACCATGTAATACCGGTTAGCGAGGTGACAACCAGCCTGTATGGGGACCCTGTAATACCGGTTAGCGAGGTGACAACCAGCCAGTATGGGAACCATGTAATACCGGTTAGCGAGGTGACAACCAGCCTGTATGGGGGCCGTGTAACACACTGGTTAGGAAGTGTTTCAAAATATGTGAGAGGTTGAAGTGGTAATTAGATCTGACATTACACATGAAAGTCAAAGGGTCGTGGAAATGTACTGAGCACATGTAAACATTGTTTACTTTAAATTAAAAACAATGCTCGAAATAATTAAAACCAATTGTGATAATTAACATTTTCATGTGAAACATGTTATTTCATACACTGAAATCTTGCAATTACACTCATTTTCATTTACACTTCATTCACCAAGCCATCATGTGGGCGGAATATTGATCGCCGACATGAATACCCTGTCCTTATATTCATGCATATACAGATGTAAGGGTACTATTTCTGATTAATTTCTGATTACAATATGTCTCTAGCATGATTTTCTGAATTATCTAAACCGAATGACTGACATTTGTACGTGTCCCTCAATAGGTGATTCAATGTGATTTTCACTTGGGAGAAACTGATTCCGTTGCAAAGATGAAAATGAGCTAATCGTCAACAAGCGTCTGACGCCGAAAACAGTAAGGTTTTTCTATAACACACTCCTAGTGTGTTGCTATGGCAAAAAGAGATTAGTATCTATAGCAATGACGGTTTGTGATGACGACCTACATGTAACTAATGGATTCTGGAATATATTAATAACACACTGATGTGATGAGGAATGCATCATTGTGCGATGACACTTCACTGGACCAATCCAGCTTAAAAACATGCACGGACTACCCATACACGGACAATCCCGACAATAACCTCTCTCCAAAAGCACCAGGACCATGGGTGAGCAGCACAGCCAATGGACATAACGCCCAGTGTGCTCCTCCGTGGGAGCAGGTGGTGGTGGCTGGGAGCAGGACCTGCGCATCGTTACTTGCAAACAGTCATCTGCCTGATGTAATCATTTGTCATAACAAATATCCTTCCTGTATCTGTGTTTGATTTATCGAAGAAGACAGAGTTGGGTTATAGATCGCGTTTATGATTACCTTGTTTAAGCACATTGCAGAGCGACCAAATATACTGTTGCAAGATTTCAAGTAATCAGTACAAAATAGTTTAAGCGAAGTGAAGTACAACCGAAGTACAACCAACTACACACACTTCTAAAGTAGAAATTACAACTGCAAGCTTTCAAGGTAATGGTCAATGCGTACACACGTCTTAAATCGCGTAAGTTCGCGATTACATTAATAACGTGATTTATCTACAGGATAAGCCAAACTCCCCAGCACTAAGAAAACACTTCGCGCGAGATACATCTTCCTCTTTGTTTGTATGTGTGCGCGCGTGCGTGCGTGGGTGTGTGTGTGTTGGAGCAGTTCTTGTCGGTTGGCTGTGAAGGCTACGCTCCCATCTTAATCTCTGCCGACGATGTTGTACTGTCAATCACTGTCCCCTATAAGGGCTGTTTAACCCCTAATGTCTTGAGCGCTAGAACGCTTTGCAACTGTCTGCCGTCTAACAGTATCATTCGTTGCTGATGACGTCACTGTCAGAAATAATTCCGGAGATGCAAAGTACGAATGTACTTGTCTCCATGGGGCTTTACACTGGGGCTGCTGTGCTTGGTCTCAGTTATAACGTTTCACTGCTTTAGACTGTTGAGAGATCGTTATCTGTCACAAATACAAATTGCTTGAAGTTATCTTCACATTGTCATAGTTAAATATTTTAAAAGCATATTTAGCCTCGCAGTTATGGGTGAAGAAAGGTTTAGTCACCATGAAATATTGTTTCCCAGATCCAAATGCTCGGTGACTTGGGCACATCTGCTGTCAACGGGGAAATCTAACGAGCGTTAAAATACCTGTAGAGAGAACAGACACCCAAGTACCGGCAGACGATCAGTCGTTTTCACCTCGCACCAGTATATGGTTGAATGTCACAAACACTCCTGAAATAAAGAAATACTCGTTAGGTATCACTGATACACTAGCTCTACACTCACAATGTGGAATTAGATCGGTTCGTGTCCAACGAGGATTGTATTTATAAGTTCTTTTGCTTCAAGAGAGGATACTCTCGTTTGCAACACGAAACTGGGAATTGTTTATGTGTGATGGCGTGGCATTGGGTTTCTTATATTATACTCAAAGGCAAAAGTTAGAGTGATCAACACATTTGCTTACATAAATGAGAATATTTTAAAAAGCAGATTAATATTCTATATAACGCACTTAATCCATAACCCAAACAGGGTTCTGTCTGTAATATTTGTTTCGAATCCGTCTTTTTTGAGCTTTCAAAAAGTACGTGGACAAAAACAGCATTAAATATGTCTTCGTGTGGCGCTAAACCTGCAATCAATCTCAATGAAACGCCGTCCATGCAGATCACCACTGAGGTGGCCGTCCACGTGTAACCAGTCCACATTGGATTCGAACCACCGAGTATTCCTGGCAACCACTACACACACAGCCCGAACAGTTCCTGGTTTCAACAGGATATTTCCAAAGACCAACCGACGACATCTTGTTGCACATGGGAAACGCACGCCGGCTAGACGTAATGCCAGACAAGTTTTGACATTACGTCACCAGTGTCTACGGCTGCGGTGGTGCGGACAACATTGCGGTATAAGAACACGTTAGTGAAGACATCTTCCCTTCACTGACGAGTCCAAATTCCTCTTGCACCGCGCTGATGTCAGAACCCGGGTTTACCGGCGACAATGTCAGCGTTACGTTTTGGCGGCGGTAGAGTGATGGTTTTGCTAACGAGTTGTGGACGTACACCTTTGCTCGTCATCAGTGGAATTTTAACGGGTCTCTCGTATCAGAGACCAAATTGTTGAGCCAGTCGCCATACCGTTTCTCCAGCAGGATGGTCCAGGAAATGATCTTGCAGCAGGACAACGCCAAACCTCATGTCGCCAGGGTGGTTCATCGGTGCTTGGCGCAACGCAATGTTAACGCCCTTAATTGACCCACTGAATCCCTAGATCTGTCCCCTATGAAAACGTCTTGGTTGACACATGTCATTGTATCTCTGCTGTGTAGATTTATGCTCAAGCTGTTGATCACTGGATTGTCTAGTCCAGACTCGATTATTTATAGATCATCGCTATATAGCTGGAATATTGCTGAGTTCGACGTAAAGCTAAATTCACTCACTAAAGATGTTCAAAGGTAAACATTAAAAACCTTTCAGATATTGAAAGCGTGTTGTGTCTCCACTGCAGTTTGGTGTGAGCGTCATGTGAAAGGCATTTTTTCATAATTCAGTGGTTTATGACGGTTTGGCAATGCTATTAAAGTTCATCAAAATGACTTCTTGGCTCAATAAGCATCTTCTCAGAAACTACGGAGATTGTAACTTGGACCAATACTGATATGAGGATCATTCCCTGTGTTGTGACCATGTTGTGACGAAAAAAATAATGAAATAATAAATAAATAAAGCTGAAATATTCATGCCTGATAGTCGTTTCATAATATCCAAGGCCCTGAGAAATATTCATGATTAAGATCTTTCCTTGAGATGCACAAGTAGTCCAGTCACCTTAAGCGTCCCTGTGGAGGAGTGTCACACCATGTGACATGGGGTTGGTATCCCGATTTTCCAAGGTTGATTTTTCACAACTAGTTTCAAAAGGATAATGTCCCTGTGATTACGTGTATCTCTTTCGGCGTTCCTCCCAAATCTAACTGATACTACATGATATATTAATAAAGTAAAGTTCAGATATGCGAGTAATCAATCTCACTCACATATTTCTGAGAATCTATCGAAGCCACGTAGCTGAGCCTCAGCTAAGCTGTCATTAAATTATAACGTGAATATATTCCACAATGTTAAGTAACTCTTCAATCAGTCCCTCGTCATGTTAGCAGACAATACATTCAACTTCGGTTAAGTGTTTAACTGCCAAGGAAACCTGTTAAAAAGCAGTATGATGAAACATAATGCTTTGACAAAACGGTCTTTCCAGAACATGACGACTCTGGTATGAAATCATCCACTGATAACCGCTCAATCTGGTATGATCTCATCCACTGATAACCGCTCAATCTGGTATGATATCATTCACTGATAACCACTCAATCATAATATTGTGAAGACATAAAATACATACGTCAGAAAATAAAACTTGTGTTCTCTGAGGTATTATTATGTTATTTTGTTAACGTCTAATTCTTTTTATGTGATAAAAATATCTATGACAAAACATATCGGAGATAAATGTCTTACGCCTTACACCTGAGTGCTAAATTGTATCTGACAGCACAATACGATTCCTGGATTCTGTCCCATGTTCGTCATCTGTCTGACATTTGGCATGTTTAAGGTCGTGGAGCCGTCGGTTACTCTAAAATGATCATATTCTTCTATTAATGCCGATATTCGATGGAAGGACCCTATAATCCAGTGTTGCTTCGGAGTGGAGCTAGGCTACATCAGAGACACCTTCACCCTACTAAAGTATTCACTTAATGAAAGAAACATTCTGATTCCACATAGTTTTTCAATGTACCAGTTTGATCATGTGTTAAACCATGTCTTTGCTTCAGTTTCGCCGTTGAGCTTCGGATGATGGAAGCTAGGTGGTGCTCTTCAAACCCATTACTATCAGTTATTACACGTACGGAATAAAGGGAAGGCTAAATATAGGTTATATTTGTCTGTAACTACCATTTGTTTCAGTGATATTCTACACTGTGTATCGTGATGCAGGAACGGGGAGACATCCTATCATTTATCTCGTCTCGTCAGCGTAAACAGAACTGTAAGTACATCCTTACTCCCTGATCAGGCGAATGTATGCTATAAGGCAGGGGACATATACACGTTTGCTGAGTATACAAATAAGAACAACGAAAGTAATACGACAACAGAGGTGGAGACTAAACAAGGGAATCCAACAGTTAAATGGGCCATCAAAGGACAAATTGTGGCCATCACTTAACAGTTTATCAGCGCTGAATGGACACCAACAATTAATAGTTAATTAGCGCTGATAGATGATGACAAGATGACAATGGACAGCTGGAAACCGAGATGTAAACTATGGGCAATGGGTCGTCTGAGAGTATGCGAGTATGCGAGTCTGCGATATAATGGCGGCCACAATTGCAGGCGATCTGGTGTATACATCCTGTGGGGTTGGACATAGCGCTGCTGGGCCTCTGCCATTGGTGGTCTTGCCGCTACAGAAGGTGACATCTATGTTCGCGTTGTAGGATGAGTGACAGGGCCTTGGTAGGGTGTAGTAATTCTGATGGGTGATGGGTGAGGTTTGGGTGTAGGGTCGCAGTTGTTGGAGGCCATGCGGATGGTTACAGGGGTTACAGATAACCGTTGAGATAAGTGAATGTTGTCTTGAGATGGTTCAGTTGAAAGCCGTGGGCATCTGGATGGCACATGGATTGTTTTATCTAGGATGGTAACAGTTATAATTGATGTACCGGTCTGTGTTTTGGAGGGACGCGTCTAGGAATGGAAGGTGTTGGTTGGTATGTGTCTCCATGGTAATTACATTCTATGGTTTTTTTGGCGCTGTATTTGTTCAAAGTTTTTTTATGTGTAAGTTGCATGTTATTTCTAAATCTCTGTTATACTCAAGAAGCCAGTGAATCGCTCAGTCAGAGGATATGCAGCAATCTGAGGGGATACATTTGTTTCAAACCATTGACTCATCATTCACACAGACACAAGATTACTTTTAATCATCAAACAAATAGATCAAAACTTTAATGAAATCTCTGAATAAGCCATGATACAAGAGTCATTTAGCATAAAATTCGGCCTTACAGCTTTTATTAACGAAAATATATTTTTGAATCCCATATCTCAATCTCCACTCACTTCTGAAGTGAGCAATATTTGATAAAGCAAAACAGACCTTGCATTTGTACAAGTAATGTTTTCCCAATAATATGAAAAAGTCAAAAACTAAGTCAACAAAAACATTTTTCTGAAGGCCAAGAATTATTAGTTCCAATGTGAGTTTGGGATTGTGGATGTTAGCACAACCATGTGTTAACCGTGATAAAATATCTTAGAAACCAATGGAACAATCAATCCGAAAGGGATTTCTGATATTATTTTTCAGAAATCCACTGTCATGCTTCTCACAGTCACTACATTTACTATAACTACAATTTAAAATATATTTCCACTTGGGATGTTAAATAACGACTTTTCTCATCCAAGTCACCTTCAAACATCTGACATATTCAAGTATATTAATCATACCCAATCCACTCTCCTTGGATCTGCACATTGTTCTATTCCATACCATATTCTTCTGTTAAGAAATCCAGGAGGATTAGGTAGAGTTAGAAGAGGATAATTGAAATTCGTAATAAGTAACTATTTGATCAAAGCAATCTTTTCAAGTCGATTAAGTTCTGGCTATCCATTTATTCATTCCCTGGTTAAATTCAAAACGTTTTGAGATACATGTGTATTAACCTGTACAGTATCTGAAATATTTGTGATTTAATGTTCCACAGAGGGGTTCCACTGAAGTTTTAAATGAGATAACTATCATTTTGTACTGTTTTTCATACTGCCAGTCCACATCACCTGGAGTTTATCATAACTAATCTTCGAATCTGACATACCAGCAGAGACATCCAGAGACTCAATAACAGCTTCAAGAGAACGTTTGCTATCAAGAAGAAAATCAGAATCATCTGCACACTATGAAATTAAATACTCTGTATCGCCTGGATGTCTTTTGTACCCTTGTTTTCACGCACCATGCCTGTGAATATTTCCACACAGAGCAAAAAAAAACAAATACGGCGACAAGGGGTCTCTCTACCCACAGACCCTTAGAACTTCAAAGAGGAGGAGGACATTTTGGTAAATCTAGTGATACAAGAATCATCCGGTGAATATGTAGTGCAAAAATCAGAGATTTCTTGAAGATTTCCTTCATGTTACCTGAAGACTCAGTCTATGCCGTTCATGAACGCCCACAGATTACAGAGGATGCATGTTTCTTGACGGACACGTTGTGCAGGGTCCTACTCATATCATTGTGAAGTGTTCGAGAAACCAATATGCTATTCGCTGCCAGAAACAAAATGAGTAATTGAAGGCAAAGCGAGGTGAGTAAAAAGAGTAAAAAAAAAACCAAGACAGTCTACTGACAAGTAACTGCTACAGATTGACGTGTTTGCTCGTGTCCAGATATCTATCACTGACACCTATATGGCTTTGCCGTAATCAAAAAGTCTCCAAAGGACAAGTGGACAAAATTCGAGCAGTAGCGATTCTAGACAAATTTGCAATGAAAGATGGGAATTTGATCAAAGTGCTTTTCCTAAGAGAAAATGGTTTTCTATATTTAGGGACAAATCGTCGGGTTGGAATTTGTGGATGCAAATCACATAGAATTTCGATTCTTGTATTGGAAGTAACTCCACTTCTCATTATATTTCTTGACTGAAGATTTAAATAAACTGACCAAAATACTCAACCTTTTGACCTTTCCATATGGAGCTGTGCATGCAAACACAAGGCAAATCTACCTGTTTCACCATAGCCATTACATTTAGGGGTTGACATCGCCTCCATGCAAGGCACTTGGCAGGACAGGTCATGGCATAACATAGCTGGTCATCTAGAACAGACGCCATGCGCATGGTTAACACTACCAGAAACTATATGAGGGTGGGGCAAATGTATGGATGAATGTACAAATGTACAAGTTTGTTTATGAGAGCATACGCAGACCAGTTTTCACATAGTTGCTGACTAGCGCTTTATGCGTACAAGATACTACTGATATCTAATGATAGGTAATTACAATAATGTTTTGGAAGGAAGGAATGTCTTACATTTCTTAAATATGAACAATATAACATTAAGTGAAATTCACCTGCTATTGTAAATAATGTTTTAGCTTTCCTTTCTAATATAATAAGTCAAATGCGTACATTTAATGGGGTGTAATAAATAACGTTCAAGGTATGACTTTGACGTATTGTAACAGTGACCTTTATAAAACTGTGATTTACATTCTGTCCAGTGTTGATATTATTGGTTCCATGTTACAGACTTAACAGTTTTTGTAGCCAAATCCTACTTGTACAAGTCTGAGATACCCATACATAGTTTAAGTCAGTAGTGGGTTTAACTACATTGATAAGAGGTATCCATGTATTTGGGTCATTTGTTATCACTGGTGTAAATGAACCGCTGACATCACAAGTTCCTCGACAGCTTAGTTATACGAATAAGTATGTGTCATCGTGAAGGTGGCGTCTTACGATCCACAACTCATTCATCTGTTGTTATTATGAAAGGAATGTTCTGGAAAAGACGACAAATTGCAGTCCCTTTTATCCCCACCTTGTTTGATACCATGATGTGTGTCCATGCTATAGCATAGGCTGTCATATCTTGGTGACAAGATGACTTTAGGAAGTTGGCAAGAAGAGAGAAGAGTAAACGTGTATCAGTCTGTTCAGCTTCAGGAAGAATAACTCTTTCAGTCTTTGGGGGCAATCTCTGTTGATGATTTTGTATGATCAAAGATGTAAAATAATAGTGAGTAAAATAAGGGTGACCTACATCATTATACAACTACCGTTAACGCTCGTCAGGTTTTATGCGCGTCTACTCATTTAACATGGGAATATGACCCACAACATGGAACCGAGGTCATTGACGTAAATTAACTGGATATTTTGGAAAGATATAATCTGATACTGGAAAAAAGCAAGATGATCGGACAATGAGATATTACAAGGCACATAAAAAGAGAGAGAGGCAATAAGATTTCAAAACTGAATATTATAATGTCATTTTCTTTGAGAAGAAAGAATAAAAATCCCTTACAACGTGTGTTTCATGTACAGTTTGACTTTGTGTCACTCATTCTGCTGATTTGCTCCAACTGAGGGGCACGTGCGCCGCGTTCACTGTACACAGTCACACCTATTATTAACAACGGGGTCTTAGGTTTGAATCCCAGTACAGCCCATGTTATTATCCATGGTTTGTGAGAGGCATTACCATTTGTGTGTGGTTAAACCAGTCTTTCAATCAGCATTGGACGTTTGTCCTGAAGCTAACACATTGTGACATAATCGAATTCTAGGGTGGCCATGTTAGACCTCTTTACAAAGTCTATTGACTTACCACATCTGTAACCATGACTTCATCGCGCCGATTCAGGACAATATGCTTCTGGACATAACACAACCATTGTCACTGTCAGCAAGTGATCATAACACAATGTAAATGAGATACTCAGCTCATGACATATTTGCCTCCATTGTTCCTTCCAATAAATGCAAGTCTCACAACAGAATAGTTGTGTGGACTAAATATTTACAGTAAATCATTTTAGCTTAGTTTAATAAATGGATGAAGATGAAAACCTGAAAACAAAGAAAAGTACGGCTGTCTGTTCGCAGTTTTTTCTGTGTTTTCTATTGATAGGGTCAGATGTGCAGATGATGAGGGTGCACACAGGGTCTTCGAGATCCTAAAGAGGTGAGTGCACATAGGGTCTTCGAGATCTTAAAGAGGTGGGTGCACACAGGGTCTTCAAGATCCTTTAGAGGTGGGTGCAAACAGGGTCTTCGAAAGCCTAAAGAGGTAGGTGCACACAGGATCTTCGAGCCGAAAAGGGGGGCGTGTACAACGGGGTCTTGAATGCCCTCAACAGGAGGTTGCACACGGTGTCAACTTCAGCCAAGTACATATCATGACACATAATATCCATAAGGGAAACGCCAGTGGCTCTTACCCCTCCTATCTTAAGCATATGTTCACAACGTGGGAGAGTGAGCAGGGTTTTACGCTGACGGCATACATGCTAAGAAATCGACCCAGTGACACTTAACGCCAACAGGATACATATATCACTGCAATGAACGACATATTTGAAAACGAGCATTAAATTTCTTTTAAGTTCCGAATATTTTATTCATGATCAATAGTAGGTCGAGGTTTTTTTCTGCCACTGGATATCTATTCTGTGGTATTTACAAGTATATCTGGTCTAATTCAGCATTAGAAAAGGAGCGCGCGCTTCATGCTGAACATCCACTTGGGTACTTTTGCTTATATAAGGAGAAGTATAAACGTCCTTTCTATTAAACATGAGATGCTGTCGTGATGATGAATTATACAAAGAAACTCATGTTTTCAATTTGGGATTGAATTTCAAGATGTTTAAGATGCAGCAGCATGACTGCTGTTCGCATATCTGTGAAGGTCTAATACGGCCACTCTTGTCGCACACATTCCTCGCTGCTTAGAGTCGGGGTAATATTTTCTCAAAATTTCGCGTATAGTTTCTTTACGTCACGTATCCTTGAAACACTTCAGTTTCGATTATTTTGCATTTGGTCTATTGTTTTCTTGAAAACGAAACATTAATTGACACAACGAAAAAAGTAATCTAGACAAAGAGGAAATGCTAGGATTTTTATTTTTTCTTAAAAAAGAAAAGTATTATCGTATCGTATATATCCATTTCACAAACGTCCTTATCCTACTTGGAGTTCAAGGTGACGGTGACGGTCAGCGCCATACTTTAGCTGAACGTGAGCTATCGTTTTACAATCGCAGTGCATGCCGGGAATCGCTGCAAGACTACTGATGAGGCGTTAGGAAAATCACTGCTTCTTTAGATCTGACATTAAAATATATGTATAAACAATCTGCCCTTCACATACCCATTTGTTTGGAGGAACACGGAGGAGTGTGATATTCTACTCTATATTGTGTGATGTGTCATTAGCCAGAAGATCGTGAAATGATGGAGCGCAACCTCCAGGGAATGGCTACAGTAACTAATTATTTACATTAATTGACAAGTAAAACCAAAGGGTTTTTTTGTGTTTAAGATGTTGGGTGTTCCCTGTAATGCTATTATGGACTGCTAGGAAAAGGACAAATGTTCATAAGGCTTTTTAAAGGTGGGTTTAATTCGAAAGCATAAATATCAAACCTTCTAAATGTATTACACAGACATAATGTTGGCTGGTACGTGTGACTAAGCTTTATGTCTCCTTCTATTGTCACTAACTGTCATGTCACGCACATGATGACGCGACAGTTAATGCCACTAAGGGTTGTCTGTTTCGGCATTGTGAATGTAGGGCTCAAAGAAGACAAGAGAGATTTTTGACATGGTTGGTCTATCATGAAAATCATTTTGGACGTAGAGCGACAATTCTTATCATGTTTCCAGTCCATCATGTTTCACATCCTGTGATTAACAAACCAGCGCTAAATTGCTGACTCCATTGTTACTGTTTCATCAGTGTCCTGTTATCTGTTTAAGAAATCTTCAGATACCAATGGGAATATTGTCTGCCAATAAACGAGTGGAATTACGAGTACAATTAGAAATTGTATACAATTAAAAGTGTACACAGTGAAATGACAATATTTTCAGCCAGTGGTTTTACAAAAAGGCAAATACACTGATGAACAA
Source organism: Haliotis asinina (assembly GCF_037392515.1). NCBI lineage: Eukaryota > Metazoa > Mollusca > Gastropoda > Lepetellida > Haliotidae > Haliotis > Haliotis asinina. Next base: position 22,075,914 of record NC_090291.1, on the reverse strand, counting down.
TCAGTTACAATCATTACTAACGAAAGCAGGATCAATGAATATAACGGAATGTGTTGTAATTCGGGCTAAGTCATTAAACGTGGGAAGGTTCTTGTGTATTACTATATTACAAAAGTTTTGATTCTTCTCTGGTTCTTCCCAAGATACACAGTGAAATGTTTTGGACTTGTGTATTTATCATACTGATGAACGCCTAATAGAGGTTGGAGGGACTGCATCTATTATAGAATAATCCGATCGCTGCCCTGAACGTCAGGATGTTAGTCATATCAACGTTATGTTAAGAATAATGTATAAAGAGAGAGCAATGATCAGAATGTTTTCAAATGTGAAAGTGATCCGTATCCTAGAGGCAAAATTAATAACATGATATTTTCTCGATAGTGTTGGAAATAAATTCAGAAACCATATCTGTTGCCTGTTTGATGACAAGCGATGTATATATGTATAGCTGGCATAGAAACGATATTAAAGGGGTAGGATATGTTCAAAATGAATAACAACTAAAAAATGATACAAAAGCTCCATTTCCACAAACCGATCGTGAGTTGATTGTCCTTGCCAAACATGAGATTAAGATGCAATTGAAAATGGTCATCTAAACGTGTATGATGAGCAATCACGATCAGAATATATAGCACACATGGGTAACTAGCCAAAACGGAAAAGGCCATGAGGTCAAGATACATCAGGCAATTATTAGGGCATCAATGTCTGAACTACATCTTATCAAAATGGCGGTCCGCCTTGTTTACATGTCGTGCATTCGTATATACACACCTGGAGAAAGGTATGGCGATACTTCATGTTTTGCATATTAATGATATGTTATCATTAAGCAAGGGAGCAAGCATGCATGACATATGGAGTGTTTCATCGGCGCCAAACACGTGCTCGGCTATCAGTTTTAAACAAAAGAAATCGACAATGACCTTTATGAGTTATAAAAACACGGTATAGCTGTCGTAAGAAGAGATACATTCTGCTGATGAAACGATATGTCAAAGAGAATGTAACCAAAGTACTGAAGAAAAATACTTTTTATGTTTATAACCATAACATGTGTTTATGTAAGACGTGTGACTTATGGAATGCATGACTAATGGGGGTGAGACCATTCCAGTGACACCGAGCTTGACACCGAGCTGGTCATGCTGCTTTGATAACAATGTCCAGCCGATTTTAGTCAAATCTGGACTGCTGGTGTTGTTCTTAATACATCCATTGAAGTCTTGTGGTGCCGAGAATGGTTGAAGGGAAGGTGTCACTCGTGATCGACCTGAACTTCCACGGTCCTCAAAGAAGTTACGTCGCTGATATTTTCGGGCCAATCAATTGACATGACAACAAACAATTCGTCAAAAAGCCCTAAATGAGATGTCTTCCGCATACCAATCAGTTGTCACCTTTGAGCTGCTTTAGGTTGAGGAGGCGCCATATGTAAAATACGCATAGCAATTTGGTTTCTGATTGAGCTATTATACAGTCACCAATGAGATACCTCTACTCCTCGCACGCCATGAAATTAGGGGTGTTTTTCTGAACCGTCAACACTTAAAATATCTGAAAAGAAGACGTTCCAGTCATTTTTTGAAGGCTCGGATCTCAGATCCATACATAATGACCAGCTAGTCAAACAATTTCAGAAGACGATCAACTGGTTCAATTCTGATAGCGATAGTACTTTTTCACAAACTAGCAAACATTGCTTGCAAGATTGGCTGAAAACAACAACTTTTAATGACATTGCAAAATCTACCATTATTTAAAATACATTATCTAAAAAGATATATTGTGAAGCGAATAGTATTTTAATTTCTAAAAGTGCAGCTGGTTTAGATAGGACCTTCCGTCTTGTCCTCATTTATATTCTGTAATGTCCTAGAGATTCCATTGATTACTGTAATGTTCAAATACATAGTTTGAATTAGGGAGACGTTTTTGGCTGTGTGACAGACACATCTGCATAGAATATTATCAGAAGCTTAAGGAAACTTACTTTTTCCAGATTGATGTCATTATCTAAAAACCATGACTCAAGGACGTTCAAACATACAATCAAAAACAACGGCGACACGTTTTCGCCCTGCCGTACTCCAGTGATTTAGATGTCGTTGATAACATAACTACGTTTTCAAACTAAATCATTTTAATCAATAACACCAAACCATGTCTAAAATCTTATTAAAACTCAAATGCACTACACCGTCGCTAATTATAGTTTACGTATGCTTCGATGAGTGATTTTACACTATAGCTATATGATAAGTAGTTGAATGATTTTCCTGAATCCGGCTTTGGCTTTAAGAAAGGTTATGTTTCAAGTACTGCACCACTATTAAATCACGAAATATGTTCAACAACTTGTCATTGGTAAGACATGTGAGATAACTTAAAGCTTTGATCTACTTATTACATACACTCTCTGTATAAGCTCTCTACACAAGCTTTGTTATGTTTTGGAAAAGGGACCCCAGAATTGTAGGTAAAACAGCACAATCCAGCTCATTGTAACAACAACTCACAGCCAATTCATAATAAATCACCAGGGCAACCTCATCATCTTTAGCTAAAAGTCTTGTACCCGATAATTTCCAAGATAGCAAATAACTTAGTTTTGTGTATACTTATCGTAAACAAGTTTAGACTTACTAGTGTAAGTGTATCCACTTACTCCAGGCACGTGTTCTGACCTGATTCCACATAGAAGTGTTTACATATGATCTGGAGTATTGTAAAACAAATTCGGAAATTATTATTGTCATGAGGTCAGTAAAGTATACAAGTGAAAATTGGCAAACAAGACTTTTCACCAAAACGCATGCACTCGATTTGAACATGCTTTTCACATGATATCACATATTTTGAGTTTTTAAGTGAGTCTAAAGTTTTGATATTTATTCATTTCTATTTTAGCTACCATAGTTGACTTCAAAATATTCCAATATCACGTTTTATCTTAAACTTTGCGTACAACGCAGTTGATAGACAGAGTTACAGTTTTCCTGGCTGTTAAAAACATGCGTCCGACTTGCATGAGATTTACCACGCCCACAAGTACACAGGTAGTTCTGATAATTACGTCTCATAATTCTACCAGTTCAATTACACTAAGCTTTACTCTAGCTACTATTTCTTTTATATTTTATGTATCATGTAAAACAATCGTGCAACGTGATTTAAGACTGAATCACACAGTGTGTTATAAAAATATGTCATCCCAAAACTGCCACATATATTTATGAGTAACATTGGAGCAAAACCTACAAACAGCGCATGTAAAGAAGAGAAACAGCAAATATTTCTCCATAATCTCTATTACAACTACTCATACAAAGTTGTCTCCCCGAACAACCTTCCATTTTCCTCGTGTATGTTCTAAAATATATTCTGTGCTCAATTTATTTGTATCAGCAGCAGTGAAGTTGCTAAATAGAACCCGAAACATGTTGGCAAAACAACACAACACCTACTTACAGGTATTCTTCATTATAACAACTTAGATGGCTATTAACGGGTTAAAGTCTTTCGCTGGTACATTTGGTTCTGGCTGCACGCGTACGGGCAAGTAAAATGTTATCTCATTATGTTCAAGAAACTGGACACTCGAGCACAATGTATACAAGGAAAAAGTGTGGCATTGAGTATAGCGCAATTACAGTCTTCTAGATAATGTCTTTTCTAGATATGGTTGATTTTGCAAAGCCATTAAGGTATTTCTAGCAAATCTTCAAAGCAATGCTTGCTATTTCAAGAGGAATACTATTGTCGAAATGGTTAAGATCGTATCAGTTGACTGTCAACTGAAACTGTTTGACCATTACTGTTGCATAGATCTGAGGTCTGGGGCTAATATCATAAGGTTTTTATGGGAATGCGTTTATATCAGCTAGCATTTGGTTAACTTATGCATCTGCTGTATTGTATTGAAGTTTACTTTATAGCATAGAAATCGTCATCAAGTACAGATCCATGTCCACACTTGACTCGTGATATGATATGTGGTAACGGTTAATCTGTTTATCGGAGCACCGTTGAGACATAGCAGGCCGCTAATTGCGGTTCATGCACGCAACGTCGACCATGGGTCTCTACAGCAAAAGCTGAGGTGCATTTCGCTATTGACCACTTACCTAAATCTTAGGATAAACAACAGGATTACCAATTTTGTTTACCTCCTGTGCATACTGGAAATGAAAAAGGTCGACTTCCTGTGCAGACACCCTAATAGCTACATTGACTAGAGACACCACTGGAGGCCACCAGTACAGATAATTCGCTGGGTGCACTGGGCAGCCTTCAGACAACGAATCGTCTACTTATGCAAGTAATTATGGGCTATCGGTAGGTACGTGCTTTCAGCAAACCTTGGTAATATTGTCACAAACGTGCGTTTAATCATTGCAATGTCCTCTTTATACAATGCCATCAACATATAGAATGACACCCGTGAGACAAGTACTGGAGGTCCGTAACTAAGAGTGAACTACCGACCTGGTGGCAACTTCATGAAGACTTCCTCTAGGGAGCCATGAGGAGACAAGTGGAACACTTACAAATAACAATTGTGAAGGATTGAAGCAGCCTGAATCGATCCCCACATCTACCCTTTAAAGGTCATGCAGACAATGTGAATCTGGCAAACTCGACCTATATATAAATAGCCTTTGTTGTTATTTATTATATCTTGCACATTAACGATGTTGGGGTGTTTGTGAAAGTATGATTCGATAAAACAATGTATTTCAATATTTACATATTGATTTAAACTCTGCCTTTCAGTATTCGAAAAGAATGTCTAAGTTTGACATGTATTGTATGTCACAGGTAGAGCAGGAAAGGCTCACTTTCGTATGTGCTTAATATCACCACTATTAGTGTACACCTTCTGTCATCACTATTAGTGTACACCTTCTGTCATCACTATTAGTGTACACCTTCTGGCATCACTATTAGTGTACACCTTCTGGCATCACTATTAGTGTACACCTTCTGGCATCACTATTAGTGTACACCTGTCATCACTATTAGTGTACACCTTCTGGCATCACTATTAGTGTACACCTTCTGTCATCACTATTAGTGTACACCTTCTGGCATCACTATTAGTGTACACCTTCTGGCATCACTATTAGTGTACACCTTCTAGCATCACTATATGTGCACACCTTCTGTCATCACAATTTGCGTACACCTTCTGGCATCACTATTAGTGTACACCTTCTGGCATCACTATTAGTGTACACCTTCTGGCATCATTATTAGTGTACACCTTCCGTCATCACAATTTGCGTACACCTTCTGGCATCACTATTAGTGTACACCTTCTGGCATCACTATTAGTGTACACCTTCTGGCATCATTATTAGTGTACACCTTCTGGCATCACTATTAGTGTACACCTTCTGGCATCACTATTAGTGCACACCTTCTGTCATCACAATTTGCGTACACCTTCTGGCATCATTATTAGTGTACACCTTCTGGCATCACTATTAGTGTACACCTTCCGTCATCACAATTTGCGTACACCTTCTGGCATCATTATTAGTGTACACCTTCTGGCATCATTATTAGTGTACACCTTCTGGCATCATTATTAGTGTACACCTTCCGTCATCACAATTTGCGTACACCTTCTGGCATCATTATTAGTGTACACCTTCTGGCATCATTATTAGTGTACACCTTCCGTCATCACAATTTGCGTACACCTTCTGGCATCATTATTAGTGTACACCTTCTGGCATCATTATTAGTGTACACCTTCCGTCATCACAATTTGCGTACACCTTCTGGCATCACTATTAGTGTACACCTTCTGGCATCACTATTAGTGTACACCTTCTGGCATCACTATTAGTGTACACCTTCTGGCATCATTATATGTGTACCCTTACTCTCATCACTATAATATTATGTGCACACCTATTGGCATCACTATATGTGCACACCTATTGGCATCACTATATGTGCACACCTATTGGCATCACTATATGTGCACACCTATTGGCATCACTATATGTGCACACCTATTGGCATCACTATATGTGCACACCTATTGGCATCACCATATGTGCACACCTATTGGCATCATTATATGTGCACACCTATTGGCATCACTATATGTGCACACCTATTGGTATCACTATATGTGCACACCTATTGGCATCACAATATGTGTTGACCTTCTGTCATCACAATATGTGTACAACTGTTGGCATGACTGTTTGATGGTGTTTATGATATAGTCACAACTGTGTGATAGACTCAACTCACAACAGAGATGTCTTGTGATGATGGGTTTATGTATTCTGTTTGCTTTAATGTATGTAGCTTGAAGACTAACAATAACATCTGTTTAGGTAAATGACCATTTGTGAAAGCAAGTTAAATAATAACAGACCAATGAATAGATTCCGTATGGGAAAAAACATTCATACCAAGTATGTGATAATGAATCATTAGTGCTTCCAGCAAGTATTACGACAAAAATAAGCGCTACGACAAACATCGTTTGCAAGAACGTTAAAACCTGTAACACCAAAACATAAAATTTACACCTGTCGCTTCGTGCGTCTTTGCTGAGGTTCCACTTCCAAGGATGTATAATACTGAACGAACTTTAAGAATAACAACTTCTCTATTTCGTGAATGTGGCGTTTCGACACCGTGGCCAAGCAGGAATGTAACATGAAGAGTATTTTGGTGGAATACCATTAGCGATCTCGATATCGCTTTTTGCCGGCATGTTACTGAAAGGTAACTATTCAAGAATACATAACCTTTAGTGACTGTCAGATTGATTTATCTCATAACATTGACAACATCACCTGTAAAAAAACACCCTCAGAAACGACATGCAAAATGTGTGGCATGAATGTGCTCCACAGATGCTGCCTCGTCGGCTAAAACCTGTAATTTTGCGTCTTGTAGAACACGTGGGTCCTAACTGCATTTTATGGACGATAATGTCCGTCTATGGATGATAATGTCCGTCTATGATGTTTAACAATATCACACATATATGGACTGTCCTTCAAGGTCACCTGATCTTAATCTCATTGAACATGCTTGGGACATTATTGGAAGATGTGTTTACGGTCTCCATGTTCACCCCTCGACTCTGGGTAAACTTGAACAGACGTAAATATTAGAACCTTCCACAGCAGCAACTTTGGAGACTCATTTGGCCAATGCAAAGATTGATAGAATTCGTGTTCATGATGGTCTTACATGTTACTGCTTCACTGTGCAAATCTGACTTGAACTTTAATGTTAACACTGTGCTCCATCAATGCAGCACAGTTTGCATGACTGTTTCACGGTCAAGTGGAACGCTTTTCATGATTTCATTTTGTTTCACCTTTCTATTGCACCAACGATGATTTGCAATTTCAGCAAATGAAAATGTAATGAGACTAAAGGTTTGTGTTGATTAACTCTTTTGTTAGGAGTATATATTACAGTCAACCTGTCAGCCAGTCATTTGGTCAAATGACTGAAACGATCAGTCATCTTAGTAAATAACTAAAATTGAGATGGTGGGCTTTTGGAGTTTCATGTGAATGGCTTCAGCGAGCGTGTGTTTGGTGAAGTCCGTTTGGTTGGTAGCAAGGATGGTGATGTCAGACCACTCTAATTGATGATTGGGAATTGATTTGATGTGGTCAGAGATGTTTGATTTGTCGGAGGTGTTAACGAAAGTGCGGTGTTTGGCCTATCTACCTCAGCTGGGCCTGCTATCAATGAAGAGCAGAGCTGTTGATATATCTGGCGTATCTCTTTGAACTAAAACCCCATACCCTCCAGGAATACTGTTCCTCTAGTACAATTTCTTAATTCGGTATAAGTACAACGTAATACAACAAAAATCATTACAATGACAAATGGCTTCCTCAGTAAACCTTGCCAGGTTTATCAAAATGTTTATCTGATTACATGTTAAAAGAGTTTTAAACTTAAATACCGTGGGTGAATTATAATAATATCTTGGTACATGAATATATTTTGATCTGAGAGAGTTATACAGTGGACATTTTAGAATTTTAGACAATCACCTTCTATACAACCTACCTTACAGCGGAGAATGCCACACCGTCTACCAACATTAATCTTGAAAGGGAGCTCACATATTCGTATTAAACATAAAAGTCTTCTATATTGTCGATTGCCTGAAGAATTTCAACATTCGATATTTCACTGTTTAATATGTGAATAATGTCACATCATTGCAAGCACTACAAGTTGTATCATCATGTTCTTTCACAAACTGATCAGCTTTATTCAGATGATTTTGATCGATGTCAGAACTTATGGTGTTGAAAACAGTTACAAAATATGACACCCATTCAGTCGCTAATATAGAGCATGATACGCTGCTTTTTGGATGTGTGAGCTGTGTTCCCTGAAACTGCAAAGCTACCAGCACAAACCAAATATAAAATCGTACTAATTCTATTTAAACAAAACTCAAAACCTGTCGACACGGCTACTAATCATCAATGCAGACCTTCCACTCACTGACTTACCAGGGGCAGTGGAAGTTGTGCATGTAAAACGAAAGAAAATATTATACTTAATCGAATTTGTATAGACCTAAAGCAGGTCTTCGGCCTGGCTGAATCATGAAACACTATAATAAGTATAAACAATAAAAAAGTAAACTCTCCACCGAAAAGCTGTATCATATGACGTGTAAGTACACGGAATTGGAAAGCCATTCGATTAGCTGTTCTTGAGTTCCCTATATACATGTATTTTACCGCCATTTAATGTGTCGTTTAAAATATTTTAACATCTTATCGTCCGCAAATTCAACTTAAACACAATAAACTATTTTAAAGCAAAACAGCTTAAAACTTCTCAAAATATGTTTCACTGACACCATTCGTTTCTATGTCAAATAGTCGGTACCGACCTTTCTGATTTCAAAATAAACAACATTTAACACTGCGGTAAGATAAATGTGTTGTAAACTTCTCACTCTGGTCTCGTGTGCGCCTTTTTGTGGCAGTGTTGTCCTTCGTCTGCCGCATCTGGTAACACTGCCACAAACAGTCGTACATCAGACCGTATTGCCCTCGAGAGAAACATGCAACTAATATCTCCACCTAGACATGACTAAAATAGACTAATACCAACGACATGAACTAAACTGGTGGATCACGATACCTCTGTGGAGTACATTGTGTCCATTCATGAAGCAACAATCTCTCTAGTGGTCAATCGTAGTTATTACTAAGAGCCAAGTGGAGAAACGGGAGAAAATCGCTTCAGGAAAGACTATGAGACGACGGATCGGTTTGTTGTTCCAGCGACTGTTTTGGGTTTTTTTCAATCCAAAAAGGAAGTCGATACGTGTCTTACGGGTGTTAACAATGCCCTTGTTACATTCGTGGCATGACTGGTCTCATATACAAACTACATGATTAATGTATCACAGAAATATTCTCAGCTGGTGGATAACGTGAACTGTGAACTCACTGGTTCAATGTGAAGCACTCGTTGGGAACAGTAAACGAGCTACACGAGGACTACCTGGCCACAAGGCCGTCTCTCCTGACCCCGAAACAGTTAAACTTCAACGGCACCGAACCACTGACGCCTGCCTCGCCATTGCTGTCCTTTGATTATGAACTGTTCTGGTAGTGATGATAGCAACATTTAGTTCTCAAATATGGGATATCTATTTCATCAAATCGAATTATTCTCAAACTGGAGCAATAAATGTAGTTACATTCTCACAATATGGTGACAAAAGGCATCATAAGAGTTAATTAACTTGGCATGTACCCTGTGTCGTCTTTAATATCAGCAAATACTATAAATATGCCTTTGTAATGTGAATATGAATCTTAAACCATGCCAAATTAGGATGTTTTGTACAATTTCTTGCTGCGGGCTTCATTGTCCCAAGTGGCTTTATAGTGGCAAAACAGACGCTCCTTTGGTCCAGATCAGTCTTTCCACGGGTTTAAATACATCAGTTTCACTTTCGGTGACAGTCACCTTTATCTGGAACCCAAATAACACTTACTGTTGGGTTAACATGTGCACAAGGTTGTATACATTAAGATCTAGAACTGCAGGTGTAACTACTTTCTTTGCCCGGCTGCAGATCCTGGTTACAACTGATATTATGCAACCCATGGCTGTCGTAAGAAGCGACTAACCTTATCCGGTGTCTCGGCTCGTCGACATGTTGTCGTAATTATGCACTGTGATATGATCATCATGCTGGTCAGTGGCTCGTCTGGTCGATTTCTTTCAGACACACAATAACTGGAATATTATTGGTTACGGGTTTAAACAACAAACAACTATCTTTTTCATTTCATCGTACGTGTGGTCGGTTATGTTTTGCCGTTGGCCACCAGTCAGGACTCAGAGCGTATTTCTTTGTGCGACATTGTACAGTGTAATGGAAGGTGTCAAAAGGTAATGTAGGCTCATATCTCTGCAGACACATAATTTGAATTAACGTCAGTTCATTGCATACCGCTTTTTGTCTCCACTGGTTGATATGGCAACACGGTTTTGCCAAGACTTTGGTTACAAGTACGATTCTCAACACCTTAAACTCTAAAATTGTGAACAGTGGAATGACATGTTGGTTTTCAGCATCAGCTGCAATTACCTGATTCATGTTAAGAAACGTGTAAGATATGTTTGATAGTATCTGGACGATGGTAACTTGCCTTGGTAATCTTGGCCTAGCGCTGTCAGTAGTAAGACATAATCTCGAGTTTTTAATCAATGTTGATGGGTTATTGTTCGTGGATGATTTGAGTACATCGTATCAAGGTGTAAATATACCATGGAATGATAAACCTTTGTACCAGTGTCAGTGATTAGTGAGTAAATGCGTTTTGAAAACGTTTAGAACCTTAAAAGTCATACCCCATTCCACTGTAGGGCTAGAAAAAAAAAACATTTCATTTCTATTGGCGTTATTAGGCTTCACATTTCTCTCCTTTCAGCCTTTTGTAGTTTCATTCGTGGCTACTGGAACAGCCACAACCTGACAATGTCAAACGTAACGATATTCGAAACAAATAAATTATAACATCAACAAGAATATACCAATTAGGAAACACGTAAAAACAGTATTCAAATCTATGTTTACACCTGAATCGAGGGATGGTGCTCTGTTGCATGCACCGCTATTGGATCAATCACGATCTCACCAAGATTACCATCTATCATCTCCATTCTCATAGGAGAAGGTAATGTCATTCTCCAAATTATATCAGTAACTAAATCTAATCTCCTAATCTCTTAAATATATGTTGAAATTTAAGTTCCCGTAGCTAATTTCAGATATGATAATGTACTCATTTATAATGCCACATTTCTCATTTTTACCGCGACGTTTGATCCGTAACAAGCATTTACAATGTAATATGTATTTGGATACTTTGAATGTATATTAATAGTAAAGAGATGGTATTCTCATAAATATCATTTTGGATCAGTTTCAAATATCTTCCATCAATGCATTTTGTAGCTGATACCATAATTCAGCTTTCCAGACACTGCCAAACACTCTTGGGTAGGAAACGTTGTGGAATGTTCTCAACAGATTAGTAAACATATTGCTGTAAGTTTGTTCCCAAACTGAATACGAATCTTAACGTCATAACACAGAGAAACCAATAAAGTACCACACACTTCACACAAAGAGAACTTAGTTAAGCACACCCTGGCATATCTCACTATTGAAGGAGCTTCAAACTTAATCCTTCGGAGCATATCTTGATCAGACGTTGATGTGTTTTGAAGCATAGTACGGTTTGTGTTATTTAATAAAGCGGCGAATTTATCAAGGTTTGGATGGACAGAATAATATTGCTTAATATACAACTTCCTAATGGAATTATAAGCAGGACAAATTACAAGGAAATGATACTCATCTTCTATGTGGTTAAAATCACATGTTATCTGTAGTCGTATATCCATGCCTAAATCCTGTCTGGGATTCAGTTATTTTATTCAGTGCCTCTCACCAATTCACTAATCTTCTATAAATGATAGAAGTGAAAACCTTGCTAAAAATACTCAAAAGAGTAATGCCTCTATAGTTGTTTGGGTTATGGACACTGCCTTGTTTATGGAGTTGGACAATAATACTGATTGTCCAGCTAGTTGGAAAAATACCATTCTCGAAAATTATACTGAACAATAATTCTAAACATGGTGCTAAAATATCTGACGAATTCTTAATTAACTCGGGTATTATGTCATCGATGCCTGGTGATTTATTGGGTTTTTAGACATTTAATGCTGTCCAAAATCTCGTCCCTACTGATGGGAGAATCCAGCATATCCTCTGTTAGCGCAAAGTTCGAGTCAGGAGACGTTGGTAGGTTTGCGTCCGCCTAAAGGCTATCCGTACTATTATCCGTATCCGTGTTGAAAAGATTACTAAAGGGCCGATGCCACTCATTCATAGTGATATCGTGTTTCGTTACGCTAGAACTTTTCAAAGTTTTCAACTTAAGGCAAAACCTTTTTGAGTCCGACATGCTATTTTCTAGTGTCTAACCGTTCTACTTTAAAGTAATCAAGTCGCTTTGTTTACATACTGTATTATATTCATTTCTAATTTGACAATATTCTTTAAATGACCTCTTATCTTTCGATTTTCTGAACTTTTTTAATAGCTTACAACGTTTCGTTTTAAGTTTATCACATGCACTGTCATACCATTTGTTTGAAATTGTCATTGATGTACTAATTTTTCTTTTCATATTTTCCGCAGCTAAACAAAGAGCATTAGTGACATAGTAATGCGTTCTCGGCTGATTTATTAAGCAATGTTTGAACATGATCGGAGAACAGATTGTCTCTAAATTGTTCAGCTTTATCGTTTGCCCAGAAAACTTTATAAGCACTATTTGTATTTGTGTAACATCCGTCAGAATATCTAACATGATCAGTCCTTACTGACAGTGTTATTAGCAATGCTCTGACTCGATACGAGTTTGAATACTAAAAGCACCAACAAAGTCGAATAATACTGATGATGAAATAATGTCATCTATTAGGCTTGTACCATTACTGCATATATACGTAAACTCCAGTTTCTACGTCGCTGCCGCAACGCCCGTTCATAATGTGGATATTTGATTCAAAATAGAACACATTCTCTTCCCACAGAGGTTTCTCCTGTCATATCTTCCTACGTAACCTCTGTTCTAATACGGCCCTTTCATGGTGCGAGTGTTCAAGACTCGCGATTGGAGGCGTTCAGATTTAGTTGTGCAATCAGCGACGTTGTTTCAAGACAAGATCTCGGTAATTTCCGAATGCATCGGGAAAACTTGCCATTAGCAGTTTGTGTTTATGGCGATTGATCTCTGCACTCTCTATTGCCAGCTTCTGATTTTCAGTAAAACATGAAATACCGAATCTTTCCTTCGCACGTTGATGAACCAACTCCATGGGGGCCACCATATTGGAGCTAAATCTATTTAACGCGTGTTCTGATTGGATAGTAACCAGGGAGATAATTCCTGTTGCGATTTTTTGCCGCAAGGGGATTTCTCGATGACCGGGAAATATGGCCGTATTAGAACAAAGGTCACGTAGGAAGATATGACAGGAGTAACCTCTGTGGGAAGAGAATGGGTAGAACATAGATCTAGTAAGGTCTCACCACAATTGTTTAGAATTCTGTCGGCGGAAAAACGTTTTAGATTTAAAAAGTCTGTTGAAAAGTCCCAATAGGAGTCTTTTGGATTTTCTGTATATTCTAATAAATCATCCTCTACAAAGTCCGGGTTCGTGCCAGTTCGAGCATTAAAATCTCCACCACATAGAATATAGACATCTGGTTGATGAGATACAGCTTCTAGTAATGATTCTTGAAATAAAAGTATTCCATTTTTACAATGTGGATATAGTTTTTCGTACCATGTTGAACCTTCTGGTTAAATGTATACACACGAGTAGAGGATGTCTCTGTGTAGACCAAATAATGCACGGTCAAATAATATAAAAACATCGTTTTCTGTTGTCATTGTCTATTTCAGATATCTACGGAATTGATCACGTATCAAAACTAGCTATAGTATCCCCCTGGAAGGTCTTCCATATGTAGATATTTTATCTGCTGCTTGTACAATCAGCTCAAAACCAGGGAAAGTATTACGGATATCAATGTTCTCACTCCATGTTTCACTAATTCCAATAACATCAAATGTTTTGATATAATCAATAACATCATAATCAGATAATATGTGTGTTACCCCACCAATGTTCTCACTCCATGTTTCACTAATTCCAATAACATCAAATGGTTTGATATAATCAATAACATCATAATCAGATAATATGTGTGTTATCCCACCAATGTTCTCACTCCATGTTTCACTAATTCCAATAACATCAAATGGTTTGATATAATCAATAACATCATAATCAGATAATATGTGTGTTACCCCACCAATGTTCTCACTCCATGTTTCACTAATTCCAATAACATCAAATGGTTTGATATAATCAATAACATCAAAATCAGATAATATGTGTGTTATCCCACCAATGTTCTCACTCCATGTTTCACTAATTCCAATAACATCAAATGGTTTCATATAATCAATAACATCATAATCAGATAATATGTGTGTTATCCCACCAATGTTCTCACTCCATGTTTCACTAATTCCAATAACATCAAATGGTTTGATATAATCAATAACATCATAATCAGATAATATGTGTGTTACCCCACCAATGTTCTCACTCCATGTTTCACTAATTCCAATAACATCAAATGGTTTGATATAATCAATAACATCATAATCAGATAATATGTGTGTTATCCCACCAATGTTCTCACTCCATGTTTCACTAATTCCAATAACATCAAATGGTTTGATATAATCAATAACATCATAATCAGATAATATGTGTGTTATCCCACCAATGTTCTCACTCCATGTTTCACTAATTCCAATAACATCAAATGGTTTGATATAATCAATAACATCATAATCAGATAATATGTGTGTTACCCCACCAATGTTCTCACTCCATGTTTCACTAATTCCAATAACATCAAATGTTTTGATATAATCAATAACATCATAATCAGATAATATGTGTGTTATCCCACCAATGTTCTCACTCCATGTTTCACTAATTCCAATAACATCAAATGGTTTGATATAATCAATAACATCATAATCAGATAATATGTGTGTTATCCCACCAATGTTCTCACTCCATGTTTCACTAATTCCAATAACATCAAATGGTTTGATATAATCAATAACATCATAATCAGATAATATGTGTGTTATCCCACCAATGTTCTCACTCCATGTTTCACTAATTCCAATAACATCAAATGGTTTCATATAATCAATAACATCATAATCAGATAATATGTGTGTTATCCCACCAATGTTCTCACTCCATGTTTCACTAATTCCAATAACATCAAATGGTTTGATATAATCAATAACATCATAATCAGATAATATGTGTGTTATCCCACCAATGTTCTCACTCCATGTTTCACTAATTCCAATAACATCAAATGGTTTCATATAATCAATAACATCATAATCAGATAATATGTGTGTTATCCCACCAATGTTCTCACTCCATGTTTCACTAATTCCAATAACATCAAATGGTTTCATATAATCAATAACATCATAATCAGATAATATGTGTGTTATCCCACCAATGTTCCAAGACACAAAGTCCGAGGTATTGTTAACACATGCGGGGGTCACATCTTCCTGCTCCGATCGTTTCCGATGCGCCGTAAAATGATGACGAGAATCTTTGCCTTGGCCCCACACCTAGTAAGAGTGTTCCCTGGGAGGGCGACGCGAACCTGACCTGAGACCACGACGGAGACGACACTGGTTACTACTACTACGCTCTAGCGAGGTGTTCCCCGCTTGGTGTGGGGGAGACTGAGTGGGTGCAGGTGTGTCTGCCGTCTTCTCGGCGTCGTCCCAGGGAGCTTCCATCAGTTTGTTACACTTAAAATAGTAACGTATGTTGGAGTTTTCACTGGGTCGTTGTTGAAGTTCTTTGCGTTGGTGAGTTGTGAGGTCGTTAGCAATCCCCACCCCCTGGTCCTTCAGAACACTCCTCATTTTCACCGACTGCCACTTATCCTCCCAATGACACGTGCGAGCTATGATGGGCCTGGTCTTGTCACCCCTCTTAGTCGAAAGTCTATGTGCCCTTTCTATATCCCTCGGGGCTAAAGGTGGGGGATTCTTCACTACCCTGGTCTTTTTGAGAACTGACAAGACTTTATCCTTACTCTCAGTGTATGTCTCTCGTTGATCGCTCTCAGGCACATTATATAGCATGACATAGTTTCGTCTGCTACGTTGCTCATGATCCTCGAGTTTAGTGTCTAATTCTTCCAAGTATTTCTCAATATCCACTGTCCTGTCATTCAAAGCCTCAATATCTAGTTTCATGACATCCTGCTCTTGTTTACTAGTGTTTATGTCCTCTCTGAGCTCATGGATGTCAGATTTCATGTCTCTAATGTCAAAGCATCATACGGGTCAAATAATATCATCTTCGCCGTGGTAACCACGAGAAGTTTTGGTGGTTTTTATGCGCGTGTTGAAAACATGTCATTGCACAACTACAGGGGGTACGTAGTTAAGGTATTTGTGTATACAGTGAAAGCCCTCTAAATCGAGGTGGGTGAGTATCGAAGGCGTACGGCGCTTTGACGGAGTTTGGATTATAAATAAGTGCAGCAGGTCACTCTAAATTCATACGTGTCAAGGAAGCTTCAGAAACTAAATAAATGTGCTGTTATTTAAAATCAACACTAGTGGATACAGCAAACCTACTGCCAGATCTCAGTTTACTTACCATAAAATAAGTTCTCGCGACTGTTTACTCAACACAAGCATTATAAAACAGTATCAACATTTTTGCAATTAATTTGTTGTTTTACTGTTTCAACCCTGTCTGTGACGACTGTCCGATCATCTCCCTTAAACCTCTTACCTAAATGAGTCATTGCTCAGTAAATCAGCGCAGATTCCGGGAGAAACTAGGTTAAACCGCATTCGGTTTGTGACGAATCGGAACATTTAAGCATTTAAGCCTCAGTTATTGCGATAACCTTTCTAACAGATGTTATGCGTTTCAGGGATTAAATACAATTACGCCTGAACTTCTATCGACAGTTACATCAAATGACACGGCTGGACGTTGTACTATTGTATTTTAATCGTTTGTAAAAACAACAGTTACTGCTCTATTGCAATTGTAGTAACTGCTGTTCTTAGACTAACCAAAACGCTGGGGTTTTTATTATTATTTTTTTTACATTTTATTTATTGTTATTTTTTAGGCTGCGTGTGGTTGTCCCATGGTGTTATGTGTCTGAAAAGCGTGCATTGGGGCTTTGATTTCACGTACGTCATCACGTACACAATTAAGATAGCAATTATTCGTAGTCTCACAGAAGTGTTTCCGATAGGCCGTGACCACCTTGGTGTTTAAAGTCAGCCTTGACAGTGATCCGCCGCACTCGTTTTGGACATTGTTACATTGTCAACGAGTTCATATGGCGTGTTCACAGGGGAACTAGCCCGGGATTACGATGAAGAGTACGTTGACGAAAACGGAGGCATAGTCGAGTTACACAAGACATGACATAAACGAGTATACATGAATGAGGTGAGTCGAATTCCAGCTCAACCTCAGAACGTTTCCAACGAGCGGCATTATGCTGCTCGCGGCCGTCGGAGCACCAAACTCTCTTTCTTCAATGTAGATGTAATGTGAACACACATATATACAGTTTTTGACAACAATGGGCAAGCAAAGACTCAACGATAGACAGATAGAGAAACAATATCACTTCATTGTACACTTGATGTGATGTGATGTGATGTGATGTGATGTGATGTGATGTGATGTGATGTGATGCGGTTAATGTCTTAATACTGACACATAATACAAAGGTGTTTGTGGGCGGCTGGACCCAAGAACATACATATTCTTCATTCTACAGAAAAACATTTTGGGCACATCGTTCACATGCATAAAATACATTAGGGTCACAGGAACCTGATATCGCACTGTAGGTTAAACATAGACCATAGATATACACTCACCTCATATATATCAATAGAGTAAAGGAGCAGCAGCTGCCATATTGGATTGTCGTGCAGACATCGACTCGTTCCGATTTCAAGCTGAAATGTACGCTAAGAATTCGGTGACATTCAAAACTATGCACACGTACCTCTCAATTATGCATGTCCCCACACATCCTGCCTGGTTTCCACGACATAACACCCATTTTATTAACTTTAATACGTCCTCAAACTCGAAAATCAAACCAAAACACCTCTGGGGTGAACGTTATCCCGCACTCGCAGCCTCTCGCTTGATCGCTGAAGAGAAGTATTTATAGTATCGGTTAATAAGACGACATGGTTTAAGTGCGAAAAGTTTTGGATGAGCTATGAATTTGACACCGATCAGGTTTCAACAACAAAAAAAAACAAAAACGATTTTTAAATTTCGCGCTAAGGTAATGAATTTGTTCTGGAAAAATTACTTACGTTCAGTGGACCAATGAGATTGCTGGAGAGGCTTGGTACTTGGTCTGTGGTATCTCGCTGTTTCTTCCTGACTTGGAGGTTAACCATCGGGTGGTTGTTGTATGATGCTCCATGCAAGATGGCGGCGTTGAGGATCCACGCTGATCGGGACGCTTGCAATCTCTTCAGGTAGACGTAAAACTTCGGGAACCATCCCTTGTATATAACGTTAATGGTCGGCACACAGATTTCACGATAAACAATTAAGCTAACCAGTAAGCTAAACAGTGATTCCAGCCGGATTCTAACACCGGTACTGAGAAAGCAGATTAAGAAAGCAGATTAAATAACAACAAATAAGACTCCCAAGGCTTGACTACATAGGTTATGGTTTCAAGAAATATTTGGACGATGGCTGTTTAGAATAAGACACTGTAACAATATCAAACTTGTGGGATCATGAAATATGAAACTTAGTACTAGAACGAAGATACGTACTAATGACAAACACCGTATATAGGATTGGCAGATTGGTTTCTTGTTGAGCACCGCACTCAGCAATATTACAGGTATCGGAAATAAATAATCGAGTCTGATCAGAGCAGATAATCCAGTCATCACATCATGCACATCGATCTCCGCAATTTGGATGCGATGACGTGTCAACCAAGCCAGATAGCCTTACCACCCGATCCTGTTAGTCGCCTCCTGCGGCAAGCATGGATTACTGAAGATCAATTGGATCTTCATCTTCATCTGATTTTTATACTTTCAATCAATATTTCAATCTTTGATACAAAACATTTCTGTGGACCTGTGAACACCCCACCCGTCCGTGTGTCAGAGGTCAAGGAGACGAGTTGAGTATCGATTTAACTTAAAACCAGGAAAATGTCATTTGCTTCGTGAAATGGATCGATGGTCCTAAACATATTTGCTCAGTATATTGTGTTGATTCAATTCGTTGGGATTGTACCTGTTCCCAAATCGAGTGTGCTATAACAATTTATGCGTGAAACCCACGGGGAAAATGAACTTCTCGATATTTATCAGACACCCTGTCTCCCTCTTGTTTCAAGTGGATCGTTCTGTGGGGCGTTCCCAAGTATGCAAATTGGGGTCATTTGTCAGGTCGTGGATCATCTTATATGTATTTACCAGTAAACCATGCCCTACCGAGGTCATACAGCGAAACCAATCTATCTACTGGAGTATTGATGGAGACTGATGGTTTCAATGATTAGCAACGTATACGTGCTCCAAGGCCAATGGTTGTTCTTTCCTCGGCAAGGTGATGGCTGGTGACAAGAGATGAACGACAAGCCAGTGTCGACCCGACTCATATCTTGCAGGGCATGACTTAGGGAACTCAACTCGCTATTGTACACTGAGTCAGTAAGTGAGTTTAGTTTTAGGCCGCACTCAGCAATACCCCAGCTATATGGCAGCAATCTGTAAACAATTGAGTCGGGACCAACCTAGATCCGCACTTGGCAACCGAGAACATGTGTCAGTCAAATCATCGAGTCTGACCGCCCGATCCCGTTATTGGACATGCATGGGCGACTGAAGATCAGCTCTAACCTGGATCTTCATGGGTCTATTGTGCAGGGAAGAAAGACTGGATAGACTACACTTTGACAACATGTGTTTTCAAGGTGTGTGGTTTGACGTTTTCTCTTCCCGGTCAACAACGCCAGTATTAACAAGAATCTTCAGTGCTCACCTCCTATAGCACACTATCCTCAGAATGCCATGATCAGTACTGACCTCAGACCCTTTCTTAACTGAACTGGTTTGGAACATAGGAGGCAGACACGTCAGAGACACCGGTACTAAACCCAGCTGCAGTTGGACATACTCTTTACAATCACCTTTGGGAAACGCGTCTCGTCTCTTCAAATGAACGGAAGTCTGACAAAGCGAAGCAACATTATGCACGACTGGTCCTTTTTATCCTTGTCGTCCTCCTGTGTTGTTGATGGCTAGGGCATGTGATTTCAGAAGTGTCATATTTCACTTCCGTTTGAGTCACGATATGGCTCAAATATTGCATATGGGGCTTCATGTTTAACTCACTCACTACCGTTTGGTGCGCGCGTCCAGTTCGTTTATGCTGTTCCATGAAACAAATGTTTGTCTTCCTGCATAAAGGACAGACCATATTCCTTCTGATTCTCAGTCTCATCTGTCCGAACAAACGTCTCCACTCACACCTCTCGGCGTCTCTTAAACATCAGCATGTTACACTTGGTATATAGTCATGTGGGCAATTTGAAATTATGCTGTTTTAATATTACCCGTTGGAAACAAATTGAAAAAGCATTTAGCCACAATGACCAATATCTTGTGTCAGTGCTGTACTCAGTCTTTGTACAAAGGAAGAGGCTATAACGGCTCATGATTCCCTCGATGGTCTCATATGTTACTTAAAGGTGAAGACACTTATCTCCTCTATCTTTATGTGAGACGTGAAACATAAAACAATGTATATGTGTCACATTTATCTGAACGATGTACATACATGGCTGTTTCATTGTCATTGCTATTTGGGATGCCCTCGTTTAGTACTTTTTGCTTATAGTCAAGGGAAATGGTGCACGATTATGAATCCATGAATAATAAAAACATTCAGCAGTTGATCATAAACCACGTTTATGCGTTTCGAGATGTAACCTATTTCCATATACGACGCCAGAGGGGTATAAAACTAATTACACCCAATATATGAGCAGTTTTAGTTTCACAAATACAGCCCCTTATATTCCGCACGGTACATTCAAACTTACCTCCACTTCACCCAAAAAGGGATTCATGTGCACAGTCGTGACTACATCTATCGTAATGCACCCCGTCAGCGTGGACTGGTCCACTGCAGGTCGTTGAAGGATTGATGTTAGGATGTAGAGGAAGAAACAGAGGAAGAGTAGTGTCGTGCAATATAAAAAGCATGGGTGCAACAGCCTCTACACAGAAACTACTGTAAAACAATACGAATAAAACAACAGAACACATAACTAACAGCAGAACATCGATGGACACATACATATTCATTATGGCCCTATGACCAAAGTGACACATCTGGACGTAAACAATAGTTCCAACATGTTCACATGGCCAGATAGTAGTTTCGTTCTTGTTGAGTTTTGTGTTTTTTTTCAGTGGTTTCAAAGACTACATTGTCATATAACAAACCCGTGGTGACATTCCCAGAACACATGACAAACACTCTCATTTACATCATTGGAACAACATAGGCTGTTATTAACTTTTTTTCATTTGGAGCAATTTTCTTTTATCATAAATATATGATATTTATCTTAAAAACCTATAAGTTTTGTGTCTTAGAATCCTTTTATGTATACTGTGAATATATATTTTAACAACCAAAGTCTGTTTTAGAAAATAACAAATTGCCATTCATTATAAATATTTGAGTGCACTAGAAGTAAGTTTATCATTAATAAATCCCCCAGCCTTTATATGTTTTTACTAAACATATCTGGTATTGTCAACATACAAGTCCCTGACTGAAATTAAATGACAGTGGTTATGAGTATTTTTCCAAGATCCAGATAATACATATAGTAAATATCTATAATCTGAAAAGTACTTTTGAGACTCTATATTTCTTTTAAAGATTATATTGATAATAACCCACTTTCATCACAAATATCCTTAATATTTACAATCACTTTTCTGTCCAGTTCTTTATGTTGTTTAGTGAATTTTTGAAATTGTGATACATGGTTGAGATGTTGTTTTATAAGTTAATATTGTATTTATCCAGCTTATCATTTCAGGGCCAAATATAAATTTATGTGAAACTAGGTTGGTAAAATCTTTTGAAACACAATCAAACTGAAAAATAATTATGATGGGTCTCATTTCGTATAATAGATGGTCAACACTTTTAGGACTTTGGCAGCAGGCTTTCCGGAAGTACTCTGGAGTTATCTGCCCTTAGTTTTCTATTTGTTGACTTCCGGGAGACATTATTCTAGATCTCTCCACGTTAGTGGCGATGGTCGTAAGTGAATGTATATATAAATGCTAGTTGCGGTGTTGGGACGGACACGGACACGGACACGGACACGGACACGGACACGGACACGGACACGGACACGTATTACTGGAGTATTTATCACCAATCGCCTCCAACGCCTTATCTTCATAGCCGTCAGACCGCTCGCTGTGTTACATTTTGCATAACTGTTTCTCTCTCGCACTAAGATTTTGGTGAGTTATGTATTTTATGACCCATTGCCTCAGATTTTGTCTCATTTGTATTGTATTTGAAATTTGTATAACTTGCTCTCTTTGCTTATTAATAATACAATATTTGAATGTTTTTGACTTGTCTTTGTTCTGTTTTGCTGGTTCTCAGGGTATTTCTTACACCTTTTGTCACGGCTAATTCTTAACCGTAACAATGGTATTAAGTAAAGTGATTGTCCTCCATATTTTGATAGTTCACTCAAGAATTCTGCCTCAGTGTTCTTCCATTTACTACTCAATATAGTGGCTGGTCACTTGTTATCTATGACCAGTCGTATCATGAGATACCTGTCACAGAGGAAATAACAGTGATGGGGCGTGGGAGAAATTTCTGGAGAGCACGTTTCGTCACCCATCATCTTAGATACAGATTGATTATTGGTTACATCGTTGATCAGTCAGTATTCTGTGTTTTGGCTTTCTCAACTCAAGCTATCATGTTACAGTAATGTATTGTAAACATACAAACTGGTATAATGTATGAATTATACACATAAGACGAATAGGAATAGATAGATACTTTGGTGATATATTGATACGAATGAATACCTGCACTAAAGTACACACACTACAGAATAAACGAAGTGACACAATACTGAATTATTATATCGAATAGCCTTGCAGCTGAATCTCGCAAAAAATTATGAACATAGGCGTGCCTATATACTGTATGCAAATGAAGTCCATGTGATTAGAGACGTGCATCTAGGCATAAACATTGCACAGAGGGACGTGACTCCATAAAGACAGAT
The DNA here is from genome assembly GCF_037392515.1 of Haliotis asinina. Lineage (NCBI taxonomy): Eukaryota > Metazoa > Mollusca > Gastropoda > Lepetellida > Haliotidae > Haliotis > Haliotis asinina. The sequence continues at coordinate 22,052,330 of NC_090291.1, read as the reverse complement.
GTCCAATAATATAACGGCGTAACTGTTTATTTTACACGTGTCACGGGGCAAACCTTTCAACAAGGATGTAACTACATATGCATTCTATCGGAGGCTGTTATTTTAAGGTCGAAAGAGGTGTTCAATTGTTTCATTACTGTAATCTGATTGAATGATTATACCAGGGATAATTTACAGCACGTATTTATAGTCTCCCTGATTATACGCATGTGTATTGATACTGTGACTGATATACTATCCAGCTTTTGTTGACGATTGATCAATAGAGACCGGGTTTGATAATTACAGAGATCAAATACAAACGTTTAACACAGTGCCCCTGCAAACTGCATAGAACACTGGCAATTCAAACCAGCCTTTCAACAGCTTGAAAAAAATGCATGAAATACCCTTGTATGGTTTATATGATATTACCTCTGTCTATGGCTTAAAAGTTTTTGAATAACCAACTTACTGTGGTTTGTAACAAATGTAGTGAAAGATTTCATTGTAATAACACTGACATGTATATTTATTTCTTCAATGCAAAGACGCGACTTATCACGTTATATTCGATTAGGTAACATTATCAACTTTAGATAATGGAAAATAACTAGTTACAATTCACTAAGCTTTAAATCAGTAAGTTAATTCAGGTCTAATCTATTCAGGCTTGGATGTAGAAGTATGTGTGTTTATCTCATATGTTTCATTATATGAACATGACATTGTAATAATGTCTAAATGTGAATTCTGTATAGGCCTACGATAATGGTTAGCAGTTGCTTTCAAAACACTTAAATACTTCTTCTGATTGACACAAAACTTAACACATCTTGTAAGAAAAGCTAATATTTGCTCGTTACTACAACATTAGTTGAAACAATAGGTACAAGGTGATTTTAAAAAGTGAAACACGCATATGCTTCTCTGAGGAGCTTTCTGTTGCCGATATATGTGGTTCTCGCTGTGAGAAACAGCCAATTACCTGCCCCATGAAGACGTCACTCCCTGTAAAGAGGAGGTTAATTTGCTTCATATATGCGTCTCTCCATAAAGTTTCCAGAAATTTGAAGTTTGATATTTTCAGTGCCTTTGAAATCATCATGTTTTCTGTCCTTTAAAACACTTCTCACTATGTTTCCACATTCAGGAATTAACAAGTAATGAATAAACTTCCAATACCCATGTCCCCGGTCTAGCTCAAAGTCTTTGGAAAATAATGTTATTGTTGAGCGATCACAGCCTGACAAAATATCTGAATCCAAAGTTATATTAAATATATCTTCCGATGCAATAAAGAAACCAACTCTGACTTGTTGTCTTAGATTGTGTCCACTAGGCCAGAGAGTTAGTCCCCACGCAGCTCCGCAGATAGCTTCCAAACACGTTCCCTGAAGCATGGATCGTGACTCCCCTACTCGTTTGCAGACAATGCTAAGAATGTCGAGGCAAATCAATATCGAACAAGAAATTCGTGTCGAATGAGCTATGTTATCAAATGGGGATGAAAAAACCCACACCTATAGTATTCCTCGGCTACAACGTGTTTTAGGTCCGGCCAATGTACTCTTGTCATAGGAAACAGCCATGGATGAATATTTGAAGAAACCCATCTCGCGATGTGCTGTTGACGCTGTGCACAAAGTGGATGTAAACTGAAGTGTCTAACATACCACACTAAAGAGGACATATATACTTGCGTGTTACTGAATCTGCGTGATCAGATTGTCTTTCCACTGGTTGTTGATGAGCTTTTGCTATCCCAAGGTACCCTCGTGTAGGTTGTCCACACCCCTTCTCTATGGGTGTCAACACAGGGTTATGGCAACCACGGTTACATGTTGACAAGGCCTGAGTATGGCCATTACAACATTGTTCGCGTGGTCTCTGCAGAAACGCATATTTTGCCATTCCAGTGCCACTTACAGCTTAACCGATCTCTTTAATGTCACTAAGTGTTATTTTAACGAACAGAATATGACAGACCATGCTTTAAATAACTATGATCTTGAGCTTCGGACTGTTGGAAATACACCGCTGCAACATATAACATAATAAATTAAGGTTCAAATATGCAATGAATATGTGTTGCATTTCAGCTGTAGCTGAAACAGAATCCAGTCTCCATTTAAAAACTTCAATTGACTGCACAGATCTGATACCTGCGTGGCTGTTATGTTGAAAACAACCCATAATTACTTTTTGCTCTGACATAAACCTAATTGCGCCATGGTAAAACGATGGCCTCTGTGAGACATCAGATAACATCATGTTAAACATAAGATTAGTTTATTATGTCTATTTGTAATTGGAGAAAGAAAACTTCCGAAAATTCGAAACGAAGTCGTTCATTATGCAAAAGAGAAATAGAAAATGAAATTCACTTTGCGTCCGTAAGAACATTTTACAGTAAGCGTCGAAAGGTCATTTATTTATTTATTTATATATTTATTTGTTTATTTATTTATTTATTTTGGTTTATATATATTGGTTTATATATATTGGTTATTATTATTTATAAGGATATGGTATCTGTATAGTACACATATCCACGCAAGTGCTATATGCTCAAGGTACCGGTAATTCCTCGATCATTGGATGTTAGTTTTCTGGGAGCCAAGTTGTATGTGGATACAGAAATGGTCATTTCATTCATAACTTGATGTGGATTGTGTGTAACCACGCCAATAGTGCAAGCGGTGTTGAAATGCGCTCGTCGATACGGCCGGGATACAATTCAAAATAAACTTTTACCGTGTCAGTAGTTCCTGAACGTTTCCGTGATAAAAATCAGAGAGATTGTCGTTTTGATTTTGCTTTAAACTCGATTTAACGTTTTTCCACGTCTGTAACGTCAGTAACTGCTACGATTAATTGACAGGTTGAAAGCTGAAACAAGACAGAGCATTGTGGCACAAGCTCTAAGCGTTTCACAGTAATTAACAGATTACAATCACGATATCGAGTGACAAATAACGTTGATGGCAGATGCCAATATGGTGGACAATTGACGCACAAGACCGTTTCATCAAATGACCGTGTTACGAAACCCTTTGTGGAGATTAGCTTCAGAGAGCTTCAGGTACTAGAGAGTCGTATCGACTACACACATGGAACCTGCATGTTCGACGTCCACATATTTTCCCACCACTGACGGACCATCAGAAGCATCAACACTGAACCAATAGTCGGACAGACTTTACGTCTTAGATGAAGTTAGATTTGAATGACGAAATGAGCGATTTCATGACGTTAGACACAACATTTTAGGGTGGTTCAGAACTAGTTCGCTCTGGGATCACTATGACAAAATACTCTGACACACTACATTGACGTATCACTGATTAGTACTACCATGGCAGCATCCTGTTTTACACACCTTCTGAGTTTCCAAGTAGTTGAAAAAGACAATCAAGCACAACATACAGTCGCTTAAAAGCAGTTCTAACTACGTCTGTTTACTATCATGTTTATTGTTTTAATACTCTTTAAATTGGATCACAGCTGATCTCCAATACAACAGCAGGAGAGGGTGTATTATCTTGAAGGATACAATTAAGGTGTTGCTAACAACAGTCAAAAGCATTAAAACAATAGTTACATCTGGTCAGTAAGGGATTGTTTCCATATCAGCAACAGTTGCGTATAATATCAGTGTAAAGGAGTAATCAAGTTATTGAAAGCAGCTGATACACTGATTGAACATCATGTGGATGTCAAGATTCCAAACGAAATGTTTGTAATTTCAAATGGAAACCACGTTAAAGCTGACTGCATGTTTACATTTTATGTTTCAACACCACTATCCCTCGAGGCAAAGGTAAGGCTATATTCTTTGAGATAGATACAGCTTTATTTTCAAAGGTCCAGGATCAAAGCAAATATCTTCACATGTTCTTCCGGTGTTTAAAATGCGAGAGTTCGACAAAGACGTCATGTATGGTATACAAGACATATGACTCGAGTCGGTGTGTTGGTTCCACAAGATCGTGACCTACAGAACCTACAGACGTGTTCACGCCCTCACTGCATCTACTACTGACACGACAATTCTTACTGGTTGAGTCAAATGGATTGGGGTAGTGGGAGTGGGGCAACCTCCTTTGGCTGCACCATATACTGTGGCATTAAGTCATTTTCAAAAGGGGGAAGAGAGTGAGTTGGGTGATCTTTGGATCATCGATTGTATCATCATCTTCTTCTTCTTCTTCTTCTTCTTCTTCTTCTTCTTCTTCTTCTTCTTCTTCTTCTTCTTCATAAGGTGTTTGGTTGTAAGTTTAATGTTACCAAGTACGTTCCCAGAGTGGAAAACAAAAAAACCCCGTAAATCCGTAGCAAGATCCCCTTTTTGCATGTATTCGCCAAGCCTAAAGCAGTGACGTCTCTTCTTCGGCGTTTAATTGGAAAAGGTGCAAGACTATACTTCGGAAATAAATGAATTATTACATTCATGCCCATGAGATATCGGTTTTTTCATTACAACTCCTCATACATTTCCAAGTGCATCGCTTTAAATAGACACGGACTATACTTAGGGCTCGTTTGGTAATCTATATTCTTCTCAGGAGTAATATGATCGGCTGGTAAAAGTTGTATTTGCTCTGATATGACAATACGAACAAAAACATACCGTTCAGAATAGTTCCCTATACACAGGACATCACATAATGCTTAGGGCGAAATCAGCATGGAGGCCTCCAGCTGTGCTGTAACATGTAATTGAATATTTGGGTTTACATGTTACCAGGATGTCTTGATTGTGATGTAGACCAAGCACTCTATAATCACTCCGGCTGCTATCACTCCTCGATCACTCCTCGATATATGTTTCCTCTGTGAAAAAGAAAAAGCACAATTAATGGTTAATGTATGGTCAATGATGACCTAATTTCAAACATGGCAGTATTATATTCAGTTCCAATGGTAAAACAGGAAAAAGGTCAACGTACATGCGTTGATTCGACGAAATATTTCAATGACCAAGACGGGATATGCAAGCTCCCTCAGGTCATCTAAATGCAAGTATATTTTAAGTTCATATACAATATACAGGGCAAGCGATTGGGCATTAGTGATACAATTCTCAAACGTCTAATATTTGGATAGGTCCACACCTGTAAAGCTGAACAATGTTCAGTTCAGCAAATTCGTTACTTTACAAACTTCCAAAACCTGAATATCCAGAAAAACCTAAAACCACAGAAGACTATTAAAGCCACTTGGTCAGAGGAAAAAGCCAGTATCTGATGTTACCACGTTGAGCATCGATAACAGCTTGGCAGTGGATAAAAACGAGATGCTTAATGCTGTCTTGAGGACATCCCTATGCTGTCTTTTGATGCTCTTGCTTAAGTGCTGCCTGCCGTTCTTGTAGTGTCTCAGGTGACGGAGTATCCCATACATGCTCAATGGGGAGCAAATAGGGCAACACCTGAACGTTGTTTTCCTGGTAAACACATGCAACGCGAGGTCGAGCATTGTCATGCTGGCAAGATCCCCCGTTTGCGTTGTGTCAAGGCGGTACGTCGAACCGGTTTCCTGGCAAAACGTCCGACTTCTCGTTTAATGGAATTTATTCAATAAGGTGAAGGGAAATAATTATTCACATATATTAAGGAAATATTATTTTCAACTTATATCTAACACTTAGTTCAAAATACATTAGGTTTGAATATTTATGAAAGACTCCACTGACTTTATATCAAGACTCTACATCCACTGACGTCTCTGTTCCAGAGGACGACATTACTAATTTCACAAACGACACGTTGAATGAAAAGGTACCGTATTTACATACCCTCTTCTGTGTGTAGGCCTATGGCTAAGACGGTACTGTATTTACATACCCTCACCTTCCTGTAGGCCTATGGACATGACGGTACTGTATTTACATACCCTCTTCTATGTGTAGGTCTATGACTATGACGGTACTGTATTTACAAACCCTCTTCTATGTGTAGGTCTATGACTATGGCGGTACTGTATTTACATACACTCTTCTATGTGTAGGTCTATGACAATGGCGGTACTGTATTTACATACCCTCACCTTTCCGTAGGCCTATGGCTATGACGGTACTGTATTTACATACCCTCACCTTCCTGTAGGCCTATGGCTATGACGGTACTGTATTTACATACCCTCTTCTATGTGTAGGTCTATGACTATGACGGTACTGTATTTACATACCCTCTTCTATGTGTAGGTCTATGACTATGACGGTACTGTATTTACATACCCTCTTCTATGTGTAGGTCTATGACTATGGCGGTACTGTATTTACATACCCTCTTCTATGTGTAGGTCTATGACTATGGCGGTACTGTATTTACATACCCTCTTCTATGTGTAGGTCTATGACAATGGCGGTACTGTATTTACATACCCTCACCTTCCCGTAGGCCTATGGCTATAACGGTACTGTATTTACATACCCTCACCTTCCCGTAGGCCTATGGCTATGACGGTACTGTATTTACATACCCTCACCTTCCCGTAGGCCTGTGACTATGACGGTACTGTATTTACATACACTCTTCTATGTGTAGGTCTATGACAATGGCGGTACTGTATTTACATACCCTCACCTTCCCGTAGGCCTAAGGCTATGACGGTACTGTATTTACATACCCTCTTCTATGTGTAGGTCTATGGCTATGACGGTACTGTATTTACACACCCTCTTCTATGTGTAGGTCTATGACTATGACGGCACTGTATTTACAAACCCTCTTCTATGTGTAGGTCTATGACTATGACGGTACTGTATTTACATACCCTCTTCAGTGTGCAGGCCTATGGCTATGACGGTACTGTATTTACACACCCTCTTCTATGTGTAGGTCTATGACAATGGCGGTACTGTATTTACATACCCTCACCTTCCCGTAGGCCTATGACAATGACGGTACTGTATTTACATACACTCTTCTATGTGTAGGTCTATGACAATGGCGGTACTGTATTTACATACCCTCACCTTCCCGTAGGCCTATGGCTATGACGGCACTGTATCTACATACCCTCACCTTCCCGTAGGCCTATGACTATGGCGGTACTGTATTTACATACCTCACCTTTCCGTAGGCCTATGGCTATGACGGTACTGCATTTACATACCCTCTTCTATGTGTAGGTCTATGGCTATGTCGGTACTGTATTTACACACCCTCTTCTATGTGTAGGTCTATGACTATGACGGCACTGTATTTACATACCCTCTTCTATGTGTAGGTCTATGGCTATGTCGGTACTGTATTTACATACCCTCTTCTATGTGTAGGTCTATGACTATGACGGTACTGTATTTACATACCCTCTTCTATGTGTAGGTCTATGACTATGACGGTACTGTATTTACATACCCTCTTCTATGTGTAGGTCTATGACTATGACGGTACTGTATTTACATACCCTCTTCTATGTGTAGGTCTATGGCTATGTCGGTACTGTATTTACACACCCTCTTCTATGTGTAGGTCTATGACTATGACGATACTGTATTTACATACCCTCTTCTATGTGTAGGTCTATGACTATGACGGTACTGTATTTACATACCCTCTTCTATGTGTAGGTCTATGACAATGACGGTACTGTATTTACATACCCTCTTCTATGTGTAGGTCTATGACTATGGCGGCACTGTATTTACATACACTCTTCTATGTGTAGGTCTATGACAATGGCGGTACTGTATTTACATACCCTCACCTTCCCGTAGGCCTATGGCTATGACGGTACTGTATTTACATACCCTCACCTTCCCGTAGGCCTATGACTATGGCGGTACTGTATTTACATACACTCTTCTATGTGTAGGTCTATGACAATGGCGGTACTGTATTTACATACACTCTTCTATGTGTAGGTCTATGACTATGGCGGTACTGTATTTACATACCCTCACCTTCCTGTAGGTCTATGACTATGACGGTACTGTATTTACACACCCTCTTCTATGTGTAGGCCTATGGCTATGACGGTACTGTATTTACATACACTCTTCTATGTGTAGGTCTATGACTATGACGGTACTGTATTTACATACCCTCACCTTCCCGTAGGCCTATGACTATGACGGTACTGTATTTACATACCCTCTTCTACGTGTAGGTCTATGACTGTGGCGGTACTGTATTTACATACCCTCACCTTCCCCTAGGCCTATGGCTATGACGGTACTGTATTTACATACCCTCACCTTCTCGTAGGCCTATGACTATGACGGTACTGTATTTACATACCCTCACCTTCCTGTAGGCCTATGGCTATGACGGTACTGTATTTACACACCCTCTTCTATGTGTAGGCCTATGGCTATGACGGTACTCTATTTACATACACTCTTCTATGTGTAGGCCTATGACTATGACGGTACTGTATTTACATACCCGCACCTTCCTGTAGGTCTATGGCTATGACGGTACTGTATTTACATACACTCTTCTATGTGTAGGTCTATGGCTATGACGGTACTGTATTTACACACCCTCTTCTGTGTGTAGGCCTATGGCTATGACGGTACTGTATTTACATACCCTCTTCTGTGTGTAGGCCTATGGCTATGACGGTACTGTATTTACATACCCTCTTCTATGTGTAGGTCTATGGCTATAACGGAACTGTATTTACATACCCTCTTCTGTGTGTAGGCCTATGGCTATGACGGTACTGTATTTACACACCCTCTTCTATGTGTAGGCCTATGGCTATGACGGTACTGTATTTACATACACTCTTCTATGTGTAGGCCTATGACTATGACGGTACTGTATTTACAAACCCTCACCTTCCTATAGGCCTATGGCTATGACGGTACTGTATTTACATACCCTCTTCTATGTGTAGGTCTATGGCTATGACGGTACTGTATTTACATACCCTCTTCTATGTGTAGGTCTATGGCTATGACGGTACTGTATTTACATACCCTCACCTTCCTGTACGTCTATGGCTATGACGGTACTGTATTTACATACCCTCTTCTATGTGTAGGTCTATGGCTATGACGGTACTGTATTTACATACCCTCACCTTCCTGTAGGTCTATGACTATGACGGTACTGTATTTACACACCCTCACCTTCCTGTAGGCCTATGGCTATGACGGTACTGTATTTACACACCCTCTTCTATGTGTAGGCCTATGGCTATGACGGTACTGTATTTACATACACTCTCCTATGTGTAGGTCTATGGCTATGACGGTACTGTATTTACATACCCTCACCTTCCTGTAGGCCTATGGCTATGACGGTACTATATTTACATACACTCTTCTATGCGTAGGTCTATGACTATGACGGTACTGTATTTACATACCCTCACCTTCCCGTAGGCCTATGGCTATGACGGTACTGTATTTACATACCCTCACCTTCCCGTAGGCCTATGGCTATGACGGTACTGTATTTACATACCCTCTTCTATGTGTAGGCCTATGGCTATGACGGTACTGTATTTACATACCCTTTTCTATGTGCAGGCCTATGGCTATGACGGTACTGTATTTACATACCCTCTTCTATGTGTAGGTCTATGGCTATGACGGTACTGTATTTACATACCCTCACCTTCCTGTAGGTCTATGGCTATGACGGTACTGTATTTACATACCTTCTTCTATGTGTAGGTCTATGGCTATGACGGTACTGTATTTACATACCCTCACCTTCCTGTAGGTCTATGACTATGACGGTACTGTATTTACATACCCTCTTCTATGTGTAGGCCTATGGCTATGACGGAACTGTATTTACATACCCTTTTCTATGTGGTGGCCTATGGCTATGACGGTACTGTATTTACATACACTCTTCTATGTGTAGGTCTATGGCTATGACGGTACTGTATTTACATACACTCACCTTCCTGTAGGCCTATGGAAATGACGGTGCTGTATTTACATACCCTCTTCTATGTGTAGGTCTATGACTATGACGGTACTGTATTTACATACCCTCACCTTCCCGTAGGCCTATGGCTATGACGGTACTGTATTTACATACCCTCACCTTCCCGTAGGCCTATGGCTATGACGGTACTGTATTTACATACCCTCTTCTATGTGTAGGCCTATGGCTATGACGGTACTGTATTTACATACCCTTTTCTATGTGCAGGCCTATGGCTATGACGGTACTGTATTTACATACACTCTCCTATGTGTAGGTCTATGACTATGACGGTACTGTATTTACATACCCTCTTCTGTGTGCAGGCCTATGGCTATGACGGTACTGTATTTACATACACTCTTCTCTGTGCAGGCCTATGGCTATGACGTTACTGTATTTACATACACTCTTCTATGTGTAGGTCTATGACTATGGCGGTACTGTATTTACATACCCTCACCTTCCCGTAGGCCTATGGCTATGACGGTACTGTATTTACATACCCTCACCTTCCCGTAGGCCTATGACTATGACGGTACTGTATTTACATACCCTCACCTTCCTGTAGGCCTATGGCTATGACGGTACTGTATTTACATACCCTCACCTTCCCGTAGGCCTATGGCTATGACGGTACTGTATCTACATACCCTCACCTTCCCGTAGGCCTATGACTATGGCGGTACTGTATTTACATACCTCACCTTCCCGTAGGCCTATGGCTATGACGGTACTCTATTTACATACCCTCTTCTATGTGTAGGTCTATGACTATGTCGGTACTGTATTTACACACCCTCTTCTATGTGTAGGTCTATGACTATGACGATACTGTATTTACATACCCTCTTCTATGTGTAGGTCTATGACTATGGCGGTACTGTATTTACATACCCTCTTCTATGTGTAGGTCTATGACTATGACGGTACTGTATTTACATACCCTCTTCTATGTGTAGGTCTATGACTATGGCGGCACTGTATTTACATACACTCTTCTATGTGTAGGTCTATGACAATGGCGGTACTGTATTTACATACCCTCACCTTCCCGTAGGCCTATGGCTATGACGGTACTGTATTTACATACCCTCACCTTCCCGTAGGCCTATGACTATGGCGGTACTGTATTTACATACACTCTTCTATGTGTAGGTCTATGACAATGGCGGTACTGTATTTACATACACTCTTCTATGTGTAGGTCTATGACTATGGCAGTACTGTATTTACATACCCTTACCTTCCTGTAGGTCTATGACTATGACGGTACTGTATTTACATACCCTCTTCTATGTGTAGGCCTATGGCTATGACGGTACTGTATTTACATACACTCTTCTATGTGTAGGTCTATGACTATGACGGTACTGTATTTACATACCCTCACCTTCCCGTAGGCCTATGACTATGACGGTACTGTATTTACATACCCTCTTCTATGTGTAGGTCTATGACTGTGGCGGTACTGTATTTACATACCTTCACCTTCCCGTAGGCCTATGGCTATGACGGTACTGTATTTACATACCCTCACCTTCCCGTAGGCCTATGACTATGACGGTACTGTATTTACATACCCGCACCTTCCTGTAGGCCTATGGCTATGACGGTACTGTATTTACACACCCTCTTCTATGTGTAGGCCTATGGCTATGACGGTACTGTATTTACATACACTCTTCTATGTGTAGGCCTATGACTATGACGGTACTGTATTTACATACCCTCACCTTCCTGTAGGCCTATGGCTATGACGGTACTGTATTTACATACACTCTTCTATGTTTAGGTCTATGGCTATGACGGTACTGTATTTACATACCCTCTTCTGTGTGTAGGCCTATGGCTATGACGGTACTGTATTTACACACCCTCTTCTGTGTGTAGGCCTATGGCTATGACGGTACTGTATTTACATACCCTCTTCTATGTGTAGGTCTATGGCTATGACGGTACTGTATTTACATACCCTCTTCTGTGTGTAGGCCTATGGCTATGACGGTACTGTATTTACACACCCTCTTCTATGTGTAGGCCTATGGCTATGACGGTACTGTATTTACATACACTCTTCTATGTGTAGGCCTATGACTATGACGGTACTGTATTTACATACCCTCACCTTCCTATAGGCCTATGGCTATGACGGTGCTGTATTTACATACCCTCTTCTATGTGTAGGTCTATGGCTATGACGGTACTGTATTTACATACCCTCTTCTATGTGTAGGTCTATGGCTATGACGGTACTGTATTTACATACCCTCACCTTCCTGTAGGTCTATGGCTATGACGGTACTGTATTTACATACCCTCTTCTATGTGTAGGTCTATGGCTATGACGGTACTGTATTTACATACCCTCACCTTCCTGTAGGTCTATGACTATGACGGTACTGTATTTACACACCCTCACCTTCCTGTAGGCCTATAGCTATGACGGTACTGTATTTACACACCCTCTTCTATGTGTAGGCCTATGGCTATGACGGTGCTGTATTTACATACACTCTTCTATGTGTAGGTCTATGGCTATGACGGTACTGTATTTACATACCCTCACCTTCCTGTAGGCCTATGGCTATGACGGTACTATACTTACATACACTCTTCTATGCGTAGGTCTATGACTATGACGGTACTGTATTTACATACCCTCACCTTCCCGTAGGCCTATGGCTATGACGGTACTGTATTTACATACCCTCACCTTCCCGTAGGCCTATGGCTATGACGGTACTGTATTTACATACCCTCTTCTATGTGTAGGCCTATGGCTATGACGGTACTGTATTTACATACCCTTTTCTATGTGCAGGCCTATGGCTATGACGGTACTGTATTTACATACCCTCTTCTATGTGTAGGTCTATGGCTATGACGGTACTGTATTTACATACCCTCACCTTCCTCTAGGTCTATGGCTATGACGGTACTGTATTTACATACCCTCTTCTATGTGTAGGTCTATGGCTATGACGGTACTGTATTTACATACCCTCACCTTCCTGTAGGTCTATGACTATGACGGTACTGTATTTACATACCCTCTTCTATGTGTTGGCCTATGGCTATGACGGTACTGTATTTACATACCCTTTTCTATGTGGTGGCCTATGGCTATGACGGTACTGTATTTACATACACTCTTCTATGTGTAGGTCTATGGCTATGACGGTATTGTATTTACATACACTCACCTTCCCGTAGGCCTATGGCTATGACGGTGCTGTATTTACATACCCTCTTCTATGTGTAGGTCTATGACTATGACGGTACTGTATTTACATACCCTCACCTTCCCGTAGGCCTATGGCTATGACGGTACTGTATTTACATACCCTCACCTTCCCGTAGGCTTATGGCTATGACGGTACTGTATTTACATACACTCTTCTATGTGTAGGTCTATGACTATGACCTTCCCGCAGGCCTATGACTATGACGGTACTGTATTTACATACCCTCACCTTCCTGTAGGCCAATGGCTATGACGGTACTGTATGTACATACCCTCTTCTATGTGTAGGTCTATGGATATGACGGTACTGTATTTACATACACTCTTCTATGTGTAGGCCTATGGCTATGACGGTACTGTATTTACATACACTCTTCTATGTGTAGGTCTATGACTATGGCGGTACTGTATTTACACACCCTCTTCTATGTGTAGGTCTATGACTATGACGGTACTGTATTTACATACACTCTTCTATGTGTAGGTCTATGACTATGACGGTACTGTATTTACATACACTCACCTTCCCGTAGGCCTATGGCTATGACGGTACTGTATTTACATACACTCTTCTATGTGTAGGTCTATGACTATGACGGTACTGTATTTACATACACTCACCTTCCTGTAGGCCTATGGTTATGACGGTACTGTATTTACATACACTCTTCTATGTGTAGGTCTATGACTATGACCTTCCCGTAGGCCTATGACTATGACGGTACTGTATTTACATACCCTCACCTTCCTGTAGGCCTATGGCTATGACGGTACTGTATTTACATACCCTCTTCTATGTGTAGGCCTATGGATATGACGGTACTGTATTTACATACACTCTTCTATGTGTAGGCCTATGGCTATGACGGTACTGTATTTACATACACTCTTCTATGTGTAGGTCTATGACTATGGCGGTACTGTATTTACACAACCTCTTCTATGTGTAGGTCTATGGATATGACGGTACTGTATTTACATACACTCTTCTATGTGTAGGCCTATGGCTATGACGGTACTGTATTTACATACACTCTTCTATGTGTAGGTCTATGACTATGGCGGTACTGTATTTACACACCCTCTTCTATGTGTAGGTCTATGACTATGACGGTACTGTATTTACATACACTCTTCTATGTGTAGGTCTATGACTATGACGGTACTGTATTTACATACACTCACCTTCCCGTAGGCCTATGGCTATGACGGTACTGTATTTACATACACTCTTCTATGTGTAGGTCTATGACTATGACGGTACTGTATTTACATACACTCACCTTCCTGTAGGCCTATGGCTATTACGGTACTGTATTTACATACACTCTTCTATGTGTAGGTCTATGACTATGACCTTCCCGTAGGCCTATGACTATGACGGTACTGTATTTACATACCCTCACCTTCCTGTAGGCCTATGGCTATGACGGTACTGTATTTACATACCCTCTTCTATGTGTAGGCCTATGGATATGACGGTACTGTATTTACATACACTCTTCTATGTGTAGGCCTATGGCTATGACGGTACTGTATTTACATACACTCTTCTATGTGTAGGTCTATGACTATGGCGGTACTGTATTTACATACCCTCTTCTATGTGTAGGTCTATGACTATGACGGTACTGTATTTACATACACTCTTCTATGTGTAGGCCTATGTCTATGACGGTACTGTATTTACATACACTCTTCTATGTGTAGGTCTATGACTATGACGGTACTGTATTTACACACCCTCTTCTATGTGTAGGTCTATGACTATGACGGTACTGTATTTACATACACTCTTCTATGTGTAGGTCTATGACTATGACGGTACTGTATTTACATACACTCACCTTCCCGTAGGCCTATGGCTATGACGGTACTGTATTTACATACACTCTTCTATGTGTAGGTCTATGACTATGACGGTACTGTATTTACATACACTCACCTTCCTGTAGGCCTATGGCTATGACGGTACTGTATTCACATACACTCTTCTATGTGTAGGTCTATGACTATGACCTTCCCGTAGGCCTATGACTATGACGGTACTGTATTTACATACCCTCACCTTCCTGTAGGCCTATGGCTATGACGGTACTGTATTTACATACCCTCTTCTATGTGTAGGTCTATGGATATGACGGTACTGTATTTACATACACTCTTCTATGTGTAGGTCTATGACTATGACGGTACTGTATTTACATACACTCACCTTCCCGTAGGCCTATGGCTATGACGGTACTGTATTTACATACACTCTTCTATGTGTAGGTCTATGACTATGACGGTACTGTATTTACATACACTCACCTTCCCGTAGGCCTATGACTATGACGGTACTGTATTTACATACCCTCACCTTCCTGTAGGCCTATGGCTATGACGGTACTGTATTTACATACCCTCTTCTATGTGTAGGTCTATGGATATGACGGCACTGTATTTACATACACTCTTCTATGTGTAGGCCTATGGCTATGACGGTACTGTATTTACATACCCTCACCTTCCCGTAGGCCTAAGGCTATGACGGTACTGTATTTACATACCCTCTTCTATGTGTAGGCCTATGGCTATGACGGTACTGTATTTACATACACTCTTCTATGTGTAGGTCTATGACTATGGCGGTACTGTATTTACATACCCTCTTCTATGTGTAGGCCTATGGCTATGACGTTACTGTATTTACATACACTCTTCTATGTGTAGGTCTATGACTATGGCGGTACTGTATTTACATACCCTCACCTTCCCGTAGGCCTATGGCTATGACGGTACTGTATTTACATACCCTCACCTTCCCGTAGGCGTATGACTATGACGGTACTGTATTTACATACCCGCACCTTCCTGTAGGCCTATGGCTATGACGGTACTGTATTTACACACCCTCTTCTATGTGTAGGCCTATGGCTATGACGGTACTGTATTTACATACACTCACCTTCCTGTAGGCCTATGGCTATGACGGTACTGTATTTACATACCCTCTTCTATGTGTAGGCCTATGGCTATGACGGTACTGTATTTACATACCCTCTTCTATGTGTAGGTCTATGACTATGACGGTACTGTATTTTCATACCCTCACCTTCCCGTAGGCCTATGGCTATGACGGTGCTGTATTTACATACCCTCACCTTCCTGTAGGCCTATGGCTATGACGGTACTGTATTTACATACCCTCTTCTATGTGTAGGTCTATGGATATGACGGCACTGTATTTACATACTTTCTTCTATGTGTAGGCCTATGGCTATGACGGTACTGTATTTACATACCCTCACCTTCCCGTAGGCCTAAGGCTATGACGGTACTGTATTTACATACCCTCTTCTATGTGTAGGCCTATGGCTATGACGGTACTGTATTTACATACACTCTTCTATGTGTAGGTCTATGACTATGGCGGTACTGTATTTACATACCCTCTTCTATGTGTAGGCCTATGGCTATGACGTTACTGTATTTACATACACTCTTCTATGTGTAGGTCTATGACTATGGCGGTACTGTATTTACATACCCTCACCTTCCCGTAGGCCTATGGCTATGACGGTACTGTATTTACATACCCTCACCTTCCCGTAGGCGTATGACTATGACGGTACTGTATTTACATACCCGCACCTTCCTGTAGGCCTATGGCTATGACGGTACTGTATTTACACACCCTCTTCTATGTGTAGGCCTATGGCTATGACGGTACTGTGTTTACATACACTCACCTTCCTGTAGGCCTATGACTATGACAGTACTGTATTTACATACCCTCTTCTATGTGTAGGTCTATGGCTATGACGGTACTGTATTTACTCACCCTCTTCTATGTGTAAGTCTATGACTATGACGGTACTGTATTTACATACACTCTTCTATGTGTAGGCCTATGACTATGACGGTACTGTATTTACATACCCTCACCTTCCTGTAGGCCTATGACTATGACGGTACTGTATTTACATACACTCTTCTATGTGTAGGCCTATGGCTATGACGGTACTGTATTTACATACCCTCACCTTCCTGTAGGCCTATGACTATGACGGTACTGTATTTACAAACCCTCTTCTATGTGTAGGCCTATGGCTATGACGGTACTGTATTTACACACCCTCTTCTATGTGTAGGTCTATGACTATGGCGGTACTGTATTTACATACCCTCACCTTCCTGTAGGCCTATGACTATGACGGTACTGCATTTACATACCCTCTTCTATGTGTATGTCTATGACTATGACGGTACTGTATTTACATACACTCTTCTATGTGTTGGCCTATGACTATGACGGTACTGTATTTACATACCCTCACCTTCCTGTAGGCCTATGGCTATGACGGTACTGTATTTACATACCCTCTTCTATGTGTAGGTCTATGGCTATGACGGTACTGTATTTACATACCCTCACCTTCCTGTAGGTCTATGACTTTGACGGTACTGTATTTACATACCCTCTTCTATGTGGAGGCCTATGGCTATGACAGTACTGTATTTACATACCCTCTTCTATGTGTAGGCCTATGGCTATGACAGTACTGTATTTACATACCCTCTTCTATGTGTAGGTCTATGACTATGACGGTACTGTATTTTCATACCCTCACCTTCCCGTAGGCCTATGGCTATGACGGTGCTGTATTTACATACCCTCACCTTCCCGTAGGCCTATGACTATGACGGTACTGTATTTACATACCCTCTTCTATGTGTAGGCCTATGACTATGACGGTACTGTATTTACATACCCTCTTCTATGTGTAGGTCTATGACTATGGCGGTACTGTATTTACTTACACTCTTTTTTGTGTAGGTCTATGACAATGGCGGTACTGTATTTACATACACTCTTCTATGTGTAGGTCTATGACTATGACGGTACTGTATTTACATACCCTCACCTTCGCGTAGGCCTATGACTATGACGGTACTGTATTTACATACACTCTTCTATGTGTAGGCCTATGGCTATGACGGTACTGTATTTACATACCCTCACCTTTGTGTAGGTCTATGGCTATGGTTTTACTGTATTTGCATGCCCTCATCTTTGTGTGGGCCTATGGATATGACGGCACTTTATTTACATACCATCAACTTTGTGTAGGCCTATTGATATGACGGCACTGTATTTACATACCCTCATGTTTGTGTACGACAGTGCCTATGAACCCACTGTTCAGGAAAATTTGGTTTGAGATTCTGTATTTGATAAAAAAACATCATGTTATCAATGCGCAGTTTCTAAAGTAAAGATGGGGCGAGGTTTTTGAATGTATTTCAGGAAAATGACAATGCACGTGCATCCTGAGGAATCACTGACTGTTCGACAGTAGCGACATGCTGCCATTAAGAACAGAGGGACCAAGCCATAGGAAGACTGTTGCAAACCATTTTTCTGTTCATGTTCGAACGGTTCCAAGCCACTGCAAGCACACCCGACCGTTTTCGCAGTGTGACAATGTTGAAGCTACGGAAACTGCGTGGACAACCACTGACAATCACCAGAGACCAATCAGCACCGACACACCGAGGCGTGGAACAGAAACGTCAGATGTAGCAGGCTTTACCAGGTTCGATCCTCACTGTTCGACAACGTCGTGCTCATCTCCAGTGCGTCACACATCATCGGTATTGGCGTCACCGGGAGTGGTGAACTGTAGTCTTCTCCGACTAAAGCGGCATTGCGTCTCGGCGGCTGGTGGCAGACTGAGAGAATGGCGACGACGCGGGGAGCGTTTTGCAGATGATTGTGTCCTGGAAATAGGCTCATGGGAGGTCCGTGGGGTTGCTATTCCTCTCGATCAGAATTAGGCCCTATGATGTTCGATAATATTGGATCTGTTAGAGGAAATGGTGTAACATCTGCCAGATCAAGCGCAAAGACCTTACGTCGTGTCACAGAGCAACTATTGACTTTCTCCGTCAGCACGGCATACAAACGTTTCAGTCAGTCCCGACTTAAACCCGACAGAACACTCGTAGTACGCGATTCAGGGGAGGCTCAATGATGTGCGACCAAGACCGACAAGTGCAGCTGAACTCCCTCAGGCGCATCACCGAGTCATGGCTCAAGTTCCTATGGCCTTCATCAACCGTCTCAAGGAGGCCATACACACTACTGACTTTTGAATCGCAATGTCGCGCCACCTATCCTCGAATTTCAAAAAGGGAGTGACGAGGGATTTTTTTTTTTTTTTTTTTTTTGGTGGGGGGGGGGGGGGGGGGGGGGGGGGGCGTGGAGTGTATTGCCCATGAGTCTATGTAAGCCTGTGTGGTATGACTGGCCAACGCTTCCAAACAACTCATTAGTATTTTCAGTTGTTGTTAACTGACAAGGAACTCGTTAGAATACTTGAAGAAAGCATGTCGAACCCGCGTATTTTGACCGGAAAAGACCTCATGCACAGGACGTACGTTAATATATTCCGTTCACACAGGAGTCCAGATCGGAACCATAGCAGACAGCGTTCATAAATACAACACATAACCATAGATCACCATCATGGAATGGCAACGGAGGGCTGAGAAGTGTGGGGTCCTCGGCACTACGGCATTGTACGAAGTTATCCATTCATATATATCATGATGACTACGACCTATACAACCAAAAATGACGGTAACAAGAAAAATCAATTTTCGTCAGTTTCCACAAATAGAAATGTTGTACTATCGAAAATCCGATCCCACCAACCACAGGCAAACTGTAGCGCAAATGTGGTTGCGCAGCGTAGAGAAAATGACCAGTCTTCTTATGTGCGAGCGAAGCGAGCAAAGGTTGGCAACACACTTTCCTCGCTCCGTTTCAAAAAGTATTTTTCGTGTCAAAATAAAATGTCGCCTCCATCAAAGGTACACTCCCATTTCCTCACTAGGTTGTGCTCTCCGATTTCCAACCCCATATTAAACAATTACTCACGTGTAATATGTTTTATTCAACATTTTAAGCGCCACTCGTGGTATTCAGTTCGTTCTTCGCCTCCATTACCCCTGCCAGCTTCCGGCTCAACGGAGTGAAGGAACAAGAATAAGCAGAAATTATAAAGATATACCATATTGCCTAATTTTATCATGATTCTGTTGGAATGTATTTGTCTTAAGTGTCGGCGTTGTTGTTAGATAAACACACTTCTGGCGTAGTGGGCGTATGAAGCATGGGAGGTAACTCTTAATGTATTCCATACGGAATAATAACTTGTTCCTTCACTGCTTTGAACCGGAAGCTGGCAGGGGTAATGGAGGCGAAGAACGGTCTGATGTACAACGAGTGGTGCTTAAAATGTTGAATAAAACATATTTCACGTGAGTAATTATTAAATATGGCGTTGGAAATCGGAGAGCACAACCTAGTGAGGAATTTAGAGTGCACCTTTGATGGTGGCGATATTTTATTTTGACACCAAAAATACTTTTTGAACCGAAGCGAGGAAAGTGTGTTGCCAACCTTTGCTCGCTTCGCTCGCATATATGAAGACTGGTCATATTCTCTACGTTGCGCAACCCCACTTGCGCTACAGTTTGCCTGTGCACCAACAAACATGCTGCCAGCTTCATCTGCAAATTTCCCGCCCTGATCACATTTGCTGCTGATCGACACACATCACCACCGTCAGGACTTATATAATGTTTAGTGACCGCATCTGCAACGTCCATCACATTCTGGTATGGCCAAAGCTGTCAGTGCAGTAGTGAAATACCGACCAGTTCCAATCTACTTCTAGATCGTCAGGCTTTACCCATGTCACGACATTGCCTTGCTTCTATACGCTCTGTTGACAACTCCCTGGCCTACACGTCCCCCAAGAGGTTGGTGGGTTGGTTGCTTTTAAACGTCTCATGTT
Organism: Haliotis asinina; assembly: GCF_037392515.1. Taxonomy (NCBI): domain Eukaryota; kingdom Metazoa; phylum Mollusca; class Gastropoda; order Lepetellida; family Haliotidae; genus Haliotis; species Haliotis asinina. The sequence continues at coordinate 22,031,355 of NC_090291.1, read as the reverse complement.
GTACTGAATGTCTTATGTCCCAGTTCTGGACCTCTGTTGCGATGTTTTCACATCATGATCTTCTCTGAAGGCATGCATTACTCAGGACCTTTCACGTCGAGATCTTCATTGATGACATATTGTACTCAGAGCAACGTTCATGTCATGATCTTCACCAAAAACATATAGAGAACTCAGAGACGTTCACATTATGACGTTCACTCAAGGAAATGTCCTATTCATGATCTTCACTGAAGGCATGTAGTACTGAGGAACGTTCACGTCATGATCTTCACCGAAGACATATAGTACATACATGAACGTTCACGTCATGATCTTCACTGAATGCATGTAGTACTCAGGAACCTTCATGCCATGATCTTCACTAAAGACCCTACTCATGAACGTTCACATCGTGATCTTCGCTGTAGACATAATATATTCAGGTACGTTCACGTCATATATAGTACGCAGAGGAACGTTCTTCTCTGAGAGCAAATACCTCGATAATGTTTGAGGAATCAAAAGAACACAATGAGTGTGTTTTTTAGAATAAGATCTGTTCTTCAAAACGAGTTGCGGATACAGATCACAACCACTGCTTGATTCCAACGCGCAATAATCCCGTGACTTGTTCACAGAGAAAATCGAATGAAATCAATTAATACATCATATATTACTCAGGAACATTCATGTCATGATCTTCATTGATGACATATTGTACTCAGAGGAACGTTCTTGTCACGATCTTCACCGAAGACATATTGTACTCAGAGGAACATTCATGTCATGATCTTCACCAAAAACATAAAGAACTCAGAGATGTTCACATTATGGTCTTCACTGAAGACGTATAGTACTCAGATTAACATTCACGTCATGATCTTCACTGAAGGCACGTAGTATTCAGGGAAACGTCCTATTCATGATCTTCACTGAAGGCACGTAGTACTCAGGGAAACGTCCACATCATGAGTCTTTTTTCCAGATCCATAAGAAATATCGATTGTATAATTGTGACTATATTGTGAGCACACATTTCTTTCCACAATACTTCAGCTGTTTGATGCTGTTTGCATACTATCGAGTCTGGACAAGACAGGCCTGTGATCGTCACCATGCGATACGTAGACAGACCAGGTGTTTGTGAAATAATAACGATACCAGGTGCTCACGAAAAGGTGAGCGTGCCCTGCCCCACCGGTAGCACCTGTCATAAATATACACCTGGAAATTAATCAAGCAACACCCCAATTTTTTCTATTGGAGCAACTTTGAAGTGTTCTGACAATCAAAATATGCCGGGTTGATATAGTTTGACACTTTTTTATTCAACAGACGATCTCTGACAAACAACTTAAAGGGAAAAAGTATCAAGACTTTGCTTTATTGCAACGAAATCCAAATTCTTAAAACTGTCTTAAATTCATGAAAAAATGGACACAATTTACTATTCATCCACAGACGTTGTTGTCAGGTGTATTAACACAAATGTCACATGGAAAGAAAGAACAGTCATCTGAGAGTCTGCACACCGACTTTCATCAATATCTAGTGTGTCCTCCCTGCGCACGCACCACCGATTCCAGACGCCTCCTCATTCCTTGGATGAGTCTCCGGATCTGATTCTGGGGGATCCTGTTCCACTCCTCATGCAGGGCAGCCGTCAATTCGTTGAGATTATGGACTGGTGGGTCTCTCTGCCTCACACGACGGCCAATAAAGTCCCACAAATGTTCAATGGGGTTGAGGTCAGGGCTCATGGCAGGCCATGGAATTCTGTCAATTGCATTTTGCCGCAAAAAATCATTTACAGCATGCGCCCTGTGAGGTCTAGCATTGTCGTCCATAAATATGGGTCTCGTTGCCAGAGGATGGTTCTCAAAATGAGGTACCACAGCCCTGTCAAGAACCTCCTGTTGGTAACGAACACCGTTAAGGTTGCCACGGATGGTAATGATATCCAACTTGCAGTTCATGGAAATGCACCCCCATACCATAACGGAACCTCCCCCAAAGGCCACAGTCTCCTGGATGTTCCGTGGAGCCATTGCTGTGTTCCTCTGCCTCCAGACCCGAGTACGACCGTCCACCATGTGCAGCAAGAACCGGCTCTCATCTGAGAAATGTACCTTCCTCCAAGAGGCAATGTTCCAGTGCAAACGGTCATTACACCAGGCCAGTCGGGCTGCCTTATGGGCTGGAGACAGTCTGGGTCGCTTGATTGGCCTCCTTGCCCGGTATCCTGCAGCTTTCAGACGATTCCGAACAGTCCTGTTCGAGATGGGTCTCCCTGGAAGCCACTCCTGTCTCAACCGAGAGCTCGAGTCGAAGGACCTGCGCCGTACAAGTCTCAGTAAAGCTCTGTCCTCCCGGACTGTGGTCTTCCTGGGTCTTCCTGGTCTAGGCAGGTCTTTAACTTCATTAGTGGCCCGGTATTTTTTCAAAAGTTTTGAAATTATGGAATGATGTCGTCCGATTAGAGACATACCAGCATTCCTCATGCCGATTATTTGCCAACGAGTGGCCTCTGATAATTTCCTACGTGCCATGACATTGAAATGAATGAAAAACCGAATGCAATCGACAACCTGCGCTTGTAAACACCCCAGGGAAAAAGTGCATTTTTCGAAAGTTGAGGTTAAAGCAATGCACGTGCGCTGTGCAAGCTTCACGCGCGTCATATCAACCCATGAAAAGCTCATGCTGTATGTCAATACATCAAAATTGAATAATCAATCATCAAAATTACTTCGTTAAACTTTGTTAAGTTTTTATGTGTCTTTGAATTTGGTGTTGCTTAATTAATTTCCATATGTATACATGCAACTCAACTGTTCATCTGAAATAAATCGGGAATGTGTGGCTGGAGTGAATTAGTGTCTACCAAAAACTGTTTGAAACTTTTACTGCTGCTTTGCATGTTGTATTCTTGACAGAACTAAAGCATGGCTAACGGATACATAAAATAAAAAAACATAACAGATAAAAAAAATAGTAACAAAGATTAATCGATCTTCCTTGACAGTGACGTATGGGCGGTCACTACGTGAATCAAGTGGCCACTATAGCTTGTATTTTGATGCATAAACATGTTTTTCAACACTGGTATGTTTTTTCAACACTTACCTTTCTTCTAATACTAGAATTTAACATGTTTATTTCATGATCCTTTGGGTGAGCATATAAAACGCCCAAGCCAAAAATTAACATGACTTGATAAACCATGCGAAACAAGCTTCTAAATGTCATGATGTATCGGATGGGTCGCACATCATTAGCTACTGAAGATTCCTTTGACCCATTAAAGACAGCACTCAGTCGTAATTATTGACGCCAAGTCAAACGATCAAGCGTAAGGTTTCCAATGGTTTCCTTCCTGTACAAGGTGACCAGTCAGCTGTTGTTACTGCGTTAAAGAGGCGACAATCTACAATAACGAGGGGAAAATCAAATTGGTTGCAATATTTTCAAGTTTTGACGTTTTACTCGCGCAGTGTGGGAATGTTGATCAGTTTTGGGTGTTTCAAGTTTAAAAGTTATATATATATATAGTTGAAAACGTTTTTAAAAGCCTGAAGTTTGCGAATTTTCATTGTCCATGTAATATAACGCCACTCCTCGAAAACTGAGCTCTGTGAGCGATCACCGCGAATGGCTTCAAGACAGCTGACGCTTAAGCAAAATTCTTTGTCATTCCTCACTCCTACTCATCCAGTGACTCGCTTGTCCAACCTCGTGCTCGATGGCAGCACATGCATCACGCACGTCTTGTTCAATGTAACGTTCTACAGACATATTGATTCCAGGCCCTTTAAAGACCAACACCAGTTCCAGACTGGCCACATATGAGACATTTGACTTAGCAAATAGAATCAAATCACGCAATAAACTCATCCCGTTTCTTAAGATTAACTATGGTTCATAGGGATTTCCCTGCTGCAAGGATATATACTATATCGTTGATAATTATAGGTTTCGATAGACATTAAACAGCAGCCATTGGTGTAATGGTCAGAATATGCGAGGTAGGACTTCTGGATTCTATCAACCGAATGGGAAACATCCCCTAATGACACATGCGAGACACGTTGAAAAATACACGTAGGTGGTTAGTTAAGAGCAAGAATGATACACTGGTTGTCTGTAATTCAGGCAACCCGACAAAACAGTGTTGATTAATCCTTCAGTATCAGAACAGAGCAAATCAGTATTAGGTTGTGTATGTGATTGTATGTCCTGACCTGTGTCACAAAGACAATCACCAAGCAGGCAAGCCATCAACATCTTATATACCCTCCAGTCATTATCTGACGCGAGGGAAGACCTTCGTCTCCAGAATGTGGAAGATCCAAGCACAACGTCTTGGTGTAGAGATGAATACGTTTAAATGTGCCCTCATATACAACGACGAGACAACGATTCAGCGAGTGTTGATTGCATCTACATAGACACACAGCGGAAATAACCCTAAATGAGGATATAACAAGTCCAGACAGTTCGTCGAACACTTTGTATATTGTTAAAAAGGGGGATGTTCAGATGTCACAACTAATTTATATAATTTCATGAAATAAGTAGTTTAACAGTTTAAGATGGTCATCTGACTGAGGTCTGCATTAGTCACTGAACATCAGACAAACGTAGATGTTGTCAGATCGTAATCCAATCCGTCCATCGGGTCATTTACCATGGAAAGTCAAAGTCATTAATATCGCGTGGAGCCGCCTCTATTCGCAACACAATTTCGACGAACTTATTTCATTCCATTCTTCCTTCAGAACATTGCTAAGATGGCTGAGAGTGGTCGAAAGTACGCTCCATCCAACGACATCACAGACATGTTCCATTCGTTATGAATACTGCCAAGTGATACGTCCGTGAGTAACATGTATGAACAAGCTCACTCCGTCATTCAAACTGAAGCTTGATTCATCTGAAAACGTCAAGTGTGTCCAATGACGATTGGTCCGATTTTTACACCACCGACCTGTTGAAGAAATGTGATTGTCCGTCAACTATGGGAGACACGTGCACATCGGGCATACAGGTTGTATCTGTGTAGCCGATTACGACTCGACACCGGTGGTTCTGTGAAACTCACCTCCAGTATGAGAAGCACCTCAGTTGTTCTGATGAAAGGATATTGCAGCCCATGGTCAGACAGATCAACGCTTGTCATCACAGTCATTTGCCTTCCGATATGTCGTGATTGCACTCTGCAAATTCTCATGAAAGGATAAGATCTCTTGTCACAATGCAGTGTCGTCTTTCAGCTTGCAACATGCCAACTGCGCCTGACGTGACAAAGTGGAAAACGTTTTACTGAGTATGAAACAATATCAGAAAAAAAACTTAAAACCCGAAATGAACTGCATCAAATTGGCATTCTCCTCAAACTTGTCCAATTAGCGAATTAAACATTGGCATCATTTCGATAACTGACTCGTCGAGTCTGAGAATTGTCTCTCATAAGAGCTTTACACTAAGGCTTTCAAGGTCGTGACACTGATCAATCAACGTTTAAGGATGACTCACTGAAATCTTCACAGACAGAGCATAGCGACCTCAACAGACCATCTCGTAACTAAATCACACAACCAGAATTTCATATAGAGCTTGTATGTGCGTGGAAGCTCAGTGTACTTCACATAATTTTTTTAGTGAAATTGAGGTAACAAGAGACAGGTAGGACAAAATGCGCCCGTCTCCCATCTCAAGTCGAAACACTTCCTTCAGAATCAAATATAGTTCATTTGCTTCAGGATCGAATCACAACCCTGAAACATTTGTTTTGGACTCAATATGTCAATATGTGACTATCTACTGGGTGTTGCAGCTGTAATGGTGTGCGTGTAGGTTGTAATCACCTGTTGACAAACTATAACTTCTCATTTCTTCCTCATTTGATATTCCTGGATATACACATGTCCTCAGCTGTAATCTATACTGGCAGCATGATCCGGGTAGTGAAAAGGGAGAGCAGTGTCTCTAAACTGTTTCAGTACGGCAGACGCTTTCGCCGTCGGGTTCTACTTTCGATAAAAGTGAGAGTGACTATAGTCGAAACAAACACACGGCGTTTCTACTCTTGTGAATATATTGATGCCAAAGGAGACTCTTTAAAAATGAGCCGTAAATATATAAAGCTGATGACGGCTAGTTCCCATGTCGTGCTGTAGTCTCATCGATAACGAGGAATCTATTTTCTAGTTTTCAACATTTATTTACCAATTACTCTACAACCCAAGGGCGTTGATTCCATTAACTGCTCCAATGTCTATGTAAATGACGTGTATACGTGAGCAATCCTCCCTTGACCTCTAAAATACAGTCTTTTTTCTGGACTCCATCAGTTGCAATTACTGGCCAGACTAATGGTCTCTTTCCAAATTAGATGTCACGTGGAGCTGGTTGAAACTGAAACAGTGTATTTGTGTAATGAGGAGTCGTTGTTGGATTGATGACATTATAAACCATGTGCCAATAGACAAATGAAGTGGTGCACTGCCAACTTGCTTGACCATTTAGCTCCCGTGTGAAATGTACTGTTAGATATACAGTATGGTTCAAAATTATTGAGAATAGCTAAAGCATTTCATATTATTAAACGAGAACAAATCAGATAAAATTGAATGTATTGTGAAAGTGAACTGACCTTTTCATGTTGTGTAGGTAACAATTTAATATTTTATCAAGTCTCCTTGAGCTTCACGGCACAGTCTAAGACGGGTAGGCATACTTCCTATCAGAGAGGTTAGTGTCTCGTGAGTTATGCTGTCCCATTATCGGACCACTTCTCTCTTCATGTCTTCAATTTTTGTCAACCCCTTTTGATTCACACATTCCTTCATCATCCCCCAAATGTTCTCAATGGGATTCAAGTCAGGACTATATGCAGGAAATGGTAATGCAGTCACATTTTTCTCCTGAAACCACTGCTTGGCATGTTTTGCGGTGTGTTTAGGATCATTATCTTGCTGCAAAATCCAGTCATTTCCATAAAACACATGTGCACTTGGAAGGAGAAAATTATCTAATATGTTAGTGTAGCGTTGACTCAGATTTCCCTCAAACACACACAGCGGGGTCGTTCCTAATAAGGATATCCCTCCCCATACATGAAACTTTGGGCTGTATTTAGGTCGTCGATACAACGGTGCTGACGCAGACTTTGTCCATATTTTCACATTATTGGGATATACCCATATTGAGCTTTCATCAGTAAAAATCACATTTTCCCAGTCAAAGTTTTCATGTGCCAAGCACCACTCAACACGCCTGTCTTTATGGTCTTGTTTCATGAGAGGAGAAGGAATTCCAGTCTTTTTCTCCCATCCAAGATCAATCACATTTCTTCTAACTGTAGATTTTGATACAACTGTTGATCCCCTTTCTATCATTTCATACCTGATGTTGGAGATGCTTGCCCTTTGCTTTTTAGACGCTAAAATTCCCAGACGGACGCGATCTGAGAAGTCCAATTTTCTGGGTCTCCCTGCTCCTTTCTGGTGCCCAAAATCCTTTCCCTCTTTAAAATTCTTCCTAATCCTATACACAGTAGAAAGAGGAGTTCCTGTTCTCTCTGCCAATGTATTTACATCATAAATTCCTTGATTACACAACTCAAAAATCAACCTTGTTTTATCTTCAGCAGACATTGTTGACAGTGCTGAGGAAAATGACGTCTGCTACAAATTGAGGGGAGGTAACTCTAATTGTACTATACTCAGTAGGCCAAAATGAGTTACCTCCCTTATACCATTACTTAGTTTTAAGTATCAGTGAATCAGTTGAGGTGTTAGGGTAGCTCAAAGTAAGAAGAAAAATTCTCAATAATTATGAACCAGACTATACTACTTCATACTACTTCAAACATTTGTAAGAATTGCTAGTGGAAGCAAAATATGTAACTACCAGTGGAAAAAAGTGACATCGATGCCAGGCTGGAAACTCAGTCATATGCCTTTGGAAACTCCCCACCCCCCAACCCCCACCCCCCGGAAGGTTTGTTTACAGCCGCGTGAGTAGTCTGTCCTTTGAAGACGTCAATGTGCGGACCATCTTACTATTTACTGGTGACATACGTGTGACCTGTTGTCCAGCCACGATGTCTTTATACAAACCTACACTTCGCGCTTGAGTTCTCTACGTGAAAGTTTATGAGGTAATCTTTCTATTTCAATTTTGAAATCACATCGTGTCAGTTTACTTGGATGTATCCAGTTCCAAAGTAATTGTCACAGGTCGTATTGTGCATCCAGGAAAAAAACATTCTTAGGTGTTTTCATAGAAAAATGGAAACTTTCATGTGGAAAACAGAATCACAAATGAAATCATGTAGTAGAAGAGGATTTTTCCGAGGATCACTTGTGAACTAATCACTCAGACACGTCCCTTGCAACTCGAGAGCCGACCCTATGTGAGAACAGTATCCAGCTTGCCAAAGAAAACGAACACAAGTTTACCTTTTTCCCGAAGGTATTCAAAAAATCCATTTACAACGTAATAAAGATATAAAAAAATATCCGGTGAATGTTTCACGCAGTAATTGCTTAAAATTTGAGACAACATCCATGTGAATGCAGTGTTCAAGACCACTAAAATACTACCAAACCTGTCAACAGACTTTTTAAAGACACCATATATTCAGTATCTTCTCTAAGCCCTTGATATTTCATATTATCTGTCCATTTCCATGTCGGAATTATGAGTTTGGAGTGCCATCACGAAGAAGTGTGATATTATTGACAGTTAATTCGAAAATTAACTAACTTGACAGATCAATAGAAATTTCTTTAAGGGGGTTGCAGGGACAATGCAAACTAGAGCGTGCGTTCAAATTCAATGGTAATGCAGTTTTTATAGATATATAAAAACAGTGATGGTGACAATAAAGACAGTGATTTGAATATTGACCAGGCTACAGCAGGTGGACACACAGTTCACCTCTACGACCCTGCTAATAACGCTTATAACACAATACATGATTCAGGTTAGTGACATAACTAACCGGCTTTTTTGGGTACAGACTGTGGCATATACAGATCATATGTACAAACATTTAACCTACATACCAAATGACAGACTATTTACAATTTACCACAATACAGAGCAAGTATTGATTAACAATTTGTACTGTAGATCAATCTCCGGCGGAGTGCTAACTCTTCGGCTTATGATAATATATTGGTAACACGTCACATCTACCACTGCTGAACATCTGAACATATGTTTGATTTTCCGTGAACAATATCGTCAACATTCAATCTCAATCAAATGAGAATCTATACTCCTTACAGCAAAACATGGACCTTTGATGGGCGAGAACTGAGAGATCAAAGATTTGAATACCGCTGCTACCTCTGTGTTTGGGAGAAAAAAGATCTCCAATGACATATAAAAGATGTACTGACGCCTAGACAATGCATACAAATACCTATATTTGATTTAGTACTATTTCTATTAAGTGCAATACCAAACTGCATAAAAAATTGATGGGTTTCCCCTTATCAATGGATATCGATTTCTCTTCAGCTACCCTGTTCCACAGGATGCCTCTTACGATCAAATAGGGAATTGAATCGGGCATAATTTGTATCACCAATTCATTAATTGAGCTTCTCTTGTCAACGAAGATAAACGTTTGAAGAGGTCTGGTTACGACGACACAACTGAATTATATAAATACCTCTAAAACAGGTTAAACGCAGCAGTATTTTTTTACGAATATGAAATTATGAGTGAAGTTGGAATATCTCCGAGTAAAATTCTCTACACTACAGTCCGTTTGAGACAAAGTGATACCGATGAATTGCAATCTAACACAAACTTAAATAGACATAAAAGAGTCATGGCAAAAACAACAATGCATTAAAAAAAACAACATACCAGCTCCAGAAAAAATGGCATAATTTGTCTCACGAAAATATAAAATGGGTTGAAGAAACTGTCATCATTTAGGTACATATAACATTCCCATATATAAGTTATATATAACATTCCCACATATAATATATACCATTCCCTTATATAAGGTACATATAACATTCACATGTATTTGGTATATATATATCTTCTCACATATTAGGTATGTTTAACACAGTCACATATACGGTTTAAGTTGCCTTCCCACTTACAGCAACACATGACAATGGTTGCAGATAATGGCTTGTCGTCGAACACGAGGTCAGCACATCGAGGCATGATTGAGAATGATTTTGCACAACTTAATTCATCAAGGGCCTGTAGATTGACTAAATGCACAGTGAGTTGCATGACAGTATGTTATGTCAACATACCCTTCCTCACGTTGATGCTGTCTATGATTCTTCATTCTGCCAGTACTTTGTATGTAACGCGATGGACAGCAGAATCTGTCGTTGACTCCTGAAAGTTTCAAGGACTCCTGCTGTGCCCACAATAGCACACGTGGCACATGTGCCCCTTAATCATGTACTGGTAACGACATTTATGGGAACACTAAGATGTTTGGTCATGGGGGGATTTATTGGAACTACATTTTGACATTGTGTGGGCACAAGTCAGTATGTGGTCCATCTGGCATCAATGCATTCGAGGCATCTTCTGTTCATCAGGTTGTGAATTGTCTCCTTTGGTGTTTGGCGGAATTCCCCTTAGAGTCACTGTCCGAGAGCCTATAGGTTTGCTACTGTTCTGCCTCGAACCCTGCATTCCAATTCGTCCCACGAATGTTCAGGTGTCGAGAGATTTGGTGATTTCGCAAAGGGAAACTGTTTACCTGCTGCTGCATGAGAAAAGCCAAACCAACTCCTGCTCTGTGAGGTCGAGTATAATCGTCCTAGAACTCAAATTATCGACCAATCTTTTGCGATAATGGACTCACCTGATCAGTTCTGTGGCCATACGTTATATCACCCCACACCATTACACTTCCACCGACACATCTGTCATGCTCTTGAACATCGACATCATGATAGCTCTCTCCACGTCAAACCGTTGTCGACCATACATGAATCTCAACAGGAACCTTGACTCGGCGGTAAGCATGGTGTAACGCAGGCGCCTGTTGTCACAGTTACCACTGTGGACACTACTGAAGTCTCAGCCTCCTTGTGTTGAATTCCACGGAATGGGCGCCTTGAATTCAACTGGGCAGACATCAGTCTGTTTCTGTGCAATGTGCAATGTGCAATTGCAATTGTCTGCTGTCTTCGTGGCCTTCATATACCAGGTCGAAGTGACACGTCTGTCGGTATCATTCTATTAGGCAGGAATCACAATTATTGCCTTCCCAAAATGACGTGCAACCTCGTTTTGAGATCTGTCACCATCTAACATATCACCTTCATATTGCTGATTTCGAGTGTAGATATTTGGAGGCATTTTGATACACTAACGACACCATAATGTTGATATTTTTTTACCGTGGCGATGCACCAGGATGTCATTCTTAAAAAATCAAAGGATCTTTTTCATGCGTTCTTTATGTCTGGTGACTTCTGGTCAGACTGCTGATCACGATGACTATCATCACGTCTGTAGTCATGTGCACAGAGTCCAGGTCACAAATCAGCTGAGGTTAAGCAAAGTTGATCACGGAGAATCTCTGGGTGGGTGACAGTTTGGAAGCTTGAGTACTTGAGTTTCTAGCATTTCAGTCCTGCCCACAAACGAAGCACACGTAACACATCTGGACCCACCTAATTATTCACGTCTCTCACATGCATGGCTCTCATTGGCTTGACTGTCACATGAATGGCTCTCACAGGCTTGACTATCATATGCATGGCTCTCACATTTTTGACTGTCACATGCATGGCTCTCACAGGCTTGACTGTCACATGAATGGCTCTCACAGGCTTGACTATCATATGCATGGCTCTCACAGGCTTGACGGTCACACGAATGGCTCTCACATCTTGACTATCACATGCATGGCTCTCACAGGCTTGACTATCATATGCATGGCTCTCACAGGCTTGACTATCACATGCACATGGTGGTCTGTTAAGCATCCTTGGTGACGTTGTGTCCGTGGCTCTCAATCATGACTTTAACAATCATAATTCTCACGTACACGATTATTGTATATATGACCATCACGTAAATGACTTACACGTGCAGGACACATGCAGCGCTTCATATACCCATGTCTCACATACAGCACATTTACAAACTAACATACCCGACATTCACATGCATCACTCTGGCATATGACAGATCTAGTGACATGTGGTCATGATGGTATACCATGCACAGCTATCTAGTGACAAACGTAATAATCTTTCAAAGCTTGCCCTGCTCATGACGATGCACAAGTGATACATGTGGTCATACCCAAATAAGGAAGACACTCACACGTACCACAATCACAAACGAGACTCATACATGTATGACTATTAAAGTCATCATTCTCACGTGTACGATTCTCACATACACGACTATCATACCTATGGTCATCATATGTATGACTACTGCGTCATACATTTTCGCTAAGCAATCCTCCGCTAAATATGTGCCAAACTTCCCAAAATATAAAAAAACTGCAAGAAAACAAATATATTAAATTTCAATTCAGGTAATGGGGAAGATTATAATGAAATATTTTCTATTCATGAGGTCCATACTGCTCTTGAACACGCTAACGATATTGCGAGAGGATCTGATAACATACATGATCGACATGAAACACTTACCGGAATCCTGTTTAAAGACTCTTTAAAATATTTTTGATTAAATTTGTACATTGGGGAATTTTCATTCCTCGTGACGCTATAGTCATCAAAATACCTAAAATATTGACGTGATCATGCATGCGGACGCACCTGTTTCACTATTTAACTGCCTCAGCAAAACCGTGGAACGCATGATCAGATGTTTTTTCTGTTGCTTTGAGACCAACAACCTAGTTACTGACATTCAAGATTGTTTTACAACATGCATTGTCGATTTTATTTCGATCTAGAAAAAGCAATACACGGAAACACGGTATATTGACAGATTTACACGACTTTGGATGGGAGACAGTTTGCCTCAACTTACATCCATTTTTTTAATAACAGACGAATTCCAATCTGTATGGGTTCTGCCTCATCATTACACTCACGATCAGGGTGTCCCACATGGCAATATTGTGTCTGTTGTTTACGATAAAGATGAATGGTTAAGCAAAGGTTTTTAATGATTCAATAAATGAATAGTTATTTGTGGATGATTTTAACATTGCCTACTATTGAAAGGCAACTGCAGCTTTGTTTAAACAGGCTCAATCAATGGTGTTTGGAAAATGGATTTAAATCAGAAACAAATTACATTCATTTTTGTCGCAAACATAAATCGTAAAGTAGTAAAAGAACCGAAAAGCATGTGTTTAATTTAAAATGAGCACTTGACCTTTCGACCTCATTAAAAAGTTTAAAAATACATGTCTGAAGGCCCTTGATTTTCTAAACGTGGAGGGGGGATCAGAAAGCACTCCTCAAACTACTGAGCACTTATCATACGCTCCAATCTAGATTATGGCTCTATTATATATAGTGAAGCGTGCAGAATCAACTTTAAAGTTTTTGATTCTATCCACCATCAAGCTCTTTGTCTTGAATAACTTTCGTGCTTCTCCAATTGACAGTCTATATGTCAAGGTCGATGAGCCATCCCTAAACTATTTCCGTATCAAATTATGTTTGCAGTATGCCACTAGTCTTTGTTCTAATCAGCACAGCCGTACTTATAACTGTGCGTTTATTCATCTTTATGAGTATCCGTACAATTAAAAAATCTTCTGTTATTTCACCTCTTGGTATTAAGAATAAGACCGTTTCTTTCTTCATCTAACATTGACCTAAAAAACATATCTCCTTCCCGCGAGTTTTATTCTCCTCCTTGGCAATTGGTGAGGCCACACGTAGACATGACACTGGTCACTTCAAAGAAATCTGAAACACGTGGATTACAACATAAACAAGAATATAGTCAATAAGAAATAAATAAAATCCATACAAATGTTTATTTGCAGATGGATTCAAGGATGGTCGCGCGGTTGTTTGTGCCACCAACACTGGATCCAGAGCAATATTTTCTCGGTTACCTGTACATAGCTCTATCTTTACAGCTGAAGCAAATGCCATATTGACAGTCTTAAAATATATTAATGAACACCTTGAATAATGCCAAGTCTCTTTCGTGCTATCAAGGTATTACAATTTTGTCTTCTCAACATTCACTTTTGATAAAAGATTATTGAGTTATATGATGATCTTACTCTGGCCAGTACGACATCGTCATCTGTTGGTTACCTAGCCATGTTGAAATTGCTGGTAACACAAGGGCTGATTTTACTGCTAGGGCAGCACTCAACAAACCTGTGATCCCATACTCTGATTACAAGGCTGTCATTAGATCGTATATCCTTGATCTAATGCAAAAGAAGGCTGACACCCAAGTATGTATAAATACGTTACATGAAATTAAACCCACTACCGGCTACACCTACTTGCTTTGTCAGTCCAGATTTGAAGAGTTCATTATGCGACGATGTCGTATTGGCCACCTAAGATACACCCACGAATATTTGTTAAAAGGTCCTCCGTTTTGTATCCCTTGTGATAAGGGAATCACGGTCAAACATGTCCGACTGTATTGATTTTCCATCACAAGGTACACATATTTCAGTGCACACACTGTTAAGGATCTTTTCATTATGTTAATTATCATTTAATCATGGCATTTAAAGGAATAGAACTGTTTCATGTACTCGTATGTATGTTTTGAGGTTAGACGTTTTATTATTGGTATTTTAGTTTATCAGCTGAGATTGTTAGTGACGGTATCCTCACGGAGGGTTTAAAGTATCGTAAAATTATCGTCCTCCTGAGAGGGTACGTAAGTCGCAAAGGTAGCAAAAGAAATTTGAACTTACCACTATTTAATCATAGAATATGTATGTTTTCGATCTTTGGTTAAATGTTCCTACAATCCCTAGCAGCTGAAGAGATGGTGTAAACCAGCTAGGTTCCATGCATGTAGCAGAGACACCCAACGTCCCCATGGTCCATAGTATGGTGAGCTAACTTTAGTTGTTATGGTTTTGATAGTGTGTCATACAGTTTGTGGTGACATATGTGATATTTTGTCATACACTATCTAGTGACATATATACATATTGTATAGATTAAGCATAATATTTCAGAGGTTTGGAAGGTGGATCGTTTTGGGTCTTTTGGGGGTGTGTGTGTGTGTCGGTGGGGGTGGGGGTGGGGTCAAAGAATGGCATTATCTGTTTCTGTATCTACAGCTAGCATTCCTTTACGTCTTAACATGTGCTGTTACACGTATAGAGAAAATAGGTACCCGATTAATCGTAATAAATAACTGTGACGACCTAGGTCCGGTTTATTTTACAATTCACCATTTTTCCATGATGACGCCTTTTCCGGAGACTGAAATACTTAAATGGTGTCGTCGTTGTGGATTCTGATACACTGTGGTTAAAGCAGTGACACGTTAACAGCACCTTCGTAGCTGCTGTACACAGTGTTGATATTTCATGTAGATATATGACCTACACGACTTGTGGTCGTTGTTCAACATACAGTAACGCAATGGCCCCTCATGGTGTTCTCACACTTGGGTGTTTTATCTTAAACAAACTACACTACCTATAAAAGTCTGTGCGATAACACTGTATGTTCAGTAAGGTAGCGTGAAGAACACAGGGTTGAGGCAAAATCAGAATTGTCGTGCCAGTTGCAGCACAGCGAGGTCCACATTGGGAGTGTAGAGTATGGAATATTGACAGAAGACTCAAAGTATAGAGATAGGTGGATGTCAGGACTTTATTCTGGATTACGTCAGTATAGACGCGGGAGTGAGGAACTGACAGAAGAAAGTAAGAGAGGAGTAAAATATCAAAACAATGCCGTATGTCTAAAAGAAGAAAATGAATATCAAACAAGTGCAAATAAAAAGGACAAGGCAAATGTTTTATTACTCACAAGTGCTAACAAAGTGTCATGGCAAAGAAACGGCGCTGAACGTTGCAATCAGTGCACCTACTTGACAGGATAAGAGTTATATTTGTTGAAAACGTACCAATACGTGTATCTAACTAGATACAGAGTATTCGTGACATTGTAACTTAGATGTAAGTGAAGTAGGATAATGCACATAGAAAACTATGGAACTTAAAAACTCAAGCTGACAAAAACGCTGTCGTATACAAGATTTTCTCATCAGTAAATTGCATTCACCGGATTTGACAAAATCATAGGTAAAAATGTTATGTTATTATCATTTACGAATAAAATGTTTTAAGCTTGGAAGCCAATTATCAGAAGTAGGTTTTGTCGACACAAACCATTCTAATCTGAGATGACAAGCGATGTAATGCAACATGTAATGTCAAGGCTGGAAATGTTCTTTGTATTTTCAATGTAAGGACAAGTTTCACAAATTGGAAACATGTTTGTGCTGTCCTTATTGTAATCATGAATAATCGGAAGAAGTTGAGAATGATGTGTGGACATTTCATGTATTTACGCATTGAAATAAATGGTCTCCCTGTAACATCACTGGCACTTTGGTTATGCCAATCAACATGAAGAACTATTTTAATTAATACAAACACGTGATCTTTGGCATATGAACGAGAGTAAAATCCAGTGTTGATGAATAATGTAGAACTTAGACGTTTTATATTGACGATTTATTACTAATGATTTCAATTTTCTTTTCCCTTTTTGCTTTTGCATCAATCATATTGCATCGGAAATGTATTACACAGAATCTAAAGGTAAAAAAATATAAAGAAGAATATAGCAGGACAATCATCGTCAGTGTTGCATGAAAACAATACTCAGCTGCACAGCGACGATCCACAGTAATAAGGTAAAAGACATAATCATATAAGGTAAAAGAGATGATCGTATAAGGTAAAAGACATGATCATATAAGGTAAAAGAGATGACCATATAAGGTAAAAGAGATGACCATATAAGGTAAAAGAGATGATGATATACGGTGTAAGAGATGACCATATAAGGTAAAAGAGATGATCATATAAGGTAAAAGACATGATCATATAAGGTAAAAGAGATGATCATATAAGGTAAAAGACATGATCATATAAGGTAAAAGAGATGACCATATAAGGTAAAAGAGATGACCATATAAGGTAAAAGAGATGACCATATAAGGTAAAAGAGATGATCATATACGGTGTAAGAGATGATCATATAAGGTAAAAGAGATGACCATATAAGGTAAAAGAGATGATCATATAAGGTAAAAGAGATGATCATATAAGGTAAAAGCGATGTTCATATAAGGTAAAAGAGATGATGATATACGGTGTAAGAGATGATCATATAAGGTAAAAGAGATGACCATATAAGGTAAAAGGGATGATCATATAAGGTAAAAGAGATGACCATATAAGGTAAAAGAGATGATGATATACGGTGTAAGAGATGATCATATAAGGTAAAAGAGATGACCATATAAGGTAAAAGAGATAGAGATGACCATATAAGGTAAAAGGGATGATCATATAAGGTAAAAGAGATGTTCATATAAGGTAAAAGAGATGACCATATAAGGTAAAAGAGATGATCATATAAGGTAAAAGAGATGACCATATAAGGTAAAAGAGATGACCAAATAAGGTAAAACAGATGACCATATAAGGTAAAAGAGATGACCATATACGGTGTAAGAGATATTCATATAAGGTAAAAGAGATGATGATATACGGTGTAAGAGATGATCATATAAGGTAAAAGAGATGTTCATATAAGGTAAAAGAGATGACCATATAAGGTAAAAGAGATGATCATATAAGGTAAAAGAGATGATCATATAAGGTAAAAGCGATGATCATATAAGGTAAAAGAGATGATCAAAAGAGATGATCATATAAGGTAAAAGAGATGACCATATAAGGTAAAAGAGATGACCATATAAGGTAAAAGAGATGATCATATAAGATAAAAGAGATGATCATATAAGGTAAAAGAGATGACCATATAAGGTAAAAGAGATGATCATATAAGGTAAAAGAGATGATCATATAAGGTAAAAGCGATGATCATATAAGGTAAAAGAGATGATCAAAAGAGATGATCATATAAGGTAAAAGAGATGACCATATAAGGTAAAAGAGATGACCATATAAGGTAAAAGAGATGATCATATAAGATAAAAGAGATGATCATATAAGGTAAAAGAGATGATCATATATGGTAAAAGAGATGACCATATAAGGTATGAAAGAAAATATGATGTGTATTCTGAAGAAATATGTCATTTTACAAGTTGATTTGTTTTCATACGATCATTGCGTTTTAACAGTAGTATGGTTCCAGTGGTTTAAATATGTTCAAACATTTGCGCACAATCCTAGTAGCAGCTTTTGAAGTACCGTTACCATAAAATCTCTAGCGAATATTCTTAACAAATAATTAATGACACTGATGTTTATGAAATGATAGTATTAACTTCAGGGTGTCAAAATCTGCTAAAGATATGTTCATTTGTTTCAGCTCACAAAACACAGACTGACGCTTTGTTTAATCATATAGAGCTATGACTGTGAAATATTATGCTCGGCTGACAAGATTACATGAATGGTTCTAGCAGGTTCTAGCACGCTGCCTATGATGTTAGGGGCTGTTGGCGTTTGTGGACTGTCAGTTCCAAGTCGTGTCGAGTGTGAGAACAGAGGAAAGAATAATACCGGGAAATATCCCTGCTTGAGCAGCCGTGAAAACCAGCTAAATCATGCAACATTTGGTAATGTAATATCTCCTTTCAAATGTCATTGAACTGACTCATTTCAATTACAAAACGCGCCGTAGCTCATTGACGAGTACGTAAACGTAATTAGTTTCAAGAGGAATCGAAATGTTTGGTTCGGGAAGTTTTTGTGTTTTAATTTGGTTACAAAAACAGTACCTGTAGTAATGAAATGAATAGATAAGTAAAGACTGTGTTAGAGTTCACATTCCTATTGTTGAGCAGATATCTGCCGTCCGTTTGATTTCATTTGAGACCGATGAATTTCTCGCTAACACAAAATCCAATAATTGAAACAAGACCAAACTTTCACTAGTCACCTGAAACCGACAGATCATCTCTGATGTTTTGTCTCATGTTTTTGGACGCCCGAATAAAACGATCATTTCTTGCTGTTACTTTTCACTACTTTTTACGAGACGGACAACTTAATGGTAGAGCAGGAACACTGAAATTTCACAACACACACTTGTTGATTACCTGCTTGTCCTGTCTCAAATCAAACGGGCTGTGTAACTAGCCTCTGTGGACTGCAGTATTCCTGGTCCACAAACTTCATGGTTACAGGGTTTACAGGGTTAGTTGTAAGGTAGATGTAAGAGGTCGAACCACATGTAAGATGGAATCGTTATTACACGTGCTTGTCTCAGATCGCTTTCCCTTTATTTCACCTCGAATTTCCCTAATTGTCATCAGTGACGACTGGCCACCAGAAACATTTGCTTCAGCAAGAGGACAAGTGTTTTCATGAGTAGATGATACCCAGCACTGGTGCACTGAGTTGAAGTCAATGATCCTTACCCAGGTCACCACACAGCTAATGTGTCAGGCCTTTTCGCAGTCGCCAACAGTCATCATCTGTTGAAGGCTGTCTACTATCGAGTGAGTGAATGTGTTTTTGTTCAAACAGTTTAGCTTCAGTTCGACGACAACGCCAGAAACTTTCGTCACATTCTCTCCATTTTAGACTCGAACCTGAGCGGAAGCTTTAACAAGTAAGTTACTTTACCGCCCTGATTCCCTAGGCCAGTAAATAGACTCATAAGCTTGTACAACAACGAGTTGATAATTAGAAAACATATGCATGTCAAATCAAACTTTTAAGAAAAGCCACGAAAACAAAAACAGTACATGATCAAAGCCGAGAGATCAATTCAAGATCGATATGCTAAGCATCGCAATGACGGTGTTTTTGCGGAGTAAATACCTTTATTTTCAGGAATGTTGCATACACCATATTCGAATAATGAGTATAAACGTGTTGTGTTTTGTTTTGTTTTGTTTTGTTTTTTTAATTATTGCTGTCGTGATTTCTGAGAGGACGTCAGTCAAAGTGTCAATCAGGTGAGCTAAGACCTCTAGGACAGTTGATTAACGAGATGTACAGGACTGCCTGATGCCAGGGATACGGTCCACACATCGGAACGCCTTTGATCGAGCAAAGCGCCATCTTCAAATGTTTACGATTTCTCAAAAACGCACGAAAAAAATACATTAAAGGAAGACACGAGCAAGGAAATAAAAATTCAATAGTTATAAGGTTTGCAGAGATTATAAAGTTTCCCCCTGAAGAGACACATCATTTTCGTGTTTTTTTCTGCTTCCTTAGAAATATGTAATTGGTTTTCGATTGAAATCTCAAAAGGGTCGATAATACCCATGAGTATCCGTATAGATTATCATTTTCAAATTAATGCAAAGTTCCTTCTTTACGTAGAGATTGATTTCGTTGATTTGTTATGAGGAATGCGCTTTATGAATACAATATTGACTGGATTAAGCTGTTTGAGATACATACGTCTTGGATTGAAACATGACTCTGTGCACAGTTTGGAATATATTGTGTGTCTTGTCATTCCTTACACAACACTCAAGTGTTAAATTGATTTGGGCGAATGGGCATTTGTAGTTCATAAAACAGGTAAATGGTTGTCATTTAAGACCTTATCGATTCTGATCATGTTTTTCATACAGAATATTAATGTACTTCACTGAAACAGGAACAATGGCACCAACGGACCTTAGAATAGGAACAGGACAAAGAAGAATGGCGCCTGGGTCATCCGAGCTCTCACAGCTGTCTACTCCACCTCCACTCGGCAAAGTAGTAGCAAGATAAATATTAAAGGCATGTGTTATGAGATATGCTTTTTAGTGTTAAGTGACCATACATATCTCCACAGGATCGAACAGCTCTAATTTCATGATAATCCGTAGGATTTGAAAACTGATAATCGTTATTCAGGCTAGTAATTGAAGGTGTGTTTATTATGGTGTATGTGTAAAGCGTCAGTTTGTATCTTGCCCGAAATCACAATCCAGTAATTTTCCTTTGAATGTATCATATCGCAGTTCAAGTTACAGCCCATGCGGATAGATTTATTATCCGATAGATTCGTCAATTTTACTCGGCTAGATACTCTCCGTATGATTCGTCACTGTCCATGACATGCAAACTAGTTACTACATATGAGATTATTCACTCACCAGGACTATGCAGACTAGTTGCTATCCATTAGATGAGTCACTCACCAGGACTCTGCAGACTAGTTGCTATCCATTAGATGAGTCACTCACCAGGACTATGGAGACTAATTGCTATCCATTAGATGAGTCACTCACCAGGACTCTGCAGACTAGTTGCTATCCATTAGATGAGTCACTCACCAGGACTCTGCAGACCAGTTGCTGTCCATAAGATGAGTCACTCACCAGGACTATAGAGATGGTGATGACTGTGTATTTTGTTACACAGTTTGGAAACATATGCCCAGTACGGTTTGCTTAAATGCAAATGTCAGAATTCTCGCAATAACCATTGAACAGGGAATGTTCAGTGTTTTGTTTAACCTAAGAAGAGTTATTATCACAACAAACACATCCAAATTGGTTGTCTTACAAATCCACACAAGTGTGAGTCAAATAGCACTTTTTAGTGACAGCAGTTTTAACGTACAGACAATTTATACAGATAACCTCAAAATAATTCATAAGAAACACCTGAGTCTACTTGTAGAAAACAGTCAAAGCCCTACGACTAGTGTTACAGACTGGTCATAATGGCAGTGAGAGCATAAGCTATTGAATATCGTGTTGAGGACGTCAAATGTTCCTGTGCTCGAGGACGTATCATACCTCGTTCGCGTCAACCTCCCTTATCTTCGTGCAAGTACTTGCTTCCATAGCTGAAAACAGTGGTGTCATTGTATCTGTGTTAAGCAGTATGGTTTCCAGTTGTCCATTCTCTTGATTAGCTATAAATGACAGTCCTATCTACTCAGATTATTGGTGTCTTCAACTAAATGTCTTACGTTACTATCAAATTCACTTCGTTTCAGCCATTTCCTATCACAATACTCTGAACCTCATTTGACAAACAATCGTTAGCATAATTGTGCTATGATTATCTGAATAGCTGGATACGTATGTGTGCCGTGAACCTCTGAACTAATTATTTAGTTCTGTATGTGTGCTCTGAGTATGTGGACTATTATGCTAGTCATCTGTGAACAGCTGCGAACTGTGTGCTGTGAACATCCGAACTATATAGCTGACTCTCACTGCATGCTGCGAACGTCTGAAGTAAATATACTGTATAGCTATTTATTTATGTGTGCTGTGAATATGTGGACTATATAGTAAGGCCTGTGTGTGTGTGTTGTGAACATCTAAACTATTAGCTGGTTCTGTATGTGTGCTGTGAATATCTGAAATACATAGCTGGTTCTGTATATGTGCTGTAAACTTCTACCCTAATTAGTTAGTTCCGTATGTGGGCCGTGAAAATCTGAGCTAAATGTTAAACTGTTGCTATGAATGTATGGACTAAATAACTGGTTCTGTTTGTGTGCCGCCAACGTTTAGACTAAATAGCTGGTTCTGTTTGTGTGCCGTCAACGTTTGGACTTAATAGCTGGTTCTGTATGTGTGCCGTCAACGTGTGAACTAAATAGCTGGTTCTGTGTGTGTGCCGTCAACGTTTGGACTAAATAGCTGGTTCTGTATGTGTGCCACCAACGTGTGAAGTAAATAGATGTATCTGTTTGTGTGCCGTCAACGTTTGGACTAAATACCTGGTTCTGTTTGTGTGCCATCAACGTGTGGACTAAACAGCTGGTTCTGTATGTGTGGCGTCAGCGTGTGGACTAAATAGCTGGTTCTGTGTGTATACCGTCAGCGTGTGGACTAAATAGCTGGTTTTGTGTGTGTGCCGTCAGCGTATGGACTAATTGATCTGGATCAAGTCTGCCGTTCTTTGGTTTCTAGGAGAAAAGCACTTCCATATTACAGCAGACAACAACAGGGTGGTTATCACAGGATTATGCTGCGAATTCACGAAGTCTGCCATATAATATCAACGATGACTTTGAAAGGCATTAAGAGGCTGGAAGAAAATAAATATAGGACACTTTTCGTTGCTGATAACAACGTCTTGCATTTTAACGACGTTTCACAGGTGGGCTGTCTACTGAGGCTGATAAAGGTCTACTTAAAGTGCATTTACTGAGGCCGTTAGCAGTAACGATAGATAAGACTCGTCGGTTGAAGGTAGTAATTGTGTCTTGTCGCAGCTATGGATCATGGCTTTTGAGTAGTGGAGAATGGGAACGTTCATTGCAGGAAGGATACAAATTCTGAACAAGTTTCTTTGTGCAGTGACGCTTTTCTGGAAGTTTATAATACTTAAAATGGCGGATGTGATAGGGCTAAACAGTGTGATTGCTTTGAAACTTTAAATACTTTCTTTTGTGTGAGAAAAAGACGATTCTGGCTGTATGAATGTGTTTCAGCATTACGTTGCCTACCACCTGTCTCGAGGGGCTGCAAGGAGTAAGGACAATCTTAAGGATGTACTATAAACACAGCTGTGTCGAAGTGAGTATAGAATCCCAGTTAACCGAGGTTCGACACAACCAAAAACATTTACTTTGAGACAACCATATATTCGAAATACCAACGTTCGACACAACGATGTCTTACTGTACACAAAGTGGGTGTTGAGGAATGGTAAACAGTAGCAGTCGCTGTACGGTAGTGGATTGGGGACTGACTGGCATTGAGATGCAGATGTAAACCTGTGCCCATCGTGAACAGGCACACTGCTTCATCTCTACTCTGTTCCACGACACGAAACACCGGAATGGAACAGCTTGTGACACTGGCTGAAAGTGCATGGATGCTGAAAGAAAATAAGCATATCGAACGTTTCGAATAGACAAGAAGCCATTTTTCAGCCTAAAGAAAAAAAAGGAAGGCTCAAGATGAAAAAAACGTTGCTAATGGTATCGATATCAAATTGTAGTTTGTATGCAATCAAATAGTTAACAACAAAAATTAATGAGTCAACATTGTTACGAGAGTGTGTCTTCTGTAATTTGTTATCATTATTGATTGAGTGATTACTGGGTCACAATATTTAGAGTTTTCAGTGTTCACGTCGTGTGTTTTCAATGGCACAGTGTTTCTTAATGTAGTGCTTCTGGTGGTGACTCCCTTTGGGCTGTTTTCTGTGTATGAGTGTGTTTTGACAGTTGGAAAACACAAGACCGATCCATATTTCGAAGGTTCCATATTTCGCTGGAATGCTCAAGAATCAGTGACTGTATATATAAAGGCTGGTTGTTGTGTTGACGGCACACACGCACGGGTCAACGTTTGACCTACATTCAAGACCGCTGGTTGTGAAACATTTAGTGAGTTGTTATTATATTTGTGACCCAATTCTTTAGATTTGACTTAGTTGCTTTGTACTAGAAACCTCTATTATGAATCTTTGCTCTTGTCTGCTCAATACATGTTACTGGATATTTTAGACTTGTCAGTGTTATATTTTGCTGGTTCATAGGGGATTTCCTATATCTTTTGTCACAGCAAATTATTAACCGTAACAAAATGAAACTGAAACTGTTCAGACATTTGTGTTCAGTTGCCCAAGTTCACCGTGTATATACTTGCTGCCAGTTGTTGATGATCCGGGTACAATTGATCTCCATTTACCCATGCTTGTAGTAAAAGGCGACTAATGGGATCGGGTAGTCGGACTCGCTGGCTTGGTTGACAGATGTCATCGGTTGTCAGTTGCGCAGATCAATGTATATATGTGGACAACAACTCACAGTTGAAGAGACAATGGCTGAGCTCTGGACGTGGTATTTAAAGGTGTGATCACCGAATGCACCCTCGGGATAGTCGATCAAGGTTATAAATGTCATACGAATTGCTGTTTTTGACAATGGCACAATCGCCGACTCTTTCAGGGTGTGAAGTAGTCTAGATTTCCCTAACGTACAAGTCAGGTCAGTTAGTCCAGACGTCATAATTCATAACCTATATGTACCTTGCCAAGAATGAGCGCTCTTAGGCCACTTTGTGACTCATAGATCAGTGCTCTCCTGTCTGGCGGGTCTGAATACAGATCAAAGTCAGCTACAGATATGCTGCTTCTGCCTGGGTGGTACGTTACTTTCGGGTAATCACATGTACGACAGTACTGAACCGTCATCATTTAGCTGGAATATTGCTCAGTAGGCTAACAAACCAGCAACGCTTCCCCATGGTGCCAGATGAAGCTGTAAGCAAGGGGAAATCATTCACAAGAGCTTCTGATTGATATTTGCAATTCAAAGAACTGAAGGAGTGATTAGTTATTCCATGATTATCTATTATTCCTATTTTGTTCATTATTTCTAATGACGGGATGGTCTGGTCCATTATATTATTCGAAAGGAGAGGTGTCAATGAAAATGGGTGGCGCAGGTATTACGCTATAGGAGAGGTGATGATGATAATGCAATTGGTGTTATGCTATAGGAAAAGTGTTATTGATAATATATGGAGTGGGTATTATGCTATAGGAGAGGTGTTGATGATAATACAATTGGTGTTATACTACAGGAAAGGTGTTATTGATAATGGATGGAGTGGGTATTATACTATAGGAGAGGTGTCGATGATAATACAGCTGGTGTTATGCTATAGGAAAGGTGTCAATAATAATGGAGTGGTTGTTCTTCTGTTGGAGGTGTCAGTGATAATATGGTTGGTGAATAGCTGTTCAGTAGTCAGTGATAATGCAGTGGATATTATGCTATAGGAAAAGTGTCAATGATACTTCAGTGGGTGTTATTCTATAGGAGAAGTGTTATTGAAATTGCAGTGGGTATTACACTATAAGAGAGGTGTCAATGATACTTCTATGGGTGTTATTCTATAGGAGAAGTGTTATTGAAATTGCAGTATTACACTATAGGAGGGGTGTCAGCGATACTTCATTGGATGTTATTGCATAGGAGAAGTGTCACTGAAATTGCAGTGGGTATTATATTATAGAAGAGGTGTTAATGATACTTCATTACACGTTATTCTATAGAAGTGTCACTGAAATTGCAGAGGGTATTATATTATAGGAGAGGTGTCAATGATACTTCAGTGGGTGTTATTCTATAGAAGTGTTATTGAAATTTCAGTGGGTATTATAATATAGGAGAGGTGTCAATGATACTTCAATGGGTGTTATTCTATAGCAGAAGTGTCATTGAAATTGCAGTGGGTATTATATTATAGGAGAGGTGTCAATGATACTTCAATGGGTGTTATTCTATAGCAGAAGTGTCATTGAAATTGCAGTGGGTATTATATTATAGGAGAGGTGTCAATGATACTTCAATGGGTGTTATTCTATAGCAGAAGTGTCATTGAAATTGCAGTGGGTATTATATTATAGGAGAGGTGTCAATGATACTTCAATGGGTGTTATTCTACAGCAGAAGTGTCATTGAAATTGCAGTGGGTATTATATTATAGGATAGGTGTCAATGATACTTCAGTGGGTGTTATTCTATAGCAGTGTCATTGAAACTGCAGTGGGTATTATACTGTAGATGTGTCAGTGATAATGCAGTGACTGTTCTTCTGTTGGAGATGTCAGTGATAATGTGGTGTGCCTTAAGATGTTGTTGAGGAGTCAGTGATAACGTAGTACTTGCTAATACAGCATTTGGGTAGGTATCAGTGACAATGCAAATGCATTATTATGGGACATATCAGTGATAACACTAGAAATGTGTAAGTTCTGTATGTAATAGCTTGCATATTTAGTTTGTGTGGAAAATGTCACAGATGCATATTAATCATAACAGGGAAACCTTATCCATTACAATTTTCAACCCAGTAAATATTGTAGAAATCACAACAGCAATTGGAAAATATCTGGACCTGAACTTAAAGTCTCATAGGAACATCAAACATGTGTAATCTGAATAAGTACTGCTTTGGCTTGTAGGATCTATATCTGAACACAGAGTAATAGACTTGTTCCTACAAATAAACATATTCAACTTGATGAGGAGCCCCAGTGAGTTGGAAGATTCCAGAGGAAATCAAAGCTTGCTTCATCAAGTTGTTTAGCATTGCAGGGAGGTTCAGGCATTAGGAAAAATAATGTGGTTCAAGGACCAACAGACTGGGAACCTGGGGACATACAGTACAATGGGTAGTGACAACGGAGTACCAGAATATAGAGCCTGTGTACATATGCTCATATCCTGATCTGAACATAGCAGTGGATAAATGGACTGTCCTTGCTCACAAGCAATAAAAACTGTTGTTGTTTTTTTCCTACATAAAAAATGGTACATAACAATTAAGCCCATGCAGCAGAGGTATTTCATTTTGACACTTTTGGGGAAACAGTCTTTGGCTCTTTGGCACTGACAACTCAACATTTGATAAAGCCCCAACTGCCTGTTTGATTCACTTGTTCCTGACTATAAAATTAATTTGCTACTGTTACATCTTTGGCAGGAATATTGATCAACATGGTCAAATTATTTCATGTGATCATTATGGATGGCGGTCCCTAAGAAATTAGCATCAATTTTCACTTAAATATCTCTCTGAAAAATGACTGCATTCGTGCTGTGTGCAGATGACACTGAAGACAGATGGAGGAACACTGAAAGAGCAACAACATAGTCTGGATCTGTATAAGAAAGTGAAAATTTATTGCACTGCTTAGCATAGTACAAAGTATTTTACATGTAAATTCACTGACAAAACACATCCATCAGTTTAACAAACATGCAGGACCCATGCTTTATCCCAGCACTGATGCTATTTTCATACATACAGCATCCTATCCGAGTTAATCTTAGAACAAACTACAACCACATGATGTGGTTGAATAGTGAATACAATGTGATAGAGAGGTCATATTCACCACTTCTAGCCACTCAGGTCATATAAAGTAAATATGTCAGAAAAACTTTATTTCATTCTCCATTATCAACTCTACATTTAGATGAGGATATAAGTGAACAGTTATACTGAATCAAGTAATTCACCTGTGCAAAACTAAAGCTGACAGATCTTGCCAAGATTCAGAACTGGGAATGATGTAGAAAACACATGAAGGTCATCTAACCTCACCAATGATTCTAGCCAACATGCATACCATAGCCTAAAAACTAAATGAGAATCATAGGTATCTGTCGATTGAATCAAACTTGAATGTCTCTACAAACATGGACATTTGAAAATGAAAAGCATTTGAATTACATAACAGCTTGGACATAGCCACTCATACAGTGCAATCAGCTACTAATGTGGCTACTTGTCAGTTTCCAAGTTGTTATTATCCTACTGATTTCCATAACTAACATAAAGAATTTAACATGTAAACATTTCAAGTATATCTACAGCACATTTTACCTACACACTTTCACATGTTGGAATACCTCTCACGGATGCATTCCATTGTAACTGTTGATTACATAAGCAGAAAATGAGCTATGACTAAATAATAAACCTTATAAAATTTGTCAAACTAATGGATCTTACTTTATTGTGGTGCTGCTGATGTGTTTTATACAATGTTGTTCAATGCGTTTTCTACATTTTTATAGAAGACAGATATCAAACAATAACATATTTTGCATTTGCATTAAAGAAATTTATTGCAGAAGACAGAACCTTGCTGGCAGATCCATTATCCTTAGAAAATAAAATTAGTGGCCTTCAGAAACAAGAATGTCAAAGAGATGCCATACATTCTAGCTATGTCATAAATAACATAATGACCTTTCTACTGGCTTGGAACAATATCTTCCAGTATCGGAGACCAGGGCATGGAATATGTTGATTACATAAAGACGGCATAACTATTCAACACAATCAACACCATGGATTTATAACATGTACACAAAGGACTCCACATGCATGGATGGATAGTGAAGACCCATGCAAAACAGTCAGAGCTTATACTTCAGCATTTCATATGTCTTGTCTAAGTACAATCTGACACACGCAGTAGTTATGGAATAAAAAAATGTCTCCAATAGTATGATAGATGTGATCAACACTAGAGGTCTGAGCACTGTCCTGCACAGTGCCAGATAGAAGAAGTGACCTGGTTCTGACCGAGTCAGTTCAGAAAGACATCATCCCTATGCTGCTTCAGTTCCTGTATACTTGCAACAAGACCACAGAGGCTGAACTGCATGTTTGAATGGTCAGTAAACCATACCAATATTCAGTATTTAGTCACTATCAATGTTATCAATACAGGAAGTTTCCTAACCCAAAGTTAGGAAGCTTTGAAGTACAGTAAACTAACTATGTTTGTGACAAACATGCTCACAACAAACTGGTATTTCAGTCTATGCTTGTATCTGACAAACATGCTCACAACAAACTGGTATTTCAGTCTATGCTTGCATCTGACAAACATGCTCACAACAAACTGGTATTTCAGTCTCTGCTTGTATCTGACAAACATGCTCACAACAAACTGGTATTTCAGTCTCCGCTTGTATCTGTGCGTTTTGTCACAATGCCTGTTATAAACTATGGTGATTATGAGTTGTAAATTTTTATCTGTTAATTCTAACCATAGTTAACTGTTCATAAAATACTTTTCACATAAAATCTCCTTGCAGAATTTAGTGAACTAATCTTTGCATGGTGAGTAATTCCATTTTATAATCTTGAAGATAAATGCTTATGAAAATACATATTCCAGGAATCTGCTTTACAAGGTAAGAAAGGTGCTTGTGCACACTGGCTTATGCCTAGGAGACCAAGGTGGGTTACACATTATTAAATGACCTCCTCTGTCAGTATACAAGTATCATTAAACAGAAACAAATATTCTTCACAATAAAAGAAATAATAAAAATATCTGACAGTTTCTCCAACAGTCTTATAAAATACCTCTCTGAACAACCAAAAAGTACTATAATAACACCAGTATCAGAAATTAAAGATTCATATTCTGAGTGATATGTTATTAATGTGTTACTCAATATAAACATATTTTTCATAATGAAGTACTGTGCCTGAAGAATGAATCCTGCATTAGAAAAACAGATGGAAATACATTAAACAAATACCTTCATAGAAAGTACTCAAAAATAGATGCTCAACACTCATTTTGTCCACATTTCTCTCTGCGTAAAGTTCTTTCATAACAGAAATGGTGTGCTGAAAAAGTGGTGACCGTTGAAGATCTAAGACATTTAAGAAGAGTCATCAGGAGATAACATATCCTCCCGGCCCCCACATATTTGAAGAGAGAAATCATCTGACAGTTACTTGATGTTTGAATCATTTCCATGGAAATCATGAAAAATATATATGCCATATATCTGTAAACAGCCAAAGACACCACTTCAAGATCTGTCATATATCTGCCAGTGGAAACTGGAAAAATTAAAAATGACAAAAAACTGCAAATAGCAAAAGGCACCACTTTGGGGTCTGCCTAAATATTTGCCAAGTTTTGCTGAAAGATATCAAGGAGTTTTCGAGTTGTGCTCCTGAAACGAAGCCCTGCCCTCCATTTTGGGAATAAGTCTAAAAAGTTTCCATGGAAATCAAAAATAAATAATATGTCACAAAAACCTGTAAGTTCCAAAAGGCACCACTTTAGGTTCTGACTGATGTATGTAACAAGTTTGCAGAAAAATATTGAACCTCTTTTGAGTTCTGCTCCGGAAACAAAGCCCATCCCTCCATTGAGACAAAGTTCGAAACATTTCCATGGAAACGGAGAAAATAAATCACAAAAACCTGTAAAGAGCAAAAAGCACCACTTTGGGATCTGCCACACATATCTAACAGCTTTTGCTGACAGATATTACAAAGTTTTTGAGATGTGTTCCGGAAATGAAACACACCTCTCACTTTTGAAACTATGTCCGAAACGTTTCCATGGAAAACGAGAAAATACTAAATCACAAAAACCTGTAAATAGCAAAAGGCACCACTTCAGGTTCTGATTGATATATTTACCAAATTTTGCAGCAAAATATAAAATGGTTTTTGACGGACGGACGGACGAGGCATCGACTATATCTCCCCGCATTACATTCCAGGGAATAAAAACATCCCTATTACAAAAATTATGATGAAGTATTCTGAATGTGTGTCATATTGTGTTTCTGTTGGGTACAGGCATGACTTTAAAAAATTCAAGACATAATGCACCAATCAACTTTAGCAAAATGTGCACAGTATCTTATCTTGTGCTCACAAAAAATGTATATTATTTGTTACAAAGGTTAATCCTAGTGCTCTCATATTATTTCCTAAACACAGATAAAGCTGCTGACTCTGCAGTTTACATAACAGCTATGGTTTCTCAAACCAAATCAATCTGTTTCCGAAGCTCACCTGAAATCTTTCTTGAGTATTTCTACTCATCAGACATGCCATGACAAGCTCACTAGACTACACGCTGGTACAAGCACTGCCCAGACAAACTGGTTCGTCAAGGGGACCAGGTCACTACTGAGAGTCACAGTTCAACAGAAAGGCCAAAGTATGAAGTTGCAACAAATATGTACACACAAATATACCTTGTTGTTGTAACTTAAAATATTTCCACTAACATTTAAGCAACATTGTTTTTTCTTGTGATCTCTGACCTTCAAATAATGTGCCAAAAGATTTCCCCTGATCAACTGTTTAACATCTTCTGCTCTATACTCAAGTACCAAGCACATTCTACCGTGATGATAAAAACTGAACTATGTGACAGCTGAATGTCAAAGCTGTGTCAAAATAACCAAAATAATAATAATCATACTGTATTGTGCACACCGTAGCCGTGTTTGGAATTAACTGTCTTGAGAATACACCCAAAATTGGTTAAGTGAAGGGCAGCAATGAATCTTGGCAATAAGCAGCTGTGACAGTCAAGTCAAGATCCAATAGACATTTGTGAGTCTATGGCTAGAGCTACAATAAATGGAATGTAAAATTTCAGATTAATACAATCTGAGAAAACATGACATCTTAAAGACAATGCGTTACAACACATGCTTATTTGATTTTCAGTCTGGTGAGTTAAAAACAGTTCATGTCAGTGCACTTGATATAGTCCACACTCTCCCCACAAATCACACAGCATACATGCCTCACTGGTCACAAAGCATATTAGACACAACAGAACAGCAATACACAGTAAACACATTAACACAGAATAATCGCAGAAAAACATACGTCTGTAGACAACTGAGAGAGGGCTATACTCCATGTAAAGTCTAGTTGTAATGTCACTGTGTAAATAAGGTAACAAACCGCTACATAAATATATTCTGTACTCGCTTTAACAGGTACCTTTACCTACTGACAAAGGGGCAGAACCCAGCTTACTGCACATGACGATCTGGGTAAGAACCCATGTTTGTCACAAGAGGTGACTAATGGGATGGGAGGTTGGCTTGTAGACACATGTCATTGGTTCCCAGTTGTGTAGGTCCAAGCTAATGATGTTGACCAGTGGATAGTCTGATCCAAATTGCATTATTTACAGGCCACCGCCAAAAAGCTGGAATACTGCAGAGTGCTATATTAAACAACAAGGAAACCAATCAACCAACCAATAATCCAACCAACCAATCAAGTCATGATATTTTTATGTAAAAAAAATCTAGGGCTCTCTTTGGAAAAAGAAGACAAAACTCTCAGTGCCTCTCAGCACAATAAACACCCTTCCACACTGCTGTAATTTGTTAGAAATATGGTATTATACACAAGAAAATAGGTCTACAATCAATCACATATAAAGCAACGTGATAAACCTTCACCCCAGCATCATCAGCCTTTTCTATACAGTAATGCTGACGGTGTGAAACATGAGCATATTCACAGGTGGGTTTGTAAATACCAAGCTTCAGGGTAAACGGTTCATGAATTCTACAGGAGATGCTGAATGGATGGATGAGTACAACATACCATAGTGGTGGACGATAACATGATTAAACTCACCTCTAAAACAGCCAGTATAAAACACATCAACAACATATGTCTCTACCTAAATGTGTCAGAACAACACAAACAACTGTGCGTTTCTAAAGAACAACGTCAGTGACTCTTAGAAACAAGTATTATTTGATGCAGCAATATTTTGCTAACAGGATATTTAGAAACAGAGTCTAACCCAACCATGTGCTACCTCTCACCGTTTACGACAACACTTGAAATACTGAAATATTCAATGACAATGGTTCATTGATTTTCAACCAGATTTGATATACTTACACATGAAAAATGTCTCAGGGCTTCTTTTAATAGTATTATTATTACTTATGAACCAGTTTTTATCTGCAAAATATCTTCATTTCAGAGACTAGCTGAAAGTCTATAAAGCAGAGTACTCCTGCAATACATGGAGTTTACACATAATTCGTAATACAGATACTTCACTGACCATGCCCTTGTGTGGGAGCAACAGATATTCCATCTTTACACGCCTACACATTTACAAATTACAGCAAAATGCTTTTCTGAAAAATATCACAAATGGTTTCACAATTCAACATAGAAAAATGACACATACTGAGTGATGAAATGCATGACTTTGGTCCTATGTAAACACAATAACCAAATAAACAATCCAATCACATTTGACCAATGTGACAAAAGAATAAGAGAGACTATAAAAATTATCTCATATTTACTCCTGTAAAAAACAATAAATAAAAAGGCAGAACCACTGAAGAAATATTGTTGTATGCACTGGCATTCAAATGTTTCCTGCATGCAAACTAAACCCTTACTGGAAAATGTAATGCTTAGACCAAAGCATAACACCATTTCAATGACATACATTTCAGTTACATTCATCTAGCCATTTGAGAGTCAAATAAGCAATTGAAAACAATTTACAAACATGGTCAAAACATTACATTTTCTGAGTAATGTACATAGAATATTCCAGCTTTCAGTATGATCAAAGCGTTAACTACCAATCAAGGTTGCATGTATCATATCATGGAAAACATGTACATGTATTGAGTCCCACTGCTAGCTACACAAATACAAAATTTCACTACAAATTTGATAGCAAAACAAAGCAGAGTAAATAGTCTTAAACCTTTTGAACAAACTAAGGTGAGAATAAACACATGAAGTGTCAGCTCATTCATGGTTTCTGACTATATGATACATTTGGCCTTGTATAGGATTTCAATACAGCTGCCATGGAGGTCAATATTGATAACAGACTGGATTTTAATGAATAAATTTTAGTGTAATAATTAGTGGGAACAAGCAATATAACATTTAAGTTTGCCTGGTTCAGTGGAGTCCGGGCAGATATTTGAGCTAAGGCATGTAAAGTGTTTTCAATATGGCTGCCACGGTTGCCATTTTGAAAACTACAATGGAACCTTTTGAATAAATGTTCACATACCGATGACAATGACAGATGGACAAGCAAGTCATGTCATAAAATATCCATGGGAACAATTTCTATGGGAAACTCCATTAATGAGTACGAACTTCCCTTTGACATAAAATAATAACATCATATTTCTTAGTTCTACTGATTCAATATCAAACTAAGAATCTGCTCTAAAATAGTGTACATGCAACTGAATGACCTGAGTATCTTATACTGGTGATATTATGAAAGAATTAGGGCAATGAAGTCTGATGCATAATAAACACACATCATAAAATAACGATATACAAGCACCAATGTGACAATTCTGAACAAGTTTGCTTGTATGCCATGGAATATTCCTCCTTCATACAAGTGGATCGGAGTAGACTGAAACATTGGTATGGGCTACATGAGACTTCGTACAACTGTGAAACCTCTTGTGCAATGCAGCCGACAGACATAACAAGTAGTTTTAAGCTTTTCTCTACTTTAAAAGTTTGTACCTTCACTGTCACAGAACATTTGTGTCATAACCCTAGGGAGTCAAAACAAGAAGTCATTGTCTTTGATCTACTGTATGACTGGAAAAACACAAATGAACAAACTTGTTTTGATGGTTTGGACTCTTTTACACTTAGCTTAGCATCAATAAAAGAGCAGAGAACGTAAATACAAGCATGTTTACAGACAGCAACATTGTTTCAAGAAAAAAATAACAACATTAAAACTCAACTTAAGTTTGAAACAAAGTAAGTTGTTGACATTACATATTGCAGCAACATGAAAGCAAGCAAAACAACAAAACAACATGAACACAGGCAGGCAATACCAATGCTGTCATCGTTCCTACATCTACAAAGCCAATACACCTCAGAGCTACTGCCACTATCATTAGACTGATTTGGGGGGTTGCCAGGTTGCAAAGGAAAGCTACAAAGGTCTGTCAGTCATGCTAAGCATCACATATCTCAGTTGTCTAAAACAATGTTAACAAGTCAAATCTTCACATTACATGCACAAATGGGAGCATGTGTAACCAACAGATGCCAACAATTGGTATTTGCCAATAATCACAAGAACACATATTTCACAGCTTCAGACCCAGGAAGTGTAATGCAGTGATCATATTTCAGAATATTTGATGTCAGAGACATTAGTTCTCATACATTAGAATTGAAGCCTCAATATGGCAGTGTTGATTAGCATGACATGGGCACATCATGACAATTCAAAAAAACTGGTTTTCTTCTTGTTAATGTTTGGTTATTTCAGGGATGTTACCTGATGTTTCTTCTCAAAACCCCTCTGTAATCTGAGCATACCAACACACATGATCATTTCAGGTAAACTTCCCAATCAGCTAATCAGCATTGACATTTTCAGTAAAAGCAGACAAAGCATTCAGAAAAGTATATCAGACTTCAAATATCTGCCTTATGAAGTAACCCTTGACAAACGTTCTGATACCAGATACAATAAGGCCATAAGGGCGTGTTATGTAATATTACGTAATACACCCTTATGGCCTAATTGTATCTGTTGTTGTTTGTAACTACCACCAACGGATACAGAACAGGCTTCAGAACGTATCCACACCCACCTGTTATAAGATGGCTCAAACGATCAATGAGATGGTAATCAAGTCACTATGCATTATCAAATTTTGGGTATAATGTGTTTGTTTTTTTTCAAAATGCTACACATCTCATGTCCTTCTTTCAGGAAAGTTTGCTCTGGGTTCATCTTAGTCTCTCATACAGACCCTGAAGAAAATACAACCAAGAAAGCCCATGCAAGTCTAGAAAATGTGGCACGTCAAGATTTCCACATCTTCAGGAAAATGAAGAAAGTCTGAGGGTTCCCTTACATGTATTTTAGATTCTTTCACTATGAACGTTTTTCAGTACAATACGTTCATTTCAGAGACTGGTTGTTGGTCTAGGTTCATCTATAAAGTTCTGTGGTGGTGTACTCATACCTAAGAGCAGAGAGATATTGAATCAGGGTAGTATATCACACTTAATGACACTGACCTTTTATGAGATCATTATTCTTTGTCAGTAACACCCCAAAGTATCATCTACATGAAGGTGGCACCAAAATATAACAAAGGCTAAATGCATCTGAATAATTGCAGCTACAAAACATTTGTGTAAGAGTTTCTAATCTTGACATCTGAAACAACCTAACATGAGAGACAGAGAAAAATTTAGGAACACAAGGCTTTGTTAAAAGAAATAATTAAAAGTTAGATGAGGTTCTGAAAGACAAGATGAGTATATAAAAATTACAGAATTTCAGTGATCCCCAGGACCCCCCTGATAATTGAGTGAGTTTACTTTCAGGCCGCACTCAGCAATATTCCAGCTATATGGCAGCGGTCTGTAAATAATCGAGTTTGGACCAAAGAATTAATTGATCAACAGCATAAACATCGATGTGCGCAAATGAGAACAAATGACGCGTCAACCAAGTCAGTGAGCCTGACCACCTGATCCCATTAGTTGGCTCTAACAACTAGCACAGTTGCCTTTTGTCGCAAGCATGGGTTGCTGAAGACCTATTCTATCCTGGATCAGGTCCCTTTTGATAGACATCAATACTGTATCTTCACAAACTGGCAGATGTTTGATTTTATTGGTTTCTGTCTTCTCTAATGATGCTCCTTTTTGGTGCCAATCACTTCAGAAAAACATAACACTAAGTCCGATCAGATGAGCCTACATGCAATACCACCATGCAGCTTGACATGACACATTTACCAACCTGAACATTCATAATTTATTAGGACAACCTCTCAGCAGTCTGTAATTTAACCATCCACAAATTTCTTTAAACACCAGACACACTTACGAGTGAGAATATACTTTGGTGCACCATGGTAGACAAACAAGATGAACATATGGACATGTCTGTAAATATACTGCATTTAATGTGGTATATAGTGAAATAATAATCCAATGTTAAACATAAGCAATCTGATTTGCTAGCAATGTTCAATATAACAATATCATGTCTCATAAATAATTTGCACTTACAATAAGTTACACACTAATCTAGAAACACTGTTCCAAAAGTAACTGCCTGCATTAACAAATGCCAAGATTATATAAATATGTAAATGCCATTCAAAGACTTAGTATTAATCATGAATGTGCAAACTTTTGAAGCTAAATGGATGTTTTCAACATGTCCAGGAACTAGTTCCTTCCACATCTGAATGTAGCTGTGAGTCATAACTCAAGCATTTAAACAAAACAAAATAAATCTTCTGTTACACATTTCATCTCCTTCAGATCTAGAATCATAAACAGTTGTGCAAAAGACAAAATCATACAACTAATTATTCACAGCTAAAGTCCGCTGCTCTGTAAATCATTTGCGATTCAATGTTTGACACAATCCTGACATTTACTCACTGTGGTAATCAAGTGTTCATATTTTAAACACAACAATGTCATCAATAACCTTGGTAACTAGAATTAATATACAGTGGAATCTGTCAAATCCAGACTCTGAGTAATCTGGTTTTCTTCATAACCTGAACTACTTCTGGCAAAATTATTCTTAATTTATCATTAAAGCTAGCTTCATAATCTGGAGTCCCTCAAATACAGAGTACAGACTAAACTGACAGTCCATTCAGCAGCGAACTCAGACCACAAGATGTCATACTGCATCTGCTCACACCTCAAAATGAAGTGCAGCATACAGAAAATGGATATGTATACATATTTTGATTTGCTAAAAGTCAAAATTGCTGTAGCTTTACGTTCACATTGTCATCATAAAAAAAAAATATGGCTTAACTATATTAATACACAGTAACTCATTGTGACAGCATCTACGCTGACAAAGGTTGTCTAATCTGGACTGTCTTACAATCTGGACCAATGAGTCAGTCCCAGACAAGCCTGAAATACACAGATTCCACTGTATCTCCAAGCTGGGAAATCAGAACATTGTCAATCAGTACATCAAATTCACTTCAAATAATTATTCTTTAACAAACCAGTTAAAACCAATGTTTATGAAAAACACAACTTGAGTAGCATGACACCAACAGACAGGATAAGTTCCATATTGGTCACAAAAACATGGTTACCATTAACTGATTAAGTATACTGAGACTGACAGATGGTCAGACTGGTTAGACCTTCATAACATGCTACACAATCAAAAGGTCTCATGTCTCAAGCCTAATTTACATGACAACTTCCATAACAGATGGTTTCACATACAGTCTGGGGCTTCAAACCATAACATGATGGAGCTAGTGAAATTCTGCAGGCAGTCTACAACCATGGTCAAAGGGAAATAACTCTGCAATAACTTAAATTCACATGGACAGGTTTAAAAAAAACCAAATATTTTACCACACATTTTTCAGTAACATCCTACATTTTTTAAATCATGCAGGCTGTCAACAGTGATTACATGTACACATGGGTTCAAGTGTGACCTTTAACTACAATATACGTACACACAAACTCCGGCTAACTTATCCTGTCTATTTTCCAAGCACTGAACCTGAACACATCAACCCCAGTTCTGCACAAAATGTCATCTACTTGAATATATCTGTAGACACATTAAGCATAAGTCACAGTGGTACATACATAAAACTTGTGGTCAGTTGTAATTACTGGATGTATGTGATTTTTAAAAAATAAAAGCATCTTACACTATTTCATCCAATCACAGCTGTCAGATGTCTTTATCTGGCCTGGAGTATACACTTGACACTGGCTCAGTGAGAAAGTGACCCTCATTTAGTTTTGTAGAACCTATACATATTTAGAGAGAAGCACATGCCATTTTGTTTAGAAAGTCGAATCAGTGCAACCACCAGTAAATGTATCTCAGTATCCTAATCCATCATTCCAGCTAGCCTTAGTCACACTATCACACACAGACATCTTTAGACTTACCGATTAGCTAGCTAAATGTCTGAATTTCAAACAGACATCTATGTGCTGAGCTTGTGCAGTTCTGTGGTGTAATTCCAGGGATACTGGAGCAATAGGATGTATACAGATGCATCAACAGTGTCTGACACAAGGTACTATAGTAAATATACACCAATGTATCAGTATTACACATTAGCTTATATCACAGAATGTACAAGGGCTGTCAAACATCATTTTAAGTTAATAGGAGTATTTTTCTACTAAAATACAAGCCATTATTTACACAAAAGACACTTGCCATATGTGTGCCAACACTTCATTGCTTTGAGATCACAAAGATTACATTTTGTCAGATCAGGCATACATTAACTTCTTGTGGCTTGTTCGCATATATAACGAAAAAATATTCCATGCCAAACTTCACTGTACCAAATACATATGGAATGGAAAGGAGCAACTGTTGCAACTTTGAAAACAATTACTTGCTTGAATTCTTTCATAATTTAACATAAATATCAATATTCACATTTTGTTAAACATTTAATCGTTACAAAGACATAATATCTACCATCAGGTGAGTGTCTTCAGTTTGACAATATCCTTCAGATCAGGCACATTATCCACATTGATCTTCCTGGCCTTTAAATCCTGCAGCCTCTTCTCCAGGTCCTGCTTGTCCTTACCCAGAGACCAGCACAGGCGAATGGACAGTTTGATGAGGGCAATACTGGGTTCATCCACCACCGGGTCACTGGTGCTCCTAAGTGCAACCTCTGCATACTTCTGAGCCTTGTACAATTTCTCTATTGCATGGTAACACACAACCAAGGCATGCAGAAGGGAGATAACTCTTAAATGACCACCACCATACAGTTTTTCACACACAGGCAGACATTTTTCAAACAGAGAGATTGCTTCCAGATATTGTTCACTGCATAGCAATGAGTATCCTTCTTTTGCATCGTTCAGGTAGAAGAAGGCTGCCAGTTCATTTGAGTACCGTAACTCATATACAGAAAATATATGGCTTAGATATTGCTCAAAAGCCCTGCTCCGATGTGCAATGGTTTCACTGGTAAAATTACCAACTAACAGCTTCCTTGGAAAAGAGACATCGTCCATAATGTGAGGGTGTTTTTTTTTCAGGTTTGTGTTGAGTTTCTCAAAGTCTGAATACCTACGGTCAACTGTGGTTGGCAACTTTTCCACACCAGAGCTGCTGGATACCAGAATTGTGTACAGCTGAAACAGTGACAATGAAATCATCTTAATAACATGGTTATGAATCCTGAAGGAGATGTCTTTCCTTCCCACTATGATTCACAGGGTCAGTGAGTGAGCATGATTTTATGCTGGCAGAAGCTGCTTTTAGCAATATTCCTGCAATATCACAGCTGGGGATACCAGGTCTTTGGCAAGACAAGAGAACACTTTAAAGGGGCATTGAAGCAGAGCAATTTCCGTGGACTGGTGGTTTCTTTTGTTATTGTTTTTTTCCCAAGAGTACCCGGATGATATCCCAGAATTCGTGACTGGCTTGTGATCTCTGCTGCGCCTCCCATATGTGCAATTGATAGTTTATGTGTAGACTGATCAATACAGATGAAGCCATTTTACTTTGTTATTATGAAAACAAATCAAACACCTTGAAATTTACTCATCTGCCAGTGGTATAAAAATAACGAAGTCAGTGTACATGTTTATATTTTGTCTTATAAACCTAATTAATTCCTTGTCACACTTGTATGCATTTTGAAAGTTAATAAAAAAAAACCACACGGTCTGCTTATACTTACAGTGAATTTCTAACATGATTTTAATATCTAAACTGTGCATAGATTGCCGATGTGAATCATATTTCACACCCGTCCTATTCGCAACCTCGTGCATGTTTTCTATAATACAGATTCTGCTGAATGCTACAAGAAATAAATTAAAACAAAAGGCAAATATTCAGTTTAGATAGATGAATGTTACAGCAACAATGTCAGGATATTACCTCGTTTAGGAATGTATCCATCAATATCCAAATAAAAGAACAATATTCCATTCATCTGCAGCTGGTAAATAATCCTGCTCTATGTCTTGTGTCTTTCAACAGTCTAATATGCGAAAAAGTGACACATTGTTTCAGAATTTTTCACAATGGTCTCACTGGTTACCCAGGACAGCATACCTGGCAACTAACTGTATGATGTCTGCCATTAGTTAGCCAATAATGAGCAACAATCAATCAATCAAGGCAGTGGTGGTTAATTCTTTGTAGGAAGGATGTTGTTTTTACATTCGTACTTTACGACAGGGTGTATTCAGTAATAGATTACGTAAATCTACACTCATTAACACTGCCTTTTGACAAATCCGCTGTGGAAGTAATTAATCAATCAGTGTGTTATCAGTTAATCCTTTGATCGATGTTTGTTTTTGTAACTCAACTGATAAATCCTCTTGCATCACTTACATGCACATATTACACAACATTCAATACATTTGCCACTAGAGACCTTAATCTATAATGTTGAGTATTTACTCCAGACAGGAGAAACGCCAAATGGGAACCTATGTTGAGTAATTTTAGTGGTGTAACCACTATTTATCGCTAAAATGGATAGAATTATCATTAAAACGACCGCACGTTATCAGAAATGAGCGGGCTGCTGTAACTTGATAATGCCCGCAAAATGCTTGACTGCAGGCCATTATCAAGCCCGTTGTTAGGTGACGTCATAAGTAGCTCAGCTGTTGAAGTTCAATCACCTACGGCTCGTTTGAACTTGGGTTCATTATTGA
Source organism: Haliotis asinina (assembly GCF_037392515.1). Classification (NCBI taxonomy): domain Eukaryota; kingdom Metazoa; phylum Mollusca; class Gastropoda; order Lepetellida; family Haliotidae; genus Haliotis; species Haliotis asinina. Next base: position 21,989,235 of record NC_090291.1, on the reverse strand, counting down.
CCATATATCTGGCTCACATTTGTTACATTTGTCTGTGCCATTATGCACTTTCCTGCCTGTGCCAACCATAACAATTGTACCATAAATTACAATATACAGCAATGAAAATATCGACTTTAAGTCTAACATTGTTGATCACTGAAAACAATGGTAGCTGGAAGTGTGAGCAAAGGTCAAGGTCGAATGTCATCACTCTCAATAGTGACGTCATTTGTGTTGTTCTGTGACGTGTCTATATTTGTAAAATGTGTGTCTGTGACCTCCGTCGTTTTGTTGTTGGCAGTAAATGCTTCTAAACTAATGCCACTGATTTTATTCTTATTTTATTGAAAACTCCTTTCATTTTAGCTATAATAACGGTAATGCTATTTTTCAGAGCATTATCATTTGCAGAAGCCCTCGTTTTTTTCAACTGCCCTCCTTCGTCGGGCAGTTAATGAAAGACCTCTGGCTTCTGCAAATGATAATGCCCTTAAAACAGCGTTGCCCTTATACTATACCCATTTAAAATTCATTAACTGACCATCAAGTGAATGATGACAAATATCACATGTAGGTTTATACCATCAAACACAAGTTATAGCAAGGAAGATGTAATCCCTGTGTCGCATGCAGCCTGAAAACTTATGGCCCAAAACTATTTTGAGGATACCAACGGAACTTCGTTGTTACATAAGAAATGCAGATGGCAGCTGGGTCAACCCTCAAAACTATCTAAACATAAGCTTTGCAATCTTTCGGACTTATATGAAAGAAATGGCTGTAGACATTATAATTTCACATGGCATGATTAAATATCGAGGTAAAAAACACAGAAATAGGATCAAATTGGATCAGTCACCATACCATCCAGGCATCTGAAAAAAAAACTACACTGCTGGGATATCTTGTTACAATTAGATAAAGAATACCATGGATATTTTTAAATAACGGCATGTGGCATCTGGCCTCCTCACTTTTTTGGGTGAAGAATTTCTGCTAATGTGGATAGGAACCCAGTCCCTTTGTCCGTCACGGTCGATGGAGCAGGTGTTGACCAATTTGCTGGTTTCGTAATTGGACCGTTGGTGAGAAACCTTATTCGCTCCGCATCAGTGCCCCTTTAATCACTAGGTAAGCTACCCCAATGCCCCACGATCCATAGATAAACATCTTTACAAACTATATTTCCTTAAGTGACTATAGTTAGATTACTCAATTCCAAAGTTGTGTTAAATCAAGTAATATCATTACATACATGTATCAATATGGTGTTACACTCTACTCTTAGACACATCCCCTCATCCCTACACCGAGTTATCAATACATATACCATAGATCTTGCTTATGTGGCATTTACTGGTATCTCCTCTCAATGATGAATAAAAAGACTTACAACATAGCTGGATCTTTGATCTTTAATAACCTCTGCCGATGTCACTTCAAATGCAACATGGACTGTTCCTGGTGGATCAACATTGAGGGCCAGCAAATGTGGGGACTGAGCATCTGTGATAAGACAAACAGTAAATAATGAAACAAATACAGAGGAAGCTGTCAAAATCAGCATCTGTGCAAACCAGCAAGTTGTCAACACAAGCATAAAATTTCAGTCCTATCCATGCCTTGTACATTTATCATCAGCTCTACAATCCGAGACATTGACTAAAGTGGATTATTTCTTCAGTCCTAATGTGTGCCGGTTTAGACAGCTTCCACTGTAATGTCAAAAGAATCAACACCTTGAAACTCTTAATCTTTCACTGCAAGAAAAGGTGGCGGCATGTTTATACAGCATATTCAAATAACAGTTCAAGACTTTGATGATTCATAAATTCTTCTCTCCTTGGTTTAAACCATCATGGCTAACACAAGGGTGATTGTGTGTACCTTTTCTCCAACATGAACAACAATACTTACCTAAAATTAACCAACATATTACAGGACAACACGTTTTTTTCAGCACAAATTAGTTCAGAGAGAGGTTAAAATTGAACAATAATCCTGTGTCCATTGTTTATAGAACAAGCAATTCTTTACTATCCAAAAGGCAGTTATTCACTGTTTTTCAGTATCTTTTGGGCAGTCAATAGGCCAAAATGCAAAAGGTTAAAGGTCACATGCAACATGCAATGTAAACCATAACTTTGCTGATTCTTGTATCTTTCAGTTTGCACTTACGGAAACAAATCATCAAAAATGCCAATTCAACCTAAAATGTTGAAAAAAAAACGCGATGTAAAAAGAGTCGGAAAAGCAGAATTCAAACAATTCAATAATTTTCCCCCAGCACTGGGGAAAAAAATGGTTTCAACAGATATGTAGCTCTGCGCTCATAACGCATGCACAGTAAATAGGTTCATGGAGCTTGAAACAGTATGCCTGCCCGGAGTATGAGGTCATGAGCAGTAGTCTAATCTTGGTTCTTTACACAAACAGGTACATAAAATACTTGTCACATGAAAATTAGCATGTTGAATGTGATAAGCAGACTCTGTCACAAAGAAAACTCAATGTCTGGTGTACTGACACCTACATGTCTGCCTGCCTGTCTGCTAATGACAATATGCAATGCACAGCTTCAATCATTGACCACATACTATTTGAAATTAAAACCTATCAATGCTTATAAGCAGTAAACAAAGAGCCGGCTAAGCATATCAGCAAGTGATCCAGGGGTCAAATGGAAAGTCTTTGTTACACTTGAGTGCACACCCACCGGCTCTGACTTTGTTCGCTATCGCAGCTGCTTTGTTTCAAGGGAGGTACATTCAAGTACAAAATATTGCTATTATACGCTTATAATTTTGTTTATTTATTTTTTCTCAATCAGTAATGCATTTTATGTATCATGAATAAGTGATAACTGTGTTTCATTTTAATTATGTTAGATTTCTTGGTTGCATGTGACCTTTAAGGAAAACTTCAAATCATTTCAAACACGAAAACATGTTCCAAAATGGATTATATTCAACCAAAATAAACAATTTAATTGAACTTATCCCCATTATCACACGGAAGAAGGGATCAACCTCAATGTAAGAAAATAAATTGGCATGAAACTAAAAGAGCTTTGACAATGCAAAAAGTTCAATCAACAGTTCAATAAAGTGATCAGTGTATGATGCATTTTCTTTCACTTGTGGATGGTTTGATACCACACAGTCAGAATTACGTTTGCGTTTTCCATTTACCATGAAGACATATGGCTACTTCTGGCCCCTTCATCAATGAATACATGTGAGTGAGTGTACTTTGTTAACACTGACCAGTTTACTCAATGAAGAATATATCAGAAAGGTAGAGGTTCCATAATTGTTTCAGTAGAAAGTGACAAAATATGGGTGGACGCTTATCAGATGCTGCTTGCTAAAATGACACCAAAATGTGACAGTTTGATGATGTTGACAGGAACGTCTCCAGATCGTATGGTCAGGAATCTATTTGTGTGAAATAGATGAATATGTCCTAAATCCCTCAAGGTTAGTCAAATAAAAACTTTATATAATATTACAGATACAAATTACGTTTTAACTTTTCTATCATACACCGTCTAACTATGATTTATGGATATACAACTTCTTTTATTCAGTGAGTGTGACGTTTCGACATAGATACTAATGTCGTTATCAAGCAAATGGTACAGAGTGATAAATTTGGAGGAATATATACATGAATTGTTGTTACAATAAATGAGAAGATGAGTTGTTTATACAATTAATGGGGCTGATGTACACAAGCTGATGGGAAGCCAGAAGTTAATAAGGAGTATGGTATATGAGATAGGAAGCCAGTAGAGTGTTGTTATAACAACGTAGATAGAAGTACAGAATTATTTTAACAAGTGATGATATGTGAGTGGAATTTGGTAGCCCTCATCTCTGTTGATCACTGGTTAAATCTTCATGATGTGTCTCTAGTAGCTTGCAGAGTTTGTAGTCTGATTGGTTCTTTTCTAAGATTTTGATGTTGTTCCAGTTAATGGTGTGGTTTGGTTGGTCTCTGATGTGGTCAGCAATGGCTGATTTGGACTCCTGTTTTCCAAATGAGGTCTGGTGTTATTTGAGTCTGTGGATGAGGGGTCTGGAGGTCTCACCAAGACAGGTGTCACCACAGTTACATTCAATGTGGTACACTACACCTGCTGGTTCTGGCTTCTGGGATGCTGTGGGTCTGTCTGTTGCTTGCAGTAGGTTCTTGATGGTGTTTCCTCTTTGGAAGGTGACGTTGATGTTGGCCTGTTGTTTCAGGAGTCTGTGGATGTGGTGGCTGGCTGTCCAAAATCACATTGTTCACTCAACTGGCGTAGAGTTGCTACACAGTCAGTGACAGATTCATTTGAAGACTATTTCCTGTTATGAAATCTATGTCTCTGAGATATAACCACAGGTCTAGGGGAATAATGAGCAGTTAAAACTGTGCATAAGTCCTCCAAAGTTTTAGTATTTGGATTCACTGGTGAAACCAAACTTCTCAGTAAGGTGTAAGTTTTTGTCCCAATAATGGCAAGAAATGCATTCACCCAACGGTCATTGCCAATTTCATCAGCAGTGAGAAATGCCTCGACACGCTTAACATAAACATCCTACTGACCGTTTACCTCTTTGTACGGCTCAATTGTTCCAATGGCTGCCATAGGGTCACAGTTCTTTATTTTATTCCAGCTAATGGCACTTGAAAACAATCCTCGTCACCATTGTTACATTCAGACTGGCCTGCCCTGCGACAACACGGAACATGTGCTTCGCTTTTATTAGCTTATTTCTACAATGAAGAGAGTGCGCCAAGGGAGGCAAATCATTCCCCGACTAGGTTTGCGCAAGCAATCCGGCGGACCTAACGTTAATACACAACACTTCTGGCTTCCCATCAGTTTGAGTACTCTGGCTTCCCATCAGTTTGAGTACATCAACCCCACTAACTGTACAAACAACTCATCTTGTTCTCATTTATTGTAACAACAATTCATGTATATATTCCTCCAAAATTATTATCGTGTACCATTTGCTTAGTATTTATGTCGAAACATCACACTCACCGAATAAATGAACTTGTATATCCATCAATGATAGTCCTCACTCTTCATCTACTCAACTTCTAGAATGCCTTTCATTGATAGCTTTGGCCAAGTTTGGGCCCTACCCGCTTTCATTAAAAATATAACATTACTTGACCTATCACAGTATCTGCAAATCATTACAAATCATAAATTCATGGTTGATTACCATAGGTAGGTGTCGTAGCGCTGTTTGACTCGTCATCAGGTATCGTCAAATCAAGGGTACCAGTGATGTTCACTGCAAAAGGATCTCGATCGTCGTCGTCTGCAAGAACAGAATCTGGATCCTGTTCTCGATTTGCACGATCTGTGAAAGCTTTTTCTCTACTTTTTTTACCAAACTTTTTCAGAAATGACATGTTGGCATGCTCAAAATTCCATCATTCTTGAAATGAAATAAGGTCCTCAAACAATAATCAGCTGTTATTATTTTCAATCTACGCTTCGGAGCATGATCATGTTGATGACACTTGACTTGTCAATCGAGAAACTAAACTTCCGGTCGGTCCGCAGAAATAAAGGGACCGTTCCGTTCCCATTTAGCTGCCTCTGGATAATAATAGTTGCTCAAAAAATATACCAACTTGTACATCCAGTTATCTAACATCGTTGAAAAGAGGTTTTATATATACCCACTTTCTTTCACTAACATGTTCTGGCGTCATCAGTGGTATAATTTTCTCCAATCAAATTTTTAGAACGTTCCCTCCCTTCAAAATGGCTACGCTTGTAGAGGATAGTGCGTCCCTCGTTGATAAACACAGACTGGAAGGTATTTTAAAAGCTTTACACGACCAAAGGACTGCATCTAGATTTTGCGATGTATTGCTACGTGTTTGCGGGGAGGAAATATTTGCCCATTCTAACGTTTTGGCTGCAGCAAGTCCATATTTTGGATCTTTTCTGGGGCAGGGACAAGATCTGCCGCGTGCATTTTCTCAGAAAACACCTCAGGTAATTGAAATCCACATAGATGGAAGTGATGGAGACAGCGGATATGGAGAAGCTGTTAGAAAGGTGGTTGACTTTATGTACACAAGCAACATTTGTCTTAACTTACGGATCCTAACACAGGTCCTCGAGATATCGAAAATAATGCAAATGGAACCTCTGACAAACTTCTGTGAGCATTTCCAGAGTGGATTTAGGGGACACAAGGTAATTCCTGCCAATGACACAAGTTGCAAATATTCAAAAGTTGATGTTGGGACCTGTACTACTGGCAACAGTGTTAATGATATCAAAACTGAAGTGAAAGATGCAACGGTATTGCATTCAGAAACTACTGAAAAGTCAGGTGAAATCAAAGTTGAACGTGGCATGAAACAGACAAAGAAACGAGGAAGGGGTAGGCCTAGAAAAAGTAAAAAAGAAGAAGAGTCAGATGATGATTTTTCTGCCTTCATCAGTCTCATGGCTGAGGAAGAGAATGCAGGAAAAGAGAAAATTGGTCAAACTGACATCGATCACAACAATGAAGGAAACAATGTAGGTGTAGAAGAAGATATAGATGAGGATGAAGGCAAAAATGAGAATGATAACAATCTGAGTACAATGAGAACTCGTGGAAAAAGGCCAATTACATCATACCTCACATCTACTAGGTCTAGTGCTCGTTTGAGAAATAGTCGAAGTCCTCGATTCAGATCTGATTTCATCATGCATCCACTGAAGAGGGCAAGCAGAGGTGTGAATAA